>NC_134357.1:472863068-473541568 GCF_048569485.1 Anomaloglossus baeobatrachus | reverse complement strand
GACCCGCTTCTGTGAGGAGAGTGTGAGTCCGTAACGAGTCATGCACCGTGAAATTCACGCAAGATACACGCGAGGCAATCACAAGTCGGACACAGGCCTTAGATGGAGCAGCTCCATCTAGTATGTACTGACCGTGGTTAGGTACGAATAGCTGATTGGCAGTGGTACAAAGTGCCACCTCCCACTATAGCAAGGACAGGGCATCAATGCTAAAGTCATGGACAGTCTCTTTAAAAAAAAAAAGCAAAAACATAGTAACACATAAGAAGACAGCATAAAATTGTTGTACATAATGCAACTAAAATATTAGTCAAAACATGGCATCGCCATGAACAGAGTTTAACTACATTTAGCAGCCTGTAGGAAAACTGCATAAAATTACTATAAACAGATCAATTGCAGTAAGTCACCCAGGTGGTATTGCCACCTTTTTAAACAGGGTAACAAGACGTAAAAAAAAGTTCTTTCAAACAAGAAAACTTGTACAAATATGTACAAGGTGGCCATAAAATAACATAAGGTGTTTGGAGCTATTCAAGGCATGGGAAAATGGAAGGCGTAAAAACAAAATAAATTTGATATGTTTTAAGGCAGCAGGGTTACTGAGTGTTCAGCCAGGTTGCGGAGAACTTACCACACTGCACTGTACGGGAGCCTGGAAACACTGCATGCACTGCTGTTCCCGGCAGGGTTGTTCGTGCCCTGTTCCATTACGGCAGTGGCAATGTCCTCCACAACCTTTCTGTTTATCGGTCGTCACCCGTAGCCTGGCTGAGCACTGAGTAACCCTGTTGCCTCAAAACGGATCATCATCTCACTCAGCGAAGTTTTGGTATAATTTATTTATTTTTTTTAAAGATTCCTTCCGTTTCCCCATGCCTTGCATAGCAGAGATACCAATTTTCAGCCAATTCTGTACACTTGGTCAGTCTGCACATTTCTCCAAATACCTTAGGTTATTTTATGACCACCTTGTATTTTAACACTATATAACAAAACGTGCCTTATTGCAAGAGGAGGATTAAAATCACTATAGTAGTCTGACGAACAGGGTGCTATGTTACAACTCATAGCACCACCAAATGTTTTTGGAAACCAGAGCAATTAAAGTTAAAGGGTTTGTCTGGTGAAGGCATATTGAGGATCTATACATCTAATATATAAAGCTGAATGTGTGTGTGTGTGTGTGTGTGTGTGTGTGTGTGTGTGTGTGTGTGTATGTCCGGGATTGGCATCTGCACCGTCGCAGCTACAGCCACAAAATTTTGCACACTCACACTTCTGGACCCCGACAGCGTCATAGGCTATGTTTTGAGAGGAAATTTTAACCCTGCGCTTTACAGTTATTTGCTAAAAAACCTGCCTCCATTAAAGCGAATGGCGCTGGGAGCCACAGTGCAGCCAGAACTTCAGAAGAATGCGCAGCCACGCCCTTATATGGAATGTTGGCGGGTCACAATGCAGCCAGGGAAAGAGACAGACAGGGTAAGAAACAGACATAGACAGGGTAAGAGACAGACACAAAGAGACAGACAAAGATACAAACTGACAGGGAAATAGAGGGAAAGAGACAGATAGGGAAAGTGACAGATAGACAGGGAAAGAGAGACAGACAAAGAGAGAGAGAGAGATACAGACGGGGAGACAGACAGAGAATGGGAGAGAAACAGAGAGACAGTTACTATCCCGGGGAGCGCCGGGTGCTATGTTGTGAGGCGAAATTTTAACCCCGCGTGTTCCAATTTACCAATCAATTTTGCCCCTATCTACATAATGGGGAAAAAGTGAAACGAAAAGTGTTGGGGGCAAATTGACAGCTGCCAGATGTGAACAAGGGGGACTTAAAAAATGAGGTGATGGCGCCAAAGAGTATATACCGTACAGTTGCTAAGGTGGGGCCCCGACATGGGATACTCACCGGACTCGGGGATATGAACACACACACAAAATGCGCCACACACTACCACGTGCGTGAACACATATACCACCCTCAGCACACATCTCACCACACATACACCAACCTCGCCACATAATCGCCCTAAACACACACAAGTCTGGTATTATCCTTCAAAAATAAAAATCTGATTTAATAAGCAGCCAAACTACAAGAACAACAAATGTACCACATAAGAAATACGGCAGCTGTCAGTCACATGACCTGTCTATTATGTGTATGTGTGAGCTAATATATACTGTCAAGGGGGAGGGCTTTCTGTTGCCTGGAGATTTATCAGGCTGCCAATTGCAACCAATCACAGCTTAGCTTCTATTTTGCTACAGTTAATTAATCTGAGCTCTGATTGGTTAATATAGCAACAATTTAATAATTACATTTCTATTTGTTTTGTGGTTTTTGTGTGCAGAATACATTTTTGTTAATGCATTCTATTTTGTTAACAGCAGTTATTAACCCGGGCGAAGCCGGGTAGTACAGCTATGAGGTTATAAATATGAGATAGGGTGGTGGGGGGAGAATCAAACACCCACTCAAAACTCATACAGATTAGCTGTCATGTGCTCCAATGGCTGCTGGATATAACATTTTGGACTGAGCTGCAAAAAGATCCATTTGGTGTGTAGTGACCACTAGTGGATATTGCAGAACAGCTTACATTTAGGCCTAAGCCACACAGCGAGAAAAACAGTGCGAGTGGTGTGCTATAAAACATCGCATTCCACTCGGACCAATTCTAGCCTGTGTCAGCGCACATGAGCGATTATTTTCTCAGCCCTAATCGGACCGAGAAAACAATCGCAGCTTGCTGCGATTGTAAGCTGAGACTTTCTCTCGCACCCATTCAAGTGAATGGGGCGAGAGAAAAATCGCACTGCATTCGCGGTACACCGGTGTACTGCCACTGCGGTGCGAGAATGGCAATAGCCGGCTATGCAGGAGAGAGGGAGAGAAATCCCTCCCGCCCCTCCTCAGTGCCGGCCCGCCCCCTGCAGCTGAGGTCTGCTCGCACGAACGGACCTCAGTTGCAAGGACACACGCATGACACTCGGCTCCGCTGTACTGCCAGCATGAGCCGAGTGTCATGCAAGGGGATCGCAGTAGTCCTCGTGTGGCCCCAGCCTTAAAAGAAAACTGCAGTACTTCAAAGCTGATATTCAAAGGATATTCAAATTGAATAGATCAGCACTCTGCAGCTTAAGGCCCCGTCACACTAAGCAACATCGCTGCTAACGAACAACTTTTGCGACGTTGCTAGCGATGTTGCTGTGTGTGACATCCAGCAACAACCTGGCCCCTGCTGTGAGGTCGTTGGTTGTTGCTGAATGTCCTGGGCCATTTTTTAGTTGTTGCTGTCCCGCTGTGAAGCACAGATCGCTGTGTGTGACAGCGAGACAGCAACAACTAAATGTGCAGGCAGCAGGAGCCGGCTTCTGCGGAGGCTGGTAACCAATGTAAACATCGGGTAACCAAGAAGCCCTGTCCTTGGTTACCCGATATTTACCTTTGATACCAGCCTCCTCCGCTCTCACTGTCAGTGCCGGCTCCTGCTCTGTGCACATGTAGCTGCAGCACACATTGGGTTAATTAACCCGATGTGTGCTGTAACTAGGAGAGCAAGGAGCCAGCGCTAAGCATTGTGCGCTGCTCCCTGCTCTGTGCACATTTAGCTGCAGCACACATCGGGTTAATTAACCCGATGTGTGCTGTAACTAGGAGAGCAAGGAGCCAGCGCTCAGTGTGCGCTGCTCCCTGCTCTCTGCACGTGTAGCTCCGTGCGGTGGTAACCAAGGTAAATATCGGGTTGGTTACCCGATATTTACCTTAGTTACCAAGCGCAGCATCTTCCACGCGGCGCTGGGGGATGGTCACTGGTTGCTGGTGAGCTCACCAGCAACTTGTGTATCGACGCTCCAGCGATCCCTGCCAGGTCAGGTTGCTGGTGGGATCGCTGGAGCGTCGCAGTGTGACATCTCACCAGCAACCTCCTAGCAACTTACCAGCGATCCCTATCGTTGTTGGGATCGCTGGTAAGTTGCTTAGTGTGACTGGACCTTTAGTTCAAAGTGTTTACATTGAGCTGCTACAGGAGCCAATAAGTGGAAATGCTGGAGGCTGACCCCCAATGATCTCAAATTGATGACCTACCTTGTGGATATGTCAATATGCTGTGACCGGACAAACCCTTTAATATAAAGAAATAAGAAAAAACAAACAAAACACTGATGTGATTTTTCCACCTTATACAGCATTAGATATTGCTCATAAAAGAGATGTACAAAGACAGCATAAAAGTGCAACCAGTATTAAAGTAAATATTCCTTTGAAAAGGATTGAGTCACTTTCCATATATTACTTCTGGCTTCAAATGAACTTGTCACATTGAATATGCAGTCTTATCTGCAGACAGCGTGGTTACAGCAAGAAGAGCAAATTAACATACATTTTTAGGAGTAATAGAATAACTCAATTTTATTCTATATCCCTGCTCATTCTGCTATTACCAGCATAAGGGTGCTCCTAATAATCGATTGACAGCTAGAGCTATACTTCCAGGAACCCCATCACAGACACACCTGCCTCTTCAGCAGACCACTGCATTTTCAATGTGAGCGCACTTGAAGACCATTTAGGGCAGATTGGCATTAAGAAAAACTAGGTACTTCAGCTTATCAAAGCTGATCCGGTTTCTTCTCTCTGTTATTATCTGTCCTGTTTTTGAGAAAACTTTCAGATGGTACAGATGTTGCAACAATACAGAATCTTTCTGCCATCACCTTGACAAGTCGGGGGTATTGAAGCCTTTGACTCCCAACAGGTCAGTGGGTCTGCAGATCGCTGTATAAGGGGCTCTTCAACATAGCCTCTTACTTCGATTATGGAATCAGCAGAGGGATTTCTTCTTGCAGTTTCTCCTGTTGCTCTTTCATCAAAGAGCTTCCATACAGAAGACATTTGTTGAACCATCTGTAATGACTTGGCTCCGTCTTCACTTTCTTGGTCTCCTGGTGGAGCTGGTTGCATACAGGAGCTGCATTTGGCTGCTGCTGTAATTCTTTTGAGGGCTTCGTCAACAGCGCTAATGTACCGTCCCGCTCTCAGCAGCCGAACTGCTCGGACCCGGACGTTCTGTGGGTGGCTCGAGGGTCTCTGGACCCGGGGGTCTCGCGGTCACTTCAATCAAAAAAGGGGTTATAGTGGTGGATGTAGGACATATATATGTACGGGCTGAGCCGTATTAAGTTCGTGACGGCACCCACGGTGTGTGGTGAGGTTGGACACCACCGCTGCAGTTACGGGGGCACCCGGGGGAGATGTTGTGCAGCAAGTTGTTAACCCCTCCGTGGGCAGGGATGGTGGCCCCGGGACCCGTTGGAATTTTGGTGCAGGGAGATGGGCGACCGCTGGGTGCTGGTGTACTCACTATTGAAGGAAACACACGAGTCTTTGGTAAACCAAGGTGATGGTGGTCGGTGCCCACAGCCGGCTGCGTTCTGGTTCTCCCACCCGGCTGGTGGTCTCTATCTTTGTCCTGCACCTTTTTAGAATAGTGGAGTGCCTGTGCTTGCAACTTCAGGAGTCCGCTCCCGGCTGGATGTGGCCTAAGGAGCCCTTGCCCGCAGACGCTGGCCCGTGGGATCTCTGAGCCCTGGCGGTGGCCTTTTATCCCCCTCGGTGGGCTGTTGTCTTTTAATAGGGACTTTGGGTGGGACAGGACCTCTAGTCCTGGCCTCAATCGGTTAATTAACCAGTTCCAGTAGCTTCAGGGTCCAAATACCCCCCTGTGTGCTCCGGTTTTCCGAGTCGGTTCCCCGGGTCGGTACCGGCTGGCCACTACCCTGTCCCGGTCCACCTCGGTTCCACCGAGCCGTCTTCCCGTCTCCTGCAGACGGAGACCGCCGTCTGCCTCCTAGCCAATGGCACCAGGGCTCCTACCCTGGCGCCGTTCAATTTGGGTTTTTCTCCTCTGTTGGAGCTGCACCCAGCTCCAGCCCACACTCTCCAACTTCAACTCTAACACTCGACTGTTTGTTTCCCCGCCCTGGGCTGTCTAGACTCCTTGGTGAGCGTCTTCCAATCGCCTGTTCCGCCCCCTGATGTGTCTACCCAGCCCTGAGGGGGGTGACTAGGGTTTTAAAGATTGGCTGATGTCACCTGTGAGGGAACAGTGTTGTGCAGGGGCCTGTTTGTGACTACCTGTCCCGGCCAGGGCGTCACACTAACATCAGTAAAGGCCAACTTTTTGAACCTTGGATCTAATATTGTGGATTGGGAAAGTAGAGCATTATATTCCATTCTATGAAACTTTCTGTCACTAGGTGCAGTCACCAGCTCTGCAACCTTTGATGTAGTTAAAGTTCTAGCTGCGTGATGTTGAGCAGTGACCCTCTGCAGACCTCTGCACAAAATGAGCATTTTTGAGGAAGTCACATACCTAAAAAAGAGAAAACCGTAAATGATTAAAACTGAAAACAGGACAATTAAAACAAAAAACCCACAAACAAAAAAATAACTAACTAAAAACACAGGTCACAATACTAATACACTGCAGAATGCAGCAGCCCCAGAATAAGGACAAAGGCAACACGAGTGCAAAATACTGATGAAAACCACTCACAAAGCGAGCATTGATGGAGGGGGCTGTTTGTTATAGATGCATAGATAAGGCTTGCATTTCATGCTGTGCACAGAGAAGTTTATGATTCTCAGAGTCTGGCTAAGGGTCCCGTTACACATAGCGACGTACCAGCGATCCGACCTGGCAGGGATTGCTGGAATGTCGCTAAATGGTTGCTGTTGAGCTGTCAGGCAGATCTTCACAGCGACCAGCCATCAGCGACCCGTGTAACGACGGCTCCCTGCACCCTCAGAACCGGCGCTCGTTGGTCTCCCGCCGTCAAACACGCCGATGCGTGCTGCACAGCGGAAGACCAACAAGCAAAAAATGGTCCTGATCGTTTTGTCACGGTCAGCGACCTCGCAGCAGGGGCCCGCTCGCTGCTGCTTGTTACACACAGCGATATCGCTGGCGAGGTCGCTGATACGTCACAAATCCTCAGCGAGATCGCTAGTGAGAGCCCTGAAACGTCAATGTGTGACGGGGGCTTTACAGCTTACTGGTCACACCCATGCAACTGTACAAACCTTATCCATGTGCATTTATAATAGTGCATAGTTGGTGTGCAAGTTGTTTCATCAGTATTTAGCAACTGTGCTACCTCCACTTTAAGTGCTGAATCCTATTGTGACCTGGGGTTGATAAATATGAAAGCCTTCTCTGATTTTCTGTACAATATAATTGGGCAAACAAGAAGTCAAAAAGATCCAAACAGTTTTTGCAAAAATATTTACTTTTACACCTTTGTCACTCCAACACTTTTGTAAAACGTGAGTGCAGTGGGAAGGACAAGGTATGGTCATTGTAGTCCCTTAAATTCCAAACGTGTTACTAAAAGCCATCTACCTGGCATGGAATCGATGTCTATTTCACCAAGAACATTTTGAGATGCACTAATATTAATTAGAATTTTTAAAAACTTGTGAATACTCACAGCTCGCTGTCAGGATTTTCTGGTGCCAGCATGTGAGATTTGCATGCCGACTAAACGTGTGCTGCCTCGTTTAATACATTAGAATTGTATGAGTCCAGGACTGGTCTAGTTAGAATGCGGCCAGAGGTATGCAAATCGCATAGTTGTGGTCATATGGCCACCCAATGCTAGAGAACTGACAGCGTACACTGAGGATTCACAAGTCTGCAGTCACATGTGACAGCAGACATGCGCTCCAAGACTGGACAACCCCTTTTTAACGTCTAACTTTCAATTAATAAATGTCTATTGTACCTTTCTGCACTGATCTCCACAGTGACCTGTTCCAATGGCTCCAACACAGTGCAAATCTCCTTTACTATTTCCCACTCCTCTTGATTTAGAGTGTCAACAGGTGCAGAAATAATGGCCAGCGTTGATATTATTACATCTTTCGATTCTAAAAGTCATCTAAGCATTAGAGTTGAGCGCGGTTCGTGATTCGAGGTTCTCCAGTTCTAGGCTCGAGTGATTTTGGGGCCTGTTCTAGATCGAACTAGAACTCGAGCTTTTTGCAAAAGCTCGATAGTTGTAGAAACGTTCTAGAACGGTTCTAGCCTCAAAAAAATAGCTAATTCCTAGCTTGGTTTCCGCTGTAATAGTGTAAGTCACTCTGTGAATCACACTATTATGACATTTCAGTGTATAGTGTGCGTGAACAGCGCCTTCAGATCACTGCTGTTTCTATAATGGCGATCGCCATTTTTTTTTTTTTTCCTTGTCTTCCTTCCCTAAGCGCGCACGTGTAGTGGGGCGGGCCAGCATGTCAGCCAATCCCAGACACACACACAGCTAAGTGGACTTTTAGCCAGAGAAGCAACGGCATGTGTGATAGGATGTCCATGTCACATGTCCCTGCATTAGAAAACCGGACATTTTCCTCCAGGACGCCATTATCTCTTCTGCGTCTTTGGTGTCAGACATCACTGTCGCAGCTCTGTCCTCCTGAGTCCTATCGCCGATACAGCTGTATGCGCTCCATACACAGCGTTAGACAGCATAGGGATAGCACTTTCTATCAGTCCTTTTAAGGGCTGAAACCGGTAGGGTCAGAGCCATAGGTGACAGGTCCTGAAAACAGAGACAGCGTCTGTGTAGCCAAGGTCAGGGATTTCGTCGCTGCATTTCCCCATTAGGAGGGAATAGAAAGGCAGGCTTCCATTCCTCTACCCAGAGCCCCACAATCCTGGCACTGTACCCTCCTGTCCTCTGCACACTCCAACTCTTTTTAACTAAGCCATTATGCTAGCAAACAGTCAGTGTACCTAGTGGCATCCTAAACGTGGCTATTGTACTTTTGTGTAGTCACAGTAGTGCAAAGATATTTGCAGCACGTCTGCCTGCATTGCACACTCCAACTCTTTTTAACTAAGCCATTATACTAGCAAACAGTCAGTGTACCTAGTGGCATCCTAAACGTGGCTATTGTACTTTTGTCTATTCACACTAGTGCAAATCTATGTGCAGCACCTCTGCATGACACCCTCCTGCTCTGTTTTTAATAAGCTATAATGATAGCAAAAAATACTGCCATTTAGTGGCATCATAGAACTGGCTGTTGTATTCCATTAGTGCCCCACTGGTGCCAAGCTATTTATAGCACCTCTACATGACACCCTCATGCACATTTTGCTACGCTAATGTTATAGCAAACTCATGGAATTCATTGCTGCATTTGATAATTCGGAGGGATAGAAAGTCAGGCTTCCTTTAGCTTTTCCTTCTGTTCATAGACAGCATCTCCAAGAGCAATTTCCCCTCCACGTCTAAGTGTGGAGAGGCAGCTAGTGCGCATGCGTGTGCCGATTTACCCCAGCTGCAGCCTAATTACAGTGTTTCGCCTAGTGAGTATGCTCAGCCTGACTGTGCTATTCCTGACGCTAAGTCTTCATTTCGGGATACAGCGCATGCTCCCACACTAAGTGTGAAAAGCCTCTTTGCACAGGTGCTTGCATTCCGTGCCGGGTCTAAGTCCTGTTTTGTGCCTAGACACCATGCTAAAGCTGATAGTCTTTTTTCAGAGACTGTATTTCATGCTACTGAGCATGCTCAGGCACTTACTGCATCAGAGACTAGGTCCGGTAATGAACTCTTTGGCCCTGCCCCTGATGTGGGGGGGCACATATAGACCACAGGGCATCAGGTGTCCTCCCAAATGGCTTGCAGAGGGCCACCCCTATGACTTGTCACCGCATTATTGATGGTCAGACGATGACTGGTGAGGTGTTTGGGTCATGGCAGCCATGAGGTCATCATTGAAGTTGCGGTTCCAAATAGGACGCTAGTTATGCCACTCATGACGTGTCACTCTACTTTTGTCTCCAGGAGGTGCATTGTGGTTCACCCTGGTTTGGGGCGGACCCAGGTTATAAAAGGGGCTGGAGCCAACAAGGAGGTGCGCAGTCTTCTATTATGCTCCGAAAGAGCACACCTCCATGTGTTGAACCCATTGCGGCTTTAGGCCAGAGGTAGGCATGGATAGGGTGTCGATGCAGGCCACCACCACAGTTGGTAACGCAGAACGGTTAAGACCAGCTCCTGTCCTACCAGTCCTGCTTGTGCAGCCCAGTGGCATTAACAGGCCTGCTGCTGCTGATGCGCCTGCTGTCCACAGGCGTGCCCCTACGCACACGGTCAGCGTACTCAATGGCCCCTGTGTTGTTAACAGGGAGTTCCTGGGCTGGGTGGGCATGTGGACCCTGTGACGCTAACAGGGCTCCCAGTCTCCAGATCCGAATGGCGTCTAACTCGGTTCAGGCTACTATTAGTTTCATAGCCACACAGCTCTGTATCCTCCACCAAACCTTCCAGTTGCCAACCTCTCCTTTTCCAACTGGGAGCACGGTGGACACTGACTGCTGATGGGGATATATACCTTTCTCTTTCTTTTCTTATTAATTTTCGTTATATAGCGGTAACATAGTATATACCACTTTATCCAAATCTGCCAGTCCCACTGTAACAGATGGTGTTTCTTCAGCAAATGTTACTGTTGCTTAACCACCAAATCCACGGACCAAAACTTTTTTCCCCTTTCCAACACACCTGTTCCCCTTTCCACCAGCATCTGTCCTTTTTCAACTCATTTTGGTATATGACCAAAAGTGCAACTGTGCAGGGACACCGTACTCAACGCCATCTCAGCACAGCAGCCAGCCCTCGGTCCCTCAGATGTGGACAAGTTAAAAGACCATTTCCTCCTATCCATGACAAAGCGTTGAGATTCACTCTGTGCAGCACTGGTGTTTAGTGGAAAAGTAGATCTAAGATTGCGTACCACATTCTGCAGATACTCCTGTATACGTGCGTCCATTTCTATGGCAGGAATTATTTTGCCAAATTTTGTCTTGTACCGGGGATGTAACAGTGTGGCAACCCAGTATTCTGGATTACTTTGAATTCGTACAATCCGAGGGTCATGTTGTAGGTAGTGCAGCAAGAAGCCGCTCATGTGTCTTGTGCATCCAGGAGGACCAAGTCCTTGGTGTGTTGGTGGCAGAGAGGTGAGAATCGTGCCTCCTTCCTCTGCCCTCTCCCCACAACCTCGCACAACCGAAATGTGAGCAAGCTCTCACTCATCTGCTGAGTCTTCCATGCCCATCGCCAGTTCGTCCTCCATTTCTTCATGGGCTCCTGCACCTTCCTCAACACTTTTTGCTGATACTATGCGGCCTTGTTAATCCCTCTCCCTCACCATGACTGCCGCATAGGTGCCGCTGACCATCTGGACCTCGTAGATCTTGTTATCCCTTCCGCATATGACTCCTCCTGTACTTACTCCCCTTCCTCTTGTCCCAACACCTGACTCCGAATAATAATTACAGTGTGCTCCATGTAGATGACCAGAATTGTCACGCTGAGAATGACATTGCCAGTGCTAAACATCTTCGTCGACATTTCTAAACTGTGTAGCAGGGTGCATAGGTCCTTGATCTGACACCACTCCAGCAGCGTGATCTGCACCACCTCTGGATCAAGTTATCCCAGGCTATATGTCATAACGTATTGCAGCAGGGTTCGGCGGTGCTGCCACAAACGCTGCAACATGTGCAGATTCAAATTCCTGCGTGTGGGCACATCGCATTTCAGGCGTTTAACCACCAGACCTAAAGACTTCTGTAGCGACGAAAGTTGTTGAGCTGCTGTGTGCGCACGATGGAAGTGAGCACATAGCGAGCGTGCACGCTGCACAAGGCCATGTAGGCCGTGATGGTGGTTTAAAAATTGCTGGAGAATTATGTTCAACACGTGAGCCATACAAGGCACGTGTGTCACATTGCCCTGAGGATGGCCCGCAGCCAGGTTTGCATCATTGCCGCACACGGCTATTAAGTCACCAACGGAGTCCGCTCCGTCAATTTGTACTCCGGTCGCCAGGTGACAACGTGTTCCTTTCATGAATAGTGCTGATGATGGGAGAGGAGTCGATGCCAGCGGCGCAGGTGGACGCAGGTTATGCTCACCCACTGGGCTGCATTACCTTGACAGATGCAGAATCTCTGGCTGAATGTAGCTGGTGGGTATCTCACAGATGAAATACCATCATTCAGCTACAACCAATGGGAAGACATCACACCCTTTTTTATGCCCATCCTGTCTGCAGACCACTGCCAGACATAGCTATGACCTCTGGTTACTTTTACCCCCAGTTCAGTTTTATGATTTTGTGTGCTTGTTACCTGACTACTTTTCCTGCTTACTGTTTATGTACCTTGTTGGCTGATCCGCATTTCACCTCTGCTTGTTTTCTGATTAAGTCCTGGCCGTCCCATTCTGTTCCTGTTCCTCAATTAATGTTTTGACCCTGCCTGACTACTATTCTCTGGAACTGCAGCCTTCCACAGGTATTAATCACCTTGGGCCCTGTGCAATTCCTAATCCCTGTATAGGGGTTAAAGGGTTTCAGGGTTCTAGGGGTCCTGCTTGGTGAGTGGCTTCCCTCTAGCCTATCATTAACAGCCCATCTGAGTGTGTGGATCAAGGAAGGCGTTACACCGTGCTCTCTGCAGAAGGCCATGTGGGCCAGGATAGTGCTTTAAAAATTGCTGGACAACCAGGTTCAACACGTGAACCACACAAGGCATGTGTGTCACATTGTCACAGCGAAGGGCCGCACCCATGTTTGCATCATTGTCGCACCCGGCCATCCCTGGCTGCTGGTTGAGTGGAGACAACCATTGATGAAACTCGGTATCCAGAGCTAACCGTCCACAACTTCTCAGCGGTGTGACTCACATTTCCCATACATTTCAAAGTAAAACTTTGACCGCCTGATGGCATTGAGCTCTGCTGCCAGCATAGTAAGGAGGTGTGTGGTAGTCCTTGTGCGCAGTTACAAGGAAGGGTGGCCTGACCACACAGGGTTTGCGCCAAGGTGGAGGACCCACACGAGGTTGAAGAGGCAGAAGCAGTGTATTAACTTCTACATACAGAAGAAGGATTGAAACAACTCGTGGGGACGGCAAGACTTGTACAGCAGACCCTTCTCCATCTCTCACCATAGTTTGCCAGTGCCCAGTCAGTGACATGTAATGACCCTGTCTATGCTTACTGGTCCAAGTATCTGTGTTGAAATGCACCCTGTCGCACACAGAGTTTCTCAAGGAAGTGGTGATGTGTGCGACATGCTGGTGTAGCGCGGGCATGCTTTTCTTGGAGAAGCAGTGGTGATTGGGCATCTGGTACTGGGGCACAGCGACAGACATAAGGTCTCTAAAATCCTGTGTGTCCACTAGGCGGAAAGGCAGCATTTCGGTAGCCAACAGCTTACAGAGGGATAGTCAACCTCTTAGCTTTGTCATGGGTCGCAGGAAGTGGCCTTTTATTTGACCACATCTGAGGGACAGAGATCTGGCTGCTGTGTGTAGACGGTGTTGAGTAGGGTGTCCCTGGAAAAATGCAGGTTTGTGAGGAAAGTGCAGGCGGAGACATGATGTTGCCTTCATCCAACGTTGGTGCTATCGATGTCTGAGAGAGCTGTACACACTCACTTGTTTCCCCTTCCAAACCAACTGACGACCTACCAAGCAAACTGCCTGTTGCGGTTACAGTGGTGGAAGTTGTGGGTGGAAAAACAGGTGTGACAGCTGTCCCCACAGTCCTAGAAGATGACGAGCGCGCGGATGCACTGGAAGGGGCAGGCGGTGGATGGTTCGCTCCGCTAGGCCGCATTGCAGCACGGTGAGCTTCCCACCAGGCCATATGATATTTATTCATGTGACGATTCATGGAAGAAGTTGTCAAACTGCTGAGGTTTTGACCTCTACTAAGAGAACCATGACAAATTTTACAGATCACATAATTTGGGCGATCTTTTTCTATGTCAAAAAAGGACCAGGCTAGGCAAGGCTTAGAGGCCATGCGACCTGTTGATCCACCCCGAATAATGCTCAGAGGCAGAGTGGTGGCTGAGGATGCAGTTGTAGACGTGCTACCAGTGCTCCGACTGTGTCCAGGAAGGCGCAAGGTAACTTCGTCGTCGGTTGCATCCTCCTCCACCGCCTCTGTTGACCTCCTCGAGTGTCTGACTGTGGGTTGACAGTAGGTGGGATCTAGAACTTCATCATCAATTGTTGTGTTTGCACTCCCCTCCCCCTCAGACCGAGCGTCTTCTTGCCCTGACCGAATATTTAAGTTGTCATCCCAATCGGGTATCTGCGTCTCATCTTCATCAGTATGTTCCTCATTGTCTATAACCACAGGTGTTGGAAAGGCAGCATTTTGGTAGCCAACAGTTTGCAGATGCTGAAAGTCAACCTCCAAGCCATGTCATGCCCTTCTAAAAGCATGTAAAACACAGCGAGGGGACTCCAACCACAGTCTCCCTCGTTTCCACTAACTGGGCCACACACACCCCACTTGCCTGGGATCGGTTGAGCCCCCTTTTGAAAAAGAAAAAGATGCTTTGCATGAAGCACTCTCAAAAATGCGCGTGCCTTTCCCGTCCCCTGGCTGACCCAGGGGAAGATAAGTACTTTGAGAGCCATGACTTGTTCATCTTGGTTCTTTTAGAAACACAGCGAGGGGACTCCAACCACAGTCTCCCTTGTTTCCACTAAATGGGCCACACACACCCCACTTGACTGGCATCAGTTGACCCAATTTTCAAGATGAAAAAGATGCTTTGCATGAAGCACTCTCAAAAATACGCGTGCCTTTCCCGTCCCCTGGCTGACCCAGGGGAAGAAAAGTCCTCTGAGAGCCATGTCCACATTGTCAGTGGACAGACACGTGTGCTTATCTGCCAGCAGACCCCCAGCAGCACTGAAGACAGGTTCCGAGAGAACGCTGGCTGCAGGACACGACAAGATCCCCAAGGCGTACGTGGCGAGCTCAGGCAATTTATCCAGATTGGAAGCCTAAAATGAGCAGGGCTCAAGTTGCACATTAATGGAATCGATGTTTCCTTGCATATACTCATATATCTGTGTGTCCTCTTTTTCCTTGTCCAGCTCTTTTGTTTTCGCATGAGTATATGTCCTTGTCACTTTCCCATGTGTTTGTGTTGTGTTGTGAGTTGTTTGTCACCTTTTGGACACCTTTTGAGGGTGTTTTTTAGGTGTTTTTCTGTGTTTGTGATTGCCTGCCATTGTTTCCTATTTAGTTCGAGTTCGGTTCGTCGAACGTTCGACGAGCCGAACTCGAACGGGACCTCCGTTCGGCGAACCGACCTCGAGCCGAACCGGGACCGGTTCGCTCATCTCTACTAAGCATATAATATGTGGAATTCCATCTGGTTATACGTTCTTGTTTCAGCCTCAGCTCAGACATACGCATTTGTCGTTGAGTAGCTTTTAAGTTTCTCTGCGGCTATTGTATTCGTATGGAAAAATTCTACTAAAGACTTGACTGCCCAGAGTGGGCTTAATAATCTTCAGGGCATCCCTGACAACCAAATTAACAGTATGTGCCAGACAGGGGTGGGGGACCCAATTTAGATTTTTTTATAGCTTTTGTTATATTTGCTGCATTATCGCAAACACTGCAAATAACTATTTTCTATCTGCCACTCTCTTGCAATTCTTAGAAGTTCTTCTAGTTTCTCTGATGTATGTCTTTCAGACAACTCAACACAATCCAGAAGACAGGACACCATTTTATAGTTTTCTATGTAGTGGCACGTGACAGAAATTAATGCAGTGGTGGTTCTGGATGTCCAGCAGTCCAGCTTTAGCTCTTCTAACCCTCTCTTGCAGTAAGGCACGGTCTCTGTCATACATCCTTTGAAGGATTGTCTGGGAGATGGTTTTCCTGCTTGGAAGAACATACATGGGATTGAGAGAATGAGTGAACTTTCTAAATCCCTTGTCCTCCACAATTCAAAATGGTTCAAAATCTGTGGCAATCATGGCAACCAATTCCTCATCAACTGTAGCTTGTTTTAATGGTGTAATGGATTTATTAATCGTAAACTGTGAAATCAAGCTTTGAGTTGTTCCAACAGATTAGGGATTAGTTGGAGCACGAGGAGTGGCCGATGCTGGAGACACTGCTGCTGAAACGGTTTCTGCAGTAGAAGCACTGACTTCACATTCGGCAGCCAGAACTGGAACATTACCACCAGCTTGCTTTTTTTCCCCCTATTGTTACTGTTGGATGCTTACTTCTCACATGCCAGTGAAGGTTATTGGTAGACCCTGCTCGGTATGAATTTTTTTTTTACAAATTTTACATTCCGCTTTTATATTGCCAAGATTTTTTAAATGGATCCAAATGTTACTTCTGTTTCGACACTGACCTTTTCATATGCTATTGATAGACTAATTTTCACTCCTCTGTCTTCCAGCAGCTTTTCTTGTAAGTGTTATACTGCAAGGATAAAAACTCCCCAGTTACAGCACAGCATTTTAGGCATTTGTAGTTTAGTTTAAAGAGGTTGCCCACAACTTTAACACTGATGGCCCATCTTTAGAATAATTGATCAATGAATGTTTGATCGGTGGGGTTGTAACACCTGGCACCCCTGACTAGCAGCTATTCTTGTTGCCAGCAGAATCCAGAACTACTCAGTTATGGATCTGCTCCACCTACTGTACTGGCTGCAGATTAGTACTGTACATCTCCCTCTTAATGATTTGAATAGGAGAAGATGTGCAGTACTCGGCTGTGGCTACTATACATAAGACAGATAAATCTATAGAAAAATGGAGCCATATAATAACCAAGATAGTTCATAGATGAAACATTTTTTATTCATCAATTTAGACATAAAAAATAAATATAAAAGGTTAAGGTGCAGAGCAAGAGATAGCTGGGGTGCCAAGCCCTATGCCAGGACATCTAGGTTGGAGAGTCCCACATAAAATGGACTGTACAAGCAGCAGTATATACTGAATATTCACAGCAGAGATCAGCCTGTCTAAATTAAAAACGTAAGGCTCATTGTTTGTTTATACATTCACCCAGAGTATTCCACATTGGCAGGTGGCACCAAAGTAACCTCGACATGTTTTCACCTGGGCTTTCTCCTAGATGTATTGGCATAGCTTTTGGCACCCTAGCTATCTCTTGCTCTGCACCTTAACATTTTGTGTTGATTTTGTATGTCTAAACTGATGTTTAATAAAAAAAAAAAAATGTTTTATCTATGAACTATATTGGTGATAAACCTATTTGGGAGTTTTTCACCTTTTTGAAGAACGGTGACCATCTTATTCCCTCCCACATGTACACTTCTAGATATTGGAAAATCTCAGGTTATCACATGTGCTCTATATATACATAATACACAGAGCAGCTCTGTAAGGGAGCAGTTCCGGCTGGCATAGTGAACAGCTGATTGGAGGGGGTGGTAGGTGCAGGGCCGGCTCCAGGTTTTTGTGGGCCCCGGGCGGATGAGTCTCACTGGGCCCCATCCACATACAGACATGCACATACAGATACATATACATACAGGCATACATGCATATACATATTTGAAGACAAACTCACAAAAATACTTATAAACAGACAAATCTATACAGTCATATACAGTGATATACATACAGTTAGGTCCAGAAATATTTGGACAGTGACACAAGTTTTGTTATTTTAGCTGTTTACAAAAACATGTTCAGAAATACAATTATGTATATAATATGGGCTGAAAGTGCACACTCCCAGCTGCAATATGAGAGTTTTCACATCCAAATCGGAGAAAGGGTTTAGGAATCATAGCTCTGTAATGCATAGCCTCCTCTTTTTCAAGGGACCAAAAGTAATTGGACAAGGGACTCTAAGGGCTGCAATTAACTCTGAAGGCGTCTCCCTCGTTAACCTGTAATCAATGAAGTAGTTAAAAGGTCTGGGGTTGATTACAGGTGTGTGGTTTTGCATTTGGAAGCTGTTGCTGTGACCAGACAACATGCGGTCTAAGGAACTCTCAATTGAGGTGAAGCAGAACATCCTGAGGCTGAAAAAAAAGAATAAATCCATCAGAGAGATAGCAGACATGCTTGGAGTAGCAAAATCAACAGTCGGGTACATTCTGAGAAAAAAGGAATTGACTGGTGAGCTTGGGAACTCAAAAAGGCCTGGGCGTCCACGGATGACAACAGTGGTGGATGATCGCCGCATACTTTCTTTGGTGAAGAAGAACCCATTCACAACATCAACTGAAGTCCAGAACACTCTCAGTGAAGTAGGTGTATCTGTCTCTAAGTCAACAGTAAAGAGAAGACTCCATGAAAGTAAATACAAAGGGTTCACATCTAGATGCAAACCATTTATCAATTCCAAAAATAGACAGGCCAGAGTTAAATTTGCTGAAAAACACCTCATGAAGCCAGCTCAGTTCTGGAAAAGTATTCTATGGACGGATGAGACAAAGATCAACCTGTACCAGAATGATGGGAAGAAAAAAGTTTGGAGAAGAAAGGGAACGGCACATGATCCAAGGCACACCACATCCTCTGTAAAACATGGTGGAGGCAACGTGATGGCATGGGCATGCATGGCTTTCAATGGCACTGGGTCACTTGTGTTTATTGATGACATAACAGCAGACAAGAGTAGCCGGATGAATTCTGAAGTGTACCGGGATATACTTTCAGCCCAGATTCAGCCAAATGCCGCAAAGTTGATCGGACAGCGCTTCATAGTACAGATGGACAATGACCCCAAGCATACAGCCAAAGCTACCCAGGAGTTCATGAGTGCAAAAAAGTGCAACATTCTGCAATGGTCAAGTCAATCACCAGATCTTAACCCAATTGAGCATGCATTTCACTTGCTCAAATCCAGACTTAAGACAGACAGACCGACAAACAAGCAAGACCAGAAGGCTGCGGCTGTAAAGGCCTGGCAAAGCATTAAGAAGGAGAAAACCCAGCGTTTGGTGATGTCCATGGGTTCCAGACTTAAGGCAGTGATTGCCTCCAAAGGATTCGCAACAAAATATTGAAAATAAAAATATTTTGTTTGGGTTTGGTTTATTTGTCCAATTACTTTTGACCTCCTAAAATGTGGAGTGTTTGTAAAGAAATGTGTACAATTCCTACAATTTCTATCAGATATTTTTGTTCAAACCTTCAAATTAAACGTTACAATCTGCACTTGAATTCTGTTGTAGAGATTTCATTTCAAATCCAATGTGGTGGCATGCAGAGCCCAACTCGCGAAAATTGTGTCACTGTCCAAATATTTCTGGACCTAACTGTAGATACACCTCATACATGCATACAGACATTCCCGCTTGTCTCCATCCAGCTCCTCCTAGACATGTGGCTGTGCTGCATGATGGCCATCACTAACAGACATGGCCGCGTACAGTGCACACTGACACTGCTGTATATACATCACAGGAGAGGCTGGGGGCTACAATATATACATCACAGGAGGGGCAGGGGGCATAGACATTACTGGAGGGCATAGATGTTACTGGAGTAGCAAACAGCTCTGGGGGTATACACATTACTGGGGTGGGTTGCACATACGGCTCTGGGGGGCTGCACACCTGGGTATGGTGGGGCCGCACGCACAGCTCTGATCCATACATACACACTCACACAGCTCTGCTACACACACCCCTTTATAGCACTGTTGCACACATCTCTGCTGCGTATGTACAGACACAATCACACACACAGCTCTGCTGCATATATACACATCACTGTTGACCGAAGACTATATGTACACACAGCTTTGCTGCACACATCTCTGCTACGCTGCCCAAACAGCACATAGTCATAAAGCTCTACTGCCCAGAGTAAATACACATTCTGCTGCCCAAAGAGTATAATTACACACAGCTCTACTGCAGACAGACACATACTCGGCTCTGCTGCACCCAGATACACACAGCTCTGCTTCACCCAGACACGCATTTGGCTCTGCTTCACCCAGACACGCATTTGGCTCTGCTTCACCCAGACACGCATTTGGCTCTGCTTCACCCAGACACGCATTTGGCTCTGCTTCACCCAGACACACACTCGGCTCTGCTTCACCCAGACACACACTCGGCTCTGCTTCACCCAGACACACACTCGGCTCTGCTTCACCCAGACACACACTCGGCTCTGCTTCACCCAGACACACACTCGGCTCTGCTTCACCCAGACACACACTCGGATCTGCTTCACCCAGACACACACTCGGCTCTGCTTCACCCAGACACACACTTACTGTTGTAGCTATCTCCTTTTAATGCAAGGGGTTTGTAGATTATGATGGGACATGATGTGAGACATGTGCACACGCTGCTCTGGGGGCCCAACACAGCTCTGGGGGCCAGGACCTATAGTTAGGTCCAGAAATATTTGGACAGTGACACAATTTTTGCGAGTTGGGCTCTGCATGCCACCACATTGGATTTGAAATGAAACCTACAACAGAATTCAAGTGCAGATTGTAACGTTTTATTTGAAGGTTTGAACAAAAATATCTGATAGAAATTGTAGGAATTGTACACATTTCTTTACAAACACTCCACATTTTAGGAGGTCAAAAGTAATTGGACAAATAAACCAAACCCAAACAAAATATTTTTATTTTCAATATTTTGTTGGAAATCCTTTGGAGGCAATCACTGCCTTAAGTCTGGAACCCATGGACATCACCAAACGCTGGTTTTCCTCCTTCTTAATGCTTTGCCAGGCCTTTACAGCCGCAGCCTTCAGGTCTTGCTTGTTTGTGGGTCTTTCCGTCTTAAGTCTGGATTTGAGCAAGTGAAATGCATGCTCAATTGGGTTAAGATCTGGTGATTGACTTGGCCATTGCAGAATGTTCCACTTTTTTTTCACTCATGAACTCCTGGGTAGCTTTGGCTGTATGCTTGGGGTCATTGTCCATCTGTACTATGAAGCGCCGTCCGATCAACTTTGCGGCATTTGGCTGAATCTGGGCTGAAAGTATATCCCGGTACACTTCAGAATTCATCCGGCTACTCTTGTCTGCTGTTATGTCATCAATAAACACAAGTGACCCAGTGCCATTGAAAGCCATGCATGCCCATGCCATCACGTTGCCTCCACCATGTTTTACAGAGGATGTGGTGTGCCTTGGATCATGTGCCGTTCCCTTTCTTCTCCAAACTTTTTTCTTCCCATCATTCTGGTACAGGTTGATCTTGGTCTCATCTGTCCATAGAATACTTTTCCAGAACTGAGCTGGCTTCATGAGGTGTTTTTCAGCAAATTTAACTCTGGCCTGTCTATTTTTGGAATTGATGAATGGTTTGCATCTAGATGTGAACCCTTTGTATTTACTTTCATGGAGTCTTCTCTTTACTGTTGACTTAGAGACAGATACACCTACGTCACTGAGAGTGTTCTGGACTTCAGTTGATGTTGTGAATGGGTTCTTCTTCACCAAAGAAAGTATGCGGCGATCATCCACCACTGTTGTCATCCGTGGACGCCCAGGCCTTTTTGAGTTCCCAAGCTCACCAGTCAATTCCTTTTTTCTCAGAATGTACCCGACTGTTGATTTTGCTACTCCAAGCATGTCTGCTATCTCTCTGATGGATTTTTTTCTTTTTTTTTCAGCCTCAGGATGTTCTGCTTCACCTCAATTGAGAGTTCCTTAGACCGCATGTTGTCTGGTCACAGCAACAGCTTCCAAATGCAAAACCACACACCTGTAATCAACCCCAGACCTTTTAACTACTTTGATTACAGGTTAACGAGGGAGATGCCTTCAGAGTTAATTGCAGCCCTTAGAGTTCCTTGTCCAATTACTTTTGGTCCCTTGAAAAAGAGGAGGCTATGCATTACAGAGCTATGATTCCTAAACCCTTTCTCCGATTTGGATGTGAAAACTCTCATATTGCAGCTGGGAGTGTGCACTTTCAGCCCATATTATATATATAATTGTATTTCTGAACATGTTTTTGTAAACAGCTAAAATAACAAAACTTGTGTCAAATATTTCTGGCCCTGACTGTACATCTCCCGGGGGGAGTGGGGGGGGGAGCCAGGACCTACATCTCTGGGGGGAAAAAGCCCATACAGCTCACTGGGGCCCATAAATCGGGGGGCGGGGAGGGGTGTAGAACATACCACTCAAATCACTGTGGAGAGGGGGCCCACACAGCGCTGGAGGGCAGCGTTGTGCTGGGGGTCGCTGGCTGGCACTGTTCCTTGTCTTCATCTGTGGGACAGTGACTGGAGCAGGACGCTGCGCGATAGCTCCGCCCGAGGATGAAGTTCAGACAAGGAGTTTACAGGGAACACTATGGACAGCGTGCCTTAAAGAGACAGCACCCGCAGTTTCCTGCAGAGGACTGCGGTTCCCAGAACTCGCGAATGGGCCCCCCCGGCTGTCCAGGGCCCCGGCATTTGCCCGTGTATGCCGGGTGGTGACGCCGGCCCTGGGTAGGTGTCCTAAGGATAGCCAATGTTAAAGTCATCTATAACTGCATTAATATGTACTTATCTAAAGGCAACAAAAAATGTGGATTTGGTCGGTCCAGTTTTTTCTCTTTTTGTTTTTTTTTTTCACCCTTATAGTTGAGTGAAAGAAACTTTAAAGGTTCCCCAACTGAGACAACTCCTCTGGATTGCCCTATTATTCCATTATAATAAAGTCCTCACTCCTTCAAAAGTTTTATATATGCAGTAAAAATAGCTTCATATCGCCATTAGTGATCTGATAATTAACCAGTAGTGGCCCAATGGGCATCTAATCCCAAGACTAGTCCACACCTTGATTGCTGTAGTCATTCCCTCTTGAACATGAGTTACATTTTCTTCACAATCTGAGTCACAACTTTAGAGCAGGAAATCTGGTTCACTTAGTTTTGCACTGAAGTTTTTACCAGGGCAGTGAAGATATCAATCATACTTCAGGCAGGGCCACCATCAAGGCATTACAACAATGACTGGTATGACTGGGGCCCGGTGAAAACGAAGGCCTGGCCAGGCTCAAGGTAAATACCTAGCTTTGCTTAGCCTCAGGCCCTGGCTGGGCCTCCCTCTTCACCAGGTCACAGCTGCAGCAGAGGGGCCTGGCAGTGTAGCTCCTGCCACTGCAATGCATTATCTAGAGGTATATGAGGGCCATTATACTGTATGCAAGCATATATGCAGTGTGAAGGATTGTGTGGGATCTATCATATTGTGTGGAGGTCTGTGTGGAGGCCATTATACTATTTGTAGGCCCATTTTAATGCATGGAGGGCTGTGTGGGGGTCAGTATACTATTTGAAGGGATAGTAGGGATCATTATACTGTATGTAGGCCCATTATACTGCATGGAGGGCTGTGTGGGGGGTCACAGTTGGGTGATCTTACTCTGTTGGAGTCACCATTCATTGCTGGGTAATTGAAGGGGGGGGGGGTACAGTAGGGTCATCATACTGTGTGTGGAGGATAATGTGGAAGAATTTGCTAAGGGGGATCATACAGCTGAGGTAGAGCCTGGGCAGAGTCTCAAGGGAGCCTGAAAATATTTGCCAGTATGGAGCCCTGAAATTCCTAGTGGCAGCCCTGACTACAGGGATGTAATTACAGCAGATGAGGCTGGAATTAGTACATGCTAACTTGCAAATTACTAGTTGGATAGCTGTTGGCCAAAAGTGTGTTTTAGCCTGCAGTTATCTAGACCACCCTAGACAGATGCATGATCACACACACATGATGTTGGTACCTGTTTAGCTATAGCACTTCCCGTTCCTAGCTAAGATTGCAATTGCTCAAGCCACTGCCAGAAGCCAAGAATAAAAGTTCACTGTTCTGTGTTGACAGTGGAAATAAAGGCGCTCAAAGAGTTGCTGGTCCACAAGACCTCATACTCATCCGTGAACACAATCTGCAAATGAAGGGCAAAAACAATGTCATTTATAGGACGAAGGCAGATTGCTGGATTCATCAATCTCAGCACTACTTCTAGACATACTTTTTCATACTTGCAGTCATGAGCCAAGCACTTTCATTTGCTTCTCTCAATAGTGAAAACTAAGAAGCCGAAGGCGTGTAGAATTCTGGGATTGTAGAAACAGTTGACTTCTATTAGAGAACACATTACACACCATTACCATTCCATTCTGGATGCTAGTCTCCATGCCATATTAAAAATGGCCTAGATGACACCTTTAAAGAAAATTTATACAAGGTTAAACTTAAAGGGATGGTCAGAAAGCCAAATAAAATTTCATCCTAGGGCTGCGTGCCCACAATCGGTATTTGCAGCGGTTTGAACACAGCACACGTCAGCTGCGTCAAAACCGCTGCGGTGTACAGTCCAAGCACAGTAGACAGGATTTCTAGAAATCCAGTGCCCACTATGCTTCTTTTATCCGCAGCAAACACTGACCTGCGGTGTGTCTTTCCAGACCGCAGCATGTCAACTGTTTGCTGCGGATTTGCATGCGTCCTCCGTAGGGAGTACACAAGCAGGAGACCGCAGCGCACTGAACCCTGATTGTGGGTACTGACAGCTGCGGTCTCCTTTCTCCTGTGGAGGAGATGCGCTGCCCCTCCGGTCAGGACTCGCTTTGTTCTGAACGCAGATTCCTGATCGTGGTCACATAGCCTAAATCCCTTTTCTCTTTCATACCATAATGTAAACAATTTTCTGTAATATTGTAAAAATCTTCTCTTTTTTTCCTACTTACTCTTTGACAGCTCTTTGTTTGAGAACCACAGTGCATGCTGAGATACTCAAACAGGACGTCATCAGGGGCGTGAGATCACAGCCCCTGCCCCTGCCCCCTCCATGAGACAAATCAATGATGTCCATTTCAGGGGCTCAAAAACTGAGAGCACGATATCAGAATACCCAAAGTGCCCTATAACATCACTTGTGGTAGGCGGTAGCGCCGCTGCTCTCTGCACACTGGGTGTTCTGACACAGTGACACTGCTCTCTGGCAGGTTCGTTACTGCTGATCTGAGCTGGCAAGGGCGCTGTCATTGTGCAGTGTGCACATCACACAGTGACTAGCCCAGCCCCTGAAATGAGCATCACTGATGACGCTTTATTCAGCCAGGGGGCAGAGGCTGTGGCAATGACCACAGCCTCTGTCCCCTGATGACACGGAGTATCTCAGCATGCACTGGGGTTTTCAAACAAAAAGAGTCATAAACAAGGAAATGGAAAAAAATATAAGTAGTTAGTGTAGTGAAAAAAGGATTGGGAGTTTTTAATTCATATGTATTAGAAAATTCTTTAGATTATGGCATCAGATAGGAATTTAGGAAGAAAATGTATTTGGATTTCAGAACACTCCTTTAACAAAAAAAAAAATAAAAAAATAAATTGATAAAACTCCACTCAAGGGGTTGCCCACATCTTGGGATAACCTTTTCTCATTCAGTGATCACACTCCTCCAGCGTCGGCACGGTTCTAGTGATGTCACGTGCCTAGGTACCACGTTACATTGTTCTGATACATGAGCCTTTTGACCAATAAGCACCAAATTCTTCAACCTGCCATTAGATATAGGAGTACTCAACAGTACTTAACTCTCCATAGGGTGTGGGGGAAAGAGAAAGAATCTGGTGCTGATTGGTCGTGGGGCTAATATAATTTCACATGGGCCCCAGGAACATGACTTAAACTTCTGACATCAATGGAACTGTGCAGAAACTAAAGAGTATAGGCTTTTATTTTTATGTGTGTAAACACGGATGAGAAGAGGTTGTCCAACAAGTGGAAAATCCCTTTAATCGATTATATCCATAAGGAAGCTTTCAGGGACTTTGGAACAGGCTCAGAAGCAGAGGACAGATGTTGGCTATGCTGCATATCTGACATCTGCCTCTAATAACAATTAGTATATCTGCTGATTGCTGCTGTTAACCTCTTCTAATCGCTGTGATCCTGTCTACATATTAGTTCGGGCAGCCATTGACTTCACTGCATTGTGATCAAAGGGATATAATAATATGCTATGACAGATTGAAAACATCTGTTCCCATCGTGATTTCTTGTGATGTCCAGCCTGGGCATCATAGAAGGCAGTGATTTTTACTATATACAGTAATAATATGGTATAGCTGTATATAGTAAATGTGATCAGACTATTTCAGGTTAAAAAAAAAAGTTCACTTCATAGGGAGACTAGCAAAGTAAAAAAAAATAAATAAATATTTGACTCCTCCCCTTACCCTGGTAAACAATAAAAGGTTACATAATGTTGATAAAAAAAAAAAAAAGCATAACACAAACCCACAATGTGTCCAGAAAAGTTAGATCTATTTAAATCTAAGATTATTTAACCTGATCTGTGTTACAACTATTAAAATAGAAAAATAAAAAAATATTGCAAAAAACAATCCAATAGACCAAAAAATAAAGATGTTCTGAGTCTTGGGGAATGGCAATTACCTTTTTTTTTTTTTTAATAAATTACTAAAAAAATTTGAAATTTTAAATAAATGCTGTCATGTGACGTAGGGGCCATGTGTCTGACGTTCAGAGCAGACATTATATTCTATTCTGATTGTATTGTAGCGCAGGTTGTGTATGTCTCAGATCACTTTATATGACTTACCCACTATAGACGCAGCAACAACAGAAATTAATAATAGAAATATTTTTCACTCATTAACTTAAGATTGTCAGCACTGCTTCTCTGTCCTGTCCTGACTCCCTGACAAAAGAACACTTGTGATTGTGTTACTGTCTGCACCTATATATATATGCTATGGGATGCATTGCCAGCAAATAAGGACCTTAGAGTAATGCATGACATCACTGGTCATGAGCCGTAAGGAACCATTCACAATGTGTGCATGTTTTGAATTGGGAGGAGCCTCACACGTCATTGCCATTCCTCACGTGCATTTTGTGCTCTCATAGACTCCTCCCAGACTCAGTCATGCTTCATTAAGCAACCAGCGGGGAAAAAAATAATGGCTCAGCTCCAAGTGGTGAGTCGGCTCCTGTCGTTCACAGCAGGGAGCCGGCTCTTTGTGTCTGATCGTTCGATACCGACACATCACTACTCCAGTGACCGGTCCGTCCTATACTAGTGTCCGAACCGTCCTTCAGTGGTGATTAGTCCGTCCCCTACCAGTGACCGGTCCATCCTACAGTGGTGAACCATCCGTCCTATACTACTGACTGTTCCGTCACTATAAAGGGGTTGTCTGTAGAGTTGAGCGGATCGGTCATAATCTGGGTTCGGCGGATCCGGATCGTGTTGCCGCCAAAGTCCGGATCCGATCCGGAATCCGCGGCCATGTAAATGAATGGGGAGTCTGATCCGGGGAGAGAGGGAGAGGGGAGGAGAGGGAAAGAGGGAGATGGGGAGAGGGGAAAAAAAAAAAACTGATCCGGATTGTGCACCCCGAATCCCGGGTACTGGTTGGACTCGGATCGGGCACTCAAACCGTGCGATCCGGATTTTGCGGACCGGGTCCGCTCAACACTAGTTGTCTGCTCTAAAAAGCAATGTCTGCAGTCGCTGTAAGAGTCGCCATACTATAATGCAATCACATGGTGTAGGCTCAGGAGCTGAATACGCTCCAGCAGGATCTGGTGGCCGCTGACACTGATCCCGACTGTTGAACCAACAAAAAATTCCCCTAAATTCCGGTCTTGCATCTATAGTGTGACGGTCATAATACAGAAATAACAGAACCTGTTTTTTACATCTGCCTTCTATGTACATAAATTATAGTAAAAAATAAAATTAAACGTAATCTGTTGCTCAAATAGTACAGCATACCCTGCAAATGACAAGAACAACTCCATCAACGCAAAAAAACCCCAAAAAACATATTGGTCTTATAAAATGGCAACAGTATTTTTTATTTTTTTACAAAGCTGAATCTTCTTAAAAGCCATGAAATGTAGTAAAAACTGCAGATTTAATATTACTGTAACTGTATTGTTCTCAGTGAGAGAAACAAAATTATAATTTTGTAGTTGTGATACTTTTTAGTGGCTAACTAAAATAAAAAGGTATCACAACTAAAAATTATAGTTTTGTTTGTCTCACTGAGAACAATCAATCATTTTTCAACTGGCTAACACTGTACCAAAACCTTTTTCTCTTGTAACTGTACTGACACAGAGAATTCTGTTCCCAGGTCATTGTTACCCTGCAATGGTCACTGCATAAACAAAAACCAAAAAAAGTGGGGAATTTACTTTTCTGTTTTTCCCCTCTGGAAGTATTTTATTGCTATTGGTGGTTGGGAGAACACTTTTAGGGTATGTGCGCACGTTGCTTTTTACCTGCTTTTTACCTGCTTTTTTGCTGCTTTTTCTTCTGCGCTGTTTAATGCCAAAATGGATGTGTTCTTCTATTCAAGCAAAGTCTATGGGAATTTGGGTTTCTTGTTCACACTATGTTGTTCAAAATGCTGCCTTTTTGTGGCAGACCTTTGGTCAAAAACTCAGCTTTGCAGTGCAAAACCCAAATGGCAAAAACAATTGACATGTTGCTTCTTTGAAAAGCTGAGTTTTTGACCAAAGTTCTGCCACAAAAAGGCAGCATTTTGAACAACATAGTGTGAACAAGAAACCCAAATTCCCATAGACTTTGCTTGAATAGAAGAACACATCCATTTTGGCATTAAACAGCGCAGAAGAAAAAGCAGCAAAAAAGCAGGTAAAAAGCAGGTAAAAAGCAACGTGCGCACATACCCTTAGGCGGGCTTTGCACACTACGACATCGCAGGTGCGATGTTGGTGGGGTCAAATTGAAAGTGACGCACATCCGGCATTGCATGCGACATCGCAGTGTGTAAAGCCTAGATGATACGATTAACGAGCGCCAAAGCATCGTAATCGTATCATCGGTGCAGCGTCGGCGTAATCCATAATTATGCTGACGCAGCGGTCCGATGGTGTTCCTCGCTCCTGCGGCAGCACACATCGCTGTGTGTGAAGTCGCAGGAGCGAGGAACATCTACCGGCGTCACCGCGGCTTCCGTAGGTTATGCGGAAGGAAGGAGGTGGGCGGGATGTTTTACATCCTGCTCTTCTCCGCCCCTCTGCTCCTATTGGCCACCTTCCGTGTGACGTCACAGTGACGCCGCACGACCCGCCCCCTTAATATGGAGGCGGGTCGCCGGCCAGAGCGACTGTCGCAGGGCAGGTGAGTGCATGTGAAGCCGGCGTAGCGATAATTTTCGCTACGCCAGTTTTCACAAGATATTGTACCTGCGACGGGGGCAGGGACTATCGCGTGCGACATCGCAGCATCGGCTTGCGATGTTGCAACGTGCAAAGCCCGCCTTAAACCTTTCTAAGATGTTTCATACTGGTACATTCTACAGTATGTCAGCTGCTTGTGAGCCAGTACCGAACCTTGCAGATGCAAACTGGTGTTAACCCTTTGAATGTGTCTGACAGTTGCATTTAAGGCATAGCGTCATTGTATGCACCCATCCCCATGGCTATCATGATGGTTCTCCTATGAAGCTTAGCAACAGGCAGGTGTTCATAGAAGGCAATATTATCTACAAAGTACAATACCATGGGGTTGCAGTATTAAGAATGAGCTATCACACATTCAATGTTCCGAGACCCGTAATACTTTTATTTTTCTGTTGGCGAGGCAGAGTGAGGTCTTTACCTTTTGCGCGGTGAACTGATTCTTTTATTGGTGCCAATATTGTGTATATATACAATGCCTTCATTGCTTCCTATACAGTTTTTTTAGTCAAGTGAGGTGACCAAAAAACACAATCTGGTATTTAAATTTTTCGGTAATTATAGATCAAGTTAATTAATTTCATGTATTAATAGATCAGATGTTTTAAGAAACGCAGCTAAACCAATTTTTTGTTTTTCCTTTTTTCTTTTTTTTTTTAAAAAATATTTTTTTATTGTTTACATTATTTGTTAATCACCCTTACGGGACTTGAATCTGAACCTCCTCCACATGAAGACCCAACTCCAGGACTGAATAATTTGCAGAAAGAGTTTAAAAATAAATATAGTATTGTCACAATCAAAAAAGTATGATCTATACAAATATAAATTTTATTGTTACATATGGTAAACAAGATAAAGAGTAAAAGAAATTACATAGGGAGGATTGCCCTCAAAAAATGGAATAAAGACGACACTAAAAAGTTGTGTACTTCAAAGTGGTTCCATTAAAAACAGAAGCTTTCAATGGACAAAAAACACCCTGCTCTATCGATGGAAAAAACGGATACATTATGGGTTTCAAGAATGGTGACACACAGCAAAGTTGTTTTCCTTTCCCAATTGTACTGACCTGACAAACCCTGCTGCCAGCTCAAATTTACTGTACAATAAACATGGTGGAAAAAGACCCCCAATCATATAAATACATGTTTTTTTTCATAATTTCTCCTCATTTCAACTTTTTTTCCCCTTTCTTCATATTTTAGGGTGAAAAGAATAGTACACCGCGTTGGTGACGGAAAAATATAAAATTATGGCTCTTTGAAGTGAATGATGAAAAAATAAAAAAAAATGGAAACTGGCCCACTCTTTTAGCATATGGGTGGGACTGTACATCCCGCGCTGGGTTGACCGTGTGAGCAGGGGGCTCAGGAGCTTAGCTTTCTCCACATGCGGCAAATGCCAGCTATATTATACAGCCGACATCTGTCTAACAGCCGAGGTTGAGGCTAAACTGTTCATTCAATGATGCTGCCGATCAATAGTAGTGACACATAAATGTCACTACTGATTCATGGGACTTGCTAAAGGATTCCATCCCTCATATATTGCTACTTCTGTGAAGCTTTGAAGGAGCCTGGGATTTATATTTGTCGCAATACTGTAGTGTTACATTATATAATGTATGAATGGACGATCGTAGGTTTAAAGTCGCCCTGTCAGGTGCAATATTGCTAATCCCTACCTAACCCCGTCCCTGTATACACTTGCATAAATAAAGGGATCTTTAGAAAAGGTATTTCTAAAGATCTTATATCTTATGTTAAAGGGGGCACAGTACTAACATGCGGTTCAATGCAGTATCACCAGCAGTTCGATATGATCGTGCTTCTGAATGCCGGGCACATCCGGTCATGCGCAGTATAAAGCTGGGTGTACTCATCCATCAGACAGATCTATTGTGCATAACCTGAAGTGCCCGGACATTCAGCTCTGCGTTCACCGCCGACACAGGTACACGCATCACCACTGGTGCCCCTGTGGGCGTACTAACATGATTAGAGGGCGGGCAAATCGGGGGATATAACGCCCAGAGGACTAGTGATTTTACTTATTAGTATATGATATAAGATCTTAAATACTTTTTCTAAAGATCTCTTTATGCTAGTGTATACAGGGACGGTTAGGCAGGGATTAGCAATATGCACCAAGAACTGCTCGTGGATATGGGTGCAGATTGCACCTGACAGGTTCCCTTTATGTCCCCTAAACTACGAATAATATAAAGTATTTTTAAAAAGGTTTTTTTTCCAAAAATTTTACTTTCAATCACCCACCCCCCACATTAAGCCCGTAAAAGTCAGGTTTGTAAAAATATAAAGTTAGTTGATCTGGTTGCTGAACCCTGTACAGAGAAAAGATTCGGAACACATGAAATTCCTTTTTCAGTCCCTACTCCGCCCTAAAATAATGTAGTAAAAATTGAACAAAATATATGGCCCCTAAATGGTGTCAATAAAAATGTCAGCTAGAAACACAAAAATCAAGCCCTTACACAGCTATAGAAAAATAACAACGGATGTCAGAAAATAGCCACACAAATTGTAAATTTTGTAATACCTTATCTGTACAAAAACGTATGAATTTTATTTTTGTACAGTTTTTCTTTAACTTGGGATTTTTTCCCATATTTCAGTATTTTTTTTTTTTTTAAATGAATAATGGCAATTAAAAATGCAACTTGCAAAAAACAAGCCCTCATACAGGATAAATAAAAAAATGACGGCTCTTGGATGAGGAAAAAAGGAAAATGCAACAATGGAAAAAAAATTCTGACCTGAAGGAGCTAAAGAACATGAAAAAAAACTTTAAGGTATATGTTCTGTGGGGTGCACAAGAATTTAATTTTCGATCTAATAAATAGACTATCGCATTAAGGTCGTAGATACTTTAAAATGTAAGCCATAAAATAGGCAGTTTAAGTGGACGATTTTCACAAAAAAATCCTCCGGTATTTTCAGAGGAAATGATGGGAAAATGGGACATACTAAAAGGAATGAATAAAAAAAAATGAACATCATAGTACTAGTCCAAAAATACGGAGACGTATAATAGGTTTCTTCGACATAGACTATTCACAGCAACAGTATTTACCTGCCCAGGCAACAAACGCAAATGCACTAACAGGATGCAGCAAAACACTGATGTAGCAACCTTTCACAAACTACCAATTCATGGGGAAGGTGATTGATTAGTATTAAAATTGCACACAAAAATGCTTGTATAGGGCGCTGTTCACACATGTAGGTGCACAGTGTTTGTCTTACAGCCTATTAGTGACGCCCATACTATTAGATTAGGCAGGTTGTCCAGCACTATGTAAGTGCACTACACACTGACAGAGACCCCAGTTTACAAGGCCTATATTAATGAGCTTACCTACATCCCGTATAAAAATATATAATGTACAGAAAAATATATATAAAATATACTGTAAGATTAGTTAACATTTTAGCCAAAATACACAAGCTCTCAACTCAAGTATCCTGATGTCTTGCAAGTCCCTATCTTGATATAAAAGACAATCCACAAAAAGAGGAATTACATTCCCCCTCAAAATTTAAGAATTCACAGCAACAAAAGGGCAACAGTATCTTAGACATGGAATGAGCATGGAATGTATGTACATAATTGTTTTCCCTGTACTTATGTGGGGAATGAACATGGAATAGACAGTATGTAGATTATAAGGGAATGATCAAATATTCCATATGAAAAAGTGTATATTATAATCCCTACGCTTGTTAGGTGGGGAATGACCATGAAATATACTGTATGTATATTACAGGGGAATTAAGACATCCCATATAAACGTGTATATTTCAGTCTCTGTGCTTGGTTTGTGAGGAATGAACATGGAATATATGTAGATAATAGATTAATTAACATATATCCCATATAAACAGGTGTACATTATATTCCCTGTACTTTTGGGAGTGAACATGAAGTATATGTAGAATAGAGTGGAATGAAAATATATTCCGCATAAATAGGTGTACACTTCAGTCTCTGTGCTTGTTATGTGGGGCATTCCCTGATCTGGTGGAGCATATACAATGAAATAATTCTTAATTAATATTAAAATAGCCTTGTCTTCCAACAACATATTGATCTGTCAAGCACACTTAACAGTCTTTTCTGAACAAAAGGTTCCAGAATTATTGCACTTGTTATTAAGTAGTGAATCTCTCAGGTTCTGGCAATGCTATTATCCCTGCACTGTCATTGCACATCAGATATTTACAATAAAGTGCTCATGCCATTGCACTAAATTTCTCATACTATTGCAGTGAATAGATCAAATCCTTAGATCAGTCAGATCCTTACAACAAAGTACTGATATTACACTGAGGCCATTCTATTCAGGACCAGTATAGCAATAGATTGTCATTGTCTGTTACACGTCGTGGCTCTCTTATTGCAAGGAATGAGGTGGTCCCCCATTCCTTGTCTGCCACGAGCCCTCCTGCTCAGCAGCGCCAAAGGTCTGGGAGACTGCGCAGTCTGCAGGAGTTGTCTTCTCAGAGACACAGCAGAAGGGTGACACCTAGTGGTTCTCCCCTTGCAAGGAATGGAGCGGTCTCCCATCCCTTGCCTGCCACGAGCTCTCCTGCTCAGCATCACGGAGGCTCGGGGAGGTTGCGCAGTGTGCAAAGAATAGATGCTCAGGGAAGCCGCAAGACTTCCCATGTCTCTGCACATTGTGAAACCGAGGACCCCGCCTTTATGACCCAGAGGCAGGAAGATGAGCATGTGCTCCACGTGACGTCTTCTGATTCGCTCACTGATATCACACGGCCCCATGACGAGGCTGGTGATGTGCTGAATCCTGACTGGCTGGGCCAGGACGTCACGAACCCTGATTGGGTCACGCCCGCCCTTGGGTGGAGCTACACCTCCTTAAAAGCTCCCCCTGCCATCATGGCGGTGCGCGACCGTCCTTCTATGTTTGGATGTCTGGCAGCGTGCTGCCACGCCACTGCTTAGGCATTATTGTCTTTTGTGGGCTTTGCCCTTGCTGCTCAGGCAGCACCTAGTTTGCAGGTCTTGCCCCTGCCTTGCTGCTCCGGCAGTATCCCGTTTAGCAGGCTGTGTTCCTGTCCCAGGTGAGCTCCTCGAGTCTCTGTCGGACTCACTTGGTTTCTGAAGCACATGTGCGTGGGCACCTCTGTGCTACCCCCGTGCCATATTCCTGTGACTCCCGCTGGCACACGTGTGTAGGCACCTCTGTGCGTCCCCGTGCAACAGGTACACCGTACGAGTAGCCCCGAGCCATACAACCCTCACGAGTTAGGGCGGACCGGTGTACATAGATCGTCTGTGACGTTCCAGACGATCACTAGCAGCAACCCGCTCACTCTTTCCTGACCATAGCAGCAGTCCCTTACACCGCACAGTGGACCTTGACCGGCGGAAGCTGTCCATTTCCCATCTTGGCACGCTTCCCCGGGTCCCCCTCGTAACAACTGTCACTCTAAGTATGGGAAAGTATCAAGCAAATAGCAAAAAGGAAGGGAAACCCTGTGTCTAGGGAAGGGGAAAATGGTGTCCCCTCACTACCCTATATTGGTTTCACACCTATGCACCGAGCCGGATACCTAACCCTAGGTATAACTAGTGCTGGGCTCTAAATAGTGAATGCATGTAATGAGCTCTTCGTCAACCTCCAATAAGCACTATAGAAGGCATAAGGAGGACACACGGAAAAGTGCATGAACTACTTATCCATAGATGACTCATGTATATGTTCAGTAAATTTACAGCAACGATACCACAGATGAGTACAAGCCACCTGCTTACAACCAAAGCTAAAATGAACTAAATAATATCACCAGCACAAATCCAGGGAAGATGAGAGTATTTAAGCTCATGGAAAATACTGATCATCATCAGTTGGATGGAAAGAACATTCCCCTTGGTCCTAAAGTGGAATAGATGAATATCTAGCAGGAAAGTTACCTAGTACAATAAATACTAAGAGCAGGAACAACAGAAAGTCAGGGAGACAAATGCTGTGACCTATTTCCAGACACTACATGACTGTCACCCGTGACAAACCCGTGACACATTCGTGACAGTGATATTTGTTTGTTATTGTGCTTAACACTAATTTAATTTTGTGATTTGAAAACTGAATTCCCTATCACCAATGTGATTGCCTAAGGCACAAAGGCCTATTTGCTGTAGTAATATAGAATTAGTATACTCAGTAGGACTAAATCAAAACTGGGTATCTGCAATGGAGATCAAAATTAAAAAACAATGTATGACCACTTGGATTTTTCAGAAATAAAGTTATCTACATTGATAAATATGTGAAGGTTTTGTTTGTAAGGGATATACCATGTAACTAGAACAAGTGTTTTACAAAAGATCCAAAGTTTATCAAATGATGATCATAATTAGAGAACAACAATGACTGTAGCACAGAAAGATTATTAGCACATTTTCTGAAGGTAACAGTCACCAATGGAAACGACAAAAAACCTCACCGTGGCCCTGATCCACTCTCGCCTTGACTACTGTAACTCTCTATTAATTGGTCTCCCCCTAACTAGACTCTCTCCTCTACAGTCCATCCTTAATGCAGCAGCCAGGGTCATCTATCTGGCTAACCGCTACTCGGATGACTCTGCTCTGTGCCAGTCATTGAATTGGATCCTGTGATATATGGGCAGCCAGTGCAAACTGCTTGTTTTCCCCCACAAAGCTCTCCACAGTGCGGCACCCCCCTACATCTCCATCTTCTCTGTCTATCACCCCACCCGTTCTCTACGCTCTTCAAATGACTTTCGACTAACATCCACACTAATTCGAACCTCCCACTCCCGAATCCAAGACTTCTTCCAAGCTGCACCAATCCTCTGGAACGCTCTACCCCAAGAGGTTAGGACGAATCATAACTTACTCAGCTTCAGACGCACCCTAAAAACACATCTTTTTAGGGTGGCCTATCACACTCCCTAGCCGAACTAAATTCACAACCATCCACAACGTCTCAGAACATAACCCCACGTCAAACTCCATGGCACCCAAATGCATCTCAAAGTTCTGGCCAATTGGTCCAGGAAGCCAATATCTATACCCCATTTTCTTGAGATGGCTGGATTGTCATTGTAAATAAGCACTTGTACCTTGCCCTCCCCATCTCATTGTAGATTGTAAGCTCTCACGAGCAGGGTTGTCTTTTTTTCCCTCTAACTATTGTATTTTCTATAACTCTTACTAGTTTGTATATCAATCAATGTCCTGAATTGTAAAGCGCTGTAGAATATGTTGGCGCTATAAAAATAAAGATTATTATTATTATTATTATTATTATTATTATTATTAATAATAATAATAATAATAATAAGTGTACAGCCCTTTGCTTTGAATGACTTTAGCATATCAGCAGACACAGAACATCACTAGTCTCTCACACTGTTCTGGTGGGACTGGTCCACTCTTCTTCCAGTCTCACAGTTCTTTGACAGTTGTAGGTTTGTTGACCATAACTTTGTCACCAAGGATTTTCTAGAGGTTTTCTATTGGGTTTAGATCAAGACTCTGGGCTGGCCATTTTATTGTTTCAGTGTTTTCTGTTTCAAGGAACTGCATTACCCGTTTGCTGTGTTACGGGGGCATTGTCCTGCATGAAAATTGCTGGCTAATTGAGTGATGAATGCAAGTAAGGAACCACATGTTGTTGAAGAAGGTTCTGATACACACTTGCATTCACTATGCCATGAAGCTGTATGAGAGGTCGAACTCCTGCACAAGAAAACATTCCCCAAATCATGACACTTATTGCACCTCCTTTCACTGACTTCTTAACACACCTTGGGTTCAATCTTTCCCCAGTTTGTTGATGAACATGTTTCCCATCAGACCCAAATAAATTTAACTTGCTTTCATCACTAAAATGACCTGTGGACCACCTTTCCTCTGTTTACACAACATGCTCCTCACCAAAGGTGAGTCTAGCCTTTTTATTACTGCTAATGAGAGATTTGGTCACTGCAAAGTGGGCTTTCAGTCCAAATGCTCTTAAACATCGTGACACTGTATGACAAGACAGATCCTTACCCTGTTCAGTGCTGAACTGCCAAGCAATTCCAGCTACAGTTTTGAAACGATTACCCATGGAGAATCTCCTGATTTATACTGTTATCTCTTGAATTTGTCTTTCAAGGGCGACCAGCCTTCTTGGTGGACTTAAGAGTTTGTGATGTAAAGATGCAATATTCTCGAAATCACAGACTTGAAACGATCATCTTCTCTTGCTATTACCGATAGGGTCACCCCTATGGCCTTCATCTAGACAACCTGCTGCTGGAGTGATTCAGTCAATTTGGAACACCACACCATTTTTGTAAAGTCAGTGCAAACTGGAAAGATAGGTTGTCAGTTACATAGGGTTTCTCAGATAATTCAGGTAAATTAGCACCAAGTACCAGATGAACACCGATAACCTGCAGGTATCTGAAAGTGTTTTCTAATGTTGATCACTGTTCTTTTTCCTTTATCTCATTTACATTTTTTATGTGCTTTGAATAAATTTAATTTATGAAATCTTAAAATACTGCTAGATTACTCATGTCAGGATATAATCATATAGGATTACACAATGATGTCAACATTTAGGAAATTGTATGGTGTTCTCTAATTTTGATCTCCAGTGTATATCATAAAGGTAACAAGTCATGTTTCACATTTGTTCACCCCTGTTTTGTGTGCTGTGTTTTTGACTTATGAAATTGTCATAATGTCACAATTTTCTGGCATTGGTGTGAATGTAATTATATAACTTGTCACATAATGATAATTTAGTATTTTTTTTTTTTTTTAAAAAAAAAATATGTTTTAATGAAGATCTAAATGTTAAAAAAAAAACCCCTTCAATATATGGGAACGAGAAATATTGTAGTTGGTAAAAGATATAAATTTATCCTAGGTACATTGTTTGATTCCCCTATGAATTTAGATTTGTGACCACCCATACTTAATTTGCAAGGGGTATCATTAGTCTTTAACATCCCGGTTGTCAATGATCTTTCAACAACCAAGTCGAACGCCTAATTTTATAGGTGTGGTCCGGGCCTTGAGGTACAAGTCTGCTGTCACTCTAAGGGACTGCAGACTTGTGACTTCTCATTGTGCATACTGTCAGGATTCTCTGGGACAAAAAGTTAAGGAGTTATGCTTAACCCCTTAACGACCGCAAGCAGTAATACTACGTCCTAGCGGTCATAGTGTAAATCTCCGCGGGCTGCTGCAAGCAGCCTGCAGCGATCAGCGCACATCTCAGCTGATTTATACAGCTGACGTGTGCCTGCTAGGCACGGGCAGAATCGCTATCCCCCCGTGCCTTTTAACCCATGAAATTGCGTTGTCAAGATGTGACAGTGCCAGTTGCATATCTGTACTCACAGGCCGATACTGGAAGTCATGTCACGTGATCACGTAAATCTCGTGGTTGTCATAGTAGCACAGGTCATGTGATGACTCCTGTGCTCACATGACTCAGGTCCTGGAAGAAACAGCGAGTGCTGCTTGTTACAAGAGATCATTTCTCCTGGTCTGAGCAGTTTTGCTCTGATCGGGAGAAAAGAATGAGCGATCAGACTGCTGATCATTATAGTCCTCTAGGGGAACCAAAAAAGCAGGCCCAAACCATGATGCTGCCACCACCATGTTTGACAGTGGGGATGGTTTGTTCAGTGTGGTGAGCTGTGTTGTTTTTTACGCCATATTTTTGGCAAAGTGCCCAAATAGTTTGATTTTGGTTTCATCTGACCAAAGCACCTTCTTCCACATGTTTGGTGTGTCTCCCAGGAAGCTTGCGGCAAACTTTAAACAACACTTTTTATGGATATCTTTGAGAAATGGCTTTCTCCTTGCCACTCTTCCATAAAGGCCAGATTTGTGCAGTGTACGACTGATTGTTGTCCTATGGACAAGACTCTCCCACCTCAGCTGTAGATCTCTGCAGTTCATCCAGAGTGATCATAGGCCTCTTGGCTGCATCTCTGATCAGTCTTCTCCTTGTTTGAGATGAAAATTTGGATGGACGGCCGGGTCTTGATAGATTTGCAGTGGTATGACACTCCTTCCATTTCAATATGATCGCTTGCACAGTGCTTCTTGGGTTGTTTAAAGTTTTGGAAATCTTTTTGTAACCAAATCCAGCTTTAAACTTCTCCACAACAGTATCACATACCTGCCTGTTGTGTTCCTTGGCCTTCATGATGCTCTCTGTGCTTTAAACAGAACACGGAGACTATCACAGAGCAGGTGCATTTATACGGAGACTTGATTTCACACAGGTGGCTTATATTTATCATCATCAGTTATTTAGGACAACATTGGATTATTCAGAGATTCTCAATGAACTTCTGGAGTGAGTTTGCTGAACTGAAAGTAAAGGGGACAAATAATATTGCACGCCCCAATTTTCAGTTATTTTTTAAAAAAAGTTTAAAATAATAAATAAATGTCGTTCACCTTTACAATTGTGTCCCACTTGTTGATTTTTCACCATAACATTTAAATTTTTACCTTTTATGTTTGAAGCCTGAAATGTGGGAAAGGGTTGAAAAATTCAAGCGGGCCGAATACTTTCGCAAGGCACTGTATATATCGTGGTATCATTGTAGATTGTAAACGCTCATGAGCAGGATTGTCTTTTTTTTACTCTTAATTATTGTATTTTCTATAATTGTTACTTGCTTGTATATGAATCTCTGAATTGTAAAGCACTGCAGAATATGTTGGCGCTATATAAATAATTATAGATTAATATTATTGTGGCAAGAAAGCAACTCCAAAGATTTCAATAGAAAAACAGAAAGCACTTGGAGTTATTTGCTATATACAAAAGTTATTAAACAGTGAATGACCAGTGCATTTCATATAATGATGAAAAAGAGTGAAGAAAGCTCGCACAGAAGGTGGACCGCAAACAGTCACAAGTGATCAGACGGTAATATCTAATAATTAATTGCCTCAATGGCATATACTTACAAATCTGACAAATAAGCAATAAAGTCGTCCGGAATTACAGTCCGTGAATGAGTTCCCACTATGAATTTACTTAGATCAGCAAAGTGACTAAAATATAATTTTTAATTAATTAAGTTACCATAACATGTTGGGCCCATTTTCTTCACCCTAAACATGAATAAATACCTGAAAGAAAGCAGGGGACAACACCAGATGTTTTATAGATCTGGTGGAGGTGGCGGTTGGAGGGGGTGTGGCGGCAATCCTATTGTGCCTTGATGAAGAGAAGGCCTTTGATCAGTTGATTACTCATTTATTTTCCATGCATTGGGCACTTTGGTCTGTCTGGTCCCTTTGTTATGGCTCTGAGAGGCCTGTACTTTCATCCAACCGCAGTATTCAGATTGCCCCTTGCCCATTCTGAATGCTTCTCCATTGGAAATGGGTTGAGGCTGGGATGCCCACTCTCCCCATTGTTGTATGTTCTTAGTGTTGAACCCTGGGCTGTGCAAATAAGGAACAATCCTTAATATTCAGGGGATACAAGTTAAATTAAAAACCTTTAAGGCTGCAGTGTTCGCGGATGATGTGATGCTGTCCCTAACCAATCCCTTAGTATCTCTGCCGAACCTTAACCAGACACTGGACAGTTATGCTAAACTGTCTGGATATAAATTAAATGTGAGTAAAACTGAGGCCTTGCCTTTAAATGTACTGGATTCAAAACTTCAATACCTAAAGTAAACATTTAATTATATATGGCTCTCCGCCTGACTGTGCTATCTTGGAGTCCATATCAAACCCAAATATAAATGCATCTTTCAAGCAAATTTTTCCCCTCTTAATTCGGGATGTGACCTCCTGTCTGGAAAAATAGTCCTCCTTTGACCCATTGCTTTCGGGCAGAATTGCGGACGTGAAGATGTCGGTTCTCCCTCCCGGAGGTCCCCTTAATAACCTTAAAAGGAAGGTGTCGAGAAAAAAAATAAAAATTCAATAACTGAAAAAATATAAAGTATTAATGTTTTAATGTTATGTTTCATATAATGTTTTTAATTTTGAAAAATATAACCATAAATTAAAAGTTTGATATTTTCCACACTAGAAGTCCCAGAGATGGGTCATTTATCATTTCTACCTTTGGAACTCAGAGATGGGTCGAATGACCTGTAGGATTTTAGCAAACAGCCTATAATCATCGTCTTTTGTTCTGTAATTAAGGCCATTTCTATCGCACCACAGGAGGTTGTTGTTTTCCATTGAGTTTAGCCATTTAGCTTCTAGTTAAGGTGGTGTCACACACGACAACGACGTCGCTGCTACGTCACCATTTTCTGTGACGTTGCAGCGACGTCCCGTCGCTGTCGCTGTGTGTGACATCCAGCAACGAGCTAGCCCCTGCTGTGAGGTCGCCGCTCGTTGCTGAATGTCCAGCTTCATTTTTTGGTCGTCGCTCTCCCGCTGTGACGCACAGATCGCTGTGTGTGACAGCGAGAGAGCGACGAAATGAAGCGAACATGGAGCAGGAGCCGGCATATGGCAGCTGCGGTAAGCTGTAACCAAGGTAAACATCGGGTAACCAAGGTGGTTACCCGATATTTACCTTAGTTACCAGCCTCCGCCCCTCTCGCTGCCAGCGCCGGCTCCTGCTCTGTGCACATGTAGCTGCAGTACACATCGTGTAATTAACCCGATGTGTACTGTAGCTAGGAGAGCAAGGAGCCAGCACTAAGCAGTGTTCGCGGCTCCCTGCTCTCTGCACTGTGACATGTAGCTGCAGTACACATCGGGTTAATTAACCCGATGTGTACTGTAGCTAGGAGAGCAAGGAGCCAGCGCTCAGTGTGCGCGGCTCCCTGCTCTCTGCACATGTTGCAGCACTGTCGTTATGATCGCTGCTTCGGCTGCTGTGTTTGACAGCTAAGCAGCGATCATAACAGCGACTTACAAGGTCGCTGCTACGTCACAGAAAATGGTGACGTAACAGCGACGTCGTTGTCGTTTAGTGTGACCCCAGCTTTAGTTCTTTTCAGTTTATTGTATTTGTCATTTGAGAAAGTATTGGTCATATCTATCTGCTCTTTAAGCGATATTTCTAGGTCTGCAAGGTTTTTTTTTTCTTCCTCCAGAAGTAATGCCATAAGTCTAAGGGAGCTCTCTGTAGCTTCTTTCTCCCATTTAGCAGCTAATTCCTGGCTTCTATAACGATAGCCAGGCTGTAGGGAGATTCTCAAATGCCTCGAAACTATCCTGTTACGTAAGTAAACCTCTAAGGACTGCACCTCCCACCAGGAGGCTGTCCTATTTTTATAAATTCTCGAAAAGTACCATTCAAAGTAGGGGTGTACTTTTTTTTAATAAATGTTTTCTCTGAAAAAACGTCCTTCGCTTCATTAGCCCAAGAGCCTGTATCAATACTTGTGCTCAAAAAACCTGCCATATTTATCATTTAGGACGCAAATAGCCAATGGGTAAATTTCAAAATTCAAACAATTATAGCAAAAATTCCAAGATAGCAACTCTCTTAATGCAAAGAAAATTTAAAAATTAACTTTTAATAAATCCACTAAAAATGGTTAAATAACCACAGACAAACAACACTAAAAAGTAGGTTTGGCCCCTCCTGTCACTTAGGGGATATGTATAAACCAAAACTATAGTTGAATTTCAACCACAATAATAGATTGGACTTATCTCACCAAAATCATGGGTGCCATTTACCATTAAAGTCCACTGGTAATAATAATAAATCGGATTTGTCTCACCAAATTTGTACAGGCGCCACTCTTCATTAAGGATAATGGGGTCCAATTCATTCCATAATGGAGCCCTTTAAGAAAAAATTATCTCCCGAGGCGTTTCGTTCAGAAATTACTCTTCAGGGGAGTCAAAAATCCATCCCAGGTCTCATTCAATATGGACCTGTTACCAGTCAGCCTGGACTCATCAAGGAGTCATAGATACGGCGGACCCAATCCTAGTCCCATAACACATGGACCAGATGCCTAAATGACACGCACGTGGCAGGAGAGAGCGAGAGGCACGGCCGCTCCTGCCACGTGCGTGTCATTTAGGCATCTGGTCCATGTGTTATGGGACTAGGATTGGGTCCGCCGTATCTATGACTCCTTGATGAGTCCAGGCTGACTGGTAACAGGTCCATATTGAATGAGACCTGGGATGGATTTTTGACTCCCCTGAAGAGTAATTTCTGAACGAAACGCGTCGGGAGATAATTTTTTCTTAAAGGGCTCCATTATGGAATGAATTGGACCCCATTATCCTTAATGAAGAGTGGCACCTGTACAAATTTGGTGAGACAAATCCGATTTATTATTATTACCAGTGGACTTTAATGGTAAATGGCACCCATGATTTTAGTGAGATAAGTCCAATCTATTATTGTGGTTGAAATTCAACTATAGTTTTGGTTTATACATATCTCCTAAGTGACAGGAGGGGCCAAACCTACTTTTTAGTGTTTGTCTGTGGTTATTTAACCATTTTTTAGTGGATTTATTAAAAGTTAATTTTTAAATTTTCTTTGCATTAAGAGAGTTGCTATCTTGGAATTTTTGCTATAATTGTTTGAATTTTGAAATTTACCCATTGGCTATTTGCGTCCTAAATGATAAATATGGCAGGTTTTTTGAGCACAAGTATTGATACAGGCTCTTGGGCTAATGAAGCGAAGGACGTTTTTTCAGAGAAAAAATTTATTCAAAAAAAGTACACCCCTACTTTGAATGGTGCTTTTCGAGAATTAACCAAAATTTATAAAAATAGGACAGCCTCCTGGTGGGAGGTGCAGTCCTTAGAGGTTTACTTACGTGACAGGATAGTTCCGAGGCATTTAAGAATCTCCCTACAGCCTGGCTATCGTTATAGAAGCCAGGAATTAGCTGCTAAATGGGAGAAAGAAGCTACAGAGAGCTCCCTTAGACTTATGGCATTACTTCTGGAGGAAGAAAAAAAGAACCTTGCAGACCTAGAAATATCGCTTAAAGAGCAGATAGATATGACCAATACTTTCTCGAAAGACTCAGATTTTCAGGGTAAAGAAAAAACTCTGCAAAATACGATTGAAAAGTATCAGTACCATATTTGTCATTTGACCCTCTTTCTGGACTTAACGGGGGAGCTCGAAATTTCTGGGACGTCTTATGTTAAACACTAGGAGAGCAGCTGTTGAAATCCTGATGTAGAGTTACTGTAGAACTAGCTCACTTTACAACTGCAGTAAAAGTAGGTATAATCTGTTCTCCTGTGTGTGATGTCAAAACTCCCCGTCCCAATCTGGGTGTTTCCAAAAGGAGAAGAAAGAATGAATTTTAGGATCACAGTGCAGAGCCATTTGTTGCTGGCCGCAAAGTGATCCTAATGTCTGAAGTGTCACTAAGGCCAGCTGCGTAGTGCTCCCCTGTATCCCGCGCTGTACTGTATCCCAATGTCCCACTGACTGTTTCCCGATGCCCCACTGACTCTATCCCAATTTCTCACTGACTATCCCAATGCCCCACTGACTGTATCCCAGTGCCCCACTGACTGTTTCCCAATGCCTCTCTGTATCCCGCACCCCCATATACTGTGCTGCTGGCCGGGATTTGAGGTCCAAGGGGACATGCGGTGAGGAGGGGGTGATCTGTAGTGCAGTTCCGCTCAGGCTGCAGATGTCACGCCGCAATCACCACTCTCAGCCGCATGCACTTACCTCAGACCTGCGCCCCCAGCAGCCTGTTCTGTCAGCGATCACAGTACATAGCAGCGAGCAGTGGAGGCCCAAGTTAAGCACACGCGTGGAGGGGGATGAGCGGCGGAGAGGGGGAAAGTAAGCAGAGGGGGTGTGAGCGGCGGAGTGGGAGGTGAGCGAAGTGGGAGGGGGTGGTGAACGGCATAGTGGGGGTGAACGTCAGAATGGAGGAGGTGAGCGGCAGAGTGGGGGGGGGTGAGCCGCATATACTGTGAGCTGCACAAAGATGGCGCAGATCTCCGTCTGCTATGATCTGGACAGCCCATGGGGCTTTTCCAGGTGACAGCAGAAGCTTTTTCTGTGTTAAGTATAGGCGTCCGAGCCCTACAACTGTCTTCTATGCACAGGGGCTTCCATAAATGAGGTGAGTAACTGTTGTTACTCACTGCAAATCCAAGATGGCAGCCCCCAGTGCTTCAGTAAAACTAGAACTAACTAGAACAAAATAAACAGTGAGTTTAATTTTATATTAATAATACTTGATTTCATGATCATTAATATTAATACAAAAATAAAAAAAGCGACACTTTACCTTTTAAAAAGAGTTCAGTCGTCCCTCATGAAATTTATATGCCACTCAAGCAGACACAGAATTCCAGACAGTCATTATAGACCCTAAAATACAAGGTGGCTTTGCGTGCCCTGATATAATTTTATATTATGTTATTCAAATTGTCTCTCCAGAAAAGGAGACAAACTCTAGCGCCACCTATTGGAAGTAGCAATCCTAAAAGTCACAAGTGGCCTTTTAACAAGCCTTTTCATATGACCTAGGATATATGCCAGATCAGAATCCCAATTTGCAGACTTGGTGTTTCGGGGTGATTGCCCCTCGTCAGTGCAAAGTGTGGTTAACTGATCTGGCTTAAGAGAACCTTTTGTGGGGATCATGGGGGATATTATTTTACACATTTACGCCGCCTCTCTTCATGGTCGACACCCCATGCATATAACAAATAGAAATTGAAAAACTGTGACTGGCCCCATTCTATCCGAGTTCTTTGGTTTGGGCACAACTAAATGACATTCCCTCTGGCAAACTATTGGGACCAATTGCCTTCACCAGAGAAGTATGGAGAAAATGCAGAATTAGATTCCAGTTAGCTACTCAAGCATCTCTTCTCACTCCTTTCACACCCAATCTTTCGACAGTCATGGGTTTTGATGTTTTTAGATAGTTGGCAGTGTCAGGTCTTTTCTGAAAAATAGAGATTACCTTGGCGTGGTTTTGGGGCTCTTTTGCATTGATCAATACAATGGCTAAACATCTCTTATATTCCTATTATTCCTAGGAGTTATGTATATTCCATTTTCAAGTGTTTCATTTTTTCAGATAGTTTATTGTATTTTTTATTTTAGTATTTTTATAGCAGTTCTGTTTTTCATTATTCATTATTATTGTGACTAGTGTGCAACTCTTTATGCTATTGTATTTTCTGCCTTAGGGACTTGATAGATCCCCTTATTATTAAAGCTGTTCCAGTCATTGCATGCACGTTACTTTATGAGAATGGTGGGTTCATGAAAGATGCCGAATCCATCCCGTTTTGAGCACCTTTGCTCAGATAATGTCTCTACCAGAAGCTTGATTTTAGACATATGTGCACTTCTAAATGGGGGTCACTCAACAGATGCTCCTACACACCGATATATGCAGAGATAAAAGGGATGGTTGGGCAGAAAACTCCCGGATTATATCTGGGGGTGTGGTGTGGGAGATGTTTTGGCCCTCAATAAATACGCTGTACAAAGAGAACCAAATTAAGCTGGGTAATGACTTGATACCTCACCCTCTGTTGCTCCAGACATGTGTTGGCGTTGTGAGGGCCCTTGGACTTCAAAAAACAGAAAAAGAAAGTGGTAGTAAATAGCTGGATCAAGGGGGAGCTAATAATATCAAAAAGCCTAAAACTTAACTTTTAATGTACATATATTAAAAGTGAACAATGTTCACTAAAGGTGAGAATAAAAACAAGGATACAAAATCAGCAATAGTGATGATAATGCTGGAGATTGGGTCAATTGTTGTGCCCTATCATGCCCCCACCATAGCTCTAGCTAGAATTGGTACACTCAAAGACCAGACGGTCATCCACCATAGAGCTAGCTGGGGAGAAATACACGACACACAGACAAGGTCCCCCTAAATATCCCAACGGGGGGGGGGTATAGGGGTGTCTAAACAAAATAACAGTGCCAACTGGACCTGGGTACCATAGAGTTAAATCCCCAAGCAGAAGGGAACGGTCTTACCAGATCCAGAAGCAATCTTAGGGCAGCATAGACAAGGTTCAGGCTCATAGGGAGGCTGTCAACCAGCGCATTAGATCACACCAATCAGCCAGAGAAAAACAACCTCTATCCGGCAATGAAACACATACTCCCGATGCGTTTCATGGTATGCAATCTTTAGGGGAGTGCGATTTATGTTCGATAGGAACTGCCAGCAAACATCATGTGTGGCAGTATAGTCCACTGGTGCCCAAATCACTGTGAAAACAAGCGGTTCAAAGTATGAGCCCTAAAGGTACATGGCAAACATATATCACTGTGCCCCATAGTTAAAGATACCGCACACATTCTTGTGCCAGGACCAAGTTTCAAAATTGCCGCGCAAAGCGTCCTGGAGCAAACTCCATTTATAGCCCGGCGCATGTGCAGACGCATAGTCCTTAGCCGTGACTTGCACTCCCAGAAATCACAAACCGGAAGTATCGCGTCATCGGTTGCTACGTCGCAAAAGAGTGACGACGGCCTTACCTGGTGATGTCACATCCTCGTAAGTGGAACGCACGCTAGCTATTCATTCAGCCACTGGCAGCGTTACCATGGTAATATGGACGCTTCCTGGTGTTATCGCTGCGTAGTATACATATTTTAGATCACGCGGGCTCAAAACCAAAACGTGATAGGTAACGATATAGTAGGTCAGGCTTAGTAACAATAGAAAAAGAGGCACGGACTGGGAAGGCCAATGGGTTACAAAAATGAAGGGGGGGGGAGGAGGGGAGGGGAGGAGGGAGAAGAGGCGGCATGACCACAGAGTGGAAAAAATATAATGGGATATAATATGAGGGCAGAGAAAATGGTGGCGGACAGTCTATAACCATATTTGATAACAATATACGGAGTGTGGTAATAGATACAGAATATAGGTTCCATAAACCCCGGTATTACTGTACATCACATATATAAAGAAGGCTGGGAGCCTTAGAAAAGGGGCACAAAAAGAAGAGTAGTTATGGATATAACCTGAGGAATTAGGAGGACAGGCCAGTCAAATACAGGAGAGGGAGATAGGAAACTAAGGTGCACACTAAGGAGTAACCCTATGCTGGTTCTCACCCTACCTAACATGTGGAGGTCGGCACCCTAATAATTCCCACGGCCATGGTGCCCCCACTCGGACGTCGGCTGTCCATTCTATTAAGCCCTAACACTATGGTGCTTCTAAAAAAGATGTAAAGGATAGAGATTCATTCAGGCCTGCTGCCACCATGGTGTTAAGGCTATATATCCAAAAACATTCTTTTTGGAGAATTTTCTTATCCCAATTGCCCCCTCATAAGGGGGGACGGATAAGATCAATCCCCATAACTTTGAAACTCCCCAGATCACCATTATGAAAGCATTAATATGTCTGGCAACGGGAGTATCGTTTTTTTTTATATCATTTTTGTGCTTTCCTATCCTTCGTCTCAGCTTCCTGATGGTCTTGCCTATGTAGAGTTTGCCACACACACAACTGTTCTTATACACAACCCCCTTTGATTTACAAGTAATCAAAGACCTTCTAGAGAATTTTTTGCTATTGTTATAGTTGGTAAACTACTTTCCCTCCTTAACAAATCTGCAGTTAACACAATCATGACACTTGAAACAACCTTTGACCTCACTCACTGCCGTGACTGGCCTGTCCTCTTTGAAGTGACTATGCACTAGTCTGTCGCCCAAAGATCTTGCCTTTCTAAAGGTAATGGACAGATGACTCAATAGACATTTGTCGATCGTAGGGTCCATATGTAGGATAGGCCAGTAGTTGGAAAGTGTTCTCCTGAGGTCTGCTGCGCCATTGTTGTAGGTTGTAATAAATCGTCATTTCTGAGATGGGGATTCAGCAAGTTGGTGCGGTCCAAATTACATAGAGTTGTATGCTTTCTTGATTACCCCATCAGGGTAACCTCTCTCCCTCAGGCGTCCCATCAGGTTGGCCAACTGTGTTTTGAAACTTGCCTCATCGAAGCAATTCCGCCTCATTCTCACAAACTGTCCTTTGGGGATTCCTCTCTTAAGGAGACCAGGATGAGCGCTTTCCCATTTCAATAGGGAGTTTAGAGGATGTAGCCTTCCTAAATGTAGTTGTTTTGAGGCGAACTTAAGGTCCCTTTTCCACCAGGACATCTAGGAAAGCCAGACTATTTCTACCTATTTCACACGTGAAGTGTAGACCGATATTGTTATTCAATTTAGCCATGAACAGATAAAAGTCAGCCTCCTGTCCCTTCCAGATTACAAAGACGTCGCCTTTGTATCTGATCCACAGAACGACATCATCAGTATCCAGGAGACCACCAAAGACCACCGTTTCCTCCCACCAGCCCAGGAAGAGATTTGCATACGATGGGGCACAACTCCCCATCGCGATCCCCCTGAGCTGGTGAAAGAACCTCCCGCCAAAAGTGAAGACATTTCTGGTGAGGCAGAACTGCAGAGCCTTGATCACAAAGTCGTTATGCTGAAAAAATGACTCCTTCTCGAGCTGAGAAAATATTTTACAGCTCCCACTCCAGCCTCATGTGGGATGGATGAGTACAATGCCTCAACGCCAATGCTGCATAGCAGCATGCCCTCCTCCAGAAAAATGTCATCAATTCTGCGCAGAAAGTCGGTGGTGTCCCTCAAGTAGAAGTTGAGAGATAGCACAAAGGGTCTTAAAATTTTGTCCACATAGATGCTCAGTCTTTCAGTCAAGCTACCTATACCCGATACAATAGAGCGGCCCTTTAAAGGGCTAAGGCCTTTATATATCTTCGGTAAAATATAAAAGGTCGCCACTATGGGAAAAATAGGCAAAAGATAGTCAAATTCGTTTTTGTCAATGATGTTCATGTCTAGAGCCTCCACTAGCAGAGTATTTAATTCGTCTTTAAATGCTGGGATAGGATTTGAATCCAACCTAGCATAGTACGACTCATCATTGAGAATGTTGAGACAAATCCTTTTGTAATCTTTGGAGTCCAGTATCACCACATTTCCCCCTTTGTCAGAGGGTTTTATGGTGATACTGGTGTCCTTCTCAAGATTCTTAAGACTTAAGCATATCTGTCTTTGTCAGATTGTATTGACCTCTATGTCCCTTTTGTGCTAGCCCTGACATCCTCAGTGACAAGGTTTACAAAAACATCTATGACATCAATCTCCACCATGACTGGGGGCATTTTCACAATTCTATTCTTAAATTGGTAAAGGGGCCCTCACCAATATCATTTGGGTTAGCGTCATCTAGATGAAAGAGCAATTTGACATCGTGTAAAAGATCCTCTGGGATCCCCAACTCGGCAGAGGTTTTTTCAGTTTGCTTACCAAGGATTTTTTTCCACTTGAGATGTCTTGCAAACAAATACAGGTCTTTTATTGCTCCGAACTCATTAAAGTCGTTGGTAGGCACAAAGGATAAACCTTTGTTCAAAACAGACAGGTCAGTGTCATTCAGGGGTCTAGAAGACAAGTTTATCACCTGAGGCGCCCCACACATTGTTGGGGGTTTAGTTGACCCTTGCTCCTCAGGTGATATTGGTTGTCAAAAAAAACCCTTCTGCCAAAATTATGAGTCGCTTCCCTATAACTGGATCTACCTCTCCCTCTTTGTTTTTTGTACTGTTGTTGAGGTCTAAAAGAGTTAGTCCTGGTGTCTGTATCTGAGAACTCCGCGTCAGTAGAGGAGATGTCCGTCTCGCTTTGTCTTACAATGCGGTTATTAGGAAGAAAGTAGGCTCTGTTGTCCTTAAATTTTATATTAGGGACTTGCAGGACTTTATGCTTTTCTTTCAACTTATACTGGAATTTTTCAATGACACCCTGTAGGACTAGTTCTTTATTAGCAAAGTCCCCCTCACTAGAAAATTTACGTGTGATGTCAATGTGCTCTTTAAGAGAATCTTCCAAAACGGACAGATTTTTGTTCTCTTTTTCCAGTAATATTCTCATAAGTCTAAGGGAACTTTCCGTGGCCTCCTTTTCCCATTTATTAATGAAGTCAGTGTTTTTAAGACGATAACCTGGCTGCAAGGTTATTCTTAGATGTCTGGTGACAATCTTATCCTTTAAGGTAGCTCTCTAGGGATTGAACTTCCCACCAGGATACTATACGCTCTTTACATACCTTAGTCAGGTCCTTAAATGCTGCATTCAGGGTGGGTGTATACCTTTTTAGTACAAGATTTTTTTTCAGAAAATACGTCCCTGGCCTCTGACCCATTGTCTCGTGTCAAGGTCAGATGATAGAAAGCCTGCCATTAAACAGCTTATAGTCAATAATTCAATATAGCAAAATACCTTGATAGATCCCTTTATTATTAAAGCCGTTCCAGTCGTTGCATGACAAACATAAGATTCCGTCTCATCTACACTATTCGTATCAGCAAATATCACATTACTTTATGAGAATGGTGGGTTCATCAAAGATGCCGAATCCATCCCGTTTTGAGTACCTTTGCTCAGATAATGTCTCTACCAGAGGCTTGATTTCAGACATATGTGCACTTCTAAATGGGGGTCACTCAACAGATGCTCCTACACCGATATATGCAGAGATAAAAGGGATGGTTGGGCAGAAAACTCCTGGATTGGATCTGGGGGGTGGTGTGGGAGAAGATTTTGGTCCTCAATAAATACGCTGTACAAAGAGAACCAAATAAAGCTGGGTAATGACTTGATACCACACCCTCTGCTGCTCCAAACATGTGTTGGCGTTGTGAGGGCCCTTGGGCTTCAAAAAGCAGAAAAAGAAAGTGCCATGAATGAGGGATCACCAAGCAAGTAGTTAATCAACAATAATAAATATATTTATTGTGGTTCAAAAACATGTCAAACACCAATGGTATAACATACATTTAAAAACATAAAAAACATGCAAAAACACTGAAGACCAAGTAATACCAAGTATATACCAGACCCAGATATTGAACAAACTGGCTATTATATCAAAAAAGAGATTTTACAGACATGGGAAGCACAAAGTAAACAAGATGTATTTAAATCTTACCCAAATAGCTGCAATAAATCAAACACCTAACTACAGCTTGCAGTGTGGTCATAATAGACCATGATTAACCCCTTAAGGACGAAGCCAGTTTTGTACTTAATGCCCAGGCCATTTTTTGTAATTTTGACCAGTGTCACATTATAAGGTTATAACTCTGGAACGCTTCAATTGATCCCGGTGATTCTGAGATTGTTTTTTCGTGACATATTGGGCTTTATGTTAGAGGTAAATTTAGGATGATATTTTTTTATTTTATTTGTGGAAAAATCTGAAATTTGACAAAAAAATTTAAAATTTTGCAATTTTCAAACTTAATTTTTATGCCCATAAACCAGAGAGTTACGTCACACAAAATAGTTACTAAATTACATTTCCCACATGTCTACTTTATATCAGTGCAATTTTTGAAACATTTTTTGGGGTTAGGAAGTTAGAAGGGTTCAAAGTTCATCAGCAATTTCCCATTTTTTCAACAAAATTTCCAAAACCATTTTTTTAGGGACCACATCACATTTGAAGTGACTTTGAGAGGCCTGAGTGACAGAAAATACCCAAAAGTGACACCATTCTAAAATCTGCACCCCTCAAGGTACTCAGTCACATCAAAGAAGTTTTTTAACCCTTCAGGTGCCTCACAGGAACTAAAGTAATATGGAATGAAAAAAAATAACATTTTACCTAAAAATGTTGCTTGAGCACTAATTTTCTTACTTATTCAAGAGGTATCACCAAAAATTGGACCTCACACTTTGTTCCCCACTATCTTATGAGCGCGCTGATATCCCACATGTGGTCAGAAACCTTTGCTTGGGCAAATGGGAGGGCTTGGAACGAAAGGAGCAATATTTGAATTTTTTAAAACAAATTTGGCTGAAACAGATTGCGGGCACCATGTTGCATTTACAGGTCCCCTAAGGTACCTAAACAGCAGAAATCCCCCTCAAGTGACTCCATTTTGGAAACTAGACCCCTTAAGGCTTCTATCTAGGGGTATAGTGAGCATTTTGGACTAACAGGTACTTCACAGAATTTGCTAGCATTAGGTTGTCATATTGAAAAGTTTCATTTTTTTTTTTAAAAAATGTTGCTTTAGCATCATTTTTCTCACTTTTTCAAGAAGTAATGTGTCGCCCTGGGCAAGCCAGGGGACACAGGTCACACACCACCACACCCTACATCCCAGGTAGGCACATCTAAGCTAACCAAAAATCATTGTTGCCTTCCTCCAGAGACTGATGATACACACCAGGGGGTGGGCCAGGCGGTTGGCTCCGCCCACCGAGGAGTTCACAGCTCTGGAGGCGGGAAAAGCCAGGCAGTTGAGTCAGGGAGGAGGAAGTGGAAGGAGTGGAGGAGTAGCCCAGACAGGGCTAAAGTAAACAGCTAAGTGAAAGTGAAGGAAGAAAAGTAGTAAAGGAGGAAAGCAAGAGTGGTGACAGAACAGAAGGAGTGTGCAAAAGCCTGAAGTAGTCCAGCTGCGTGCAGGACAGGTCAGCAAGGTCAGCAACGGCGGTGACTGTCTGGAGGGGGACCGTTTGGAAGTTCCTGGAAGGACCCCGTAGGCTGTGTGCCCGGCGGTCTGGAGCAGTGTTCCGAAGGACAGTCAGCACCAGGGCAGGGGCCTCTCGGACCCCGGCAAGGCTTGGAGTCGCCATAATTTGCCGAATCCGTCAGTGAAGGGGACGTAGAACCCCCAACAACCAAGTCCCGATTGAAGGCAACAGCCCAGCCAGTGTAAGAGAGACACCGCCACCGCCAAGGCACCAGTTTCTTAGGGCCAGCGCCTGCGGGCAAAGAGTAGAGCTCCCCCGGTCCAGCTTGAAGCCGGGGAGCGGGTTACCGGTGGGGACCCATCGCAACCAACAAGTACACAAAGGTGCTAGGAAAAGGGACATCACCGTCACCTACCGGGAGAGCAAGTGCAGCCGTCCGTGGGACCGTCTTACCAGCCGTTTGGTTTACCGTAAAAACTGTGTCAACGTCTCAGGCTGAGTGAGTACCACAGTGCCGCAAGGCGCAGCGCTGCCCCCGCGTCCCTGCGCCCACCAGGCCCTGCATCTCCCATCTCATCACCGGGCCCCGGGATCACCAACCCCTACCCACGGAGGGGCAACACAACACCTGGCTGCTCCGCATCACCATCCCCGGGATCCCCATATCGAGCAGCGGTGGTGAAATCACCACAACCGTGGGTGGCGTCACGGACAATAAACAATCCCCACACCCAACAACCCCTTTCACTCACGGGCGAGGAGTGCCGCTCGAGAAACCCCCGTGATCCGGCCTACAGCTCGAGCCACCACTGAGCAGCGGCCGCCGGACCCGAGCAGAAGGGGGTGAGCGTAGTGTGCTGACACCCTCCTCCCCGCCCGCGACAGTAACACTAACACTTGGACCCCATAGTTTGTTACCCACTTTCTTATGAGCGCGACGATACCTCACATGTAGTCAAAAAGTTCTGTTTGGTAAACAGCAGACCTTGGAAGGGAAGGAGCAATATTTCAATTTTGGAAAGCAAATTTGTCTCTATTTGGAATAGATTGTCATAGTTTCAGAGCCCATGTGGTACAAGAACATAAAACCCACATAAATGTATTTTTTGAAAATGATACCCTGTAATGTATTTATCTAATGATGGTAGTGACTTGTTTGCCGCCACCATTTTGTATGCAGTTGATGCAACACACGCATGTGCCTATAATAGATGGTGCACCATTTGGTCTTCAGGGTAAAACTGATGGAATTCTAGGACCCATTCAAGGCTTACAGAGACATTGAGCTATCAAACAAGAAAATCTTTCCAGGAGTTATTACAAACGGTGGCATGCCCCTAAAAACATATTTGTTGATTATAAAACTTGGTCTTGCTAAGAAAACAGTTATTTCGTAATTGCTATTGTAGCAGGAAGAAAAGTGTGGAAGAAGAGAGTGAAGGGCAAAATATGGAGGAATAAGCAGCCACTATGTGGCAAACCTGAGTCTGTCCCAAAGATGAATGAACACCAGCGGGGCAAGAAGGACAGGTTTATTTTTCAAAGAGAGTGGTCATACAACGTCTTCCTAGCCCCATCAATCCCTATATGAGGGATGAATGTGCCAAGCGACATGGTAGATCATAACAGGTTTCTGCCCGCCAAGGTAGGAACCGCTATGTGCACAAAATAACCAATATCCTACAGAATGCTAAAAGTTATGGCCTGTCCAGGAGGTTCGTCAAGAACCATACAGTATAGCCCATAGCGTATGAATATGGAACAGCCTCCTTATTAGAGATCCTCCAATGAAATGATCGTGCCCATATCACCAAGGTAGAGAAGTAATATAAATGCAAAGACAAGTTTTGTGTAGCATGACAGTCGTATATACCGTCAAACTAAGATAAATGGTAAAATAAAATGTTTGTGAGTGACCGAGTCCTGGAAAGATGTCAAATGATCAGACTTTTCAAGAACGTTAGTGGGGTCCACATTCTGGAGTATGCAGACGTGGGCATGTGGACGAGGATTTGTCTGAATAATAGTTTGGGATGGGATGATTATGTCCTGGAATTATTTGTGAAATGGGGTAAAATGTGTTTTTCTGATTGAAAAAATAGTAATTTTTATTTGACACGTAATAATAGAATCTCTGCTGGGGTCCAATGAACCAAAATTATCAATTTGAAAAAAAATAAAATTACACAATTTTGGGGAAGTGATGGCAATTCAATAATGGCTAGTTGTGTGGAAGGTCTCAAAAAAGGGGGAGAGACCAAGGCCTGGTTGGGACGGGCACATGGGGCAGTAGTAGCGAGAATCGCTCCTCCTGCCGTGTTTGCTACAAACCCGACATCTTTTTTTTAAGGACGGTTGTTGGTGGGAGTGGAAGGGATGGGGTAAAAAAAAATGGCGCTCCGACAGTCTTCGCACATCCTCCGACTGGAAGGCTTCCTCCGGTGCCTCCGAGTCAAAAATGAGATGCTCAATAATTGTCTCCTGATATTGGAGGAAGGCAAGTGGTCCTTTCGATTTTTTTATAGAGCACAAAACTATTATAAGTAGCTATTTGGATCAGGAAGATTGCTACCTTCTTATACCAGGCCCTTGTCTTCCGCTTGACCAGATAAGGTTGAAGCACCTGGTCGGACAGATCTACGCCTCCCATGTACTTGTTATAGTACATGGGGCACAACACAGACTGGCTTCTCTTTTTCCCTGGTGGTGCCACTGTTTCTGACCGTCACAGTGGTGCCCGCATGCAGTGTGGTGAGCATGAATACGTCCTTGCGATCTCTCCATTTCATGGCAAGAAGATGATCACTTGCCAGTGAGTTTGCTTGGGATGCCAATTGTCTGGGGGCAGTTTGGGGGATTAATTTGGCGATCCCTACCTTCGTATATTAGAAAGGTGCATGTGTACCCGGTTGTGCTTTTGCACATTTTATATAATTTTATACCATATCTGGTACGTTTGGAGGGTATAAATTGGCAGAATGACAGACGGCCCTTGTAACTCATAAGGGACTCGTCTACAGAAACATTTTTTTCAGGGGTGTATGAATTTAGAAAGTAAGCTTTTAGGAGGGAAATTAGGGGTCTCAATTTATGAAGGCGGTCATTGTTTGGGTCATTTCTTTAAGGGGCTTGGGCATTATTACTAAAATGCAAGAATCGTAAAAGGGTCTCATATCGGGATCAGGGCATTACGGCTGCAAACACAGGGGTGCTGTGGACACTTTTAGTAGCCCAGTACGAGCGGAGAGTGTTTTTTTTTTTACTAAACCCATGTTGAGGGTAAGGTCTAAACTTTTTTTTATTTCTGGGACGATTGTGGGGATCCAAGAGCGGGAATGGATGGAGTTGGGGTTTTGGAAGTGATACTGATGGTCATACAAATTTGGTTTGTCTGACAAGAAGGTCTAGTACATTTTGGTTTATAAAGATTTTGAAAAAATCAAAGGGGGCTAAATTGGTTATGTTTATTTTGATTCCAGGGGCTGCTATGAAAGGGGGAATTTGGGGAGAAAATGATTTGTTGGGATACAATAGTTCAGGTGGGACCGCAGTACTTGGGCCTGCCGCCGAAGCTCCAGCAGTGACTGGGCCAGCCGCCGAAGCTCCAGCAGTGACTGGGCCAGCCGCCGAAGCTCCAGCAGTGACTGGGCCAGCCGCCGAAGCTCCAGCAGTGACGGGGCCAGCCGCCAAAGCTCCAGCAGTGGCGGGGCCAGCCGCCAAAGCTCCAGCAGTGGCGACCGACTCCGCTACCATTGGGCTGCGGGATCCCGTGGAGGAAGCGGAGTCGTCACTATCTGAAAATCCCTCGATTTCAGAGGCACTTTGTATCTGAGCCTGAACTGCTGGCGGCAAGCAGCGTGTATACCTGCTCAGCAGTGAATGTTCTGCGAGCCATTTTTTTTTTCACTGCCTAACTAAGAAAAAATACATTTTTTTTTTTTATTTTTTTTTTTTTTTTTTAACCCTAACACTAACCCTAACCCTGATCTAAAATAGAAAATGAAAAAATGAAAAATTCTAACAAAGGGGAATGCTGAAAGAGGTGATGAGGATATTTGGGGTGAGGATATTTGGGGTGAAGATATTAGCTGAATTTATGATAAATTATTCTTTTTGAAGCAGCAGCAGATGTAGTCTCTCTCTCTTCTCTCCCAGATCAACTACAAGGGAAAGAAGAGGGAGGCAGACCCAAATGCTGCGATTTGTGTAAATATTTTGGGTATTTTATCACTGTGATAGGATCTACCACAGTGATAAAATACCAGGAACCAATGAAACTAGTTGCTATGTGGAGGAGGCAGATTCATGTGGACACACTGGGCATGCGCCTGCCATTTTGGAGCATGAGAGAAGAAGGGGGGCCGCGGGGGACTTGTAATTTTATTGAGGTACCAGGGAAAACCGGAGGGGACCGGGGGAGCACACTTCTGACCCATCTGACATGTTTGAACATGTTAGATGGGACAGAAGAAGCTGATTGCAGCGGTCGCATACATCGCATGCGCCCGCTATTACACAAACTGGATAACGGGGGAGGGGGCATTGACGGTACTTTGGCACCGGGGAAGGACCGGAGGGGACTGGGTGAGCTTTTTCTCATGTCACAATCTGGTGATCTCTCTCAAATGTGAAAGAGATCACCAGATTGTGACATTTCTCGGCGGCGCACAGAGCTTGCGGTCGCCATTTTGGAGGCTGAAAACATGGTGGGGATCGGGGGGGGGGGGGGCGTGGGGGACCGTGCTAGCAACGGGGAAGGACCGGAGGGGACCAGGTGAGCTTTTTCTCATGTCACAATCTAGTGATCTCTCTCAGATGTGAAAGAGATCACCAGATTGTGGCACTTCTCCGTGGCCACACAGAGCTTGCGGTCGCCATTTTGGAGGCTGAAAACATGGTGGGGGTCGGGGGGGGGGGGGGGTGCCGTGGGAGACCGTGCTAGCACCGGGGGACCGGAGGGGATCTGGGGAGAACATTTTTCTTCCATCTAACATGATTGATCATGTCAGATAAGAGTATTTTCTTATATGTGATCGTTGATACATTGTGTGTAACGGCGATCACATGACCGGGGGACGGAAAAACCTTCCCGAATCATGATCTCCAGGGTCTCAGTTTCCCTCGGTAGCTGAAACCCCGGAGATTTTCCAACGCTAGGAGGCGCTATTTACTTTTTTCTGTCTGCCGTTTATAAACGGCAGATCAGAATAAGGACCTGATTCTGCCGCCGTTTATCTCCGTAAGGCTGTCGTAATGGGGATAAGTGCCTGGGTAGAGTGCAATATATGAACGTCTCCATCTTGCAAAACCCCATGCTGTGCTGGCAAAAAAACATGCACATAAATCTGTAAAGCCAGAGAGTTGAAAGTAACTGATTTAAAGTGGCTAGCCCTAAGCTAGATCCATGGTCTAGGGGTAAATCAAGGGATCACCTTACCCGACGCGTATCGTCACTCCTGGGTGACTTCTCAAGGGCAAAAGAAGTATAAAGTCAGTAGTATTGTGTTCCAATCTGCTGTTTTAATAGACCATACATACTTAAGGCTCACACTCCCCACCTGGAGTAAATTGGCAGCGGCTGCGTTCCTGTATAGTGAAGGGTCCAAGCATGCTATTATGCGACCATGCACGCATGCGCAGCCCCAAGGATTAGCGAACGGCAGCGCAAGCGCAATATGCCACAAGCTTCCAGTTGGAATGAGATATTCAAGCGCAGGCGCAATAGAGATACAATCGCAAGCGCAATGGAGGCATATGTCCTCGTTACCGACCCCGCTCACAGCGCATGCGTCAGTAACAGATTCTGCCTGGTATGTCTAAATACAGCACTTAGTTTTGTTCAAAAAGGGTAAGCCATTCGCTTTTGTTTTGCTTTTCCATAATGTCCTCTAAAAATAACAAGACATTTATTAGGGAATAAGATGGCTAAAGCACATCCAAACCTGTGCCCAGATGCATCGTATTCTATGTAGTTTTTTATATTGTACAGTAATTTTGTAATTCATGCTTTAAGTAAATATTAGATAAAACATACTTGTATCCAAAATGTAGCAATCACATATACATAACATAACCTAGTTTTCTCATGTTTAGGGGGAATTATAGCAATTCAAAAGCGACCAAAACCCCCACAAGGCACACAGGCAATATGTGGTGCCCATGAACTCTGTGCATTTCCGAGCCGTCACAAAAGTATTTCACAATACAATACAATAGTCATGGAACACAATTTAATTATTACAGTATTGTAGAAATCACAAACCCAGGTGTTGTGTGACCCAAATCCATGGTGAATCCACGTACAGAGATTACACATAAAAAATTACACATACAAAAGAATTTGTTTCTTCTTAAACTAAGGTCAGGCACAAAGTTCTTCTATACAATCAAGTGGCAAATGTAATAAGGCACTAAAGCCCAGAGATCATATATATATTAGGTAGAGTCTTTCTGAAGAATGTTCAGCAGATGTTTCTATTTTTAAATGTTCAATCATATTCATAGCAGGCGGGACTTCTCATAGAGAAAAGGCCTGAGAAAAGTATGAAAAAAAGGAGAGATGTTATTAAATTAATGTATCCTTGGAGAATCTTGAGAACAATAATTCCTCATTCATTCTATGAGGAGTCAGGCTTTGTAGGTCGTAAATTCATTTCGATTCACAACGTAGCAGATCTTTAGTGATGTCTCCGCCTCTAATAGTAGAGACAGCGGAGTCAACCATAATTACTCTCAGGCTAGTGGGTCGCTCTAAATGATGATCCAAAAAATGAGCTGCAACAGAACTCAGATTTACCCTTTGCTTTATCAGCCTTGGCCGTTGAAATATTGGATACATGTTGTTGCCCCCTTCCACAAAGTTCTTGTGTTGTCTGCCCAACATAGATTTTTGGGCAGCCACACACAAGAATATAAATTAAATTCTGTGTACGGCAATTGAAGTATCGATTTGCTTTTGATGTTAAATGGATGGATGGATGGAAATTGACAACACATCTGCAGCAATTATGCAGGGGCACACTGAGCTAGATCCACAAGGGAATGTCCCACGTATAGTAAAGCCACTACCCACCTTTCGTGTTGGTCTTTTAAAGTGGCTCCTGGTTACAAAGTCCTTAATATTACGTGCCCTACAGGCCACCAATCTGGTTCCTGAGGGAATGTAAGCTTGTAGTCATTGATCGCTAAATAGGATATCCCAGTTCTGTTTTAATATCTCATACAGGTCTTTCCATTGTTCATTATACGTGGTAATCCGGTTTACAAAGATTTAACTTTTTTTGTTTTTGAGTGAAGAGTTCTCTTCTATTGGCCATTGCCACCTGCTGGTAAGCCCCTGAAATAACTTACTTAGGGTATCCCCTCTTCTGAAATCTTGTTGTTAGCTCTCGTGCATGCAATTTAAATTCCTGTTTGTTACTACAATTTCTCCTTACCCTCAAGAATTATCTTTTGGGGATACCATCTCTCATATGTCTTGGATGGAAACTTTGATAGTGTAACATACTGTTCGTCAAGGTAGGTTTTTGGAAAAGCGAGGTCCCAATCGAAGTGTCCCTTACTGTTATCCTCAGGTCAAGGAATTCGACCGAATCTCTGGAGATCATGGAGGTCAACTTAATGTTCCAATCATTCCGGTTCAAAGTGGAAATTAATTCCTCACATTGGTCCAGGGGACCTGTCCATAGAAACACAATATTATCGATAAATCGAGCCCATTTCAGGACCCACTTTTTCAAAGGTTCTAGAGCAAAGACACAAGTCTGTTCCCACCACCCCAAAAAGATATTAGCATACGAAGGTGGGCACCACGCCCCCATACCGGTCCTAGACACCTGCCTATAGTGGACGCGGTCAAACACAAAATAGCTTTTTTTCAAGCACAAGTCTCAAAAGGTCCAACAAGAAGAGCTCATGTTCCTTTATCTCTCTAAGATTGGAGGTTGAAAAAATAATCGACAGTCCGGACGCCCAAATTGTGACCGATTTTGGTGTAAAGGGACTCCGCATCAAGGGACTCCACATCAAGTGTCACCAGCAGAGTTTCGTCCGGAACAAGTAAAGTATCCAGCTGTTGTATAATATGTGTGAAGTCCCTAATGTATGAATTCAAAGATTGGGCTATGGGCTGAAGATAGAAGTGTAAGTAAATACAAAGTTTTTCCAGTAGTCCCCTAATCCCAGAGACAATTGGCTTACCTGGTGGTTCTATTAGGCTGGGTTCACACATAGCGACAACAACGTCGCTGTTACGTCACCATTTTCTGTGACGCAACAGCGACCTTGTAAGTCGCTGTTATGATCACTGCTTAGCTGTCAAACACAGCAGACGCAGCAGCGATCATAACGACACTCGTCGCTGTGGAAGCGATGCTGCGCTTGGTAACTAAGGCAAATATCGGGGTAACCAACCAAAGTGCTTCTCTGGTTACCCGATATTTACCTTGGTTACAAGCGCACACTGCTTAGCGCTGGCTCCCTGCACTCATGCCACAGTACACATCGGGTTAATAAGCAAACCTTTGATTATTTCCCGATGTGTACTCTGGCTGTGTGCAGGGAGCCGGCAGCTCAGGCAGCGTTAGAGCAACAGACGCTGTAACTAAAGTAAATATTGGGTTACCAAGGAAAGGGCTTCTTGGTTACCCGATGTTTACTGTGGTTACAGCAGGCTGCCAGACGCCGGCTCCCTGCTCGCTCTCTCGCTGTCACACACAGCGGTGTGTGCTTCACAGCGGGAGAGCAACAGCAAAAAATGAAGCAGGACATTCAGCAATGAGTGGTGACCTCACAGCAGGGGCCGGGTCGTTGCCGGATGACACACACAGCGACAGCGACGGGACGTCGCTGCTACGTCACAGAAAATGGTGACGTAACAGCGACGTCGTTGTCGCTATGTGTGAACCCAGCTTTAGGCTCTTGTGGACCTTTAGGAAGAGATAAAATGTGGGGGTGGTGGGATCCTTTGTGTTCATGAATTTTCTTTCTTTTCTTGTGATAACATTGTGTTCAACTGCACCATCCAAGAGGCCATCTAACTTCTGTTTGAAAAAAGAGGTTAGATTAGAGGGGAGAACCTGGTAACAACCAGTATTCGAGAGTTGTCTCCTGGCTTCCTTTTGATACAATTCAACAAGCCACAGGACGACATTTCCCCCTTTGTCCGCTTCCTTTATGAGAAACGTATCATTTTTACTCAGATTGTTGATTGCTTTTCGTTCCAATTCTGACAAATTAATCTGAGTAGATCTAACTTTAAGCGACCTTATCTCCTTACATATTTTCTCAAAAAAGATCTGGATTGCGGGAAATAGAGAGAGTATGGGGGTGGCCTGTGAGGGTAATTTGCCAGTGAAAATAAATCTCTTACTAGAACCTCCATTGTCTTCATTTAACAAATCCAACAGGCCCAGAAACACACGTGTTTCATCTGAAGGAAGAGTATCCGCCAAACTCTGTTGATGGTACATGAGTCTGAATGCAAGCGGTCTACAGAAGAGATAGGTGTCCTTAATGAAGACAAATTTATCAAGTGGATTAGCAGGAGATAAAGAAAGGCCTTTAGATAAAACCTTGGGCTTCCCTATCCCACGTCTTCTGTAGATGCCCAGCTATAGAGGGGTTCTGGAGAGAGGTGGAGTCTTTGGTTGGGAGGGTTATTTCTCCGCCAATACCCCTAGATCCGTCCACATACCTTTTTTAATATATTCCACACAGGTTGACTTGGAATAAGACAAAGTGTCTATTGCATATGCTTACAGCAGCTAAGTGTCTTCTCTCTCTGGCATGTAAAAAGATGGTACCTCCCTCTAGAGAGCATCTATATGCACGTGTTAAAGATATTCAGTCAATGGAACAAATGACAGCCACTCTTCACAATACCATGGATGCTTTCTTACAGATTTGGAATGATGGGGATGTCTTTGCTTTGACTATTCAACTTTAAGACTTGGGAGCATATGGACTCGCGCTCCCACTCTGACATGCGTTCTGGACTTTCCCTCCATAAATGTGTTTCCTCCATTCCCTTCGATCCCTGTGTTCTTGTTATGTTTGAAAAACTTTGGAATCATATGATCTTTTATAATAAGCATAATTTTTTTTATGGTATGTTGATGTATAGCGTACTTTGTTTACTATGTATAAAAATTAATAAAATATAAGGTTGGTTAAAAAAAAATACTTTTAAGCAGCCTAGGTGCGATCGGAGTTAGTATGTAGACAGAGCCTCGAATGTTGAAAACCTATAATAAGAAATAGCTAATTCCCTCTACATTCAGATCACAGAGAATAGACTAGACAGCCCCTAGGTGTCAAAAGTGGAACTTGTTTTTCTGCATTAGCAAAATTGGACAGCAGCCCTTTTTGCTATCTCCAAACAAAATTAATAGAAAAACACAAAAATATCACAATCCTAAAATGACAATGGTGATTAATCACATATACAGTAGTGAAAATTCTGGATACATGATTTAAAAAAAAAAAAATGGAACAATCTCACCAGCACATCAACTGGAGCCAGAGCAAGAGAAAGTCATCCTTACTGTCAAGTCTCTCTTGGTCGTCAGGATCACTGACCCTAGGATTCCCTTAGGTTGCATTAATTATCTGTATTCCCAGTTGCTCCCGCTCGTTCAAGGGGAGTCCACATCTAGCCATATCTGAAGTTACCCTACTCTCTCCCTAGGTGGGTCCCGACACGTTTCTTCCCATCAGATTCTTCAGGGGACTTAATGCAGAGAGAAGGATATAATCCTGTATCACTTAAATGTAGAGACTCCTGCCCATGCGGTCTGTAAAGAAGTGAAGTGCTGACTTGACAAGGGTTTTATAGCATACAATTGGCGTTATCCAGTAAAATAGATGTGTTCATAGACGTCTCAGCTGTTCATTTGTATCATGTAATTACCTTGCTGTGCTCAAATCATAACGCGGTGCCCATCACTATTATTGCATTCACGCATACTCAGACAGAGATCTCTTCAGTACAGTAGCACCCCTAACGTCCAGGTAGAGTCATCGGGCAGCTTAGTTCCATGGAACACAACAATCGTATGTTCCAGAGACATCTATCTAACCAGGAAGAGGATAAGTGACCAGGTTGATACGGATGTCATCCTTGTGGAATGGAGATGCTAACTACAAGCGCCAAGCGCATTATGCCGTGGAAGGCAGGATGTGAGGCCATACATTTTAATATTTTAACTCGTTTTATTGAAGCTTATATTTTACTTTGCTGCTCTAGGTACATACCAATCTGGTGTAAACATGACAAAAGGTAATCTGCATGAGCACTTAAAAGCATGCAAAACTTACATAACACATATAGTTTTTTTTCAACAATCCATTATTAAATCAAACAATGGGAACAAGCGATTCATGCGAAAAATATTTTTAATAAGATTTTAATGATACAAAGTAAACAAACATCACAAACAGAAATACTTTCTTGAGGAACTGAAATGCATGCCAGACAATATTTTCAATATATTTTTTATATAGCTGCAAGGTATCAATCAGTATTACCTAATCATACAGACCCCTGACAATTATATTTATTTAAATATATATACCATACAGTGGGGAAAAAAACAAAACAAAAAAACCCTCAAAAATATCAGGGATCTGCATGATCTTGAACAATGTTGAATATAGGAGCCTTGGTATAATAAATACGGAAAATAGGATCACAATTTATTCAAAAATTATTTACTGCAGCTTAGCACAGGCGGGGTTGTTTTTTTTTTCCCTATTCCTTCCTTTAATGTGACCGGTACCACGTCAAACACATTTTTTTTTCTTTTTTTTCAACAAATGCATTATATTGAATTAAATATCACAATGTTCCATTAATGCAAATGGTCCTAGGTGGAAAGCGCACATAAAGGCATATATATATGGGGCCAGCAAATATTGACCCAATTGTGATATGTTGCAAAAAGCAATACAAAGTCAAAGTCCTGTGCGTTTAACACTGGCCATGCATTAGGAACACCACTTATAAACAAATAGTAAGCTGCAGGAATAGTCTAAGTGTAAGGAGTTCATAATAAATCGGTTTAACCGCTAATACCTGAAGCAGCTGAAGTGATCATTCAAAAGAACGCTAGCAGCATACACATCCCTCCACCTCGACAGCCGTTTCACCTCTGGGCTTCTTCCAGGAGGCGTGAAAGAAGCCCAGAGGCGAAACGGAGAAAAAAAAAACCCGCCTGTGCTAAGCTGCAGTAAATAATTTTTTAATAAATTGTGATCCTATTTTCCATATTTATTATACCAAGGCTCCTATATTCAACATTGTTCAAGATCATGCAGATCCCGGATATTTTTGAGGTTTTTTTTTTCCCCCCCACTGTATGGTATATATTTAAATATAATTGTCAGGGGTCTGTATGATTAGGTAATACTGATTGATACCTTGCAGCTATATAAAAAAAATATATTGAAAATATTGTCTGGCATGCATTTCAGTTCCTCAAAGAAGTGTTTCTGTTTGTGATGTTTGTTTACTTTGTATCATTTAAAATCTTATTAAAAATATTTTTCGCATGAATCTCTTGTTCCCATTGTTTGATTTAATAATGGATTGTTGAAAAACTTCTATGATGAAGTGTCATGCATGTAAGCTATTTTGGACTTATGTAATAATAACACATATAGTGCAAAGAAAAAAACATGTTGCTGTGCACATATCAATAGACACATTTTCGCAATAAACAGATACAATTGACAACACATCTAAAAATGCTTGTTAAGGGGTTAACATGGGATATTAGTATCATATGAATATCAGCATTGCTATACTATATAGTCTCCCATAGTAAACTAATTTCCAGCACAATGTAGTAGACGTCAAGGTCGTTCACTTAGGTGACTGTCAAACAGGAAATTCCGTGCCACAAATTTCTGTTTTGGGCTTTGTAGTTGATGGCCAAATGTGAAGAAAAGCTAAAAACTAGCAAGGCAACCAAATTTATAAATAAATATACTATAACAGAAATAATAACACTCCATGGGAAATATTAAGAGGGTAAAAAGGGGAGGTGAGATAAGGAACAGGAAGGGAGGTGATTGATGGTATCATAAAAAGGGAGCAAAGCTAGGTGTCCCTTCCAACCCCGAGGGCACCATTGTGCTCAGTAACATGATCCACCTTTGCACTTTGCCAAAACTTCATTATTTCTACCTCCAATTGCACCTATTGATAACATCAATCCCTGTTATCAGGAGTGTTTTAGGATCACATCCATAATATAGTTTGTAGTGGCTTGATAAGGTCTTTAATAGGGTAATAGCTTTCACAGTCCCGGCCATGCTGTCCCAAGTGCTCCCTGACCTTTACTCGCAATTCTCTCTGGGTCAGAATCACATAAACCGGCGACACCCAGACGTGGCATAATATACCACATTTGAAGTGAGACATTCTATATGTGGCGATTGATATTGAAATGAGACAAACCGTTTGATGAATTGACACAGCAAATGACATTGGTGCAGGAAGACAGTGGCCACATTGAAAGCAACCCAAAAAAGGTCCTCTTGAGCCAAATGGATTTGGTGGCCGTGGAACATAATGTCTTTTAACTACTATGTCCTTAAAATTTTTAGCACGTATGGAGGTCATAAGTGGAAATTCTGATAGGGAGTCTTTTAAAGCAGGATCAGTTATTAGTATTGGCCAAGGATTTACCCCATTGTATCCAATTCATGATTGTGGAAAAAGCATATCTTCTGATCCCGGTTATCCTTTTTAATGGGGCACTGCAGTAATATGTCATAAGGTGTTTTTTAGCCCTCAAGTACCCCTTTTCAATGCCCCTGTTATCATACCCTCTCTCCATGAATCTAGACTTAAGGTCAGATGGCTGCATCTCAAACCTTATTTCAGACGAGGAAAACCACTTCATTCTGAGAAAATGGCCCACCGGGATAGCCCTGATAGTGAAATTCTGAGCCGATGATGAATGCAACATAGAATTTACAGTTATAGACTTCCTGAACACATCAGTTTGTATGATTTGTTTATTATCAACATCAATAGAGATTTCCAAGAAGTAAATTTTTGGGTATTATACTTATGAGTTAGTCTAATATTAAACAATTTCACATTAATTCGGCACATAAACATGTCAAGTTGCTTCTCTGTACTCTGACAAAATGCGGGATGATCAACAATATAGTTCATCCAGGATAGCACGTGCTCCACGGCCCGGTTGCCATCATTGCCACAAACGTCTCTCCCAGTGGCCAAGGAAGATATTGGCGTACGAAAGCGTACAGGTCGCGCCCATTGTAGTTCCTCACTTCTGTAAGTAAAATTGATCTTTAAATACAAAAAAATGTTTAAGAACAAGGTAGAGCAGCTCGATTGTAGGTTCACATATATCATTGTCCCGACCCTCAGGAAATAGCGGACCACCTCAAGACCATCTTCATGGCGGATGTAAGTGTACAGTGACTCGATGTCGGCTGTAATGACAATCATGTCAGGTTCCATAAAAACACCTTTAAACTTGTTGAACACATCCATTGTGTCCTTAATATATGAGAGTAAGGTCTCAAACAAAGGTTTGAGATAGAAATCAATACATTTACAGACTGGTTCACAGAGACCCTCAATACCTGACACGATCGGACGACCCGGAAGATTGATGCTGTCCTTATGTACTTTTGGGAGGAGGTACAGGGTAGGAACCTTGGCAAATTTTACAGTCAGTCCCTCAAGGATCTTTTTGTCAATCAATTGATAATAGAATTATTTTTGAAAACTTCTGTCACTGGTTTAGCAAAGATCTCATTTGCTGGGATGAGGGTCAAGGGGGGGAATCTCAATCTAGGTAAGGCCCGTTTCACACGTCGGTGAAAAACAGTGACTTTTTTCACTGGCGTGTAAAACACGCACATGTCCCTGTGTGTGCTGTGATTCACGGCACACGTGGGTTGTCTACGTGCAATCCGGGCTCCGTTCTCTGTGGCCCGTGATTGCACTTAGAAAACAACTCACCTGTGCGCGCTCCCGCTGTCCATGGTGCTGATCGCTCCCGTGGTACAGCATCCGGCCGGCGGTGACCCCCGCAGCAGCTGCTTCCGGGTCAGCTGTGTCGCGCATAATGAATATGCGCGACAATAATGAGCCGGCTCAGAAGCAGCAGGGAGAACGGGCTGCAGAGGACATCGCTGGACGCCGGGTGAGTTAAAATGTTTTTTTTATTTTAAAAGCACGTTTTTTTCTGGCACGTGTTTCACGGACCACACCACTGCGTGGTCCGTGGGACATCAGTGATGCCAGAAAAAAATGGACATGTCTCCGTGCGGCAATCACGCACACGCGGGTACCCGCACGGAGACACGTGCAGTGAAAAATCACTGACGTGTGAGCAGACCCATTCATTATAATGGGTCTGCGTATGTCAGTGATTCTGGTACGTTTTAAAAAAAAGCACAAACGTCCCAGAATCACTGACGTGTGAAAGGGGCCTAAGATGGATGGAGGAAATATACCTTCGAGATTGGACATTTGCACTCCCAAAAGTTCCTCTAATATAGTAAGGCTTCTCTTTCATTCCATGTATTCAACTCCTAAGCTACTGTACTTTTACTATGTAAGTTCTTCAGTATGAGTTTCCGTGAAAAAAATGTGATTTTTTTTCATTGCTGTAAAAAATAGTCGTATGAGTTAGTAGTAGAGAAAGTTATAATTTTTCACCTCCATCGATCTACTCGGTTCACTTTTAGAACATTCAAATCATTCTGGAATTTCTTTAATTTATATTCCTTTATGTCCTTTTCCATTGTTTGTAATTCACAATCAATAATGATTTTAACAGTGAAATTTGTAAGAGGGGGTATGACAGGAAACAATTAATTAAAAACGTAATATAAAAAACAATAACAGCTTACCCGTCAATCATACTCTGCTTTATTAAGCACTGTAGTAGTCATATAGTATCAATCTGTGGACCAACCCAGTGTAATATATACCGTATTTTTCGCTTTATAAGACGCACCTGATTATAAGACTCACCCCCAAATTTGGTGAAGGAAAAGAGAATTATTTTTTTTTAATGTTAAATGGGGTCCATCTTATAATGCCAGTGTCCCTCAACAAATCATATAGGATATATGTCCCTCATAGCCCCCCATCCTAAAATTAGCCCCCTTAATCTGGATATGGCCCCCTTATATTGAATATAGCCCCCTTGTGATGGCACACGTTCCCCTGTGCTGCCTATGGCCCCCTATGGATTGCATACATTCCCCTGTGCTGCCTATGGTCCCCTATGGATTGCACACATTCCCCTGTGCTGCCTATGGTCCCCTATGGATTGCACACGTTCCCCTGTGCTGCCTATGGTCCCCTATGGATTGCACATGTTCCCCTGTGCTGCCTATGGCCCCCTATGGATTGCATACATTCCCCTGTGCTGCCTATGGTCCCCTATGGATTGCACACGTTCCCCTGTGTTAGATATCGCCCCCATAGTGCTGCCCATGGCCCCTATATAGCTCGCACAAGTCCCCCTGTGTTAGATATCGCCCCCATAGTGCTGCCCATGGCCCCTATATAGATCGCACAAGTCCCTGTGTTAGATATCGCCCCCATAGTGCTGCCCATGGCCCCTATAGATCGCACAAGTCCCCCTGTGTTAGATATCGCCCCCAGGCTACTGCCCATAGTAAAATAAAACCCTCTCCTTACCTCCTCCAGCGCTGAGCTCCCTCCTGTCTCCCTCCGTGCTTCTGTTCCTTACTTCCTGGTTCTCAGTGCGGTCATATGATCGGCACAGCAGCCTGAGATCTCTGTGTAACGGGGTGCTAGGGGTGCCTCGGGGGTTGTAGTCATCGCCCCGGTTTCGCTCAGGCTAACCCCCGGCGCCGCCGTCACTGTTGGGACGGGAGGTGACTTGGTGGGGCAGAGTGTGGTGGTGTAGATGCCGCCGTCAGTTGTACAAAGACTCTGTGGACGTGGATCAATTGAACCAGCAGGCTTGTTTATTGAGCACTTCTCCATCACAGAGGCAAAAACACAGCAGATGACTTCACACTTTTGCTAGGGGAAAAACCTGTTCCTGACGTCTCCTCCAGTGGGGATGTGCCCGGCTAATCCACGTCACCTGGCTCCCACTCCGGCTAACACAGACTGGACCCACACCAGTACTGCTTCACACTTGAGGCTACTCCTTCTCTTCTTTTCTCTGGCTTTCCTATTCACCCAGCTCCCACACTCTGCCCCTTCTGCTTCTTCTCTCCCGTCCCGGACTCAACTGCCTCCTGGTTCTAACTTTTTCCTTCACAACTCTTCTTCTCCCTCCCCTTTCTTCTGCCGCCTCCTCCTTTCCTCTACCCCGTTCCTATGGGGACAGCCGTCCCACCCGGCCACTAGGGGAACCCACTAAAAACAGTGCAATTACAATAAAACATTTTTATTAAATAACATCTGTATTAACTACAACACTACACCTCCTTGTAAGGGGTCTGCCCACCCCTTACATCTGCCTGCCTGATCACAGTGGAAGCAGGGACACGGGGAGAAACGCTGCAGGGGTAAGTAAAGATTTTTTATTTTCGAATGAGCAGCAGCCTGGGGGCCAAATCTAACACAGGGGGGGGGGCGTGTGCAATCACAGGGAGGCGCAGAGACATATAATATACACTGCTGCCCCAGCCCCTCACTGCGGTGCGATTTCAGCACCATTGGAGATGGACAGCGGCTGTGCATATTATATGAGCGGGAGCAGGAGATCAAAGGCTGCAACCCGCAGCGTTCCCCTGCACTCCAGAGCTGCTTCCCCCACCTCCCCTGGACCCTGCAGTGTACATATATATATATATATACCCCCCCCCCCCGTATATTCGGCTTATAAGACGCACCCCCTACTGTCCCCAAAAATTTGGGGGAACAAAAGTGCGTCTTATAAAACGAAAAATACGGTATATAAAAAAAAATCTAATTTTTTTATTATGAATACTTAAAAATTATATTGTAAATAAATCCTCTCTACTACAAGTGCATCTCAATCAATTAGAATACTATTTAAGTTAATTTATTTAATTAATTCAATACAAAAAGTTAACACAATTTTAGAGTCATTACAGTGTTCTATTTTAAGTGTTTATTTCTATTAGTATTGATAATTATGGCTTACAGCCAAAGTCACTGGAATTTTGAACATTATAAGTGTCCGAAATCATAAAGATACAACCTCTTTACATAATATTAGCTTAATAAGCCGATATAGTGAAACACACACCTTGTAGTAACATTCTTTGGATATTTTAGAACCAAATAAATAGTACATTGCATCTTATCCTAAAGATTGTCTTTCAGATTACTGGATAGGTAAGATGTTCAGATTGTCACATTACATCATTCTTTTATATGGTATAACGGATGGACATAACTGGAGAGGTGATGGACTCTGAAAATGTTACATAGTAACATAGTTATATAGGTTGAAAAAAGACCTAGGTCCATCTAGTTCAACTTTCCTCCACCAATTCTACATTTTGTCCCTAAGTCACTTATAACCAACAATGTTGTGTGTAGTGAGGAAATCATCCAGCCCTTTTTTAAAAGCTGTTATAGTGTCTGCCACTACTACCTCTTGTGGTAGGGCATTCCACAGTCTGACTGCTCTAACTGTAAAGAACCCTTTCCTATTTAGCTGCCGGAATCACTTTTCTTCCATTTGCAGTGTATGGCCCCTGGTCTTTAGTACTGTCTTCAAAAGAAATGTCATGTGCCAGTCCTTTATATTGACCACACATGTATTTATACATATAAATGAAATGTCCTCTGAGACGTTTTTTTCTAAGCTAAACATATCTAACATTTTCAACCTCTCATTATGTGAGGCTTTCTAGTCCTTATAGTAGTCTAGTTAGCCGCCTTTGAACTTATTCTAACTTCTGGATGTCGTTCTTAAAATGCGGAGCCCAAAACTGGATCCCATATTCCAGATGTGGCCTTACAAGTGATTTACGTATGTGTGAAATGATATTCATGTCTATCCAAAAATAAGTTTACATAGTAGTTACAACCTGATCGCTGGGTGTCAAAATGGGGCAGAACCCTGAGCCCATTCATGGGGCTTCCACCTCACTTCCTGATACAAGAAAAAATATCATTAACCTGAAAATCCTACAGTTGACCTACAAGAACATTGATCTGCTGACTGGAGATGTGATACTGCTGGGACATTATACAGTAACGCTATGAATGGATCGTGGTGATAGCTGTATGTGTGTGTCATTTTCTAGAAGGTGTCAGAACTTCACTCAACTTTGAACTGCTAGGGCAAATGTGCCAGCAGTTCAGATTATCAGTACAGGTCTGGCTGAAGCGACAGCACACATGCTATAGGTTTCCCATCACTGCTGTAAGGTGTCAGAATGTCACAGTCTTTTTCTCCTTGGCGGAGTGGGAGTATTTAGGATAAAATTATCTGTAGATGAATTTTATGATGTAGATTCTCCAATTCCTCACAAACAGATAATAATCATGACTAAATACACACAGCCTATAATTATCTGTACTTAAATAATGAATTCAGTTCCTGGATGTGCTTCCTACAGTTATATCCAGTTAAAGGACAACACTAGAGAGGTTTCTCAGTCCTTTTCAGGAGAAAATCACAATATTCTTTGAGATCACCATAAAAACAGTTTCCATAAAATCTTGCCTATGATGTGTAAAAGGCATTGAAAGTCTTGTGTTCAGTCTTGATTTATTCTTCGACACTTTTATGAGTGGGGCTTTACTGTATGGAAATTAAACCCCTGACTCTGAAGTGCAGCAAAAAATTCAAATGATCAGTTTTCTATATAAATTTACATTAAAATGAGAAAATCGAGAGATCCAAGCCAGATTCACAATATGTTGTAGGCGTCATTTTAGATTCAATATAGGGAGTACTGTATGCTGTATGGAGGATCAATAGAGCCATGTCTCTATAGCTGCTAAAGGGAATAAAGTTCCTTTGCAGCACCTTAGCTTCCAGGAAATCTTTGCACTCAAATCCCAAGATATCCTTTGTCCATTTTGCGGGTCCTGTCCTTTTCCCTTCCCAAGTCCAAGGTCAACGCAGTAAAGAGTATCTATCACTAGTCCAGACATCCTGCGCTCTCCTAAAAAAAAAAAAAATCTAAATTATTCCCCAGGTCAGGCCTTCTTCTACTGGTAACATATTTTTGGACTAAGCTGCGCTCCTGGAGAAAGAGAAAGGGTTTATGCAAGAATAACAGAAAACACTGTCATTCTTTCAAAGGAAAGTATGGAGAAATTTCGATCCATCTTGTCTATCACTAGAGTACACCCCTGTTGTGCAAAGGTTTTATAGAACATAGTTGGGTTACCGTCTAAAAATGTAGGATTTCCCATAAGTGGCTGAAACGGTGACAACACACTATTCATCTTCCAAATTTTCCTTCCCTTCCTCCAAGCTTGAATGGTATGCCACAATATTAGATGACCCTGAATATCGCCTGGAAGCTCGTCATTGCCCAAGTGTAACAGAGCTGTCAGCGAGATATGTGGACATTAGCAAAACTGAAGCGTCTGCGTATCCACTCTATTTAATATCTAAAGGTAGCTGCCAAGTTATATCTTGTCTAAATCCAAAAGGTAAATCCCCCCTTTTCCCTTTATTAATTGAAGCTTGGGTAACCCTATACGTGTCCTCCCCACATTACCCAAATATTTTCCCGAAATGCAGCATTCAACAGCTTAAGATCTTATTTAAGCAACAGTAGTGGAAGGGTTTGAAACAAATGTCAGTTTATTGAATATCACAATTTTGATTAAATGACACCGACCCGAGAATGACAAGGTGAAGTGTTTCCAAGAGTGTAATAGATTAATTACCAATGTAATGAGAGATCCGTAATTAATCCTCTACAAAATTGATGGGATAGCCGGGAGCTGTATTACCAAAGATTTTATTGACTACGTAGTCCAATGAAAGAGGAATGAGGCATCGGACAGCTTGCCTGTTCTAAATAACGCCAGAATCTCCGATTTATTATAGTTGATTTTTAATCCCAAACTTTCACCAAAATTATTTAAAACATTCAGTATGGCTGGTAGTGCTTGGGCTGGATTAGCAATAAACAATAAGCGGTCATCAGCAAAAGCTAGTAGTTTAATTGATGCAGAGATATCAGCAAAAATAATAGAGGAATTTAATACATAACTTTTAATGAATTTACTTTAAAAAGTTAATAATACGTAAGGTACTAGAATCATCCTTCCTAGTTTTTGGCGTCATCAAGGAATGCCTGTTGGTGTTTTTGGCAAACGCATAAGATTGCTGCAGGACATGCTTGGGATATCCTCGATCTAAAAATCATATCCGATGCCTGTATCCTAAAGTCCGATTCCCTAGAGAAGTTTCTGCGAATTCGCAGAAACTGCCCTTTAGGGATCCCTCTCCTTAAAGGGAGAGGATGATGACTCTCCCATTTTAACAGGGAGTTTGTGGCCGTCGGTTTCCGGTAAGTTGCAGTTTGTATTCTACCATTCTCGTCTTTAGATATAGTTAAGTCCAGGAAAGTAATACAACTTGGATCACACGTATAGGTGAATTTCAGTCCTATTGTGTTCTTGTTAAGAGACCCCACAAAGCATTCAAAATCATAAGTAGAACCAGTCCAGAGGATGAGGATGTCATCAATGTACCGGACCCACAGTCCGATACATTGATGAAATTCCCCATCCTACCCCCCAAAAACCACCGTTTCCTCCCACCAGCCCAGGAATAAATTAGCGTAACTGGGGGCACAAGGGCTCCCCATAGCTGTACCCCTGAGCTGGTGGAAGTACTTGGTGTTAAATAAAAAATAATTGTGATGAAGGGTAAAGGACAATAGCTCTACAATAAGAGCATTATGCCTCATGCAGTCAATGGATCTTGTTTTTAGGAAAAAATTCACCGCCTGGATTCCAAAGTCATGGGGGATAAAGCTGTATAAGGCCTCGACATCAATGGAGGCCAGGATAGTATCCGGGCCCACATTGATGTCCTCCAGAATCTGCAGAAGGTGAGGAGTGTCCCGTACATAGGAGGGTAGGGATGTTACAAAGGGCCTAAGTACCTTATCAATATATATACCAACATTCTGAGATAATGAATTGATTCCTGCTACAATGGGCCTGCCCTTCAAAGGGTCCAGGCCCTTATGAACCTTGGGTAAGGCATAAAATACAGGGATAACAGGACATCGAGGCATTAGGAATTCGAATTCATTGGATGATATTAAATTATTTTGTTTGGCACTACCCAAGATAGAAAGTAGAATGTCAGTAAAGATCTTGATTGGATCAGAGGGCAATCGTTCGTAGGTATCCCGATCTCCAAGAAGAGTCTGGCACATGTTCAAATACTTAGAGTGATTCATAATAACGAGGTTCCCCCCCTTATCAGATTTCTTAATCACAAGGTTATCGTATTTTGATAAGCTATCAAGTGCCCCCAATTCTTCCTTAGTTAGATTATGATCTTGGTCTTTAAGACCTAGATGGAATTGTGGGATTTTAGAAAGATCTTCCTGTACTAGTTTCAAAAAAATATCCACACTTGTACAGTTCTGAATTGGGGGAATTTTGTACCATCCCTCAATAAATCCGTAAGGGTCTGGAAACACTCATAGTCCTCTTCTGGAATACCAAGGGCTTTACATTGTTCCTGGCTATTATGCTCAAAGAACAACTTCCATTTTAATTTTCTACCGAACAGTTCCAAATCTTTGATCCAACCAAAACAGTCAAAATAATTTGAGGGTATAAAATTCAGACCCTTAGACAAAACCGCATAATCATAGCTAGTAAGTGAATAATCAGATAGATTTAATACCCGCCCCTGGCCTGATGTGCTCTTATACGTGGATAAAATCCCCCTGTTTGTCTCTGCTCCATAAAAGACCCAGAGGGACCAGCAGATGATGAATGCGGGGGTCCATGATATCCAAAATGCCCACCCCTCCTTTTTCGCTGTTTTTTTGGGGCAGGCCATGCATGCGATCCACGGCCGGACACCTCAGTAGAGATATTTCCAGTCGTTAAGGGCCTTTCAGGGTCAAAATTGTCCTTACTCAGTCTCAGCACATCTCACAATGAGTCCAGACTAAAAACATATGGCACAGGACATGATGTCAGCAATCAGTACAAAATTTACATATGCAAGAAAAAAAAAAAATCAATTCATTCATTATTATATGTGCAACCAAACAAGGAAACATACAAATAAATTCTCAATAGAAATACATTAGGTCATTTCTTATATTTAGTCCCATAGGAACCCTCGTTTCCATGTCAAAAATCCATTTTATCTCTTTATAAAGAAATAAATGAATTGGATTTTTTTTTTTCCTGCATAAGTAAATTTTGTACTGATTGCTAACATCATGTCCTGTGCCATATGTTTTTAGTCTGGACTCATTGTGAGATGTGCTGAGACTGAGTAAGGACAACCCGTCCGAAACGCGTCCTCCTAGCATGGCATAATGGACTTTTTAATGGTTTTTCAATAAAGGACTTTTATTTTTAATCAAATGCACCGTGCTGGATCGACTTCTTTGAATCTTGAATCCATGTACAGTATATGAATAATTGTGAGCAGCGCTCAGGATGTCTCTGACCAATAACACAACCCAACACTGTGAACACCTGTATCCAATTGCCTATAGTGTGAGCTACCTTAGGGCATCTTTAAAAAGCCCTGTTGATTGCTGGCCTACGCTCCTTATCCACCATGTGCTGATCAACAGAGACCATTAACCAAATGTCTACATATTGATTTGACCAGATTTGACCTTCGTGTTCTCATTTAAATGAGAACCTAGTAGACTAATTCTGCAGAAAAACACTTCCTTGTGCACTGCGGCCTGCAGTATTACTTCATGTTGCTGTACTGTAGTGATATATGAATGAATTCACTGCACTAGTTATTGAACTAGAAATAATTTTTAATGAAACGTGGAAAAGAAAAAAAATATATCCAACGACGTTTCGACCCACCGGGTCTTTATCAAGTCGCTAGAGTGAAAATACAAACATATAATCAAAATTAAAGAAAGTATATACAGTAATTCCTAATATACAGTATAAACGTATACAAAATATATGCAGATAAAACAGATCAAAATATCAAGTCCAAGATATGGTGGTATGTAGATATAGGAACAGTTGCTACGGCAACATAGTAACAAGTAGAATGTTATGTTCCGTTCAAATTACAAGTATCATATTTATATGTTAACTGCTTAAAGACACAAGAAATTAGATGTAAAATCATTAAATGCTGGAGTTTGAATAGCATCATTGAGGCATAATGGATAAACAGGAGAAATGCACACACTAGTAAGTACACCGGCAAGGATTTACCTGTCTGATGGGTGACTGTAAGGTGAGGAATATAGTGCACTGAATCACTAAGACAATTGAAAAAGGTGCCTGGTGAAATAGAGCAAAATCAGTGGATGTAGCACTAAGATATTACAGTTAGAATAGAATAAAATAGAATAAAGTGCTCATAATTACCTTAGAGATAAGTTGTGCAAGCGCAGCCACGCTGTTGCGGGGGAATTCTAGAGATAAGAGACGAGGAGGGGGAATATATATCACAGATTGACTGGCAGAGCAGCCAGTCAGGAGAGAGAAACAGGTAGGCTCGGCATATACCATGTGATCGAGCGTCAGAATGGAAGACGTGGCAGGCAGGACCTTAGAGCAGGGGACGCATGCGCGTGCGTAGTAAGACAGTGTGGGCTGTGGGGAGTACTGGTAACACACGGGCGCCTGTGTAGTAAAGCTGCCTAAAACTGTGTAACGTGTCATAGAAAGTAGCGTAACTGGACGGAATTTGCGTAACATACTGACGTTCTGCAGTTAGAAATCAAGGGAAAGTGTGCTGTGTGCGGTATGAGTTACCGTGAATAACATAGTACATGTGGAGCTTGGGTGGTAAGAGGGATTTGGGACTTTGAAAATGAAAGAGAAAGAGCGCTGGATCACAGGAATGGGGAAGCATAATAGAGTGGTTATAGGATCAGAGATGAGTGTATAGATAGGGAGTAGATTATGTAGGACGTGAAAAATGAGGAATAAAGAAAGATGAGAGGAAAGAGGGGGATTGATATGAAGAATGGATGTGCATATGTACTGTATATGAATACACTTGTATGTGTGAAAAAAAATAGAAATAAAAATAAAAATAAAACAAATAATGAAAAATAAAAAATAATAAATAATAATGGTAAATAAAAAATAATAAAATAAAAAATGAAGATCACCCAATATAGATGAAGAAAAGGAAAAAAATGATGATAATAATGATAATGATAATAAGAAAATCAAGGGAGAATAGGAAAAAGATGCTGATGAATTAATAATGAAATAATACAGAATGAGAGAGAAATAGAGAAAATAAAAAAAATAAAAATTATTAAAAAATGAAATGAGAATTGAATGATAGAATGGGTGAAAAGTGGAGGTATGGGGAAAAAAATTAAAGAAAAAATAAAAATATTAAATAATAAATAATTAACCTTTTAACGACCCATGACGTACTGGGTATGTGATGGATCGTGTGCCGTTAAACCCCGCCCCCTGCCGTGGGCAGGCGGCGGCGATCCGCGCACATAGCTGTTTTCAACAGCTGACGTGTGCCTACTAGCCGCGGGTGGAATCGATTCCACCCGCGGCCATTAACCCCTTACGTATCGCTGCCAAAATCTGGCAGCGATATGTATATGCGCGCCGCCATGACAGTCACTTACCCCGCCCCCACCGGAAGTCACGTGACATGGTCACTTGACTTTCGGTGGTTGCCATGGTAGCACAGGGTCATGTGATGATGCCTGTAGCTAACATGACTCACTTCCTCTCAATGGCGGAATACATCCGGCATTGAAAGTAAAGCACCAAATATGCAGTTCTCAGCTCTGTAGCTGTGATCTGCAGATAGGGCTAAGCGATCGAATTGCTGATCGCTATAGCCCCCTAGGGGCACTAGTAAAATAAAAAAAAAAAGTAAAAAAAAGTTTTAAAAAAATAAAAAAAACCTAAAAGTTCAAATCAACCCCCTTTCACCCCATTGAAAATTAAAGGGTTAAAAAAATAAAAAATATACACATATTTGGTATAGCCGCGTTCAGAAATGCCCGATCTATCTAAATATAAAATCAATTAATTTGATCAGTAAATGGCGTAGCGGAAAAAAAAATCCAAATGCCAAAATTTAGTTTTTTGGTCGCCGCAAATTTTGCGCAAAATGCAATAACAGGTGATCAAAACGTAGGATCTGCGCAAAAATGGTACCGTTAAAAACGTAAGGTAGAGGCTCAAAAAATAAGCCATCACTGAGCCTCAGATCCCGAAAAATGAGAACACTACGGGTTTTGGAAAATGGCGCAAAACTTGCGCCACTTTTTTTGGACAAGCTTGTGATTTTTTTTTTAACCCTTTAGACACAAGTAAACCTATACATGTTTGGTGTCTACAAACTCGTACTGACCTGAGGCATCAAATAGATCCATCAGTTTTACCATATAGTTAACATAGTTAATAAAATATCCCAAAAACTATTGTACGATCATACTTTTTTTGCAATTTTTCCGCACTTGGAATTTTTTGCCGTTTTCCAGTACACTATATGGTAAAACTTATGGTTTCATTTAAAAGTACAATTCGTCCTGCAAAAAACAAGCCCTTACATGTCAAGATTGATGGAAAAATAAAAAAGTTATGGCTCTCGGAAGAAGGGGAGCAAAAAACACAAAAACGGAAAGTGCCCGGGGGCTGAAGGGGTTAATAAATAAAAATGAAAATTAAATAGTAAATAAAATAAATTAAATGAAATAAAATACTGTAGTGACTCGTAGTGCGGGGTCTTACTTGGCTAGCAGGGCCTTAGTAGCTGCTACTACACTACCCTCCTTGTCTGTTGAACCCCAATCCCCAGCAAAATTAAACTCACCATGTTCAGCCAGAGCAGTCAACGACCCGTGCTGGGAAGCCGGAACTGCGCTAGATTGGGTCACCTCGCGGAATAGCCTACTGGCCAACAACGATATGCCAGGTCTCCTGCTTCGTCCTAACCTGTCAATGCTACCTGAACTTCTTGACAACAATAGAGAGCACCAGCGAGTAAAACAGGAACGTCTTGATCTTGCACTGTCCCTGGAAGATTTTGGAGTGCCGGCAGCAACAGCTGCAGTCTGAGACCACACTTCTGCCATGCCGACCTGTACCGCGGGAGTGCGAGCGAGACTGGGAACGCACCCTCCTGTGGTAGCGCTCTAGCATGCCTGGAGGAGGTGCGTCAGGGAGGAGGGGGGCGGTAATTAGAGGGTAAGCTACACTGATCGCCTCCACGGGCAGTATCACAGCCTATGCCTCGGCCTGAGGCACAGACACTGAAGCTTCCTGAGTGGTAGGAGGCATCAGTGGCTCCTCGTCTGATTATTATTGTCCATGCTTGTCGGGTGTTGCTGCGGTGCTGTGTGTCTTGAAAATGGCACCAGAGGGACCGTATGCATGGCCTGGGATATTGTGCGACGGGCATGTGCACTGGCTGCAAACACACGTCCGACGATTGAAGGGTGCAGGGCTAGCAGCCACTTACGGAGACTTGATGAAGCCGCTGTCTACTGACTCACAATCCTCCTGCTTCTCCGATATGGGCTGGAGTCTTTAAGGTGAGAGGACCCGGCGTGCAGAGCAGCGAGTGACCATAGCGGCTTGCTCATTTGAAACGGGCAGAGGATGTACATACGGTACCGCTGAGCAGCGCTAACAGGCACGCCTTTAGCTGAGGACCCCCGGCTCGCAGGCGGGCAGCCAGATCAGAAAAGAGCTCATCGGCCATCACTGGATTGACGCTTGGGTAAGCTCAAACAGCTAACGCCGGAAAAGAGGCCGCTCTGCCTGGTGGGTTGCCCTATAACTCTATAGACCATTCTAAACTATAGGGGAATTATAGTGGCTGGAAATTCAAAATAACAAAGAAAGAGGCAGGTATTGACACAAGCCTCCAACAATTCAAAGGAAGTGCCAGAAATCCAGGCAACCCTAGCAGGCTACCCACACTAAAAGGGCCCTTGTTAACCCCTTGCACAGCAAATTCACCAAGAGAGTGCTGAACACTGCAAAACACCACTCAGTCAGCAGTCAAGGGCCCCTTCCCTAGATGGTTTGTGGCCCCCCATTATTCTATCAAACGCCTTTTCGGCATCTAAAGCCAGTAATAGAAAGAGAGATTCCATATGTACCATATTTATTAAATTTAATGTCCTTCAAAAGTCATGATAGCACAAAGCCCACATAAATAAACAGCCAAGACAAACTGAATAAAATGAAATGGCATTAAATGACTGTGATATTTATTAAGGGTTACATAAAAAATAATTTAATATCAATAAATATAATTGAAATAATTCACATAGATAACACGTATAAAAATTAGACTATTAACCTATCCACCACCAAAGCTGGCGATTTTACCATCTACTGCATATCATGGCAAATTCACAGTCCTTACAATGATCTTCTTTAGGGAAGGAAGGTGAGTGTTCCTCTTTGATCTTCAGAAACATTTGACAGCCAACTGATTGTGTATATACAGTCATATGAAAAAATTTGGGAACCCCTATTAATGTTAACCTTTTTTCTTTATAACAATTTGGGTTTTTGCAACAGCTATTTCAGTTTCATATATCTAATAACTGATGGACTCAGTATTATTTCTGGATTGAAATGAGGTTTATTGTACTAACAGAAAATGTGCAATCCGCATTTAAACAAAATTTGATCGGTGCAAATCCCCCCCCCACATTCCCCCCCAATATTTCCCATCCGGATGTTTCTCTCCTAGATGTTTTGCCCACCACATTTTGGCCCCCACAGTTTGCCCTCGGATGGTTCATTTTCAACATTTTGTCTTCCACATTTCACCTCCGAATTTTTCGCTCTCAGATTTTTTTTTTGCACCCGACTTTTCGCCCCCACATTTTTCCCCCAATATTTCACCCCCAATGTTTCTCCCCCCACTTTTGTCACCCATTACACATGAAATCCTATGTAAAGTGACAAGTATATTAAAGTGACTTGAGTCTTAAGGGCACTTTACATGCTGTGAAATCGCTGCCCCTGGCGCACAACATCGCTTACACCCCGTCACACGGACTTACTTTCCCTGCGACGACGCTGTGGCCAGCGAATTGCCTCCTTTCTAAGAGGGCGGTTCATGCGGCGTCACAGTGACGTCACACGGCAGCCGTCCAATAGAAGCGGAGGGACGGAGATGAGCGGGCGGAATATCCCGCCCACCTCCTTCCTTCCTCATTGCCGGTGGACGCAGGTAAGAACATGTTCGTCGTTCCTGCGGCGTCACACATAGCGATGTGTGATGCCGAAGAAACAACAAACAACCAGCGACATGCACCACCAACGATATTATGAAAAGGAGCGACATGTCAACGATCAACAATTTTTGACGTTTTTGCGATCGTTGATCGTCACTCCTAGCTGTCACATGCAGCGATGTCGCTAACAACGCCGGATGTGCGGCACAAACACCGTGACCCCGACGATATATCGTTAGCGATGTCGCAGCATGTAAAGTACCCTTTTGCAGCTAAAAACACAGCTCTCAAAACATCAAAAATGTGACTGGATACTAGAATTCAAAACAGCAGGCAATACCTCTCAGATAATCTACAGAGTTTCTATTGTCAAAGTCCTGTACAATGTGTTTAACCCTTGAAGAAACTGCGATATATTTTTTGTTTCTCGCAGTGGTGGTATTTCCTGCTATGATTTGAATAATTTCTAACCCGTGGAGCTCCTGCTGATGTTTTATACAGTTAATGAACCGGTATATGTTTGGGAAATGGGTACCACATGTTTCATGAAAGCTTCGGTGCCATCCTTCAACATCATTATTATTATTTGTTCGATGTTGATCGTTCAATGTTCGTTCATACACATTCCAGAGTTGAACCGGAAACAAAGGTGTTTGACGACCTCTGCGAGTCATTCGCCCGATATTGGTGTCTTCAAAGTAGTTGGCAATGGGTAATGCTTCTTGTGGAAAGTCCGGATTTTCCACCAGCTCTTCAAATAATTGCACAACATTCTGTATTGGTAGAAATGCAAAGGCAGGTATCATGCGTATCCAGTGAGCAAACTCATGGTCGCCTTGATATTGCACCTTGAGTCCTTCATTTTGAACTTTACGCCAAACTGACTGCAATAGGTGGAAGAAGCAGCTGGTCTTCTCAAGGTTGGGGAACTAATTCTCAAATGCTTGGATTGCAGCAACTTCAAAATCTATCATCAGGTTTTGAGGCTGCAGTGCAGGTTGCATGTTCTTCAGCTCTTGTAGCAACTTCTGTTAGGTTAAACGGCTCTTGTCTGTCAGCAAGGCGTACACTACAGGAACAACAAGGCCGCTGTGGACTGCATGGATTGAGTAAAGTTGCTTAAACAAGGCTGGTATAGTGGAAAACATTCCGTCAATAAACCACTCCCGGCCAGCAGATGGAGGTTGTCTCTTGTTCCAAATATCAAGATACATCCATGTTCATTTCCTGATTAAAAATAAAAGCATGAATACAGTAACTATTGAGACACAAAAAATAATGTAACTCGCAGCAGGCACAAAATTTTGGGGGAAATTCACACCAGATTTCTTAATTAAGAGAATCCACTGTCCAGATCTCACAATGAATAAAAAAAAACATTTTGCTTTAGATTTTCTGATTTCATAACAGAAAACTAAAACTGAATCAAAATCTAGTGTGAAGGGCGGTGTGTATGAGACATCGCCTGTAATTGGCCGGCGTCTCGCTCCCGCCGTAGCTCTAACAAACACTGTCTGCTATTGGGCAGCAGGCAGTGTTGTATTATGAGAACCTTCAAGGACATCCGTGCCGCCCCGTACCATGGATAGCAGTTTTTTCTCCATCCGTATTTTTTGAGGCTCCATAGAAGTGAATTGATCCGCAAAAATAGTGCGCAGATGTATTTTAAAAAATATGTATGTGTGAACGGCCTAATTGTGAGGATCATGAAACTTTGTATGTGGGCTGCAGGGGTTTATGTCCCAGGGCTGCTTTTTAGTCCCAGTCCAGCCCTGCTGACAATTGACCCTGTATCACCCCCTATGCGACCCATAACTCAGTTTATGGGGCATATAGGGGGTGATTCTGCTTGTTTAATAAAAATTGCTTTTATAGAATGTTAAAAGTTGCCTACCTGAGTGATGTAGAAGGAACTGCTGCTGGGTGCCATTAATATTGATCTCCTGGAACTCCTGGGGGATAACAAGATGATCAAGGCTTTGAGGTAACCTTGAGATATTATACAGATGCCTTGATAATCTTATTGTTCTCTTTAGTGAGTCTTTTTTTGGGAGAAGAGCGAGAACATTACAATGCGCTACTGAAATAACTTCTGCAAGAATCTGTTGTGGGGTCTCCTGCGTTCTCTTTGCTCTAGTGACCGCTTGTTTGATAATTCGGATTGCTTCAGGTCTTACTGCTTGTGCTGCATGGTTTTGGGGATTGAGCACTCTCACAACTTCACCAGACATTCCGATTGTCCACACACGTCCCTTGCAAGTCAAACGTTTTTCACACACCCAAATAGCATGCACGTTGTCAGTCGTTTGTTTCGAAAATAGATAAATATGATTTTCATAGACCAACTTCTTCCCACGTTTGGATAAAACTAAATCCATAGTTGAATGATAAAGGTTGTGGAAGGTGCCTGCTTTTCTTTGTTGGTGTCCTAGACACTGCTATATTCTGATGTACAGATGGAATAAAAACTCATCTAAGAATTTGCAGGACACCTGACATGCTAATTGTTACAAAAGATACAAAAAAATACAGGTCAGTACTGGGTCAGGTAAAGGTAACAAAATGTTTAGATTTGAGGCCTTGCGCACATGTCTGCATGTACATAACAGATATGCAAAAATGTGCATGAAATTACAATCTAGGGGTATGCAATACCCTTTAATTATTTTTCTTTTTTAACCTCATGTGTACCTATGATACATGTGCAGACACACATGTGGAGTTGCTCCCAATCCCACCTTCATCTACAATCATCTTCACCTACAATCTTGAAAGAATTCCTGAAGTAGCCATGGGATGAGGAACTGCACAGTTAAGGGCCCGTCGGGGTGAAATGTGGGGAGCAAAAGATCTGGGGGCACAACATCTGGGGTCAAGAGGTGAGGGCAAAACATCAGGAGCGAAAAATCTTGCAGGCAAAACATATGGGGATGAAATGTGGGAAATGGGCGGGGGTGCGAATCATCCGGGGGCAAAACGCTGGAAGCGAAACATCCGGGGGCGAAATACTGGGTGCAATTCATCCTGGGGGCGAAATGTGCGGGGACAAAATGTACTTGGGGGCGAAATGCTGGGGACGAAATGCTGGGGGAGAAACTTCCAAATTCCGTAGGTTATAGAGATACTCTCAACCCCCTCGGCATTCTTTGTACCTTATGGTACTCTGCTAATGTGGCACAGTGACGTTCTAATGCTATATGTTTCCTCAATACTTTCTTGTAGTCACGTGCGTATCACCTCGGCAGGTACTGACAAAAAAAGAGTTTAGTATGGTTACCTTGGACAAAATATGTCACCTCCTCTGCATTGTAGGAAAACGTGAAAGACATTCGTGCTTTACGATAAAAATAGGAGCTCGGGTGAAAAAAAGCAGCTGAGAAGGTTAGACCCAATCTGCACCAAACACCACAATGTCATCAAGGTACACTGAGGCGTATTGTCAATGGGGACGGAGGACAACATCCATTAACCGTTGGAATGTCGCTGCTGCACCATGTAAACCAAAAGCATACCTTATACTGATATAACCCTTCAGACATTACAAAGGCTGTCTTCTCCTTGGCGGCCTCTGCCAGGGACACTTGCCAGTACCCCTTTCTGAAGTCCAGGGTCAAAAAGTATCAAGCTTTGCCAAACCTCTCCATCATCTCATCCACCCAGGGCATAGGTAACGCGTCAATTTTTAATATTTTATTAAGTTTTTCTAAAATCATTACAGAACCACAGTGTACCGTCAGGTTTAGGTATTAAGACTATTGGACTGGTCCACTCACTCCGGGATTCCTCAGTAACCCCCACGTGTAGCATTGACTTCACCTCATCAGAAATGGCTTGATACCGAGCCTCAGGCACCCGAACTGGCTTTAGTCAGACTTTGGCCTGTGGCTCAGTAACAATGTCATGTTGGACTAAGGTAGTATGACCAGGGAGCTCGGAGAAGACATCCGTATTCCAACTAACAAATTCCCAAGCCTCCTGAACCTGTTAAGGGGACAATTTTTCAGCTATTTTGACTGTGGCGGAGGCTTCCCTCAGGAAACGCAGGCAGCGGATTGTCCCAATTGTCGCTGTCCCTATCCGTCCTGGACTTTAATAAATTTACATGATAAACCTGTTGGGCTTTCTTTGCTCTAGTTGGTTCATCTTGTAGTTTCAGGCCCCACTGTCTTTATTATCTCGTAGGAACCCTGCCATCTTATGAGAAACCTGCTGTCTACAGTGGGTACAAGTACCAGCACTCTGTCTCCAGGGTTAAAGGTTCTTATCCGTACAGTCTGTTTATAGACCCACCTCTGTGCTAGTTGTGCAGCCTCTATATATTCCTGTACCAGTAGCAGAACTGCCTCTGCATTTTAGCCACATGTTCTATCACACTCTTGTGTGGTGTGGGCTGGTGCTCCCATGCCTCTTTAGCTACATCTAGCAACCCCCGTGGATGCCTACTGTATAATAGCTAAAAGGGCGAGAACCCCGTGGATGCCTAGGGCACCTCTCGCACTGTGAGCAACAAGTAGGATAGTATGAGGTCCCAGTCCTTCCCATCCTTGTACACAGCCCTTTTTAACATATTCTTTAACGTTTTGTTAAACCTTTCAACCAAGATGTCTGTTTGAGGATGATACACTGATGTGTGGAAATGTTTGACATTTAATAACTTGGTAAGTGCTTTCATTACCTTTGAAATAAATAGGGTTCCCTGGTCAGTTAATATCTCGTTAGGAATCTCCACCTGAGAGAACATGCCTGTAAGTTCCTTGACTATGAGTTTAGCCGAAGTATGACATAGATGAACTGCTTCTGGATATCGAGTGGCATAGTCAAGAACTAAAAGTATATGTTGGTGTCACCTCACAGACTTATTTAATGGACCCTCCAGGCCAATGGCCACTCTTTCGATACCTTTATAATTGGTACTGATACCAAGGGGCTTTGGCTGGGACTGGTCTTTCAATATACTTGAAAGGATTCACAATGCTGCTTCACTTCTTTGTAGACATTGGGCCAATAAAACTGCTGCAGAATACGATCCAGGTTTTCTAATAGCTTAAGTGTCCACAAAGTATATGAGGATGGGCTAGGCCCATTAACATCCTGCAGATGGGCGAGGTCCATTACCATCCTGCGATAGGCCTGGGGCACCACCAATTGTTCTATCATCCCACACCTTATTTTGTCCAATCTATACAGCAGGTCATGATTCACATCAAAGCATGGTATCCGCCCCGGTTGTTGGGACAAGTGGTTGTCAGAAAAGTTACCACAAGGATAATTGGCTTGTGGCGGCCAAGCGTTCATAGCGACGTTGCTTTTTGATCCTTCGATGTACGCTCTTCCTATCATTGTGAAGCAGAATTCACCAAGCTTTAGGTTGGTCACCCACTAATAAAGAACGTGAGCTGGGTCTGGATTTAGACCGGTTTCCCATCCACCACTAACACATTTTCACTAGACCGAGCTAGATTAGGATCTCGGAGTTGTGCCATACCAAAATTGTCACCTGAAACATTTAAGTTTGACAATTCAGGTCCTGGCAGCAAGTCCTCTACCTCCCCGGCCATTTCTTCCATGAGGGTCATTTCCCCCTCCTCTACCCAATCGGAGGTTACCCCCACAGCCGGTACCTCCACTCCAGGTTCACAAGGCTCTTGCACTCTTTCTGTTGAACCTTCCATGGACTTTACCAGCCCTAACTCATATTCTCCAAGTGGCATAACTGCTGACCATAGGGCTGAAAATAGGGTAAATGTTACGGGGGCTGTCGGATAAGGAATGGAAGGCTATCCGACAGTCAGGGTCCATCGTGCAGATCTCTCCTGCAGAGTATGGCAGAGGATAGGGGAAACCTGTACCACCAAAGCGGTACTGACACTGTTGCGTCACAGTGTCACCAAGAGCAATAGCGGCGTATACTGTTTAAGTCACAGCGACTACCTTATTAGAAAAACATAGGAGTGGAAATGCAAAAGAGTGAGGAATACAGCATAAAAGTGCATAGAAAGCGTGAAAGCACCTGTCTCAGTTAACAGTCACAGAGACTAGGTGTAGTGTGTGCAATATGGCACCTACCTATGTCCGCTCCACTTGTGGTGCAAGGATACGGACAGCAGCAATGCTGCTAGCTTGAAACTCCTGCCTATGACTGCTCCCCTAGTGTGCGAGGATACGGACTGCTGCAGAAGGCAGTGTAGTGGAGCGTTACCCTAGAAGTCAACGACCACTTAACCTACCTATGTCCGCTCCACTAAGGTGCGAGGACACGGACAACAGTACGGCTGAAAGGTACAGGAGCGCTACCCTACCGATAGCGCTCACCTCAGAGTAGAACCACAAGGCCCAGTCAGACCATGTGCAGCAAGCACCTGCCTATGTCCGCTCCACTAAGGTGCGAGGATACGGACCACAGCATAAGCTGCAAGGTACAAGAGCGTTACACTACCGATAACGCTCACCTAGATAGAATAGGTGCCGCAAGCGACATGCACAGAGCGTCTACACCTATGCAGGAACCAAGAGGACTGAGCGCTGAGCAGCGTGCGTCAGGGTCTTATATAGACTCTGTGCCTCATCCAAGATGGAGGACACCAGAGCCAATCCGCTGCCAGAACGACAGCAATGACCTCACGCTGGCCTATCACCGAGTAAGGCGTCACAAGCACATGACCAGGGACCAATCGGCTTAGAAGGTGTCAGAGACGTGACCTCGTGTCACAAGCACATGACCAGCGGCCAATCAGCTTAGAAGGTGTCAGAGATATGACCTCGTGTCAGTGATGATGTCACTCGCACATGTGCAATGGCTCCAAGATAGGACTTAGTCTCCAGTGCTCGCACATGTGCAGTAGCAAGAAATCCGAACATAGTCTCCAGTGCCACAGCAAAGGGGAAGGAGACACGCAGATACCCAGAACGGGAACCGTAACAGTAAAGTCCTTCCTAACTATCAGCTCATAATGCAGGTTTGTAACCACCCCCACTTCATGGCATCGTCTTTTGGCAGGTGTATTTATTATCACAAGAGCAGTTGGATAGTCTTTTGAGTCCCCGTTTAAGCACATTACACCAATTTTCCTGCCTATGAGTTCAGTGGGTTGCACCAGGTTATCTCGCCTAAGAGGTACATAAACACTCTCATGCACTTTATTTTAGCCTTGTTTGGAGTAAGGAGCAGATTACTTGGTTTTACTTGCATTGTCACCTTTATTGGTGTTGCTGCCATTTTTGGGAATATCTGTGTCACCATTTTTATCTTATGTATATCATGGTATGAAAAGAAATTTATAATAAAATATTTTGTATTCTTACATTTTGTTTCTGTCACGATTTTCTTTCTTGGTGATGATGACACCAGGAGCTGTACTAGGAGCTGGTTGGTCTCCTGCTGCCACAGATAAGCTTCCTGCTGCTGATTTAAAAATGTGCTGTTGTTGGGTATCCTACTCCTGGCGCCGAGAAACCTCCTCCTGGCGCCGAGTAATCACCTACTGGTGCCGAGTAACCTTCTGGTTAAACATATGCTGTTGAGTAGTCTCCTGCTGTCGCCGAGTGGCCTCCATCAGCGCCTTCACTGCAGCCTCCATCTCTGCAAATGTCCCGGACTGGGTTGGCGATAGACCTCTGACTCAGGACATGCAATCGTATCCAGCGAGAAGCACAAAAAAATAATTGCATCGGCCTCACTGCTTATGCCCGCTTCCAGTCACCAAATGTGGGGATTCAGCTCCGGTAAGCGTAGGCAGGGACGCAGTAAGAGGCGTAGACAGGTATACAGACCAAAAACTGTGCTTTATTACACACAAGGTTAAACAAAAAATAAGTCTTTTTTTTAGACAGAAGAAATAGAAAGCCTAGTTTGGCAAAATAGTCTAAGACCTACCAGTCCACAGGTTTTTCAAATGCAACTCCAGCAAATATAACCGTATTCAAGTTAGCCTGCAGTTCGACTTTAGCTATTAGATTTTCATTCATCTATGGTACACCAACTGTTCCAAAACCAACTGATCATACATAATTTTTATTTTGATCAAGGTACCCTGGTCCACAAGTACTCAAAATGAATGTCTCAAGGTTCTGTATGAATTTGAAATTCTGTGTTATATAATGCTATACGCGCATAATGAAACTTACTCAATCGTACATAAGTTTATTTGAAAAAGAGGTACCGTGGACCATAAGTACTCAAAATGAACATCTCAATGTCCTGAATAATATTTAAAATATCAACTCTATGTATAGTTCAGAAGTTATTCACGTAAATCGCTTATTTATGTATGTTAACGGAAACTTGGAAGAGTTTCACCAGTAACTTGCTAGCACTATCATCAAAATGTACTTCATGGCTAGAATGTTGGGAAGTTCATACAGTAAGACAATTTATTCACAGATTCTGTATAAACTTAAAATTTTTGTTACTTAATTGTATACATGTATAATCAAATATAGTTGATCAATTTTAATTTTATTACGAATTAACGTACCTTGAACCACAAGTAGTCAAATGAAACGTGTTCAAGTCCTGAACATAATTTAAAATAAAAAAATCAGAACTCTGTGTAGTTCAGAAGCAAAAAGGAAAAATCACATTTCCATGTTGGAAAAGAAATATGGTAACATTTTGTTAATAACGTATTAGGTATGTTTTCAAAATGTTTTATACCTTGTCAGCAAACTATGCAGTCAGTTTAAGAGTTAGGCTATGTGCGCACAGTGTGTTTTTCGCGGTGTTTTTGCGCGTGTTTCGCGGCGTTCTTGCGTGTTTTTCGGGTGCGTTTTTGTTCAGAAAATTGCATGATTTTGCTTCCCCAGCAAAGTCTATGAGTTTTAATTTTTGCTGTCTGCACACAGCGTTTTTTTTTAGCTCCATTTTTGTGGTGCCCACAAAAACACAGCATGTCAATTATTTTTGCATTTTTCACTGTGTTTTCCACCCATTGAGATGTTTAAAAACGCAATGAAAAATGCAAATTGTAAATATAGCTGCATTTTAGTGTGTTTCTATGACTAAAAATGCAGCTATAAACGCAACAGGTGGGTAGTAAAGTGACATGTACAGTTACAGGATTCCTTCTGTTGGTAAACACAGAAGCGTGAATCTTCCCGTTACCACCACCGCTGCTCCCACCTGCCGTGCGGCGCCATGTCCGGACAAGAGGTAGAAGCAACTGCGAAATCAAACGTGAAAGTAGAATAAAAAATGTCATACTCACCTGTCTGCAGACTCCTGGTACATGTCCACTCCCAGCTCCTCTTCCCGGTACCGCCACCCCTGCTCCGGCTGTGTGCAGACTCCCGGGCACGTCCGATGGCTGCAGGACATGACGCACTAGCTGATCGTAGAAGTGCAGCGGTGAGGCCTGCTTTTTGCCGCCCGGCCGGCTTAAACTATCAGCTGATGCGGTCAGGAGACTTCATCAGCTGATTACCGCCAGCTCCTGCACCGATCGGACGGGTGTCAGCACAGAACTGTGTAGTTTGTTTGTATTTTTTGCACTGATGCATCAGCTGATTGTATAAACAGCTTTTATACAATCAGCTGATGTGTGATGTGATTCACGACCTTGAACCTGACACATCATCTGATCGCTTTGCCTTTCAGCAAACCGATCAGATGATATTGGATCCGGATTGGACAGCGCGGGACCCTTGACCCAGGATTACTGCGGTGGGGGGGGGGGTGTCTTTATTTCAATAAAGATGGAGTTACTAATTGTGTTGTGTTTTATTTCTAATAAAAATAATTTTCTGTGTTGTGTTTTTTTTTATCTTTACTAGAAATTCATGGTGGCCATGTCTAATATTGGCATGACACCATGAATTTCGGGCTTAGGGCCAGCTGATAATACACAGCTAGCCCTAACCGCATTATTACCCAGCGAGCCACCCGGCACCATATCAGCTGGAATAGTTGGATACAGCGCCAGAAGATGGCGTTTTTATAAAAGCGTCACTTTCTGGGGTTACTGCGAACTGCAATTCGAAGCGGGGATGCCCAGAAAGCTTGGGCACCCTGCACTGCGGATTCCAATCCTCAGCTGCCTAGTTGTACCTGGCTGGACTCAAAATTGGGCGAAGCCCACGTTATTTTTTTAAAATTCTTTCATGAAATTCATGAAATAATAAAAAAAAAAGGGCTTCCCTATATTTCTGGTTCCCAGCCGGGTACAAATAGGCAGCTGGGGATTGGGGGCAACCCGTACCTGCCTGCTGTACCTGGCTAGCATACAAAAATATGGCGAAGCCCACATTGTTTTGGGGGGGGGGGGCAAAAAAACTCCAGCATACAGTCCTGGATGGAGGATGCTGAGCCTTGTAGTTCTGCAGCTGCTGTCTGCTCTCCTGAATACACTAGTGGAGGAAGTATGCTGAGCCTTGTAGTTCTGCTCCCCCTGCCTCTCCCTCTAGCATACAGTCCTGGATGGAGTATGCTGAGCCTTGTAGTTCTGCAGCTGCTGTCTGCTCTCCTGAATACACTAGTGGAGGAAGTATGCTGAGCCTTGTAGTTCTGCTCTCCCTGCCTCTCCCTCCAGCATACAGTCCTGGATGGAGCATGCTGAGCCTTGTAGTTCTGCAGCTGCTGTCTGCTCTCCTGCATACACTAGTGGCGGAAGTATGCTGAGCCTTGTAGTTCTGCTGCCCCTGCCTCTCCCTCCAGCATACAGTCCTGGATGGAGCATGCTGAGACTTGTAGTTCTGCAGCTGTCTGCTCTCCTGTATACACTGGTAGAGAATGAAGAACATATTGAAGAAGGAAATGACATCAGACCTGTTTTTTTTTCTCAACAATCTTTAATGGCATTGTTCACTGATAAAAAAATGCATAAAAACGCAGTAAGCAAAAAACGCATCAAAAATGCATGCGTTTTTTCATGCTTTTTTTGGACGCTGCGTTTGTGTGCATTTTTTGTGGGGAAATGCACAAAAACGCAGCGTCAAAAAATCGCAGTGTTTGATCTTACGCTTAGGCTATGTGCGCACTAGGCGGTTTTTTCATGCTGCATTTTTTGTGCGTTATTGTCCACAGGCAGAGGTGGGTTAGAGACCTGAGGTTGGTATTGAGACAGAAGAGGTTGGTATTGAGATAAAAGAGGTTGGGTTTGTGGTAGGGGAGGAGGCATTTGTTTGTGCTGGAAGGCGTTATATACAACATTAATAAGCTCGCTGCTACTGGGATGAGCCTGGTCTGCTTCGAAAGCTTCCAAAAGTGCATAGGACACGGTCATAAATGCGGACAGGTTCTGCTTGCTCAGGGCTCTCACTCGGCCAGCAATGCTCGAGCCAAAATTATTAAAGGCGTCTTCTGATGCAGTGATTTGCATCATGGTGAATGCATGGTTTGTCAGCAACTGGCAATCAGCATCCAAATTGACGGGCTGGCCTTGTTGCCCTTTTTTTTTTTCTCTGTGCTGGACAGCGAAAAGCCATGCCAGCAGCTGATGTGACCGCAGATCCTGTGTCCGAAGGGCTAGGTGATCCTGTGGCCAAGGGGATAGATGATCCAGAGGATGAAGGGATATCCGATCCACTTGGAGAATAGCGGATGGTACTTGCCAGTCCAGCGGCACAGTTATATGCATGGAAGCCGGTGAGGTGAATGAGCAGTCCTCTGTCACCATGCTTTGGGAACTGTCATGAGAAGCCTCATTGGTCGATGGTGATGCTGCAATATTGGCTGCAGTCCTGTGAATAGAGTAAAAAAAAAAATGATAATCATGTTTAAATAACATTTAAAAATGTAAACTAGTAAAACTTGGAAGCTTATGCGCGGAATGTTCGGCTGGTCAAGGTGAACATCATTAACTCATGGTATTTGAAGTTGGTCCTGGGTGGTGAAGACGCGCTTCGGTTAGCATTTGATCTAAGCTTATTAAACCTGTCCCTAACTGAGCGCCAATGACGCCGAACTTCTTTCTTTATCTGTGAAAGGCGTATGTGGAAAAAAAAATAAAAAATTAAACAAAATGGCATTCGACATCTTTTCATAACATACTGTATCATCATAAACATCATGAAAAAAGAATTTAACTTACCTATTAGGTACTGCACCCCACTGTCCGACCCATCCCAAATAGGAAAAAGTTGCCTACAGATTGTAGTCCAGCAACGTTCTTTTAGGTTCCGATCACTGTATTCGGGAGAGGCAGGATCACAAATAGCGGGCATAGTCTCAACCTAACATTCACAGCAGAAAAAAATATATATATTAGAAAACACATTTTTAAAATTGGATTATTTTGAAAATATGGAATACAGAAAGCTAGATGGGTAAACGGATAGATAGATGCATTATAGAAAGACTGTTAAACGGATAGATGGATTATAGAAAATAGACGGATAAACGGATAGAAAGATAGACGGATAAACGGATAGAAACATAGATAAGTGTTTCCAAAGATAGAAAAATGCAGAAAGATTGGTAGAATAGGCTGACAAATTGTTAGAATATAGATATAGAGAGAGGCAGGGAGGGATGGATGGATGGATACCATTGAAATTGTTTATTCATCCAAAAATACTTGTGATTAAGGACTACTATGTCGTCAGTCCTGTGTCTTGCAGCAGAAGGACAACACATAGGAATACACACGGCTGGGAGCTGGCGAGAACAGTGACCGCACATGAGCTGTGGGGACCGACACGGGGAGGAGGGGAGGCTATACTGGAAGCGGAGCCTGGAGCAGGAAGAGAGCGCACAGGAGCTGCGGGGACTGACACCGGCAGGGAAGCTTGGAGGAGGTTGGGAGAAGGAGAGGATCAGGGCGGCCGAACAGGACGCGGGAGCTGCGAGGACCGGGAAGGACGGTTGGAAAAGGGAAGAGGACATTACTTACCAACTGGATAAGCTTGCGCACGTCGATTTTCTTTTTTTAGGTTCTCTATCTTTCTTCTCACGCTGGGAATGCTGGGTGAGTCCTCTCCTTCCTGTTTTGTAGCTGCGTTCTAGTCGTGGAAACGCAACAATTTGCGTTTATCATTGCGTTTTTCAACATCAAATTGAATTGAATGAGTGAAAAACGCAGAAATAATTGAAATGCTGCATTTTTGTGGTCACCACAAAAACGCAGCTACAATAAAACGCTGTGTGCGGACAGCACTTCTGAAAACCCATAGACATTGCTGGGGAAGCAATGTCACAGCGTTTTCAGCACAAAAACGCCGCAAAAAATGCAGCAAAAACGTCTAGTGGGCACAGGGCCTTAAAGTGACTAGTTTAGTAAAAAGCCTGTTCACCACGTCAATGTACTAGTCTTGAGCAGGATGTTAGTAATGGTATTAAAGGCCGCTTTACACGCTACGACATTGCTAAAGCGATGTCGTTGGGGTCACAGAATTTGTGACGCTCATCCGGCCGCGTTAGCGATGTTGTTGCGTGTGACACCTATGAGCGATTTTGAATCGTTGCAAAAACGTGCAAAATCGCTAATCAGTGACATGCCCCCCTATTCCCAAGTATCGTTGCTGCTGCAGGTTCGATGTTGTTCGTTGTTCCTGCGGTAGCACACTTCGCTATGTGTGACACCGCAGGAATGAGGAACCTCACCTTACTTGCGGCCGCCCGCAATGAGGAAGGAAGGAGGTGGGTGGGATGTTCGTCCCGCTCATCTCCGCCCCTCCGCTTTGATTGGGTGGCCGCTTAGTGACGTTGCTGTGACGCTGAACGAACTGCCCCCTTAAAAAGGAGGCGGTTCGCCGGTCACAGCGACATCGCTAGGCAAGTAAGTAGTGTGACAGGTCAGCGCGATTTTGTGCGCCACGGGCAGCGATTTGCCCGTGTCGCACAATTGATGGGGGCGGGTATGCTTGCTAGTGAGATCGCAGTGTGTAAAGCGGCCTTAACACTTGAAAACCTCAAATGTTCTGTAGGTTGATTTTGATAAGGGTGGCTGGCCAATGATACATATCCTCTATCATTTTTAATTGAAAATTAAAAAATGTATTCAAAAGTTTACTTTTTGTTATCATTTTCATTCCTGTGAATTTGAGGTTTTCAAACTTATACTAAATTTTCCTCCACCCATCTCTCAAAAAAGATGATTTAACATGCAAATAACTTAGCTAGTGTTAGTAAACAACTATTAAAATATTTTTTCTTTTTAATTTTTTAAAAAAAAATATTCTTTTTTCAAGTTGCATTAACATGAAAGTGATTACCCATGACTTTTCATACATGAAAGAGAATTAAAGATATTCGTCATAATTGTCATGGATTATAGTAAAGTAATTTCAAAATGTTGAATCCAAACATCATTAAATTAACTAATATGAAATTTTGGCAAGGCACTTGGGAAACACTTCACTCAATGGTACACTTTTTGTGTGTCACTATAAAGTAAAGACAGTATTCTTCAGAATCTAACCTTAAGGTTGTATCGAATTGTTTTCATAGTAGCTTTTGAATGTTTTTATAAACAACTTATCTTGTTTGATTTTGCATTTTTTAATATCTCATATAGGGCGTACATAGTTCTTTATATCTTTAATTTCTGTTGAGGTGACTTTCACACAAGAATAGTGAAACCAATTCCGGCACTACGCATTGACACTGAGATGCTTTTTTCTTTGAAATGCATGGTTTTCCTGAGCATATTTTCCAACTACAGGGATTATTTAAACCTCCAAAGCCGAAAGAAACACAAGATATGCTTTCCATGGAAAATGTGTAGTCTCTCAGCTTTTGTAACTTTTCAGTAACTTGTTGTTGTTGTCTTCTTGGTAACACTTTACGTGGACATTTTGTTTTCTTCTGAATCAGAAACTGGTCATACTGATCAACAACTCACAGGTGAGTTTTGTTTGATAAGAAAATTCTGAAGTTGCCGTAACCTTCACAGTTTGCTAGTGCGAAAGCTATGCAAGTGACAAACAGGCCACAATCGTATGTATTTCTTTGCACGTCTATGTCCAGAACATTTAAAAACTTACAATTGTCAGGAGTAAATGGTAAACTGTCAGTCAGGTAAATAGCAGCAGCCTCCGGAAAAAGATTCACAAATTCTGGGACTTGAAGTTTTCCATGGAGAGAGTCAAACACAAATACCAACTTCTTATTGAAATCTATTACACTTAGCTTCCAAAGGAGCCCACGTGTTTCAGATGATTTATTAAAAGGAATAAACTGAGAAATTCTGTGTTGTGAAATAATTAGAAAACTCCATCATATCGCCCCAATGCAATTGAACAATATCTTTCTGGTTGCAGTGCACGTATCTTGAGCATGCCTTTGCTTTTCAGTGATATTTGACTTACAACTGAACCAATAATTTGATCTGCTATCCATTGTTTTGGTTGTAGGGACTCAACAGCTGAAATGCCCACTGTTTTAATTTTGTTCAATGGATAATAATTGTTTTAGGTTCAAGTATTGATTTGTTCCTTATTATTGAGGAATTTTTAAGGTCACTGGTTTATTCTTTTCCTCCTGCAGCAGTAACATTGGATGTAGGAATTTGGGATTGGAGAGGTTTGTGCGTTGTACTTTCATTTATTGAATGAACACATTGATCTTCATATCTCGTGTGTGGTAGTCTGTCTATTTCCTGTTTTGGTGGCCTTATTTATTCTTGAAAGTAGTCTTGATATTTGGCTTGTTGTAGGTTGTTGGAAATAGGTGATATTTTTTCGCGGAGAGCTTCGTTTGTTCCATTTCTCTTGTGACAACACTAGGTCTTCTGAAGATTCACTTGAATGTCATGCTTATGGGTTTTTTCTCTTAACGGTTAAAAATTTTGCATTAAGTTTGTAAGATTTAATTCGATCTCTGATATTCCCTGGGATCAGTCGAACAAAATCACCAACGTGGTACCTTGACCTTCTCTGAATTATATCATATTAACCAATATCTTAAACTAATTTTCAACATGGCAGTTGCTTTCACGATTTAGTTTATCATCAGGTTTGATTGAATGATACAAGATTCCTGTCCACAGTGGAATGTAGGGTAGGTGATACTTGAAAAATAATCTACAGCTTCAGGGCAGTAAAGTGGGTTATTTGCTTTTGGATTATTGATGTTTTTATAAATAATTTCCTCTTCATGCTTTAGCTTGGGTGCTAATAAGTGTCTTTCAAATGGGGAAAATCTTGTACAAGGGTTGTTTTAGCTTACTTTCCTCCAGTAATTCTGCATGGAACTCTGTTTCGCTTGATTGAATCTTTTCCTGAAGACAAAATCCTAGTATATTCTGAAATCATGTGTCAGTTTCAGGTGTCTTGTATTTTCTTAAGCATATTGTACATAAGAATTAGTAGGCAGAATTAGTAGGCAAATGAGTATTTTGATCACATGATCATTTTTATACATGTTGTCCTACTCAAAGCTGTATAGGTTTGAGAGCCAACTACCAATTAAGTAAATCAGGTGATGTGCATCTCTGTAATGAGGAGGGGTGTGGTGTAATGACATCAACACCCTATATAAGGTGTGCTTTATTATTAGGCAACTTCTTTTCCTTTGGCAAACTGTGTTAGAGGAGAGATTTGACTGGCTCTGAAAAGTCCAAAATTGTAAGATGTCTTGCAGAGGGATGCAGCAGTCTTGAAATTGCCAAACTTTTGAGGCGTGATTGCCAAACAATCAAGCATTTCATGGCAAATAACTAACAGGGTCGCAAGAAGCAAGTTGGGCAAAAAAGGCGCAAAGTAACTGCCCATGAATTAAGAAAAACCAAGCGTGAAGCTGCCAAGATGCTATTTGCCACCAGTTTGGCCATATTTCAAAGCTGTAACGTTACTGGAGTATCAAAAAGCACAAGGTGTGCCATACTCATGGCCAAGGTAAGGAAGGCTGAAAAACGACCACCTTTGAACAAGTAACATATGATAAAATGTCAAGACTGGGCCAAGAAATATCTTAAGACTGATTTTTCAAAGGTTTTATGGACTGATGAAATGAGAATGACTCTTGATGGGCCATATGGATGGGCCATAGGCTAGATCAGTAAAGGGCAGAGAGCTCCACTCCGAATCAGACGCCAGCAAGGTGGAGGTGGGGTACTGGTATGGGCTGGTATCATCAAAGATGAACTTGTGGGACCTTTTCGTGTTGAGGATGGAGTGAAGCTCAACTCCCAGACCTACTGCCAGTTTCTTGAAGACAACTTCTTCAAGCAGTGGTGCAGGAAAAAGTCGGTATCGTTCAAGAAAAACATGATTTTCATGCAGGACAATGCTCCATCACATGTATCCAACGTCTCCACAGCGTGGCTAGCCAGTAAAGGTCTAAAAGATGGAAAAATAATGACGGCCCCCTTGTTCACCTGATCTGACTCTCATAGAGAACCGTGGTCCCTCAAAAAATGTAAGATCTACAGAGAGGGAAAACGGTACCGCTCTCGGAACAGTGTCTGGGAGGCTGTGGCAGCTGCTGCACGTAATGTTGATCGTAAACAGATCAAGCAACTGACAGAATCTATGGATGGTAGGCTGTTGAGTGTCATCATAAAGAAAAGTGGCTATATTGGTCACTAATTTTTTGGGGTTTTGTTTTTGCACGTCAGAAATGTTTATTTGTAAATTTTGAACAGTTATATTGGTTTACCTGGTGAAAATAAACAAGTGAGATGGGAATATATTTGTTTTTTATTAAGTTGCCTAATAATTCTGCACAGTAATAGTTACCTCCATAAACAGATATCCTCCTAAAATAGCCAAATCTAAAAAAAAAACACTCCAACTACCAAAAATATTAAACTTTGATATTTATGAGTCTTTTGGGTTGATTGAGAACATAGTTGTTGATCAATAATAAAAAAAATCCTCTAAAATACAACTTGCCTAACAATTGTGCACACAGTGTATGTCTGAAAATAATTTTTCAATAGCAGGAAGGCTTGTACATTCTTGCATTTGTGCAAATGAATATTTCAACACTTGTCACATCTTTATGTATTAATAAACATGACAAACGATCACACATAGCTTTCATTGCATGGGCACAGCAGATTGTAATTAAACATGTCTGTGGGTTCCAACATTTTTGCTTTATGATTTGCCAACTTAACTCCAAGTAATCAAAAATAGACATTAGGTTAAATGACAAATTTACAGCTTGTAGAAGGGCCCAGCTATGATCAGTAACCACTCGAAATGGTGACACATAAAACAGGTATGCATATGCCTTTTTTTTTTTCAGTAAATAATTTTATTAAGTTTAAGGCAAAGTGAACAAAGTATCGCTCATACCACATATAAGATGTAAATGTACATCGGTTAAAGTTAATTCAAACATGTGGATCAGGCAAATAGCATTGTATTGTGAATACTTTTACCAAGATAGGAATGGTAAAATAAGAAAAGAAAACAGAAAAAACAGAGACAGCAAATCAATTCAGATTATACCGTGTCATGGTACGACTTCTCAAAACAGTATTATGGAAACTATTTTAACTATAAAGACTGAGTGGAGATCAGAAAGAGAGAAGGAAGAAAGAGATAGGTATAGGAAAGAGAAGAGGGTATGGGGGGGGGGGCGAATAGATAGATAGATAGGAGTAAGTCGGGCGTCCAGAGAGCTCATACGCACAAATATACGAATCTTCATAAAGATTACAAATATCAGTTAAAGGAACCTGGGGGATAAACGACCACAGTATAGCCCCTTATCTGTGCCAAGACGAATATTCCGGAGTCTCTCGGAAAATGAGCCAGGAAGTCCACGTGCCAGCATGTGCATCCCATTTGTCACTGTCATCTGCCATCAGGGATTCCATACGCTCCAATCTATTTATCTCCTCCAAAAATTCCCTCATAGAGGGGGTGGTAGTTGTCTTCCAATGTCTTGGAATAATCATACGAGCAGCGATGAGAAAAAAACGGAAGATACCTCTTTTGGTCACAGAGAGAGATCCAGGAATTAGGGACAGTAAGGCTATTTGAGGAGTGGGGATTACTCGAATACCCGACAGTTGAAAGTACACTTCAAAAATTGAATCCCAGAATGGCCTTATCAAGGAGCAATCCCACCATATATGTTTCATAGTACCAATTTCGACTCCGCATCTCCAGCAGGTATCTGGTACTGTGGGGAAGATCTTATGCAGTACGTCAGGGCATCTGTACCAGCGTGTAAGAATTTTAAAATTTTTCTCCTGTGCACTACAAGAAATGGACATTTTATGAGAGAGTGTAAAGATTTTGAGATGATCTTGTTCCGACAACGTAATCTGGAGCTCTCTTTGCCAGGCCTCCAGATACGTTGGGGTCCCTTTATACTGGGCTGTACATAAGAGGTTGTAGATCAATACGATGGCATGCTGCGGCACGGTTTTTAATGAAATTAGGGCCTCAAAGTGTGTAGGTTTGGATAATAGAGCGTTTCCCGGGAATTTCTTTTTTAGAAATGTGGTCAATTGAGTATATTCCAGCCAGGATAATCTCCTCTCCGGGCATGACTCCTTCAAAGCCCCAAAAGATGCCGTTCCAGATAATTTCCTAGCCACCTGTCCCAGTGTAGCTCCGTCTGCGGAGTCCCAACATAAGAAGGTAGATCTCTTCAACGCAGGGGGAAAGTCTAAATTATTAAAAAGTGGGCTCATACTTCCCGGTCTGTGGGATAAGTTTAATGTCTCCAGATGTCTGTTCCAGAAAAGCATGAGCGCCTGAGTCAGAGGTTGAAACCCCGAGACCGCCGGTCTCTGTTGAAGGGGGGCCCATAGAAGCTGTGCCAAAGGGAATGGGGAGAGATGGGACTCAACGCCCACCCATTGTTTATTGAGATCGTTAAATCTCCAATCTAAGACCCTCGTGAGGAGGACACTCTGGTAATATTTTTCGAAGTCAGGTAAACCAGCGCCTCCCCTGGATTTGGGTCTCACCAGTGTGGCGTATCGAATCCGCGGTCTCCCCGTCCCCCAGACAAATCTGCTACACGCCCTCTGGAGCTGTCTAAAATACTGTTTAGCAACTTTTACCGGGACTGTTTGGAATAAATAAAGAAACCTCGGGAGTATGTCCATCTTGAGGGCATTGATCCGGCCAAACCAGGAAAGTCGGTCCCGGTTATATCTATTAAGATCTGCAAGAGTTCTAGTAAGCAGTGGGGAGTAATTAGCCTTAAACAACTCATCTGGATTGGCCGAAACAAATATCCCAAGATACTTGATAGATTGGGTCTCCCACTTAAATGGGAAGGCGGATTTTAGTCTATTGACTTGTGTGGAAGGAAGAGTAATATTAAGGGCCTCTGTCTGAGTAGTTTACTTTGAAGTTAGAAACCATGCCAAAGCGTTGAAATTCCTGGATGAGAACTGGAAAGGTGATTTCCGGGTTTGTTAGATATAGAAGGAGGTCATCAGCGTATAAGGCAAGTTTATAATATTTCTGACCTATATCAAAGCCCTTTATATCGGGGGAGTTTCGAAGGGATATAGCCAAATGCTCCATGGCTATCACATATAGAAGGGGTGAAAGAGGGCACCCCTGTCTAGTGCCATTAGATATTTGCAGGGGAGAAGATAGAGTATTATTGGCTCGAACTCGTGCCGAGGGCTTATGATACAGGGCAGAGATTCTCTCCAACATAGTTTGACCGATTCCCAGCTGTCTGAGGGATGAGTGTAGGAAGGTCCAGTTAAGACGATCGAATGCCTTGTCGGCATCGATCGATAGAAGGCAGGCTGGAGTACCTTGTCTGTACATGTGGGAGGTCAAAAGTAGAGTTTTAATAGTGTTATCGCGCGCCTCTCTACCCCGGACAAACCCTGTTTGGTCAGTATGGATTGAGGCAGGGAACAGCGGGGACAACCGGTTAGCTATTAGTTTGGCGAAGATCTTGATATCTACACCTATAAGAGAGAGAGGGCGGTAATTGGAGCATAGCGATGGGTCCTTCCCAGGCTTGGAAATCACCGTTATGGTAGCCGCAAGAGTTTGCGCGGCAAAGGGGCAAGCTGAGGATATAGCGTTAAAGGTCCTGGTCAGGAAGGGCGTCAGTTCCAAGGCGAATTGCTTATAGAAATTGGCCAGGAAGCCATCCGGACCAGGACTCCTACCATTGGCTAGACCCCTAATAACCTCAGTGACCTCCTGTTCGCTAAAAGGGTCATCTAGCATGAGAGAGTCCACATGGTTCAGTGGGGGGAGAGGGGTACCATCGACATACTCGTCCACTTTCGCTTGGAAATTTGTTGGGGACATGTCCGCCACTGGGCCACCTAGGTTGTACAACCCGTCATAATAGTCTCGGAATACATCTGCAATTTCATGAGGTTTATATGCTGAATGGCCAGATGGTGATTTAATGGTGGGGATAAATGTAGAGGGCAGGCGAGGATTAAGAAACCTAGCCAGAGCTCTGCCTGGTTTGTTAGAGAATTCGTACATAAATCTTCTACCTCTGTCTCGGTGACGGGCAGACGCTGCATCCAAGAGGGACCCCAGATCTAGTCTAGCCTTGAGCAAGTCTGTTAAAATTTGAGGGTCATGGGTCCGTTTATGGGCCTGTTCTAGGTGTTGGATGGAAGTCAGTAATCTATCTATTTTGCAAGCTCTATCCCTCTTGAGTCTGGTTCCCTGTTGAATAAAAGTCCCCCGGATCATCCCCTTCAGGCCCTCCCATTGGAACGGTAAGGGTGTTGGGTCATTGGCGTGAAATTCGAAGAAGTCCGTGATGGTCTTCCTGATGGCTGACTGACATATCTGATCTTTTAATAAGTGTGGGTTCAATGACCATACCCACTCCCCAGGGCGCAAGTCTGTCAAGAGGAAAGAAAGTGACACCGAAGCATGATCGGACCACACCATAGGGTCTATAGTACAGGCCGGGTCATGTGAGAGTAGGTGGTGGCTAATGAAAAAAAAGGTCTATTCTACTGTACATATCATGGACAGGAGAATAGAAAGTGTAGTCCCGTGTTTTAGGGTGTAGGGTACGCCAGATGTCAATAAGCCTCAAGTCCAGTAATTTACTCCTAAGACCCCGCAGTTTTACTGCAGGAACAGAGGACCTACCCAAGGAGGAGTCAACAGCTCGATCAAGGATAAGATTGAAATCTCCTCCAAGAATCAAGGAGCCTTCAGCGAAGTCAGAAAGGGTGTTCAGGTACTTTTGGCAAGTCCTGGCCGGGTCCTGGTGTTATGGACAAGATTATGAATTATTATGAGTATATAAGAGTTACATGGAGATATCCATAAAGAACAGGATTTAAGATGGTGTTTGAACTGTACCACACATATCTCTTGGCATAAGACTCAGACAGACAGTCTGGGCTATTCTCGTGACAAGTGAATCATGCTGACATTGCTTAATATAAATGAGGAACCAAGCACATTACAGTAAATTGTATATCACAGAATAAGCTGTTCTACTTTATGCAATAGGAGACGTGTTACGTATTCTTGGCACCTAGCCAAGAAGCCGGTTATATATATATCTGTACAAACTTCCGGAATAAAGGAGTCTTACTTTCTATTCATATCCGAGTACGTCTCTCTGGTGTGTGTGAAAGAGTGTGGTTATGCATGCTACCACAAGTGACTCATAATTTGGACTGCAGACAGTTTAAGAGGGATGCATGACTGAATGGCATCAACCTAAATTAAGGCCTTATCATTTGGCGCCCAACGAACCTTAGGACGGAGCTCTGGATGGCGGACGGCCGTGGTAACACCTTGATTCGAATGCAACTGCACGAGAGGGGAGAATTGCGCACTCCAAGTGCAGGTGAGAAAATTTGTATGATCTCACCTTGCAAACCTCCTGCGTATACTTGCATTTCGAAGGGGGGGGGGGGGGTTGGGCTGTCCCAGTCTAGACACCTAATGACCGCCATCTCGCATGAGATAAGCCGTCCTAAGAGATCCCACATCAAGGTGGTCAGGTTTACCTTAAGCTGTCTGTAATGTAATTGTAATTCACATGAAATGTAATGTGGTTTGAGGTTTTGTCTGCTCTTTGGAGAAAAGCAGAAGTTCTATGTTATTTTTCTCTGACTTAACTGCAGGGGAAAATGAGGAAGTTGTTATATACGCTGGATATATGGATATATATGGTTATATCTGCAAGTGAGATCAGCCACCTGGATGGTGTATATAGTGTCCTTATTGTTATGTCATTGTATTGACCTGTGTCTACCTGTTGAAATGTCTGTCTATTTGCAGCAGGTGGAGTACTTGCTGGTATCGCTCTAATCACTGTGTTTGCAGCAAGGCTGGCTGCCTGAAAAAGAGGAAGTTCTAGGTGCTTTGTTCGTACTTACTGGTTTATGCAAAAAGAGGAAGTAGTGTCTCGAGAATGTACTTTGATATATTGAAGCTGTTTCTTCTTTGAGTGAATGAGAAACTTGGAAAAGTATGCTGTTTATACTGTTTATGTATATAGTATATACACTGGTGTGTGACGTGTCCGGTGGACAGTCAGTAATTGATAAATTTAAAGGGCAGGTACAGTGTCATGGTGAGACCCTGACTGTATCCTGGTGCGTCTTCCACAGAGAGGAGACGATAGGGGGATTGGTTTTGGTCAGTACAGAGTCATGGTAAGAGTCCTGACTGTATCTGGTGGAATTTGATGTTCTCCGCGATCCTAGGTAGGAGGAACATTGGCAGAATCCCTTGACTTTGGTTTTAAACAGTATTATTGATGTTCTGAACGGACCGTTCGAAGAAGGTGTATATAGTGTGAACAGAGGTTACTAGTACTTGAAGTAAGATATAGTGAGGGTGAATCTAGTTTCTATCACCCACGTGACACTTCTTCCTGTTTGTCAGCCTGTTTGTGTTGTGGTTTTCTGGACTGAGGTAGAAAATTTGTGTATTCTGTGGATGTGTATAGTCTCTAGTCCGAGAGAGAAGGTGTATAACGGCGCAGACCAGACATCCAGGTTGACGTGTTGGTTTAGGTTGTTTACCCTTTTGAAGATGGGGTCTAATCAGTCCACACATGTCAAGTTAACGGCAGAAGAATTAGTAAGCGAACGAGAAGGAAGGAAGTATGTTAAAAATATGAAGTCGCTCTTGAAGGTGGCAGGAATCACTGCCAAGAAAGGGAGATTAGAGGAGCAGGAATGGAAAGATGTTTTGTTAACTAAGCGAGGGATCTTGAAAGATAAAGATCTCCTTATGGATGCTGAGGCATGGTATAGAACGTCAAAGGACGTTAAAAGATTGGCATGGAAAGAGGAATGGGATAGAGATGGTAGATATTTCTATATTGCACCAGCTCAGAAAATGGCACCTCAGGAAGTGGCCAAGCCCATTAGGAAACAACGCCCCCCTCCTTATAAGTCGTCCCCAAAGGGTTGGACTTGTGTAGTTGTCCCCCTGCCCACCAAACGCCCTCCCTAGCCTGCCCAGACGCCATTTCAGGTCGGGCCGCACCTAGTTCCCTTTTCCAGCCATCTTAAGTCCCAAGGCCACTGGCCTATTTGTTGCTGGAGCAACAGAAGACACCGAGGGGGGGCAGGAAGATGACAATGATTTAACAATGATCCACCCCACCACCAACACTCCCTAGTAGAGGTAAACCACAGGTGCTGTCCTTATTTGAGGACGTCAGGCCACACATGGCATCACACCATTATTCCGATAGTCCCAGACAAGAACGCCCTAAATATGTGACATGGAAGCCTCAAGAGGCTGCAGTCCTTGTGAAGGAACACTGAGATATATACACCTATGAGTGACGTGTCATCAATAATTGATGTTTGATACCTTGGACCTGATCTACAGGTGCAGTGTTAAGGAAAAAGTGGGTGAAAGAGCCCTGACTGTTACCTGGTACGGTTTTCCTGCTAAGCAGTGAGTTGAACGTTGTATGCGTACTCACTGGTCTTGTTTTAGTGGATGTCAATGTATTCTTACCTAGAATTGAATACATTGGGGAAGACCCCTACACTTTGGCCTTAATCGGAATTATTGAGTATTCGATAGACCGTTCTCATGGAGGTGTATGTATATCGTGAATTCTCTCCCTGACATAATATCTCATATATAGTTTTCCCTGAAAGATGTTTTCACCCAAATTAAAGCTAGGGATTCTTTCTGGCCAGTAATGGAGCCAGGTTTGCAGGTTTACAGTGAGGGTGCATGTACCTTATCACCCAAGTGACACTGGAAGATGTTTTATGTATAATGTACGCCGTTTTTGGTGTATAACACCGTAGGGTTGAAATTGAAAAAGAAAAAAAAAAAGGGAAGTGTTAGTTTCTATTTCAGTGTCCTGTGAATGTACGTATGTTGAAATGGAGAATTCTCCCAAAGGGGGAGATTAGATGAGAATTGATGAGTAATTCTGAATCTAGCAACTACACTATGTGTATTTTACCTGTCTGTGAAAATAAGAAACATAAGCTGATATATAGGGTGGACTTGTGTGCTGTCTGTGGAGCTCTGCGTCCACGTAAGCCCACCCCATTATTTTCTGTCCTAAATGTAGATTTCTTTCTGTCACTCTGTTTTGCCCAGCCCTGGGTGGGGTATGGTATGGGGATAGTTATCAGGGTTTGACAGGAGATAGGGATGCGCTGGAGGCTCGGCCCTGACCACCATTAGGTCTACCGTCGAGATGAGGGCAAGCACAGGGTCCCTAGTTACAGGGTCAGCCCAGAGGTCCCTATATAATCCATATTCCCAGTGACAGATTGAATACCTCCTGAATGTAGATGTCACAATACATGTCACTCCTTCCCAGGCCTCTTCAGACGCCATTTTTGGCCAACACCTACTTCCTCTTTTAGCGGCTGTTTCTTATCGGTAATTATTTTCAGTGGACGTTTTAACTCAGACACTACATAGTTCATCTTTAGACGCCATTTTAGTCCAGCCGACACCCAGTTCCCTATTTTTGTTTTAGCAGCCAAAGTCACTGCTCTGTTTATTGCTGACATAGCAGGGACTGCAGAGGGGGGATATAGGGACCTGAAACACACACTCCGTTTTTGGTCATATATGCAGTTGTTCCCCATTGTGTTCCCACTCATGAACCTTAGCAGAGGTTATTGCTGATAGTCCTGTGGAAACCTTTTCCCTTCACTTTTGCATGTTTGTTTTTGCTGTATCTAGTATACAGTTTAGTAGACCATATAGACTGCTCACTATTAGTCCTGGTGGACAGTGAATATTTTTCTGCCTATGGCAGTTGATGCTTAGCCTGGTTTGAGATATTCTCACTTGTATGTTATCCTGCCTGGTATCTTGCACAAGAGTTCCCTGATAGAGAGGGTGGAGGTTCATGTGGTCCCAAGGGGACATTGATCATCAGGAGTTGACATATATTAAAGTTTTCGTTGGCAGCACCCAGTAATCCTTTGTGTCTTAGTTTGCAGGGTCTGACAGGAGAGAGGGATACGCTGGAGGCTTGGCCCTGACCACCATCAGGTCTACCGTCGGGATGAGGGAGAGTGCAGGGCCCCCAGTTACAGGGTCAGCACAGGAGAGGTAGAGTAGATACGCTCCACTGCTTTTTCCTAGTTGTGTATATGTAGTCAGGGGGTGCTGCTTGCTAGTTTCCAAACCCTCTTGTGCTCTTTTCTCTTTCCCCGGGGTTTTAGGGAGTCTTAGTTTTTAGAATTTCAGTGTTCTCCTGACCCCAAAGTTACACCCATTGCTCTTTCTTACAAACCTGGGTATAGTCCTTTGTATCAGGTCTCCGAGAGCCCACATGCAAACTACAGCTGGTAAGGACCAAGACACCCTCCTTCAAATGGCAAGACGTATGGAGATGAATCTAGCAGCTTACAAGATCACCCCACATACAGTCACCTGAGTTACAGTCACCTGAAGAGTATCATCACGTCATCTCCAGCCCAGAAGTCATTCTACCTGTTTGCCATGGAGGAAGAAAGCAGCCCTTTGAACACTACTCAGCCAGATTGAACACCTACCTAAAGCACCAGTTGAAGATCAGTGCCCGTATGACATCACTGCTCCCTGACAAAGTCACCATCTCCTGGTGTGGGGTCCTTAATCCTGCTGAACTTCTCCCTCTTCCAAGGGGGGAGTGTCCCACCTCTGACACCTTGGTGGAAGAGGTAGTCGACTCTGGCATAGCTGAAACTCTGGATTCGATACAGTGACGGTTACACCTTTGGACCCTGACTTAACCCCTTTGCGGATGGATCAAGATGTGCATCAAGAAGACGGTTCCACATGGGTATGGTGCTGGTAGCAGAAGACGCTGTGCTGATAGAGCAGTCGCTACCCGCATGCCTGTCTGTGAAGAAGCAGATGTATGTGCTCTCGCTGAAGCCTGCAAGATGGCAGCCAGCATCTACTCTGTGGAGGACAAGAGACTTGATCACTGCCAATGGAACTGTACATCGCCATGAGGCCATAGAAGAACGGATGGAAGCTTTGCTATTGCCAGACAGAGTCGCGGTGAGCAGGGTTGAGGCCTACATTGGAGGAGTCAAGGGAAGCAGTAAGAAGTGCCCTCACTGACAGAACATCCAAAGAAGCCCCAAGACCACTTACCAAAGAAACAGTCAGTCAATCTGTGCTTTTTGAGTGACCCCGACGTGAAGAAGAAAGGAAAGATGGAAAGTCTTGAGAAAACGTTGTCCTGACCCTACAAGAGCAAGTCTTAGAAGAAGAAGAAGAGGACTGGGATAGGGTGCAGCTGTGGGCTCCCGGAGACCATAGAAAGTGGCTAGTGACCTGCTTTCACTGCCAGCCAAAGAGATATGGCAGGCCTTAGACACAGAACTGACTCTACACACCCCATACCAGCCACAGAATAGAGGGAAGGTTGGGAAGATGGGGCAGTGTAGAAGGCAAGGGTATGAGAGTCTTCCCCTTGAATTGTTCAGTGTCAGACACACCCCAGCAGGGACCACTAGGTTGAGACCCTATGAAATCCTGTTTAGAAGTAGCCTCAGATACTTCAACTAAGCTTGTTGTTTGTTTAAACATTTGCCTAATATACGTTTTTGAGTTTTCTCCTCCAGATCCAACCAGATCTAGATTTTTCTCTCTTTTCTTTTTCTCTCTCCTCTTTTCCTCTCTCTTTTCCTCTCTTTTCCTCTCTCTTTTCTCAATCTTTCGTTCTCTTCCTCTCTTCTCAATCTTTCTCTCTCTTTCACTCTCTCCTCTCACTCTTTTTCTTTCGGACGAAGATCCATGCATTCCACTACAAAGAGATGTCGGACCTGCCTGAGACCAGGAGATGGCTGTCTTCCCTCTTCTATCCGATACTTTGTGCCAGGACGATGATATCTAAGCATGTGGACCAGAAGACGACTGTGCATCCCACCTTTGATGTCCCACCATCACTGCCTAAGGACTGAGGAGCATGAGACTCTGAGTGAACCCAACCCTGGTAAATATTAGTCAATTAAAGGACTACTGCCACGTTCCCCCTTCCTGAATAACGTGTGCCAGCGGAACATAGCCATGAGGACAGTCTAGAGAATACGGTCAGGATCTGGCTTCCTATGCATAGTCTGTTGGGTGGGGAGATTCATCCACAAGGGATGGGTTATCTCGTATGTGAGTGAGGTAACCATCGGCATTAGGACAGATCAATAGACTCGGGAAAAGTAAGGAAAGACTTTTTGGCTATCTCCAAAGGGGGGACTGTTATGGACAAGATTATGAATTATTATGAGTATATAAGAGTTACATGGAGATTTCCATAAAGAACAGGATTTAAGATGGTGTTTGAACTGTACCACACATATCTCTTGGCATAAGACTCAGACAGACAGTCTGGGCTATTCTCGTGACAAGTGAATCATGCTGACATTGCTTAATATAAATGAGGAACCAAGCACATTACAGTAAATTGTATATCACAGAATAAGCTGTTCTACTTTATCCAATAGGAGACGTGTTACGTATTCTTGGCACCTAGCCAAGAAGCCGGTTATATATATATCTGTACAAACTTCCGGAATAAAGGAGTCTTACTTTCTATTCATATCCGAGTACGTCTCTCTGGTGTGTGTGAAAGAGTGTGGTTATGCATGCTACCACAAGTGACTCATAATTTGGACTGCAGACAGTTTAAGAGGGATGCATGACTGAATGGCATCAACCTAAATTAAGGCCTTATCATTGGTTGGGGAGATAGAAATTGGCAATGGTAAATAATTTGGTACAGATCTTAAGTTTGATAAAAATAAATCGCCCCTCTGGGTCGGACTTAACTGCTAAGACCTGGGCTGGGAGAGATTTATGTAGAGCGATGCTAACTCCCTTGGATTTTGCAACTGAATTGGTACTATGAAACCAGGAATTATAATACCTATGCTTAAATGTGGGAGTGTGGTCCGTTTTAAAATGAGTCTCCTGAAGCAATAGAATATGGATTCTTTTTTTATGCATGTTATAAAGGATCTTGGATCTCTTCTCTGGTACATTAAATCCTCTAACATTTAACGAGCATAGGTTGAGGTTCGCCATCTTAGAAGCCCTATCTTCTGGGCACCCGAGACAAGAGTAGGGAGATGGAGAGGGAGAAGAAAGAAACTGAGATTACAGGAAAGAGAGGAGAGAAAGTAGTAGAACGGAAAAAGAAACCAGAATAATAAAGACTAGTATCAAAACCTGTCTTTACTTAGCCTCCTGAGTCCTAGCTCAGAAGGCAATTAAACTGAGAAAATACTCGTAACTAGTGTTCTAGGAACACACCCTAATGTGGGAGGTGACTGAAAACTATGTCGCCTGAAGGACGGCTGCTACACCACCTAACTAGTTAATACCGAAAACGGGTAGAAGAAAAGGAAACCACAGATGGTCAGTCACCCGACCAAAATGAAAGTAACATATATAACAGCTAACAGCTCAAGTTCAATATAATTAATCACAGCAACAAGGTGAGGAATGCAGCAAGAGAGATAAACTCCCGTCTCCTGGCTCACAACTCGTGAGGCTTTTAGGAGAAGCATAGATACCCATGGGGGTTCAGGCGTCCCAACTCAGCATTGGAGCATGCCGGGAGGGGAGGCAGAGAATCCCAACATTATTAGAATTAGTGATGCCCGGGGGAGGGGGGGGGGAGGGGGAAGAGGAAAGGAGAGGAGGGGGAGAAAAAAAAAACAAAACAAAACAAAAAACAAAAAAAAGACGGACAAAGGGCAATATTGGTTAGGCATCAGAGTAGGCCATAACAGCCCTCATTCCTCCTTCAAACTACATGTATAACCCAGTAGTCCCGAGAGTTCAGGTCTCCGCCGATGAGGATCTCGGCGACTTCTGGGATCTTGGTCGCTGAGTACGGTGTTGATCAGGTGGGAAGGGACCTCCACGACGGACCATTTTCTGGGGTGGAGGTGTAGTATACGGCCAGTCCAGCAATTTTATCCCAGGGAGATCAAGAGCCGAAAGAAAATCTGGCAGGTCAGCCGGAGACCTCAAGATGATCAGGTTGGGACCTTTCCTGACTTGTAGTTTAAAAGGATAGCCCCAGGAATAAGCAATATTGTTGTTACGTAGAACCTCCAGTAGGGGTCCCAGGGCTCTCCTTTTTGCAAGTGTTGATCGGGAAAGATCCGCTAGAAGTTGTATGGGAGTTCCTTTAAAATCCAGGGTACCTTTATCTCTTGCTTTTCTCATAATATTCTCCTTGACCTGGAAGAAATGTACCCTGCAAATAATGTCCCTTGGCCTCTCTGGGTCCGGGTTTCTAGGCCCCAGTGCACGGTGTGCTCTGTCCATCTCAATGCGTGTTTCAAGGGGACGTTCCAACAAGGAGTTAAACATCCTCTGCAGTGTAGAGGTCAGATCCTGAGGCCCGACTGACTCCGGCAAACCACGAATGCGCACATTATTTCGCCTGTTGCGGTTTTCAGCATCTTCAATCATGTCAAACAAGAGGTGGATCTGTCGTGGGCGGGGAGGAGGGTGTCAGCACTGCGCTCACCCCTCTGCTCGGGTCCGGCTGCTGCTGCTCAGTGGTGGCTCGAGCGGTGGGCCGGATCCCGGGGGTTCTCGAGCGGCGCTCCTCGCCCGTGAGTGAAAGGGGATTGGGTTTTTGGATATAGTTTATTGTCCGTGACGCCACCCACGGTTGTGGTGATTTGTTAGCACCACCGCTGCTCGGTGTGGGGATCCCGGGAGTGATGGTGTGAAGCAGCAAGTTGTTGTGTTGCCCCTCCGTGGGTAGGGGTTGGTGATCCCGGGGCCCAGTGATGAGGTGGGAGATGCAGGGCTTGGTGGGCGCAGGGACGCGGGGGCAGCGCTGTGCCTTGCGGCACTGTGGTACTCACTCAGCCTGAGACGTTGACACAGTTCTCGGTAAAACACACGGCTGGAAAGACGGTTCCCACGGACGGCTGCACTTGCTTTCCCCAGTAGGTGACGGTGATGTCCCTCTGTCCTGCACCTATGTTGTTGATGGTTGCGATGGGTTCCCACCGGTAACCCGCTCCCCGGCTTCAAGCTGGACCGGAGGAGCTCTACTCTTTGCCCGCAGGCGCTGGCCCTCAGAAACTGGTGCCCTGGCGGTGGCGGTGTCTCTGCTTTAATGGTTGGGCTGTTGCCTTCAATCGGGACTTGGTTGTTGGGAGACAGCCGTCCCCTTCACTGACGGATTTGGCAAATTATGGCGACTCCTAGCCTTGCCGAGGTCCGAGAGGCCCCTGCCCTGGTGCTGACTGTCCTTTGTACACTGCTCCAGACCGCCGGGTCACCACCCATCCGCGGTCCTTCCAGGAACTTCCGAGCAGTCACCCCTGCGGACAATCACCGCCGTCTGCTGACCTTGCTGTCACTCAGTCCGGGGCACACACCCGGACCAGCTGTCACCTTTACTCCTTTACTCCAGTTTTCTCCTTTGCTCCTCTACCACTTCACTTCCTTCACTGTTCTACTTGTTTACTCCTCACTCAAGCCCTGCCTGGGCTAAACTGCCTGGTTCTTCCCGCCTCCAGAGCTGTGAACTCCTCGGTGGGCGGAGCCAACCGCCTGGCCCACCCCCTGGTGTGAACATCAGCCCCTGGAGGAAGGCAACAAGGATTTTGGTTTAGCTTGGGTGTTCCTAACTGGGGTGTAGGGTGTGGTGGTGTAATGACCTGTGACCCCTGGCTTGCCCAGGGAGTCACAGATCTGTTGAGCCTGCTGATCTATAAGCTGTTGTTGTGAGCTTTGCTGAGAGTATAAATCCTGGGTGGACGATTCAAGGGCCCGCACGGAGTTAGTTAGTGATGACATATCCTCCTTCAAGGAGCGAATTTCCGTTTTACACACAGCCTCCAGGCGGGCAATGTATCCCTCCATATCCATTTTGGTTGGCATAGCATTGATTTGAAGCCTTAAAGCTGATATTTCTGAGCCTTGGTCTTCCCCATAGTGTTGCAAGAGAGTAGCTGTGTTCTCCCCTCCATGGCAGGGGAGGGCGAGCAAGCTCTGCTCCATAGCCTCTCCTGAGCCGGCTGCTGGGGTATTTGAGTGCTGTGGGGCAGGGAACGACCGCAGGGTACCTGGTGAGTTGGAGCAGCCAGGAAGAGAGGCAGGAGATCCTCTGCTCTGTGAAGCCCCAGGGGGAGAAGCGCGCCCTGCAGCCAACTTCCCACTGCTCACCCCTCCCCCATCAGTCACCACAGGCCGGTCTCCAGTGCCTCCTCCAGGTTCCATCCATCCAGGAGCCTGCGATGCCGGGTCAGTCTGCAGCCCCTCTCCGGGTTGCTGTGCAGAGCGGGTGGGGGAAGCAGGAGAACGCTCAGGCTGTGACAGCCGGGTCGCAGCAGCACGTGTCCCGGTCGCCATTACAGGCCTGAGAGGACGCTGGGCCTCAGTCAGGTATGGCACAATACCTTGCCCCCCACGGCTGGGAGTCCCTCTGGCAGGCGTCTGCGACCGGAGACCTGCTTTCCCTCTCATCTGACCCCGGTGCTCGCTCTTGATAGCTGGTGGGTGGTGGTGTTTGCAGCCGTTACTGAGGAGCTCCTACAGTATGTGTCTTGCCGGCTCCATGTCCAGGCCACGCTGCATATGCCTTTTTAAGTAACTCAACAGGAGTAAAGACAAAATCCCTTTCGGCGCTTCCGGAGGATAAATGGATTATCAGTGCAAGTTTGCAACAACTTCAAGAACAAGGGTTTATTAAGGGTTCAATAAAAAACGGACAATTACGGACAACACGTTTCAGCTAACAAAAGCCTTCATTTGTTAGCTGAAACGCGTTGTCCGTAATTGTCCGTTTTTTATTGAACCCTTAATAAACCCTTGTTCTTGAAGTTGTTGCAAACTTGCACTGATAATCCATTTATCCTCCGGAAGCGCCGAAAGGGATTTTGTCTTTACTCCATTACCCACGTGGGAGCACCTGTTCAGTACTCTCATTGTTTTTCCCGAGGATTCGTGCTGCATACTGGAGGATTAATAAGAGAGTTGATCCACTACACGGATCATACTAGCGAAAACAGAAGAAATCTGCACGGTGAGTGTAAAATTCGTATGATCATACAATCTGTGTTTACATACATCTACACTTAGATTTGGCGCCCCGTTGTTCTCTTCTTTTTTTCTTTCCTTTTATTCTGTAAGTAACTCAACAGGAAGCATACAACAGGCACATTGTGTTCATCTGCCAAAAACTTTGCTAATGGTAAAGGTGGTTGACCTTTCTTGAGATGTTTAAACACTGCAGCATCACACTAAATTTTCATCTCACTGTGTACATTCTTTGTAAGTGAACCTGTGGCATCAAAGTATAAAACTCGTTCATGGAAGTGTGCATAATCCTTGAAGAGCTAAATTTGTTGTTCACTGTACAGTGCTAACATAAATGGATTACCTGTGTTCAGTTGAATGTACCCACTGAGTTTACTTTCATGATTTTGATTTTTGTTGGTATATATTCTGGAGGCTTCAATGTCTTCAAGTAAGTTAGAGGAAAAGCTTTGCTTTAATTTTGCTTCATATGCTGCTTGTTGAAAAACATGAATATTCTTAATGTTTGTTATCTTGCCAGCTTCAATTGACACCTTATTTCCTTTATGCACATGATCTTGGTAAGTTTGGCTACTACCAACTAGTGTATCACATTTTGCTGCTTCTTCTCCCTTAGACTTTCACAAGTTCCGAGACCCAACATCTGAATCTCTTCGTAAACTAGTATGTGTGCACTTTTTATTTGCAATAACAGACACTTTCAGTAGAAAGAGATGAGGTTCTTGGTCTATACGAAAATGTAAGTGTGAACAATCATTAACTTTGCAGCATGCTTAAACATTTAGATATGGGGTCCTTTGCTTTCGGAATCCTGTTTTCTTTAGCTGGTTGTAATAAAATTTCAATGCACACTGTGGCCGAAACTCTCTCACTTTATCATGACATGTTGAACCAATCTCTAATCAACCGGTTCCCATTCTTTGGTCTAATGTTCTCCCACTCACATTCACTTAGAAGAAACGTAAAGTTTTCTGTGCTATGTGCTTCAATGGATTTACTCATTTTTTTGGGGTTTTCTTGCACCTTCACACGGACATTGCCATTCCATGATGATGATGACAGTCTTTCTTGTTTTTTCGTGATCATCATTGAATTTTCTTCATGAGTAATTAGCATGGATTCAGATGAAACATTGTCATTAGCCGTTGGGGTCTTTTTATAAAATGAATTATCTTCTTTACTAGAGTATGAGCATGATGGTACAGTAGGATGTATCCTTTTGTGATGGTGAGTTGCATAGACACTCTGAACTTGATAAGAGGTTGGTGTTGAATGTACAAAACGAAGCTTGCAATCTTTTGTTACATCCTAATTTCCTGTATCAGAAGACGAGTGTGTTACGGGGGGCTGTCTGATTATAAAAACCAAAGGGATATCAGACAGTCAGGGTCCACTGTGCAAAGACTCTGCTGCAGACTATGGCAGAGGATAAGGGGTATCTTGTACTACGGAAGCAGTACTGACACTGATACGTCTCAGTGACACTAGAGCCAATCACGGCGTGTACTGTTAAAGTCACAGCGACTACCGTATTTAGCATTAATGTAAAAGAGATATGTTAATTAGTGAGGAAGAGTATATAAGTGTGCCGCTGTAAATAGTAGTAGCACAAGCGCAGAGTGCAATACCTCTGTTAAACTTACAGAGGAATATAGTTAGGAAATAAGCAATTCCTCCCTTACTTGGAGGGTGTGTGATATGGTATCTGTTAATGGTCACAGAGACACAGGCAGTGAGTGTGAAATGGCACCTACCTAGGTCCGTTCCTCTAGCGGTGCCAGGAGACGGGCAGCAGCACAAGCCGCACAAAGCTCCTACCTATGTTCGCTCCACTAGTGTGCGAGGGACACGAACCACTAGATATGGTACCTGCCTAGGTCCGCTCTACTAGTGGTGCAAAAGAGACGGACAGCAGCATAAGCCGCACAAAGCTCCTACCTATGTTCGCTCCACTAGTGTGCGAGGACACGAACAACTGCCAGACGCAGTATAAGGAACATTGCCCTAGTGGCAACGTCCACCTACGAGTAGAATCACAAGGCCCAGCCGGACCATGTGCCTCAGGCACCTGCCTATGTCCGCTCCAATAAGGTGCGAGGATACGGACCGCAGCCGAAGAAGTAAGGTACCAGAACGCTACCCTGCCGATAGCGTTCACCTAGCATAGACAGAAAGATGCCTGGAGGGACGTGCACAGAGCGTCTACTCTCATGCATGAACCAAGAGGACTGAGCACCGAGCAGCGTGCGTCAGGGTCTTATATAGACTCTGTGCCTCATCCAAGATGGAGGACACCAGAGCCAATCCGCTGCCAGAACGACAGCAATGACGTCACACTGGCCTATCACCGAGCAAAGCGTCACAAGCACATGACCAGTGACCAATCGGCTTAGAAGGTGTCATAGACATGTGACCTTGTGTCACAAGCACATGACCAGCGGCCAATCAGCTTAGAAGGTGTCAGAGACATGTGACCTCGTGTCTGTGATGATGTCACCTGCACATGTGCAATGGCTCCAAGATAGGACTTAGTCTCCAGCGCTCGCACATGTACAGTAGCAAGAAATCCGAACATAGTCTCCAGTGCCACAACAAAGGGGAAGGAGACACGCAGATACCCAGAAACGGGAACTGTAACAGTGTGTCTATCAGTTTTACTTCTATTTTGGAAAACTGAATTTGACAAATCACTTACATCGGATGATGTTTCCAGGAAGACATTAAAACTCCATTTCCTTTGAGGGAAACTATCATATGAAGGACCTTCTTTCAAAGCAGCAGACACAGTAGTTTGAACATAATGCTTAACATTAGTTGATGCTGAGGAGCCTGCATCTTCAATTGCTGAAGGGTCACAAATGCTGCTTTCTTCACTAACAGTAGTTTCACTTTGAGAAACTTCACTATCACTGGTGTGCAGTGCTTCAGGAAAACTACGAATGGCAGTATCATGACTACTAGGTGTTAGACATTTTTCATACAACAGCACACAGCAGTTCTTCTGAATACTTTCCTCATAGTTTGTAATTTGTTCACATTTAACAGAAGCATCATCTAACACATTGATTTCATGTTGTTTGTCGAAAACCACAGTTATGTAATGGCCTGAAGCTGATGTGCCATAATGTAATATAGCACCAACAAGTTTGTAACTGGAGTTCCATGTCCAGGTCAGCTCCTGTGCTGTTAAACGTCAAAACATGGTCAAGCAAGACAGTGGATTCATTCCTTTGTTGTGATGATCCCACATTTCTGGCTACCTGCATCAGAAGGTTTTCCGGTGGATTATGAATCTTATCTGTAATCCTACTGAGGCATCTCTTATTACAGCCAAGACATGTCCGTTGAGAAATCATTTCATCCTTTACTGAATCATGCAATAACTGTCGTACAGACGTCTGTATATTTCCTGGTTTCAGAATTATGCATGTGGTTCTTTCTGGAATGCTCCCACTCAAATCACAAAATAAACATTTCTACATTTTCTATATTTCTGCTTCATGATAGGTTCCTTCCAAAAGACAATGGAATGCAACAACAGGGCTTTCACATAGATCATTTTGTGTACCATAAACAAAATGACAAGCAGAGGTAACATCTTTGACAAACTTTTCCAGGTGAACTGTTCCAATGTGCTTACCCATCCTCAGATGGAAAAGGAATTTAAACACATGTAAGTACAACGAATTTCCACAAAACTTAGTCATTTTTTCTGAATCCAAGCACATTTTCACAGTGTTGCTCTTAGCTAATAATTGCATAGTTGCATTAAGCCAACATGTATTTCCAAGGTTTTGAAGCCCACAAAAAGCTGGTCTATCTGTCACGACGCATGACCTATCATTAGATAAACTTTTAAACTTGTCTGTCAAAAGTAGGTTGGTCAACTCTTTCTTAACAAAGGAAACATCTGCTGAACAAAGCTTTTTTTTATCAGTTAAACAGATTTCTTATGACTTACTTCCTAATTTCTGGGTGAGATTAACAAAAGTTATAGTACTTTAAATCGATTCTTTTTGTTACAACTCTAATTAAATTTTAACAGAACATTGTTCCAAGCAGATGCTTCACCGGAATGATCTAAATCTTTCACTGAAAGTGAGGGATTTTCTTCAAGCAAATTTACCACTGCTTCAAAAATATTTTCAGTACTGGGGGTAGCGGGCTGAAATGGCATGTTGGTCTTCTTATACCAGACTGTTTTACTGCTAAAGGCAGGGTCGAACTATTGCTACAATAAGATGATGACAGTAGGATATTATTAATAAATTGAATGTTTTGACTCCTTCATGCATTTTAATTTGTAAACTGTAACATGTCTCAAGTGGGGTACCACAGGGCTCTGTCCTGGGCCCCGTGTTGTTCAACATCTTTATCAATGATTTAGATGAAGAAGGAATAGCTAATACTAGAGAAGAGAGAGGATTCAACAAGATCTAAACAAGTTGGAACAGTGGGCAGCAACTAATAGAATGGTTTTTAACAGGGAGAAAAGCAAAGTCATACATCTATTCATACATGGGAGGAATAGAGCTATCCAACAGCCTGTGTAAAAAAGACTTAGGTATACTAATAGATCACAGACTGAACATGAGTCAAGAGTGTTATGCAGCAGCAAAAAAGGTAAACACCATTCTAGGATGTATTAACAGAAGCATACAGTCTAGATCACGTTAAGTCATTATCCTTCTTTATTCCTCTTTGGTCAGACCTCATCTGGAATATTGTGTCCAGTTCTGGGCACCACATTTTAAAAAAATACATCAACAAACTGGAGCAAGTTAAGAGAAGAGTGACCAGAATGGTGACTGGTCTGCAAACTATGTCCTATGAGGAACGGTTACAGGATTTAGGATTATTTAGCTTGCAAAAGAGAAGACTGAGAGGAGACCTAATAGCTGTCTACAAATATCTTAACGGCTGTTACACTGTAGAGGGATCAGTTTTATTCTCATTTTCACATGGAAAAACTAGAAGCAATGGGATGAAACTGATGGGGAGGAGACACAGATTAGATATTAGATAAAAAAACTTTTTGTCAGTGAGGGTGATCAACGAGTGGAACAGGCTGCCACAAGAGGTGGTGAGCTCTCCTTCAATGGAAGTCTTTAAAAAGAGGTTGGATGGACATCTGTCTAGGATGATTTTGTGAATCCTGCTTTGAGCAGGGGGTTGGACTAGATGACCCAGGAGGTCCATTCCAACTTTAATATTCTATGATTCCATGTTCTTCACAGTTAGGAAATAGAAATCCTGACAACAGAAACAAAGTAAACATTTATAATTAAATCTAATTCACCCTTCAGTATGATGACACCTGAATTGCCATTGCGTAATTGATGATTTGTTTTAAGCAATACACAGAGGATGAAAAATGCTTAAAAATCCTCCTGAGGTACCATTTTTCTTTCAATGAAAAAAAGGTTCCAACAGATTTTGAGTCTAATTTAAATTATGGTAACTTAAAATTATTTTATGTACTGAATGAATATTTTGGTACTGAATGAAGCTACCTTCTAATTGTTTTTCAATCAAGAGATGCATCAATGGTGGTGATTTTAGCAATAACTGCAGTTACAAATGATGATCACTTGTTCCTTCCAACCATAGCTGTATTCTGCACAAGGCTGATGATCAATGTTAATGTTTCCCATACAAAAGTTAGCTTTCACCACAAATGAAATATGCAAATTAATTTCCTTTTTCTACATTTATGTACTTGAATGTTTATCAGCTTCCAATTAACTAATCCATTTTCAAATTAAAAATTTACTTCTGTTCACTCTACTATTTAAAACAGTTTCATATATGCAAATGATAATGAATTCCCTGGTCATTAACAAGTTGAAGAATACCTTAATCCTCTGCCCATAATGTTCTCCAAAGGGTCATTGTGAATATTATTTCCCTCTTAAACCTTTCAACCCTAAATTTTGTAGTCCAGTCCTTTTGCCTAAAGGAAGTGTCTTTCTAAGTTAGACAAACTATGTATGAATGTATGGTCACTGTGTATATGAACACAGAAATTGCTATTTTTGAATCGTACAATATTTGTCATTTTCTGTAGAGTGCAAAAAAAAGGGGGGAAATACCACGGTATCGGCTGCGCTGCTGAGAAGAAGGTAGTGATAAGATTATTGATGAAGATTTATTAGGGATTAATATGCCGCTATGCGTACGGGGGTACATGCTTCCCCTTACTCAGGTAGCAATAAAAAGGCAGGATATTGGATCTTATATACATAAATTGGGAAAAAGAAAAATCAAACCTTTTCCCACAATTAGATTAAATCCCCAACGGGTAAAATCATTTGATCAATTAAGAACATTCCCCCATACAGGGTACTAATATACATACATTCATGGTGAAAGACAATTGCATACATAGGTTCATAAAAAATATAGTTCATACTAAAATGTGTATTAAAAATAATGATAAATCAATTTACTGCAGCTATAAAAGAATTGTGTGTTACCAACATAATTATATGTACATATTACCATATTGTCATTATAAAAAGTGCTAATAAGCAAAATGATGAATAAATAAAAAATGGATTAAAAATATTAGTGTAAAAAATGATTGGTATAAAAAATGATTAATATAAATCCCCACTCCCTTCCCATAGGAGTTTGTATGCCTAATTCCCATTGCAAAAAAAGTGCGATAGCACTATTGTTTTTGAGATTTTATTCACTGTGTTCACTATATGGTAAAACTGATGTGTGGGTGTGATGCCTCAGGTCAGTGCGAATTCGTAGACACCAAACATGTATAGGTTTACGTTTATATAAGGGGTTAAAAAAAAACAAAAACGGAAGCTTGTCCGAAAAAAGTAGCACGTTTTACGCCATATTCCGTGACCTGTAGCGTTCTCATTTTTCGGGAACTGTGGCTTAGTAATGGCTTATTTTTTGCGCCTCGAGCTGACATTTTTAATGGTACCATTTTTGCGCAGATTCTATGTTTTGATCGCCTGTTATTGCATTTTGCACAAAAGTTGTGGCGACAAATAAACCTTCATTTTGTCGTTTGGAATTTTTTTGCCGCTACGCCGTTTACTGATCAGATTAATTGATTTTATATTTTGATAGATCGGGCGCTTCTGAACGCGGCGATACCAAATGTGTGTATATTTTTATTTTTTTAACTCTTTAATTTTCAAAGGGGCGAAAGGGGGATGATTTGAACTTTTAGGGATTTTTTTCTTAAACTTTTTTTTTTTTACTTTTTTTTTTTTTAAATTTACTAGTCCCCCTAGGGGGCTATAGCGATCAACAATCCGACTGCTCAGCCCTATCTGCTGATCACAGCTACACAGCTGTAAACAGCAAAAACACTTACTTTCTGCTTCACTGGGCTGCGGGTCAAGTGAAACTGAAAGTGACTCATGATAGCTACAGCCATCATCACATGACCCTGTGCTACCATGGCAACTTCCGGAAGTCACATGATCACATCACGTGACTTCCGGTATCGGGAGGTAAGTAAAAGTTTACCGCAATCACAATTATAATGGCGCTGTCACATATTGACAACGCCATTTAAAGGGTTAAACGGCACAAGCAGATAACGATTCTGCTCGTGCCTAGCGGGCACACATCTCAGCTGTGAAAATCAGCTGAGATGTGCGCCGATCGCGGCATGCTGCCGGCAGCAGACCACGGGCAGTAACATTATGTCCGCTAGGACGTAATATTACTGCCCACGGTCGTTAAGGGGTTAATCGCTCATGTTCTTAGTAAAGGACATTGATTATTCTACCTATATTTAATAAGAATATCCGTCTAATTTCATGCAGTACTACAAGAAATAATATAATTCTAAGTTACCATGTACAACACTTCATTTGAAATATTTGGAAGCCATTGTGTCATAGAAACAAGATCCACCCCATTCCAGGTTTTGCCTACTTATCCTCCTTTATGTGTCTTTACAACAAGCCATTAATTATTTGAAGATACCAATGACTTTAAAATTTACAACATTTCCATAATCACTCATAGTCATACCGAAATGTATTTGAACACAGGCTGATGAAGCTTTCATACTTTATTTTGAAAGCTGATGTACTAAGGAAGATGCACAAGAAATTTGGAGCATTTGTCAGGGGTATAAGGTTAGTTTGAAAATAAAGAACTCAGACAATAATACTGTGTTGGTTCTCAAAGAATTTTCAACAGTCTGCAATTACTTTAACTTAAAAATTGATGTACTAAAGGGCATGCACAAGAATTTTGGTGTCTGAAAGGGGGTAAAGGTTGGTCAGGTAAGAGGTGACAATGTAATTTGGATGATTTCACACAATAGTTCAGTGTATTTTCATTTAAACACACTGCCATTCTTATGTAGAAGCACTTCTGAAGTTAAGCTGGGGTCACACATAACGACAACGACGTCGCTGTTACGTCACCATTTTCTGTGACGTAACAGCGACCTTGTAAGTCGCTGTTATGATCGCTGCTTAGCTGTCAAACACAGCAGAAGCAGCAGCGATCATAGCGACACGCGTCGCTGTGCTACATGTGCAGGGAGCCGCACTTAGCGCTGGCTCCCTGCACTCCTAGCTACAGTACACATCGGGTTAACTACCCGATGTGTACTGCAGCTAGATGTGCAGAGAGCAGGAGCCGGCACTGGCAGCGAGAGCGGCGGACGCTGGTAACGAAGGTAAATATCGAGTACCCAGGGAAAGGTCTTCTCTTGGTTACCCGATGTTTACCGTGGTTACAGCTTACCGCAGCTGCCAGAATGGTGACGTAGCAGCAACGTCGTTGTCGTCGCCGCTGTGTGTGACACCACCCTTAGCAATATTAAAGTTTTTGTCCCATACTTCACAATCATTCTTATGCACTATCACTTCACGATTGCACAATCCCTTTTGGGCACATGTATTCAAAAAGCAAAAAAAAGCAAAAAAAGAAAGTGCCATAAATGAGGGATAACCAAACAAGTAATTGATCAAAAATAGTAAACATATTTATTGTGGTTCAAAAACATTTGTGTCACACAACACCAATGGTATCACAAAAACCATATACATTTAAAAACATGCAAAAGCACAAAAAAAACATGTGATCCCAAGTACAGACCAGATGTTACGGGGGGACCGGCAGATTAGGACCAGGGGGTATATATCCTAATCGCCAGTCGGGGCCCACCGTGCTCCAGATGACAAAGGAGCTGCTGGCACCTGAGGGTTAGGCGGAGACTATAGAGCTGGATAGCTCTGAGATAACCCAGGAACTCTGGGAACCGGTCACGTGTGTTGGGACACGTCAGACCGGACGACAACCCGATTAGCGTTTTGGTGCACCTAGCGCTACACCAACCACGTGTGCAGGAAACACGTCAGGCCGGGTGGTAACCAGGTAGCGTTGACCGGAAGACCGCCACGAAAGCGCCCTGTCGGCCACGTGTGTAGGACACGTCAGGCCGAGCGGTCCTCTGATTAGCGTTTCTGGCCACCTCTCGACTGGCCAGATGGGTACACCAGTAGCGTTGACCGGGAAGCCGAGGAAGATAAGGAACACCCTGTTAACTCCACAGGGGTCCTGGGGTACGCTATCCGTGCGCGTAGGGGGCACAACCGGACAGGTGGCGCAGCAGGTGCGTTGTCCGTTTGCGTAGGGGGCACAATCGGACAGGTGGCGCAGCAGGTGCGTTGTCCGTGTGCGTAGGGGGCACAATCGGACAGGTGGCGCAGCAGGTGCGTTGTCCGTGTGCGTAGGGGGCACAATCGGACAGGTAGCACAGCAGCCGCAGCCCAGTTAACGCCACTGGGCTGCTATAGCAAGACTGGAACGGCAGGAGGGAAGCACGGCGCCTGACCCTGATGTGCCGAGCCACGAATCTTGGCGTGACAGGCACCGTTCGCCTAACCCTACCTACTGCTTCCCAACATAGGCTTATGCCGCAATGAGGCTCTAACATGGAGGTGTGCTCTGACTGAGCAAAAGTGAAGACTGCGCACCTCCATGTTGTCTCCAGCCCCTTTTATAACCTGGGTCCGCCCCAAACCCAGGGTGGAACCACCAAGGTCCAATAGCAGAGTGCCATGTCATCAGTGATGTCACATGTGACCTATCCGGAACCGCCACGTCATTGATGACTTCATGGCAGCCACGCCCCAAACACTTCACCAGTCATCGTCTGACGACCAATACTGAGGTGCCAGATCATAGGGGCGGGCCTCTGCGAGCCAGTCCGGAGTTGCCACGTCATCAGGACACCTGACACCCTCTGCCCTATCAGGGCCTGCCACCTCACGGACATGCTCAGTGAGGTCCTTACCGGACCTAGCCTCTGGTGCACTAAGTGCCTGAGCATGCCCAGTAGCCTGAGGAACAGGCTCAGAAAGCAGACTATCAGTTTGAGCATGCTCAGTAGGCACATCCCAGAACTTAGACACAGCACGAAGTCCAAGTACCTGTGCAAAGAGGCTGTTAGGGTTAATTGTGTGAGCATGCTCAGTAGCCTGAACTGAGGACTTAGTCTCAGACATAACACAAACAGGCTGAGCATGCTCACTAGGCAAAACACCGGGCTTAGACTCTGGCTGGGGTAAATCGGCGCACGCATGCGCACTAGCCGCCTCTCCACACTTAGACGTGGTGGAAGGAACAGCCAACTGGACGACCCGAGGCACCGCCAAGAACTTCAGCTGGCGCCTGGGCGCAACAGGAACCGCAGCAGACTGCTTGCGGCTATGGCGGCGCCGGTTCGTAACACCAGACCCATATAAATTAGACAAGCTGGCTATTTTGACAAAAAGATTGCACAGGCATAAGAAATGTAAAGCACAAAGTAAAAGAAATGTGTTTAAATCTTACCCAAATAAATGCAGTATATCTAAAACCTAGCTTCACCTTGCGGTATGGTGATGATAGACCATGGTTTAAAGCCTGGGCAAAATGCAATATATGGACGTCTACATCTAGCTAAACCCCATGCTGTGTTGGCAAAAATCATGCACATGAATCTTTAAAGCCAGAAAGTAATGGTGGCTAGCCCTAGGCTAGATCCATGGTCCAGAGGTAAATCAGGGGATCACCTTACCCGACGCGTATCGTCACACCTGGGTGACTTTTTCAAAAACAAAAGAGATATAAAGTCAGTAGTATCGTGTTCCAATTAGCTATTTAAATAGACCATACATGCTCAAGGTTAACACTCACCACCTGGAGCAGATTGGCAGAAGCTGCGTTCCTGTATAGTGATAGATCTAAGCATGCTATTATGCGACCATCCACGCATGCACAGTCCCCGAGGATTTAGCCATAGGCAGCGCAAGCGCAGTACGCCACAAGCGTCTAGTTAAAGCTAAGTATTCAAGGGCAGGCGCAATGGAGACCTGTGTCCATGTTACCAACGATGACAGCGCATGCGTTAATATCAAATGCTGCCTAGCAGGTCTAACTGCAGCACTATATTTTATTTAAAAGAAAAAGGAGAAACCCATACACTTTTGTTATTCTTTAGTTATTCATAATGTCCTCTAGAAATAACAAAACATTTATTAGGGAACATGATAACTATTTTAATCAAAGAGACCGCATCCAAACCACTTCGGTAAAGGGCAGTCACATTTATTCAAAAAAGCATGCATATATAAAGGGTCACCTCTGTCAGCTAGAACTAGTGTACAATGCAGCTGAGTGCATCAAATCAAAATGCTGTATCTGCGCCCAGATTTATCGTATTCCGTGTAGTTTGTTATTACGCAGTGATTGTATCCTACAATACTAAAAGTATGAAAACCATACTTTAAGAAAATATTAGGTAAATCACACTCGAACCCAGAATGTGGCAATTACATATACACAAAATAGCTTAGTTTTCTTATGTTAGGAGGGGCTTTAGCAATTCAAAAGCGACCAAGACCCCCACTAGGCACACAGCAAATGTACTGACAAAGAGATGGGATGACTGATGCTTTTTTTAGAAGTTTCTCCACTAGTGATAAATACTGGTTCTACAGGCAGTGATGATGATTTTCATGTAAGTTTTACCCCTTTGTAAAACCCAACATTTAGGCTCTGTGCGCACTAGAAAAGGATTATTCTTAAGAAATTTCTTGAGAGTGAAGGATTAGCGCACCTGCGTTTAATAAATGCACCAATAACGCCCTACAGTCATAGGCATGTCATTAATGATCACTTTTTTTAAGCTCCCTTTTTGTATGGTAATGTTTCCATGGAAAGGTTTGGTAGGTATGTGAAATACATATGCATTTTTCTAATTACTGCCTCACCGTCCCAGGATAATTCACCATACAACAAGGGAGTATAACAAAAAGTAATCCTTTCTGATATGCATATGACTGTAGGGTCTAGGTCCAATTTCACTGTAACACCACAAAAAAAATCTAAACTCTGATTACAACCTAAACAAATCTGGAGTGAAATAGCCAGAATGCAAGCTGTCTGACTGGGCAGGGGGGGGGGGGGCAGGCCTCCGTTGACAAGGTACATTAGTGGAAATGGTCCAACTTCTTGTCTTTGAGAGTGGTCTTGAAAACTTGGGGTTGGTGTCCCAACTGACATTTGACTTTGTTGACCCATGGTATACTGGTAATTAGTTTTAGGTGGTTGGGTTGCATGTTGGTTTTCTTCACTTTGTTTTTGTTTGGAGAAATAGTCATGAATAAGACTAACAACACCAGCTACACTGGGATGGGGGAAAGCCTTTCGTAGACATCAAAAAGGACACAGCAGGCTATCATACATGCCGCCTGTGTGTTTTGCGGCATGTCATGAAGCCTGCTACCCAGACTGGCTACAAAGTGCTCACATTTATTTTTACCTTTTGTAGTAGATTTTTTTAAAAGGGACAAAGCCTCAAATGTGAGCTGGTCACACTGCTCTGAAATATGTGTCGCTTTTTTCATTGTCTTCCCTTTTTTACATTGAAATTTTGAAAATAAGCTTCCTGTTGCCGCTGCGGATAAGTTGTTGGCCGGTGCATTGGAAGCAGAGACGGAGGAAGCGAATCCTGGGTCTGTCCCTTCCTCAGCAGCTGGTGTGTCTGGTGTGCTAACAGCCAATGTGTGTTCGGCTGCAGCTGATGAGCATTGGCCTTCCACATCCTCATTGTCGAAAGCTTCCAGTTGACACTGCGAGTCGTCTTCCCTTTGTGCTGGCATGTGTTCAGCTGCAGGCAAGATGTTACCTTTAGTCCTATGATAGGAAAGGGAAAAAAAAATTATGAATGTATTGCAAATATACTTTGATTTTTCAAAGGTTTATAATGTAAATTACTCACTGCCGTAAGCTTCTGCCTGTCTTGAGAAATTGATGTTCCTCCTCAAACATAAATTTTTTGGTCGGTGCAGCAGATCTATTTTTGCTCTCCCTCAATAAATCTCTATAGAAGCGGTCCTTCAATGACCGGCACCGATTTTTTACATCTTTATCTGTGCAAATAAAATTTAAAAAAAAATAAAATTTGAAACCACATCTTTAAAAAAAACAACAACCCAAAACAATTAATTCTAACCTTACCAATTTGATATTGAAGTTGTGTGTCTGCTTCATCCCACAGGGGGAAAAGATCCCTGCATATCTGGGTCCAACAGGCATGTCTTTTGAATTTATTCATGAAATCCAGACAAGCTGGGTCCCAGATTAGTGGATTTATGATTAGTTGTGTTCAAAAGTCTTGCAAAGGCATAAAGAAAACTATATATTTCATACTTCTGCATCTCTACAGTGAAACTGGTGGAACATATATGTTTTTGTAATCCCTCATTGTATGCCATACTCATTTTTGAATGTCCCAAGTTATGGTATGTGTATTTTTGATATTTTTTTTTACAGCATAACCATACCTACACCAGTACAGTGTGTAGAATGGTGACCAGGTTTCTAAGTTCATTAACTTCCAATGCAAGTTCACACAGACTTAAATTTTAGTTTTTAAGATTTATTATTTTTTATGTAATTCAAGTCCTGAAAAGGGCCTTTTGACTGCATCTTTAGCTTCTAATACTTTATTGGCCAGCCTTTGCTCTTGAGCACCAACTTGCATCTCTGTGGCATTGAGTGAACAAGCTTCTGCAGATGTTCACGAGTGATGATGTGGTTCCAGGCCTGTATCAGAGCCTCCATCAACTCTCTCTTGGTCCTTGGCTGTTTTTTAGATATCTCTATTGGTACATTGTGCCACAAATTTTCAATTGGATTGACGTCCAGGGACTGGGCTGACCAGTCAATGGCAGCCACCTTGTTCTTTTTTTTCCATTCCGTTACTGTCTTAGCTCTGTGACAAGGAGCATTATCATCCTGGAAGATATAATCCCCTGAAAACAGGTGTTGAGCAAAAGTCAGCATTTTCTTAAGGATGTCTATGTATTTTTTTGCATTAACCATACCCTCCACAATATGAAGCCTTACAACAGCATTGGCTGCAATACAGCCCCAGACCATTACTTTGATCGGATGTTTCACAGACAAGCTCAAACACTCTGGCTTGTACTCTTCATGTGGAAACCTTCTCATATAAGACTTGCCATCATTTCCGAAAATGCAAAAAGTGCTTTCATCACTAAATAGCACTTTTTCCCACTCCTCCTTCCATTTTGAATATTTCAATGCCCACAGTTTTCGACTTTGTCTTTGTATGGCTTTCATCAATGGCTTCTTTCGGGCCTTGTACCCTCTCAATCCTGCTTCCAAACATCTCTTCCTAACAGTTGATGTTGCTACCTCAATATTGCACTTTTCTTGCCATTCTCGCAGAAGCTGAGGAGAGGTGTGCTTTCGATTGGCAAGGGATGTTCTTATCAGTACTCTATCCTCCCTTTTAGTTGACTTTCTGGGCCGACCAGATCTGGGCCTGTCCTGGGAAATTCCAAGCTGCTTATGTTTCTGCAAAATTCTTACAACTGTACTCTGATTACAGCCAACCTTCATTGTGATCTGGCCAGCATAACCCTCTAGATAGATAGCTAGAAAGAGATATAGAGAAATAGATAGATAATAGATAGATATTTAGGGGAATAGCTAGATAAATAATAGATAATAGAGAGATAGATAGAGGGATAAATAGATAATAGATATTTAGGGGGATAGATAGATAGAAAGATAATAGATATTTAGGGGAATAGCTAGATAGATAATAGATCAATAGATATTTAGGGGGATAGATAGATAATAGATAGGGCTGGAGGGGGGGGGGCATTAATCATGGCCCTCGCCCTCCCCAGCCTGAGAATACCGGGCCGCCGCTGTGTGCTTACCCGGCTGGACGGTAAGAATACAGCGGAGCACATGCATATTTTTTTTTTTAATATGTGCGTTTGATTTCTATGTGTCGTGCATTATATATGCATGTGTCTGTGTGTGAGTGTGATTATGTGTGTGTTTGAGTGCACGATATACTTACCATTTCTATTAATTTTTTCTCATCTATACGCATTCGGCAGTACCACGCCATTTCACTACTTTCTGACAACACTGAAAATGGAGGAACTTCCTCTTCCTCTCCTAGACACATCACTTCCTTGCAAAACGCAGGGCAGGGATGTACACTATGTCACGAAAAACGTGGGAATGACGCAGGAAAACGCAATGAAACGCACATAACTTGCTATCTGCGTTATTCCCTGCGCTATTTCATGATTGCATTACAGTCAATGGAGTGAATAACGCAGTTAGCTGCAGAAAAGAAGTGACATTCTCATTCTTTTTCTTAAGAAAATCTAATGAAAGAATTTTCTTAAGAAAAAAACGCAGTGTGCACAGCTAATTTTTTTGACATAGGTTTTGCTGGGAAATGTCTGCAGAAAGGTTACAACCATTTTCTCCCGAAATTTCTGCAGCAAAAACTCAAAAATAAAACGCAGGTAAAAATGCAGTGTGTGAACGTAGCCTTATCCTCCTTTATGTGCTCTTTTCAACAAGCCATTAATTATTTGAAGATGCCAATGACTTTAAAATTTACAAGTTTCATAATCATACTGAAATGTATTTGAACACAGGCTGATGAAGCTTTCATACTTTATTTTGAAAGCTGATGTACTAAGGGAGATGATCACAAATTTTGGAGCATTTGTCAGGGGTATAAGGTTTGTTTAAAATAAAGAAGTCAGCAGTGCCGTAACTATAAACTTCGGGGCCCCAGGGCAAAAATTCATATAGTGGGGCCCCTCAACATTTCAATTACTAAAGGTTGTGCGGAACGTGGTGAAGCCTGCTACGCATTGTTGTATACAACTCACAGGCTTCACCACGTTCTGCAAGACCTTTAATAGATTTTGTTTATGATGCAAGTTTTAGAAGTTAAATATGTTTGGAAAATTAATAAGGAGAATAATTCCAAATATTGCACAATTTTCAAATAACTTTATATGTTTATTAACCCCTTCAGCCCCAGCCTGTTTTCACCTTTAAAGACCCGGCCATTTTTTGCAATTTGTACCAGTGTCACTTTGACAGGTTATAACTCTGGAACACTTGAACGGATCCTGGCGATTCTGACATTGTTTTTTCGTGTCATATTGTACTTCATGTCACTGGTAAATTTAGGCCGATATGTTTTGCATTTATTTGTGAAAATTTCGGAAATTTGTCGAAAAGTTTGAAAATTTTGCAATTTTCAACATTAGAAATTTTATGCCCATAAATCTGAGATATGTCACACAAAATAGTTACTAAATAACATTTCCCACATGTCTGCTTTACACCAGCGCAATTTTTGAAACAACATTTTTTTCCGTTAAGCAGTTAGAAGGGTTCAAAGTTCATCAGCAATTTCTCATTTTTCCAACAAAATTTACAAAAAAAATTTTTTAGGTACCACATCACATTTGGAGTGATTTGAGAAACCTAGGCGACAGGAAATACCCAAAAGTGACCCCATTCTAAAATCTGCACTCCTCACTCTGCTCAAAACCACATCCAAATAGTTTATTAAGCCTTTAGGAGCTTCACAGCAACCAAAGCAATGTAGAAGGAAAAAAATGAAAATTTTACTTTTTTACACAAAAATGTTACTTCAGCACTAAAATTTACCATTTTCACAAGGGTATCAGGAAAAATGCACCATAAAATGTATTGTGCATTTTCTCCTGAGTACGCCAATACCTCATATGTGGTGGAAATCAAATGTTTGGGCACATGGCAGGGCTTGGAAGGCAAGGTGCGCCATTTGAATTTTTGAGTGCAAAATTAGCTGCACTCATTAGCGGACGCCATGTCGGGTTTGAAGACCCCCTGAGGTACCTAAACAATGGAGCTCCCCCGCAAGTGACCCCATTTTGGAAACTAGAGCCCTCAAATAATTTTTTTAGATGTTTGATGTGCACTTTGAACCCCTGGGGGCTTCACAGAAGTTTATAACGTTGAGCCGTGAAAAAAAAAAAAAAAATTTTACCACAAAACTGTTGCTTTAACTAGGTAGTTTTTTTCACAAGGGTTTCAGGAAAAAATGCACCATAACATGTATTGTCCATTTTCTTCTGAGTACGCAGATACCTCATATGTGGTGGAAATCAAATGTTTGGGCATACGGCAGTGATAAAGCCTTAATTTAGGTTGATGCAATCTAGTCATGCATCCCTCTTAAACTGTCTGCAGTCCAAATTATGAGTCACTCGTGGTAGCATGCATACCACTCTCTTCCACACACCAGAGACGTACTCGGATATGAATAGAAAGTAAGACTGCTTTATTCCGGAAGTTGTACGGATATTTAACCGGTATTCTTGGCTAGGTGCCAAGAATACGTAACACGTCTCCCATTGGATAAAGTAGAACAGCTTATTCTGTGATATACAGTTTACTGTAATGTGCTTGGTTCCTCATTTATATTAAGCAATGTCAGCATGATTCACTTGTCACAAGACTCTGTCTGTCTGAGTCCTATGCCAAGAGATATATGTGTGGTACAGTTCAAACATCATATTAAATCCTGTTCTTTATGGATATCTCCATATAATTCTTATATACTCATAATCTTGTCCATAACAGTCCCCCCTTTGGAGATAGCCAAAAAGTCTTTCCTTACTTTTCCCGAGTCTATTGATCTGTCCTAATGCCGATGGTTACCTCACTCACATACGAGATAACCCATCCCTTGTGGATGAATCTCCCCACCCAACAGACTATGCATAGGAAGCCAGATCCTGACCGTATTCTCTAGACTGTCCTCATGGCTATGTTCCGCTGGAACACGTTATTCAGGAAGGGGGAACGTGGCAGTAGTCCTCTAATTGGCTAATATTTATCAGGGTTGGTTTCACTCAAAGTCTCATGCTCCTCAGTCCTCCGGCGGTAATGGTGGGACATCATCAAAGGTGGGATGCACAGTCGTCTTCTGGTCCACATGCTTAGATATCATCGTCCTGGCACAAAGTATCGGGTAGAAGAGGGAAGACAGCCATCTCCTGGTCCCAGGCAGGTCCGACATCTCTTTGTAGTGGAATGCATGAATCTTCTTCCGAAAGAAAAAGAGTGAGAGGAGAGAGAGAAAGATTGAGAAGAGAGGAAGAGAGAGAGAAAGATTGAGAAAAGAGAGAGAAAGAGAGGAAAAGAGAGAGGAAAAGAGGAGAGAGAAAAATCTAGATCTGGTTGGATCTGGAGGAGAAAACTCAAACGTATATTAGGCAAATGTTTAGTTAAACAAACAACAAGCTTAGTTGAAGTATCTGGGGGTACTTCTAAACAGGATTTCATAGGGTCTCAACCTAGTGGTCCCTGCTGGGTTGTGTCTGACACTGAACAATTCAAGGGGAAGACTCTCATGCCCTTGCCTTCTACACTGCCCCATCCTCCCAACCTTCCCTCTATTCTGTGGCTGGTATGGGGTGTGTAGAGTCAGTTCTGTGTCTAAGGCCTGCCATATCTCTTTGGCTGGCAGTGAAAGCAAGTCACTAGCCACTTTCTATGGTCTCCGGGAGCCCACAGCTGCACCCTATCTCAGTCCTCTTCTTCTTCTGAGACTTGCTCTTGTAGGGTCTGGACAATGTTTTCTCAAGACTTTCCATCTTTCCTTTCTTCTTCACATCGGGGTCATTCAAAAAGCTCAGATTGACTGACTGTTTCTCTGGTAAGTGGTCTTGGGGCTTCTTTGGCTGTTCTGTCAGTGAGGGCACTTCTTACTGCTTCCCTTGACTCCTCCAATGTAGGCCTCAACCCTGCTCACCGCGACTCTGTCTGGCAATAGCAAAGCTTCCATCCGTTCTTCTATGGCCTCATGGCGGCGTACAGTTCCATTGGCGGTGATCAAGTCTCTTGTCTTCCATACAGAGTAGATGCTGGCTGCCATCTTGCAGGCTTCAGCGAGAGTACATACATCTGCTTCTTCACAGACAGGCATGCGGGTAGCGACTGCTCTATCAGCACAGCGTCTTCTGCTACCAGCACCATACCCATGTGGAACCGTCTTCTTGATGCACATCTTGATCCATCTGCAAAGGGGTTAAGTCAGGGTCCAAAGGTGTACCCATCACTGTATCGAATCCAGAGTTTCAGCTATGCCAGAGTCGACTACCTCTTCCACCAAGGTGTCAGAGGTGGGACACTCCCCCCTTGGAAGAGGGAGAAGTATAGCAGGATTAAGGACCCCACACCGGGAGATGGTGACTTTGTCATGGAGCAGTGATGTCATACGGGCACTAATCTTAAACTGATGCTTTAGGTAGGTGTTCAATCTGGCTGAGTAGTGTTCAAAGGGCTGCTGTCTTCCTCCATGGCAAACAGGTAGAATGACTTCTGGGCTGGAGATGACGTGATGATACTCTTCAGGTGACTTTGACTGTAGCTCAGGTGACTGTGAATGCAGCACATCCGTATGTGGGGTGATCTTGTAAGCTGCTAGATTCATCTCCATACGTCTTGCCACTTGAAGGAGGGTGTCTTGGTCTTTACCAGCTGTAGTTTGCATGTGGGCTCTCGGAGACCTGATACAAAGGACTATACCCAGGTTTGTAAGAAAGAGAAATGGGTGTAACTTTGGGGTCAGGAGAACACTGAAATTCTAAAAACTAAGACTCCCTAAAACCCCGGGGAAAGAGAAAAGAGTACAAGAATGTTTGGAAACTACCAAGCAGCACCCCCTGACTACATATACACAACCAGGAAAAAGCAGTGGAGCGTATCTACTCTACCTCTCCTGTGCTGACCCTGTAACTGGGGGCCCTGCACTCTCCCTCATCCCGACGGTAGACCTGATGGTGGTCAGGGTCGGGCCTCCAGCGTATCCCTCTCTCCTGTCAGACCCTGCAAACTAGGACACAAAGGATTACTGGGTGCTGCCAACGAAAACCCTAATAAAAGCCAACTCCTGATGATCAATGTCCCCTTGGGACCACATGAAGCTCCACCCTCTCTATCAGGGAACTCTTGTGCAAGATACCAGGCAGGATAACATACAAGTGAAAATATCTCAAACTAGGCTAAGCAGCAACTGCCATAGGCAGAAAAATATTCACCGTCCACCAGGACTAATAGTGAGCAGTCTATATGGTCTATTAAATTGTATACTAGATACAGCAAAAACAAACATGCAAAAGTGAAGGGAAAAGGTTTCCACAGGACTATCAGCAATAACCTCTGCTAAGGTTCATGAGTGGGAACACAATGGGGAACAACTGCATATATGACCAAAAATGGAGTGTGTGTTTCAGGTCCCTGTCTCCCCCCTCTGCAGTCCCTGCTATGTCAGCAATAAACAGAGCAGTGACTTTGGCTGCTAAAACAAAAATAGGGAACTGGATGTCGGCTGGACTAAAATGGCGTCAAAAGATGAACTATGTAGTGTCTGAGTTAAAACGTCCACTGAAAATAATTACCGATAAGAAACAGCCGCTAAAAGAGGAAGTAGGTGTTGGTCAAAAATGGCGTCTGAAGAGGCCTGGGAGGGAGTGACATGTATTGTGACATCTACATTCAGGAGGTATTCAATCTGTCACTGGGAATATGGATTATATAGGGACCCCTGGGCTGACCCTGTAACTAGGGACCCTGTGCTTGCCCTCATCTCGACGGTAGACCTAATGGTGGTCAGGGCCGAGCCTCCAGCGTATCCCTATCTTCTGTCAGACCCTGATAACTATCCCCATACCACACCCCACCCAGGGCTGGGCAAAACACAGAGTGACAGAAAGATATCTACATTCAGGACAGGAAATAATGGGGTGGGCTTACGTGGACACAGTGCTCCACAGACAGCACACAAGTCCACCCTATATATCAGCTTATGTTTCTTATTTTCACAGACAGGTAAAATACACATAGTGTAGTTGCTAGATTCAGAATTACTCATCAATTCTCATCTAATCTCCCCCCTTGGGAGAATTCTTCATTTCCCTTTTCGACATACGTTTGTCACTTACAAGTAAACTTCACAGAACTTTATTCACAGGACGAGCCCCCATGAAATAGAAACTAACACTTCTCTTATTATTTTTTTTTTCCCAATTTCAACTCTCCTACGGTGTTTCACACCAAAAACTGCGTACATTATACATAAAACATCTTCCAGTGTCACTTGGGTGATAAGGTACACGCACCCTCACTGTAAACCTGCAAACCTGGCTCCATTACTGGCCAGAAAGAATCCCTAGCTTTAATCTGGGTGAGCCCATACAAATCAGTTTTGGTGGTGGGGTGAATCATTGTTAAATCATTGTCATCTTCCTGCCCCCCCTCGGTGTCTTCTGTTGCTCCAGCAACAAATAGGCCAGTGGCCTTGGGACTTAAGATGGCTGGAAAAGGGAACTAGGTGCGGCCCAACCTGAAATGACGTCTGGGCAGGCTACGGAGGGCGTTTGGTGGGCAGGGGGACAAACTACACAAGTCCAACCCTCTGGGGACGGCTTATGAGGAGGGGGGCGTTGCTTCCTAATGGGCTTGGCCACTTCCTGAGGTGCCATTTTTCTGAGCTGATTCAATATAGAAATATCTACTATCTCCATCTCATTCCTCTTTCCATGCCAATTTTCTAACGTCCTTTGACGTTCTATACCATGCCTCAGCATCCATAAGGAGATCTTTACCTTTCAAAATCCCTCGCTTATTTAACAAGACATCTTTCCATTCTTGCTCCTCTAATCTCCCTCTCTTGGCAGTGATCACTGCCACCTTGAGGAGCGACTTCATATTTTTTTTTTAACATCCACAGAATACACAGATTTCTACTTCTGTCCACAAAACCACTTGTCCTACCAGGAAGAAGTGTCACGTGGGTGATAGAAACTAGATTCACCCTCACTATATCTTACTTCAAGTACTAGTAACCTCTGTTCACACTATATACACCTTATTTGAACAAATCCATCCAGAACATCAATACTCAATGATTAAGCCTAAAATCAAGGGTTTTCCCCAATGTATTCAATCCTAGGTAAGAATACACTGACATCCACTAAAACAAGACCAGTGAGTACGCATACAACGTTCAACTCACTGCTTAGCAGGAAAACCGTACCAGGTAACAGTCAGGGTCCGTCCCCCACTTTACACACTGCACCTGTACATAGAAAACCCTTCCAAATCTTCTATTCCCGAAGATCAGGTCCGTCCAAGGCCTTATCAAACATCAACTATCGACCGGACACGTCACACACCAGTGTATCTCACAGTATACATAAACAGTTAACTTCAAAGTACAGCTTCAGAGTATCAAAGTACAATCTCGTGACACTTCCTCTTTTTTTCGTAAACCAGCAAGTACTCCACCTGCTGCAGATAAACAGACATTTCAACAGGTAGACACAGGTAAACACAATGACATAACAATAAGGACACTATATACACCATCCAGGTGGCTGATCTCACCTGCAGATATAACCATACAGTTAGGTCCAGAAATATTTGGACAGTGACACAATTTTCGCGAGTTTGGGCTCTGCATGCCACCACATTGGATTTGAAATGAAACCTCTACAACAGAATTCAAGTGCAGATTGTAACGTTTAATTTGAAGGTTTGAACAAAAATATCTGATAGAAATTGTAGGAATTGTACACATTTCTTTACAAACACTCCACATTTTAGGAGGTCAAAAGTAATTGGACAAATAAACCAAACCCAAACAAAATATTTTTATTTTCAATATTTTGTTGCGAATCCTTTGGAGGCAATCACTGCCTTAAGTCTGGAACCCATGGACATCACCAAACGCTGGGTTTCCTCCTTCTTAATGCTTTGCCAGGCCTTTACAGCCGCAGCCTTCAGGTCTTGCTTGTTTGTGGGTCTTTCCGTCTTAAGTCTGGATTTGAGCAAGTGAAATGCATGCTCAATTGGGTTAAGATCTGGTGATTGGCTTGGCCATTGCAGAATGTTCCACTTTTTTGCACTCATGAACTCCTGGGTAGCTTTGGCTGTATGCTTGGGGTCATTGTCCATCTGTACTATGAAGCGCTGTCCAATCAACTTTGCGGCATTTGGCTGAATCTGGGCTGAAAGTATATCCCGGTACACTTCAGAATTCATCCGGCTACTCTTGTCTGCTGTTATGTCATCAATAAACACAAGTGACCCAGTGCCATTGAAAGCCATGCATGCCCATGCCATCACGTTGCCTCCACCATGTTTTACAGAGGATGTGGTGTGCCTTGGATCATGTGCCGTTCCTTTTCTTCTCCAATCTTTTTTCTTCCCATCATTCTGGTACAGGTTGATCTTTGTCTCATCTGTCCATAGAATACTTTTCCAGAACTGAGCTGGCTTCATGAGGTGTTTTTCAGCAAATTTAACTCTGGCCTGTCTATTTTTGGAATTGATGAATGGTTTGCATCTAGATGTGAACCCTTTGTATTTACTTTCATGAAGTCTTCTCTTTACTGTTGACTTAGAGACAAATACACCTACTTTACTGAGAGTGTTCTGGACTTCAGTTGATGTTGTGAACGGATTCTTCTTCACCAAAGAAAGTATGCGGCGATCATCCACCACTGTTGTCATCCGTGGACGCCCAGGCCTTTTTAAGTTCCCAAGCTCACCAGTCAATTCATTTTTTCTCAGAATGTACCCGACTGTTGATTTTGCTACTCCAAGCATGTCTGCTATCTCTCTGATGGATTTTTTCTTTTTTTTCAGCCTCAGGATGTTCTGCTTCACCTCAATTGAGAGTTCCTTAGACCGCATGTTGTCTGATAACAGCAACAGCTTCCAAATGCAAAACCACACACCTGTAATCAACCCCAGACCTTTTAACTACTTCATTGATTACAGGTTAACGAGGGAGACGCCTTCAGAGTTAATTGCAGCCCTTAGAGTCCCTTGTCCAATTACTTTTGGTCCCTTGAAAAAGAGGAGGCTATGCATTACAGAGCTATGATTCCTAAACCCTTTCTCCGATTTGGATGTGAAAACTCTCATATTGCAGCTGGGAGTGTGCACTTTCAGCCCATATTATATATATAATTGTATTTCTGAACATGTTTTTGTAAACAGCTAAAATAACAAAACTTGTGTCACTGTCCAAATATTTCTGGCCCTGACTGTATATATCCAGCGTATATAACAACTTCCTCATTTTCCCCTGCAGTTAAGTCAGAGAAAAATAACATAGAACTTCTGCTTTTCTCAAAGAGCAGACAAAAAGCCCAAAACCACATTACATTTCATGTGATTTACAATTACATTTATACAGACAGCTTAAGGTGAACCTGACCACCTTGGTGTGGGATCTCTTAGGACGGTTTATCTAATGCGAGATGGCGGTCATTAGGTGTCTAGACTGGGACAGCCCAACCCCCCCTTCGAAATGCAAGTACACGCAGGAGGTTTGCAAGGTGAGATTAGACAAATTTTCTCACCTGCATTTGGAGTGCGCACCTCCATCCCCTCGTGCAGTTGCTGTTCGAATCAAGGTGTTAGCACGGCCGTCCGCCATCCAGAGCTCTGTCCTAAGGTTCGTTGGGCGCCAAATGATAAAGCCTTAATTTAGGTTGATGCAATCTAGTCATGCATCCCTCTTAAACTGTCTGCAGTCCAAATTATGAGTCACTCGTGGTAGCATGCATACCACTCTCTTCCACACACCAGAGACGTACTCGGATATGAATAGAAAGTAAGACTGCTTTATTCCGGAAGTTGTACGGATATTTAACCGGTATTCTTGGCTAGGTGCCAAGAATACGTAACACGTCTCTCATTGGATAAAGTAGAACAGCTTATTCTGTGATATACAATTTACTGTAATGTGCTTGGTTCCTCATTTATATTAAGCAATGTCAGCATGATTCACTTGTCACAAGACTCTGTCTGTCTGAGTCCTATGCCAAGAGATATATGTGTGTTACAGTTCAAACATCATATTAAATCCTGTTCTTTATGGATATCTCTATATAATTCTTATATACTCATAATCTTGTCCATAACAGCAGGACTCGGAAGGCAAGGAGCGCCATTTGAATTTTTAAGTGCAAAATTAGCTGCACTCATTAGCGGACGCAATGTTGGGTTTGAAAATCCCCTGAGGTGCCTAAACAATGGAGATCCCACACAAGTGACCCCATTTTGTAAACTAGACCCGTCATGGAATTTATCTAGCTGTTTACTGAGCACTTTGAACCCCTGGAGGCTTCACAAACGTTTGTAATGTTCAGCCGTGAAAATATATATATATTTTTTTTACCACAAAATTGTTTTTTCAAACAGGTAGCTTGAACAAATGCACCATAAAACGTATTGTGCAATTTCTCCTGAGTACACAGATACCTCATATGTGGTGGAAATCAATTGTTTGGGCGCACGGCGGGGCTCAGAAGAGAAGTAGCGCCATTTCACAGCAAAATTGGTTGGAATTATTAGCAGACGCCATGTTGCATTTGGAGACCCCCTGAGGTGCCTAAACAATGGATCTCCCCCCACATGTGACCCAATTTTTGAAACTAGACTCCCCCCATACAAAAAAATTAGATTGGCGTAATAAAAAAATATGGACGTCAGTAAAAAAAAAAATAATAAAATAATGAGCGCCAGCAACTGCCACTATGGCAAGTGCCACACGCGAGAGCGATGCACGAATCTTGCATCGCATCATCCAGGACAGCCGCACACTCCTGTCAGGAAGAGAGCGACCATGCCGGATGGTGCAATGTGAGAATCGTGCATCGCTCTCACGTGTGGCACTGGGCTGACCCTTACAATATTCAGTAAAAATTACTGTAGTTGCCGATAACTACAGTATAATTTAACTGGCCCTAAACTAAGTTTATTTGTATTTCTTTCTTAGTTTACAGAAAAAAAATTGGGACGCACGCACGGATGTGCTGCAAAAAGGGGGGGACTAGGTGGGATGAAAAAAAAGATGGATGGAGGATGGGAGAGGGCTCGGCGGAGGATGGGAGAGGGCGCGGAGGATGGGAGAGGGCGCGGAGGATGGAAGAGCGGCAGCAAATCAGGGTGAGAGGTGGTGGAGGGGGGGCAGCAGATCAAGGAGGGTGAGAGGTGGGGGAAGAGGGCTTCAGATGAAGAGGATGGGAGAGAGCAGGCAGCAGATCAGGGAGGATGAGAGAGGGGGCAGCAGATCAGGGAGAGGGGCAGCAAATCAGGGAGGGGGGCAGCAGCTGATGAGGGAGAGCAGGCAGCAGATCGGGGAAAGTGAGATAGGGGAGGGGGCAGCAGATCCGGGAGGGTGAGATGGGGGAGGGTAAGTTGGTGGAGAGCGGGCAGCAGATCGGGAAGGTGAGATGGTGGAGGGCAGGCAGAAGATCGGGAAGGTGAGATGGTGGAGGGCGGGCAGCAGATCGGGAAGGTGAGATGGTGGAGAGCGGGCAGCAGATCGGGAAGGTGAGCTGGGGAGAGCAGGCAGCAGATCGGGAAGGTGAGCTGTAGAGAGCGGGCAGCAGATCGGGAAGGTGACCTGGAGAGAGCGGGCAGCAGATCGGGAAGGTGAGATGGCGGAGAGCGAGCAGCAGATCGGGAAGGTGAGCTGGAGAGAGCGGGCAGCAGATCGGGAAGGTGAGATGGCGGAGAGCGAGCAGCAGATCGGGAAGGTGAGATGACGGACAGCGAGCAGCAGATCGGGAAGGTGAGATGGCAGAGGCAGGCAGCAGATCGGGAAGGTGAGATGGTGGACAGCGGGCAGCAGATTGGGAAGCTGAGATGGACAGCGGGCAGCAGATCGGGAAGGTGAGATGGCAGAGGCGGGCTGCAGATCGCACACGGTGGGAGATGGTGGAGGGGGCAGCAGATAAGAATGGGAGAGAGCAGGCAGCAGTTCACGGAGCGGGGCAGCGGCTGATGGGAGAGAGCAGTGGCAGATGGAGACATCTGCAGCAGATAGAGGAGATTGGTGGTGAATTGGCGGCGGTGGCAGCAGATCGGGGGATCGGCGGCGGTGGATCGGGGGATTGGCGGCGGTTGCAGCAGATCGGGCGCAGGGGCTTACCAGGGCACTTGCAGGGATCACTCCCCTCGGCTTTCACGGAGGGGTGTGGTCATCGGCCCTAGATCCACGGTGATTGGAGAGATCGGTCACAAGGCTGATCTCTCCAATCAGAGCTGGGGGCGGGTGAAGCACCGATCACCCAGCTCCAGCCAATAATCAGTGCTACAGCTGCACTGATATGGCTGAATTTCAATGTTTTAGCCATTTTCAGTGGCTGAAACATTACAGTGGCTTTGATTGGCTGACCGGTGTTCGTCAGCCAATCACAGCCTCCGTAGGTCCGGGGAGGAGGCACCACCCCTCCTGAGGTCAGGCAGAAGTCCCCCCTCCCCGAATCTAAGGTTTGTGTGAACCAATTGCACTCACCGGGGTTCCGGGGCCGCGATTTCGCCATGATGTACTGGGTACGTCATGAGTCGTTTAGCACCATGTCACCATGACGTACCCAGTACGTCAAGGGACGTTAAGGGGTTAAATATTAAATATTTTTAAACAATATATATTTAAACTTTGTTCACTTAAACATAACATTACTTAAACATTACCAATTTGTTCAGTTTTAAACAGCTACTTAAACATTTGTTTCCTAACTTTCAGAGATTCGAATTTATCAATTACTTTGTCAAAGGCGCCACGGTCACCTACTGGCAAAGAGACAGTGCGGCTGCCCAGGATGTGTACAGCCGCTCTCTCCAGTAAGAGAGAGACTGGAGCTGACATTTCTGCCTCCCCAGCAGGTGCCAGACATCAAATACAACCCCCGACCACAGGTACAGCAGCAGTCACTATTGCTCCCTCTTGGTTGTGAGGAGAGTGGGGGTTGTAGACAGCTCTGATTATTGAAAACAAGTAGCAGATGACTGAGAAGATAGATACTGCATGACCCGGAGCCGGGAGGAATGTGTGATTATGGAGACTTCCGCCTCCTCCCCTCACTCCCCCTCACAGCAGTATAGACCTGCAGACTGGAGAGGGGCAGGGCTTCTCACAGTTTGTCACAGAGATATTTGTGTCTGCTGAGACTGTCTATCTCCTCTGAAAACAAGACCTCAATGTCAGTGCAAGTCGCGTTGCGGCAGCTGTCTGAACTATTAGCTGAGTCACCACCTGGCGCGACACCACACGATCAGCTAACAGTCTATTGTCTGCAGCTCCTGTTACTAAGCGAAATAGTGTTTCCCCGTTTAAAGTAAACGAACAAAAAATATTTACGCTTGCACTTTCATGGATCTTTTCGTTATTTTTATTAACTTTAAACTCAAATAATATAGGATCTGGGTATTTTATGAGAAATGAAAGTATTAAAATACAATTTTTCACCATCAGTTTGGGGCCCCTTGGGTTGTCGGGGCCCTGGAGCAGTGCCGCGGCTGCCCCGTTTGTAGTTACAGGCCTGGAAGTCAGACATTAATACTGTATTGGTTCTCAAAGAATTTTCAACAGTCTGCAATTACTTTACCTTAAAAGTTGATGTACCAAAGGGCATGCACAAGAATTTTGGTGTCTGAGAGGGGGTTAAGGTTAGTTAGGTAAGAGGAGACTATGTAATTTGGATGATTTCACACAATAGTTCAGTGTATTTTCATTTATAACTAGAGATGAGCGAACCGGTCGCGGTTCGGCTCGAGGTTGGTTCGCCGAACGGACCTCCCGTTCGAGTTCGGTTCGTCGAACGTTCGACGAACCGAACTCGAACTGCATAGGAAACAATGGCAGGCAATCACAAACACAGAAAAACACCTAGAAAACACCCTCAAAGGTGTCCTAAAGGTGACAAACAACTCAAACACATTGGAAAGTGACAAGGACATATACTCATGCGAAAACAAAACAGCTGGACAAGGAAAAAGAGGAGGACACACAGATATAGGCATGGCACGCCCTTCTAAAATCATGTAAAACACCGCAAGGTGACTCCAAGCGGAGTCTCCATTTTTTCCAAAAATTGGGCCACACACACACCCACCCCTTCAGTGGCAGCAGTTGTGCCCCAGTTGTACACTTCACAGCTACATTTGCATCAAGCACATTCAAAAATACGCCATTCTTATCCATCCCCAGGATGACACCGGGGTAGGTAGCAAAGTCTTTGCTGACCCATGACTTGTTCATCTTGGCTTCTTTTAAAAACAATGTAAGCAAGGGTTACTCCAAGCGGAGTCTCCCTTTTTTCCAAAAATTGGGCCACACAGACACCCACCCCATCAGTGGCAGCACTTGGGCCCTAGTTGCAAACAGGATGTTTTGATTTGCATCAAGCACATTCAAAAATACGCCATTCTTATCCGTCCCCAGGATGACACCGGGGTAGGTAGCAAAGTATTTCCTGATCCCAGCTCTGTTCATCTTGGCTTCTTTTAAAAACACATCAAGCAAGGGTTACTCCAAGCGGAGTCTCCCTTTTTTTCCAAAAATTGGGCCACACAGACACCCACCCCATCAGTGGCAGCACTTGGGCCCTAGTTGCAAACAGAATGTTTTGATTTGCATCAAGCACATTCAAAAATACGCCATTCTTATCCGTCCCCAGGATGACACCGGGGTAGGTAGCAAAGTATTTCCTGATCCCAGCTCTGTTCATCTTGGCTTCTTTTAAAAACACATCAAGCAAGGGTTACTCCAAGCGGAGTCTCCCTTTTTTCCAAAAATTGGGCCACACAGACACCCACCCCATCAGTGGCAGCACTTGGGCCCTAGTTGCAAACAGGATGTTTTGATTTGCATCAAGCACATTCAAAAATACGCCATTCTTATCCGTCCCCAGGATGACACCGGGGTAGGTAGCAAAGTCTTTGCTGATCCCAGCTCTGTTCATCTTGGCTTCTTTTAAAAACACATCAAGCAAGGGTTACTCCAAGCGGAGTCTCCCTTTTTTTCCAAAAATTGGGCCACACAGACACCCACCCCATCAGTGGCAGCACTTGGGCCCTAGTTGCAAACAGGATGTTTTGATTTGCATCAAGCACATTCAAAAATACGCCATTCTTATCCGTCCCCAGGATGACACTGGGGTAGGTAGCAAAGTCTTTCCTGATCCCAGCTCTGTTCATCTTGGCTTCTTTTAAAAACACATCAAGCAAGGGTTACTCCAAGCGGAGTCTCCCTTTTTTTCCAAAAATTGGGCCACACAGACACCCACCCCATCAGTGGCAGCACTTGGGCCCTAGTTGCAAACAGGATGTTTTGATTTGCATCAAGCACATTCAAAAATACGCCATTCTTATCCGTCCCCAGGATGACACCGGGGTAGGTAGCAAAGTCTTTCCTGATCCCAGCTCTGTTCATCTTGGCTTCTTTTAAAAACACATCAAGCAAGGGTTACTCCAAGCGGAGTCTCCCTTTTTTTCCAAAAATTGGGCCACACAGACACCCACCCCATCAGTGGCAGCACTTGGGCCCTAGTTGCAAACAGGATGTTTTGATTTGCATCAAGCACATTCAAAAATACGCCATTCTTATCCGTCCCCAGGATGACACCGGGGTAGGTAGCAAAGTATTTCCTGATCCCAGCTCTGTTCATCTTGGCTTCTTTTAAAAACACATCAAGCAAGGGTTACTCCAAGCGGAGTCTCCCTTTTTTCCAAAAATTGGGCCACACAGACACCCACCCCATCAGTGGCAGCACTTGGGCCCTAGTTGCAAACAGGATGTTTTGATTTGCATCAAGCACATTCAAAAATACGCCATTCTTATCCGTCCCCAGGATGACACCGGGGTAGGTAGCAAAGTCTTTGCTGATCCCAGCTCTGTTCATCTTGGCTTCTTTTAAAAACACATCAAGCAAGGGTTACTCCAAGCGGAGTCTCCCTTTTTTTCCAAAAATTGGGCCACACAGACACCCACCCCATCAGTGGCAGCACTTGGGCCCTAGTTGCAAACAGGATGTTTTGATTTGCATCAAGCACATTCAAAAATACGCCATTCTTATCCGTCCCCAGGATGACACCGGGGTAGGTAGCAAAGTCTTTCCTGATCCCAGCTCTGTTCATCTTGGCTTCTTTTAAAAACACATCAAGCAAGGGTTACTCCAAGCGGAGTCTCCCTTTTTTTCCAAAAATTGGGCCACACAGACACCCACCCCATCAGTGGCAGCACTTGGGCCCTAGTTGCAAACAGGATGTTTTGATTTGCATCAAGCACATTCAAAAATACGCCATTCTTATCCGTCCCCAGGATGACACCGGGGTAGGTAGCAAAGTCTTTCCTGATCCCAGCTCTGTTCATCTTGGCTTCTTTTAAAAACACATCAAGCAAGGGTTACTCCAAGCGGAGTCTCCCTTTTTTTCCAAAAATTGGGCCACACAGACACCCACCCCATCAGTGGCAGCACTTGGGCCCTAGTTGCAAACAGGATGTTTTGATTTGCATCAAGCACATTCAAAAATACGCCATTCTTATCCGTCCCCAGGATGACACCGGGGTAGGTAGCAAAGTATTTCCTGATCCCAGCTCTGTTCATCTTGGCTTCTTTTAAAAACACATCAAGCAAGGGTTACTCCAAGCGGAGTCTCCCTTTTTTCCAAAAATTGGGCCACACAGACACCCACCCCATCAGTGGCAGCACTTGGGCCCTAGTTGCAAACAGGATGTTTTGATTTGCATCAAGCACATTCAAAAATACGCCATTCTTATCCGTCCCCAGGATGACACCGGGGTAGGTAGCAAAGTCTTTCCTGATCCCAGCTCTGTTCATCTTGGCTTCTTTTAAAAACACATCAAGCAAGGGTTACTCCAAGCGGAGTCTCCCTTTTTTTCCAAAAATTGGGCCACACAGACACCCACCCCATCAGTGGCAGCACTTGGGCCCTAGTTGCAAACAGGATGTTTTGATTTGCATCAAGCACATTCAAAAATACGCCATTCTTATCCGTCCCCAGGATGACACCGGGGTAGGTAGCAAAGTCTTTCCTGATCCCAGCTCTGTTCATCTTGGCTTCTTTTAAAAACACATCAAGCAAGGGTTACTCCAAGCGGAGTCTCCCTTTTTTTCCAAAAATTGGGCCACACAGACACCCACCCCATCAGTGGCAGCACTTGGGCCCTAGTTGCAAACAGGATGTTTTGATTTGCATCAAGCACATTCAAAAATACGCCATTCTTATCCGTCCCCAGGATGACACCGGGGTAGGTAGCAAAGTATTTCCTGATCCCAGCTCTGTTCATCTTGGCTTCTTTTAAAAACACATCAAGCAAGGGTTACTCCAAGCGGAGTCTCCCTTTTTTTCCAAAAATTGGGCCACACAGACACCCACCCCATCAGTGGCAGCACTTGGGCCCTAGTTGCAAACAGGATGTTTTGATTTGCATCAAGCACATTCAAAAATACGCCATTCTTATCCGTCCCCAGGATGACACCGGGGTAGGTAGCAAAGTATTTCCTGATCCCAGCTCTGTTCATCTTGGCTTCTTTTAAAAACACATCAAGCAAGGGTTACTCCAAGCGGAGTCTCCCTTTTTTTCCAAAAATTGGGCCACACAGACACCCACCCCATCAGTGGCAGCACTTGGGCCCTAGTTGCAAACAGGATGTTTTGATTTGCATCAAGCACATTCAAAAATACGCCATTCTTATCCGTCCCCAGGATGACACCGGGGTAGGTAGCAAAGTCTTTCCTGATCCCAGCTCTGTTCATCTTGGCTTCTTTTAAAAACACATCAAGCAAGGGTTACTCCAAGCGGAGTCTCCCTTTTTTTCCAAAAATTGGGCCACACAGACACCCACCCCATCAGTGGCAGCACTTGGGCCCTAGTTGCAAACAGGATGTTTTGATTTGCATCAAGCACATTCAAAAATACGCCATTCTTATCCGTCCCCAGGATGACACCGGGGTAGGTAGCAAAGTCTTTCCTGATCCCAGCTCTGTTCATCTTGGCTTCTTTTAAAAACACATCAAGCAAGGGTTACTCCAAGCGGAGTCTCCCTTTTTTTCCAAAAATTGGGCCACACAGACACCCACCCCATCAGTGGCAGCACTTGGGCCCTAGTTGCAAACAGGATGTTTTGATTTGCATCAAGCACATTCAAAAATACGCCATTCTTATCCGTCCCCAGGATGACACCGGGGTAGGTAGCAAAGTCTTTCCTGATCCCAGCTCTGTTCATCTTGGCTTCTTTTAAAAACACATCAAGCAAGGGTTACTCCAAGCGGAGTCTCCCTTTTTTTCCAAAAATTGGGCCACACAGACACCCACCCCATCAGTGGCAGCACTTGGGCCCTAGTTGCAAACAGGATGTTTTGATTTGCATCAAGCACATTCAAAAATACGCCATTCTTATCCGTCCCCAGGATGACACCGGGGTAGGTAGCAAAGTATTTCCTGATCCCAGCTCTGTTCATCTTGGCTTCTTTTAAAAACACATCAAGCAAGGGTTACTCCAAGCGGAGTCTCCCTTTTTTCCAAAAATTGGGCCACACAGACACCCACCCCATCAGTGGCAGCACTTGGGCCCTAGTTGCAAACAGGATGTTTTGATTTGCATCAAGCACATTCAAAAATACGCCATTCTTATCCGTCCCCAGGATGACACCGGGGTAGGTAGCAAAGTCTTTGCTGATCCCAGCTCTGTTCATCTTGGCTTCTTTTAAAAACACATCAAGCAAGGGTTACTCCAAGCGGAGTCTCCCTTTTTTTCCAAAAATTGGGCCACACAGACACCCACCCCATCAGTGGCAGCACTTGGGCCCTAGTTGCAAACAGGATGTTTTGATTTGCATCAAGCACATTCAAAAATACGCCATTCTTATCCGTCCCCAGGATGACACCGGGGTAGGTAGCAAAGTCTTTCCTGATCCCAGCTCTGTTCATCTTGGCTTCTTTTAAAAACACATCAAGCAAGGGTTACTCCAAGCGGAGTCTCCCTTTTTTTCCAAAAATTGGGCCACACAGACACCCACCCCATCAGTGGCAGCACTTGGGCCCTAGTTGCAAACAGGATGTTTTGATTTGCATCAAGCACATTCAAAAATACGCCATTCTTATCCGTCCCCAGGATGACACCGGGGTAGGTAGCAAAGTCTTTCCTGATCCCAGCTCTGTTCATCTTGGCTTCTTTTAAAAACACATCAAGCAAGGGTTACTCCAAGCGGAGTCTCCCTTTTTTTCCAAAAATTGGGCCACACAGACACCCACCCCATCAGTGGCAGCACTTGGGCCCTAGTTGCAAACAGGATGTTTTGATTTGCATCAAGCACATTCAAAAATACGCCATTCTTATCCGTCCCCAGGATGACACCGGGGTAGGTAGCAAAGTCTTTCCTGATCCCAGCTCTGTTCATCTTGGCTTCTTTTAAAAACACATCAAGCAAGGGTTACTCCAAGCGGAGTCTCCCTTTTTTTCCAAAAATTGGGCCACACAGACACCCACCCCATCAGTGGCAGCACTTGGGCCCTAGTTGCAAACAGGATGTTTTGATTTGCATCAAGCACATTCAAAAATACGCCATTCTTATCCGTCCCCAGGATGACACCGGGGTAGGTAGCAAAGTCTTTGCTGATCCCAGATCTGTTCATCTTGGCTTCTTTTAAAAACACATCAAGCAAGGGTTACTCCAAGCGGAGTCTCCCTTTTTTTCCAAAAATTGGGCCACACAGACACCCACCCCATCAGTGGCAGCACTTGGGCCCTAGTTGCAAACAGGATGTTTTGATTTGCATCAAGCACATTCAAAAATACGCCATTCTTATCCGTCCCCAGGATGACACCGGGGTAGGTAGCAAAGTCTTTCCTGATTCCAGCTCTGTTCATCTTGGCTTCTTTTAAAAACACATCAAGCAAGGGTTACTCCAAGCGGAGTCTCCCTTTTTTTCCAAAAATTGGGCCACACAGACACCCACCCCATCAGTGGCAGCACTTGGGCCCTAGTTGCAAACAGGATGTTTTGATTTGCATCAAGCACATTCAAAAATACGCCATTCTTATCCGTCCCCAGGATGACACCGGGGTAGGTAGCAAAGTCTTTGCTGATCCCAGCTCTGTTCATCTTGGCTTCTTTTAAAAACACATCAAGCAAGGGTTACTCCAAGCGGAGTCTCCCTTTTTTTCCAAAAATTGGGCCACACAGACACCCACCCCATCAGTGGCAGCACTTGGGCCCTAGTTGTACACTTCACAGCTACATTTGCATCAATCACATTCAAAAATACCCCATAATTAACCGTCCCCAGGATGACACCGGGGTAGGTAGCAAAGTCTTTGCTGACCCATGACTTGTTCATCTTGGCTTCTTTTAAAAACAATGTAAGCAAGGGTTACTCCAAGCGGAGTCTCCCTTTTTTCCAAAAATTGGGCCACACAGACACCCACCCCATCAGTGGCAGCACTTGGGCCCTAGTTGCAAACAGGATGTTTTGATTTGCATCAAGCACATTCAAAAATACGCCATTCTTATCCGTCCCCAGGATGACACCGGGGTAGGTAGCAAAGTCTTTCCTGATCCCAGCTCTGTTCATCTTGGCTTCTTTTAAAAACACATCAAGCAAGGGTTACTCCAAGCGGAGTCTCCCTTTTTTTCCAAAAATTGGGCCACACAGACACCCACCCCATCAGTGGCAGCACTTGGGCCCTAGTTGTACACTTCACAGCTACATTTGCATCAATCACATTCAAAAATACCCCATAATTAACCGTCCCCAGGATGACACCGGGGTAGGTAGCAAAGTCTTTGCTGACCCATGACTTGTTCATCTTGGCTTCTTTTAAAAACAATGTAAGCAAGGGTTACTCCAAGCGGAGTCTCCCTTTTTTCCAAAAATTGGGCCACACAGACACCCACCCCATCAGTGGCAGCACTTGGGCCCTAGTTGTACACTTCACAGCTACATTTGCATCAATCACATTCAAAAATACCCCATAATTAACCGTCCCCAGGATGACACCGGGGTAGGTAGCAAAGTCTTTGCTGACCCATGACTTGTTCATCTTGGCTTCTTTTAAAAACAATGTAAGCAAGGGTTACTCCAAGCGGAGTCTCCCTTTTTTCCAAAAATTGGGCCACACAGACACCCACCCCATCAGTGGCAGCACTTGGGCCCTAGTTGCAAACAGGATGTTTTGATTTGCATCAAGCACATTCAAAAATACGCCATTCTTATCCGTCCCCAGGATGACACCGGGGTAGGTAGCAAAGTCTTTCCTGATCCCAGCTCTGTTCATCTTGGCTTCTTTTAAAAACACATCAAGCAAGGGTTACTCCAAGCGGAGTCTCCCTTTTTTTCCAAAAATTGGGCCACACAGACACCCACCCCATCAGTGGCAGCACTTGGGCCCTAGTTGTACACTTCACAGCTACATTTGCATCAATCACATTCAAAAATACCCCATAATTAACCGTCCCCAGGATGACACCGGGGTAGGTAGCAAAGTCTTTGCTGACCCATGACTTGTTCATCTTGGCTTCTTTTAAAAACAATGTAAGCAAGGGTTACTCCAAGCGGAGTCTCCCTTTTTTCCAAAAATTGGGCCACACAGACACCCACCCCATCAGTGGCAGCACTTGGGCCCTAGTTGCAAACAGGATGTTTTGATTTGCATCAAGCACATTCCAAATCCACAAGCATTTACTCTCCCCAGGATGACACAGGGGTAGTAAATTCCTTTTGGATCCATGACTTGTTCATTTTGATGAACGTCAGTCTGTCCACATTGTCACTGGACAGACGCGTGCGCTTATCTGTCAGCACACACCCAGCAGCACTGAATACACGTTCAGAGACAACGCTGGCAGCTGGACACGACAAAATCTCCAAGGCGTAACTGGAGAGCTCTGGCCATTTTTCTATGTTTGAAGCCCAAAAGGAGCAAGGCTCCAGTTGCACAGTCATGGCATCGATGTTCATTTGGAGATACTCCTGTATCATCCTCTCCAGCCGTTGAGTATGTGTCAGACTTGTTGTCTCTGGTGGCCTTGCAAAAGAGGGTCTAAAAAAATTATGAAAAGATTCCATAAAATTGCTGTTACCGGCACCAGATACGGTCCTACTGGTACGGGTAGACTGGTGAAGATGACGAGACCGTCCCATGTTTGTCAAGTTACAACTGGGAGATTCCCTCCCTGCACCTGCACGGTTGTTTGGTGGAAAAGCCGAGCTAAGATCGAGTAACAGCTTCTGCTGATACTCCTGCATACGTGCGTCCCTTTCTATGGCTGGAATTATGTCACAAAATTTGGACTTGTACCGGGGATCTAATAGTGTGGCAATCCAGTAGTCATCATCACTTCTAATTTTGACAATACGACTGTCATGTTGGAGGTAGTGCAACAAAAAGGCACTCATGTGTCTTGCGCAGCCATGCGGACCAAGTCCACGCTGTGTTTGTGGCATAGAGGTGCTACCCGTTCTTTCTTCCTCTGACATCTCCCCCCAACCTCTTTCAACTGAAATTTGACCAAGGTCTCCCTCATCCGCTGAGTCTTCCATGTCCATGGACAGTTCGTCCTCCATTTCTTCATGTTCTCCTGCACCTTGCTCAACATTTCGCCTGCTACTATGCGCCCTTGTCGATCCCTGTTCCCCATGGTCCCATGCCTGCTGCGTTGGTGATGATGAACGTCTGGACCTTGGTGATGTTGTTGTCCCTTGCACATATGAATCCTCCTGTAGTTCCTCCCCTTCATGTTGTCCCACCCCCTGACTCCGAATAGTGTTTAGCGTGTGCTCCAGCATGTAAATGACTGGAATCGTCATGCTGATAATGGCATTGTCAGAGCTAAACATATTCGTCGCCATGTCGAAACTGTGCAGAAGGGTGCATAGGTCCTTGATCTGAGACCACTCCATCAGGGTGATCTGCCCCACCTCTGCATCTCGTTGGCCCAGGCTATACGTCATGACGTATTGCACCAGGGCTCTGCGGTGCTGCCACAGTCGCTGTAACATGTGGAGAGTTGAATTCCAGCGTGTCGCCACATCGCATTTCAGGCGATGAACCGGCAGGCCGAAAGACTTCTGTAGCGATGCAAGTCGCTCAGCTGCGGCGCTTGAACGCCGGAAGTGAGCAGACAGTTTTCGTGCCCTGTTCAGAAGGCCATCTAGGCCGGGATAGTGTGTTAAAAATTGCTGCACGACAAGGTTCAACACGTGAGCCATACAAGGTACGTGTGTCACCTTGCCCAGGCGAAGGGCCGCACCCAGGTTTGCAGCATTGTCGCACACGGCCTTACCAGGCTGCAGGTTGAGTGGAGACAACCATTTATTAAACTCGGACCGCAGAGCTGACCACAACTCCTCAGCTGTGTGACTCTTATTACCAAGACATGTCAAGCTAAAGACCGCCTGATGCCGTTGCGCTCGGCTGCCAGCATAGTAATGAGGCGTGCGTGATTCCTTCTGCGCAGTGAGAACGCTGGTGGCCTGACCAGGCAGGCTTGGGGCGGAGGTGGAGGACCCAGATGAGGTGGAGGATGCAGAAGCTGTGGCGGAACTTGGACAGACAGAGGATTGACACACAAGTCGTGGGGACGGCAAGACTTGTGCAGCAGACCCTTCACCATCTATCACCATAGTTACCCAGTGCCCAGTCAGCGACATGTAACGTCCCTGTCCATGCTTACTGGTCCAAGTATCGGTGGTGAAATGCACCCGTTCACACACAGAGTTTCTCAAGGAAGCGGTGATGTTGTGTGCGACATGCTGGTGTAGCGCGGGCACACCTTTCTTAGAGAAGTAGTGGCGACTAGGCATCTGGTACTGGGGCACAGCGACAGACATAAGGTCTCTAAAATCCTGTGTGTCCACTAGGCGGAAAGGCAGCATTTCGGTAGCCAACAGCTTACAGAGGGATAGAGTCAACCTCTTAGCTTTGTCATGGGTCGGAGGAAGTGGCCTTTTATTTGACCACATCTGAGGGACAGAGATCTGGCTGCTGTGTGTAGACGGTGTTGAGTAGGGTGTCCCTGGAAAAATGCAGGTTTGTGAGGAAAGTGCAGGCGGAGACATGATGTTGCCTTCATCCAACGTTGGTGCTATCGATGTCTGAGAGAGCTGTACACACTCACTTGTTTCCCCTTCCAAACCAACTGACGACCTTACAAGCAAACTGCCTGTTGCGGTTACAGTGGTGGAAGTTTTGCGTGGAAAAACAGGTGTGACAGCTGTCCCCACAGTCCTAGAAGATGAAGAGCGCGCGGATGCACTGGAAGGGGCGGGCGGTGGATGGTTCGCTCCGCTAGCCGGCATTGCAGCACGGTGAGCTTCCCACCGGGACTTATGATATTTATTCATGTGACGATTCATGGAAGAAGTTGTCAAACTGCTGAGGTTTTGACCTCTACTAACAGAATCATGACAAATGTTACATATCACATGAGTTGGGCGATCTTTTTCGATGTGAAAAAAGGCCCAGGCTAGGCAAGGCTTAGAGGCCATGCGACCTGTTGATCCACCCCGAATAATGCTCATAGGCAGAGTGGTGGCTGAGGATGCAGTTGTAGACGTGCTACCAGTGCGCCGACTCTGTCCAGGAAGGCGCAAGGTAACTTCGTCGTCGGTTGCATCCTCCTCCACCGCCTCTGTTGACCTCCTCGAGTGCCTGACTGGGGGTTGACAGTAGGTGGGATCTAGAACGTCATCATCAATTGTTGTGTTCGCACTCCCCTCCCCCTCAGACCGAGCCTCTTCTTGCCCTGACCGAATATTTAAGTTGTCATCCCAATCGGGTATCTGCGTCTCATCTTCATCAGTATGTTCCTCATTGTCTATAACCATAGGTGTTACAGTTTGTGACAAAGGGTCAACATTATGCTCAGAAACTTGGTCCTCACGGCCTGAATCTGAGTCACAAAGGTTCTGGGCATCACTGCAGACCATTTCCTGTTCTGTACTCACTGTAGCTTGGGAGCAGACCTCTGATTCCCAGGCTATAGTGTGACTGAACAGCTCTGCAGACTCAGCCATCTCAGTTCCACCATACTGTGCAGGGCTGATGGAGACTTCAGAGCTGGGAGAAATCAAGTGTGATTGGGATGACAACTCAGAGGAATGGTGTTTTTTGGATGCGGTACTTGAAGTGGCTGAGAGGGCACTTGTTGGACCACTTGAGATCCATTCAAGCATTTTCCTTTTTTGCCCATCATCTACCTTTGTTCCTCTTGTTCGTGTCCGTAAAAAAGGGAGCACATCGGATTGTCCACAATAAGTAGTAGACATCTTACTTTTGCTAGTAGATGGTCTATCTTCAGCAGATGATAATGGAGCTTTGGCACCTTCCCCACTGACAAAACCTTTTTTGCCTTTTCCACCACGCCTCTTCCCCTTTCCACCAGCATCTGTCATTTTGCCACTCATGTTGATTGCGACAGGATTGTGGACTGAAAATGTGGTAGTAAAAATTGAGAGGTGGTGAAGATTGCAGTGGTGTTCTAGCTTTATTAACAGCAGAATAATAAAGAATAAATATCCCTGACAATGTAACTTAGTTATAATTCGTTGGAGTGTGCAACGCAGGCAGACGTGCTGCAAATGTCTTGGCACTAGTGGGACTATAACAAAGTCCAATAGCCACGTATAGGATGCCACTAGGTACACTGAGTGTGTGCTAGTATAATGGCTTAGTTATAATTAGTTGGAGTGTGCAACGCAGGCAGACGTGCTGCAAATGTCTTGGCACTAGTGGGACTATAGCAAAGTCCAATATCCACGTATAGGATGCCACTAGGTTCACTGAGTGTGTGCTAGTATAATGGCTTAGTTATAATTAGTTGGAGTGTGCAACGCAGGCAGATGCGCTCTGCAAATGTCTTGGCACTAGTGGGACTATAGCAAAGTCCAATAGCCACGTATAGGATGCCACTAGGTACACTGAGTGTGTGCTAGTATAATGGCTTAGTTATAATTAGTTGGAGTGTGCAACGCAGGCAGACGTGCTGCAAATGTCTTGGCACTAGTGGGACTATAGCAAAGTCCAATAGCCACGTATAGGATGCCACTAGGTACACTGAGTGTGTGCTAGTATAATGGCTTAGTTATAATTAGTTGGAGTGTGCAACGCAGGCAGACGTGCTGCAAATGTCTTGGCACTAGTGGGACTATAGCAAAGTCCAATAGCCACGTATAGGATGCCACTAGGTACACTGAGTGTGTGCTAGTATAATGGCTTAGTTATAATTAGTTGGAGTGTGCAACGCAGGCAGACGTGCTGCAAATGTCTTGGCACTAGTGGGACTATAGCAAAGTCCAATAGCCACGTATAGGATGCCACTAGGTACACTGAGTGTGTGCTAGTATAATGGCTTAGTTATAATTAGTTGGAGTGTGCAACGCAGGCAGACGTGCTGCAAATGTCTTGGCACTAGTGGGACTATAGCAAAGTCCAATATCCACGTATAGGATGCCACTAGGTTCACTGAGTGTGTGCTAGTATAATGGCTTAGTTATAATTAGTTGGAGTGTGCAACGCAGGCAGACGTGCTGCAAATGTCTTGGCACTAGTGGGACTATAGCAAAGTCCAATATCCACGTATAGGATGCCACTAGGTACACTGAGTGTGTGCTAGTATAATGGCTTAGTTATAATTAGTTGGAGTGTGCAACGCAGGCAGATGCGCTCTGCAAATGTCTTGGCACTAGTAGGACTATAGCAAAGTCCAATAGCCACGTATAGGATGCCACTAGGTACACTGAGTGTGTGCTAGTATAATGGCTTAGTTATAATTAGTTGGAGTGTGCAACGCAGGCAGACGTGCTGCAAATGTCTTGGCACTAGTGGGACTATAGCAAAGTCCAATAGCCACGTATAGGATGCCACTAGGTACACTGAGTGTGTGCTAGTATAATGGCTTAGTTATAATTAGTTGGAGTGTGCAACGCAGGCAGACGTGCTGCAAATGTCTTGGCACTAGTGGGACTATAGCAAAGTCCAATAGCCACGTATAGGATGCCACTAGGTACACTGAGTGTGTGCTAGTATAATGGCTTAGTTATAATTAGTTGGAGTGTGCAACGCAGGCAGACGTGCTGCAAATGTCTTGGCACTAGTGGGACTATAGCAAAGTCCAATATCCACGTATAGGATGCCACTAGGTTCACTGAGTGTGTGCTAGTATAATGGCTTAGTTATAATTAGTTGGAGTGTGCAACGCAGGCAGACGTGCTGCAAATGTCTTGGCACTAGTGGGACTATAGCAAAGTCCAATATCCACGTATAGGATGCCACTAGGTTCACTGAGTGTGTGCTAGTATAATGGCTTAGTTATAATTAGTTGGAGTGTGCAACGCAGGCAGATGCGCTCTGCAAATGTCTTGGCACTAGTAGGACTATAGCAAAGTCCAATAGCCACGTATAGGATGCCACTAGGTACACTGAGTGTGTGCTAGTATAATGGCTTAGTTATAATTAGTTGGAGTGTGCAACGCAGGCAGACGTGCTGCAAATGTCTTGGCACTAGTGGGACTATAGCAAAGTCCAATAGCCACGTATAGGATGCCACTAGGTACACTGAGTGTGTGCTAGTATAATGGCTTAGTTATAATTAGTTGGAGTGTGCAACGCAGGCAGACGTGCTGCAAATGTCTTGGCACTAGTGGGACTATAGCAAAGTCCAATATCCACGAATAGGATGCCACTAGGTTCACTGAGTGTGTGCTAGTATAATGGCTTAGTTATAATTAGTTGGAGTGTGCAACGCAGGCAGATGCGCTCTTCAAATGTCTTGGCACTAGTAGGACTATAGCAAAGTCCAATAGCCACGTATAGGATGCCACTAAAAAACACTTAGTGTGTGCAAGTATAATGGCTTAGTTATAATTAGTTGGAGTGTGCAACGCAGGCAGATGCGCTCTGCAAATGTCTTGGCACTAGTGGGACTATAGCAAAGTCCAATAGCCACGTATAGGATGCCACTAGGTACACTGAGTGTTTGCTAGTAAAATTGCTTAGTTTAAAAAAGTTGTAGTGTGCAATGCAGGCAGATGTGCTCTGCTAATGTCTTTGCACTAGTGGGACTATAGCAAAGTCCAATAGCCACGTATAGGATGCCACTAGGTACACTGAGTGTGTGCTAGTATAATGGCTTAGTTATAATTCGTTGGAGTGTGCAACGCAGGCAGATGCGCTCTGCAAATGTCTTGGCACTAGTGGGACTATAGCAAAGTCCAATAGCCACGTATAGGATGCCACTAGGTACACTGAGTGTTTGCTAGTAAAATTGCTTAGTTTAAAAAAGTTGTAGTGTGCAATGCAGGCAGACGTGCTCTGCAAATGTCTTTGCACTAGTGGGACTATAGCAAAGTCCAATAGCCACGTATAGGATGCCACTAGGTACACTGAATGTTTGCTAGTATAATGGCTTACTTAGAATGAGTTGGAGTGTGCAGAGGACAAGAGGGTACAGTGGCAGGATTGTGGTGCTCTGGGTAGAGGAATGGAAGCCTGCCTTTCTATTCCCTCCTAATGGTGAAATGCAGGGAGGAAATCCCTGACCTGGGCTACACAGACGCTGTTGCTGTTTGCAGGACCTGTCACTTATGGCTCTCTGACCCTGCCGCTTTGAGCCCTTAAAAGGACTGCTAGAATGTGCTCTCCCTAAGCTGTCTAACGCTGTGTATGCAGCGCATACAGCTGTATCGGCTATAGGACTCAGGAGGACGGAGCTGCGACACTGATGTCTGACACCAAAGACGCAGAAGGCAGATAATGGCGTTCGTGAAGAAAATGTCCGGTTTTATAATGCAGGGACATGTGACATGCAGATCCTATCACACATGCCGTTGCTTCTCTGGCTCAAAGTCCACTTAGGTGTGTGTGTGTCTGTGATTGGCTGACATGCTGGCCCGCCCCACAAGACGCGCGCGCTTAGGGAAGGAAGACAAGAAAAAAAAAAAAAAGGCGATCGCCATTATAGAAACAGCAGTGATCTGAAGGCGCTGTTCACGCACACTATACACTGAAATGTGATAATAGTTTGATTCACAGAGTGACTTACACTATTACAGCAGAAACCAAGCTAGGATTTAGCTGTTTTTTGGCTGCTAGAACCGTTCTCGAACGTTTCTAGAACTATCGAGCTTTTGCAAAAAGCTCGAGTTCTAGTTCGATCTAGAACATGCCCCAAAATCACTCGAGCCGCGAACTGGAGAACCACGAACCGCGCTCAACTCTATTTATAACACACTGCCATTCTTATGCAGAAGCACTTCTGAAGTTAGCAATATCAAAGTTAGTGTCCCATGCTGTCACTCTTGATGTCAGGAAGACATACTTCACAATCATTTTTATGCACTATCACTTCACGATTGCACAATCACTTTTGGGCACGTATCACTTCACGATTGCACAATCACTTTTGGGCACGTATCACTTAACGATTGCACAATCACTTTTTGGGCACTTATCACTACTCGTGTACAACCAATTTTGGGCAATTATCACTTCACAGTAGCACTTCACAATTTTAAATATTGTTATGACTGAGTAATCTTGCATAGTGCAATGCAAGCATGCTCAGAAACCAGCCAGTATTGTACTGGCACAACCTTTTGGAAGAAGACCAAGCCTAACATTTGCCTAACCGACCCTAGTGTTTGTGTGGTTAGTGTAGGCTGAAAACAAAGGTCACTGTCCAAAGTGCAATGGACAGTGAGCTTATTTGTCTATAAGACGACATTAGACAGATATCTTGGCGTGGTGTGGTTATTTTTACATTTAACATTGATAGAAAACAAAAACAAGTATGTTTCCAAATGAACAACACTCTCTTTGGGCAAATTTAGAACCTTTATTACCAGTGAATTAAGGTATATCCTTTTACATATTTAACAAACAATGTAATAAACTTAGATAGAGGAAGGTAGTACAATCAGCTATGAGGAAAGTCAAATTAATTAATTTCACAAATGACCAATTCAGACCCAAAGATTATTATTCTGTGCCATTTAACCTTTTCATGGAAACATACTTGGGTTACTCCAAAAATTAAAAAGAAAACATTCTAATGGACAATGACAGACACAACACTTTATTTTTATTTATGAAATCACAATTTTGTATTACCAAGCTAACCAGGTGACATATTTTTATTACGTGCCATAAGTGTGTAATACTTAAATGTAAGTGTATGTCATGTTATTTTTTTAAGTGCTCAGTGTGCCATATTAAGGTTATAATTTAAATGTAAGTGTATGTAATGCAAGTAAAATATATCTTTGTACCGTGTTATCCAGTAGAGATAAAAAAATTGTTTAAAAGAACTGAAGTCCTCAGTGGTTGATACCTTTTAATGGCTAGGCTACTTTCACACATCAGTTTTTTCCCATCAGGTACAATCCGGAAAAAAAAGGGTAAACCGGATCCGGTATCGCATCCGGTTTATCCCCATAGACTTGCATTGTAACAGGATTGTACCTGATGGCTTTCCGGTGTATCCGTTTTTTTCCGGATGCGGCAAAATAATTAAATGCGGCGGCCGGATAGAACGTTACATGTAACGTTTTTTCGCCCCTTAAAAAAACCGCATTGTGCCGGATCCGGCACAATGCGGCATTGTCTACAATGATTGTCTATGCATGCCGGATCCGGCGCGATGCGGTTTAAACCGGATGCGGCCACCGCATCCGGTTTGGTAAACAGAGCATGCGCAATTTTTTTTTTTTTTTACTTCACAAAACATATAAAGGCCTTCTGGACATTCTACCCACTTCCTGCCATTCGTTCCTGCCTTCAAGTTGTGCTGTCCTCCAGTCCAGTGCTCCAGGGAAGAGGTAATGTCCACAGTACTGTCCACAGATCACTGTTCTGAGCTGCGTACATGTACTTAGACATTTTTTTTTTTTTTTTTTTTTACAGGTGCAGTGCTGCGGTCAGCTACATTCTTGTGGTCCAGTCAGTTGTTGAAGCGAGGCCTGTCCAGTGGTCCTGTCCCTGTGTGCGGTGGGTGGAGTACAGCGTTCCTGGGCTGAGGTAATGTCCACAGATCACTGTTCTGAGCTGCGTACATGTACTTAGACATTTTTTTTTTTTTTTTACAGGTGCAGTGCTGCGGTCAGCTACAGTCTTGTGGTCCAGTCAGTTGTTGAAGCAAGGCCTGTCCAGTGGTCCTGTCCCTGTGTGCGGTGGGTGGAGTACAGCGTTCCTGGGCTGAGGTAATGTCCACAGTACTGTCCACAGATCACTGTTCTGAGCTGCGTACATGTACTTAGACATTTTTTTTTTTTCTTTTTTACAGGTGCAGTGCTGCGGTCAGCTACAGTCTTGTGGTCCAGTCAGTTGTGGGTGAAGCGAGGCCTGTCAAAAAAACAAGCGATGTCTTCTTCTGGGAGCCCTCCCTCCTGTTCACAAACTGAGGTATTTTGTTTTGTGTTTTTTTTTTTTTTTTTAAGAAAAACAAAAGTTTAAAAAAAAAAAAATTTCACAGGTTGCAGAAACATCACAGGAGGTGCTTCCAGAAGTGGACGAAAGGGGTGGAGAAATCCATGGAGCGGGCGGTCAGATTGTAAGTTTCATACAGGAATTGATTACCACAGCATACCCAACACATAAAAGCAAATAATTGGTTTTTTTTTTCTTCACTAAAGGCTTCCACTTCTAGGGCTCACGATAGAGCTCCTCCAAGACCGTCTCAGGGTCGGCGTCGAGGTGGCGGTGGTCATAGTGTAAGAAAATATCAATTTTTTTTTTTTTTTTTGGTTTCATGTCTGTGTGAATTTATGTCTAATATTTTATTTTTTTTTTTGTTCTTTTTTCTTTCTTTGAACAGGCATCACAGCGTGCTCCCGATTCTGACGGTGAGGAGGCCGGATGTATCAACATCGACCTCCTCATCGATGAAGTTAGAGAGAGGGAGCCGCTGTGGAACATGGCTGACCGCCGCCACGCTGATACCATCGTAACCCGTCGACTCTGGGACGAGGTATGCCACGCAGCGATAGAAGGTTGGGAGGAGCTCAATTCTCGGGCCCAGAAGAAAGCGCGTAAGTATTCACAGTTCAGTAGGTTATGCTGCAGGATGTAATGTGTTGTAACCACTTTGTGCTTTCCACTTTCAGGTGACAAACTTCAGAAGCGGTGGCGGTCTATCAGGGATCACTTCAAGAAGGAGTTGAATCAAGAGATGCAGGCCCCGAGTGGATCCGGAGGACGCAGATCCAAATACCGTTATTTTAGAGCGTTGTCGTTCCTCCGGACAACTATGGTGTGCAGAAGGTAAATATTCCCCACAATATGTACAAAGTATAATAGTTGATATGTCTGACCTTTTTTGCCTTTTTTTTTAGTCAGGGACAATGTATAGCAATTTAATTAATTATTGTTTTGTTTTTCCTCTTTTTAACAGCACCGTCTGCAGCACTCGGGAGCCTGCATCGAACCCGTCAGGAGCGATCCCAGCACAGTCCGCCACTGGGGAACACAGGCACAGACCCCACCCATCTGAACCTCCCCTTTCATCTAATACATCTGTCCCATCCACCTGCGCTGGAGCTTCCGGTGAGACTTCATTACCTGAAGCTGCTGGTGACGAGATAGCTTTTCCCCTACCCCACCCCTCTGACACTGCTGCCCTCAGTAGAACACCTTTGGGTTCTGGGCGTCAGCGTCATAGGGGTCAGGATAGGAGCTATGCGCCCGAGTTCTTGCATCTAAATGCAGCCTTCCAGAACGCCATTAAATTATTAGCAGAACAATCTAGTTCTGGTTTTAGCTTCATGAAGGCCTCTATGGATAAAAATACACACGAATTGTGCACGCGTCTGGACAGGCTGCATTTAGATGCAAGTAAATCACCCAATCATTGTTTTTTTCAAGCCGTACTCGAGCGCATGGAAAAGCTGTCTCCTGACCAGCAGATGCATGTAATGCAAGCCACACAGCAGGCTCTGGCGCAGGTTTCCTCCCAACCACCTCCACCCACCCCTCGTCCAGCACCTGCCCCCCCTCCAGCCATTGTCCCTACTCCCCCTGCTGCCCAGTACCAGCCTGCTGCCCAGTACCAGCTCCCAACCACATCTGCCCCTACACTTTCTACCCACTACCACCTCTCGCCTTCCACACCCATCATGACCCCAACACAAGCCTCTAATTCACCCGCCACCTCTTCTGTCTCCCAATCCCTCCACTCCACCCCACAATCCTTAACACATCCCATCCCATCTCCTGTTTTCCCTCTTGGTTTCTCCACCACACCTTCACCTTCTGTTACTTCCCCACCACCACCACCAACACCACTTTCCACCCTCCATACTCCCACTGTGCATGTGTTCCCATCTGACAGCCCCTCCAGTACTATCTCCACCCCAAGCCCAAGATATACTAATTTATAATTTGTTATTTATGTATGTAATAAAAAATAAAACATTTTAGTTGAAATGTATTTATTTGTTCTTGTTTTTTTTTGGGGGGGGGTAATATTTTTTTTCAAGTTCGGTTAATAATAAGGTAATACAAAAACATAACATGTTATAATTTGAAGGTGTAAAAATTACAATTTTTAAAGATATACAAAGATTAAAATTACCAAGGTTAACAAGATATTTTTTTATTTATTTTTAACTATTTTTATTTCTTATAAAACTAAAGACAAATCTTATACCATTTGATCTTGCCAATCTACTCTACCTACTGGGGACACAAAATAGTCTGCATATTTGTCACGGATTGTTGAACAGGCAAAACTACTCCGAAATCCAGGACTGGTGTAGTCAGACAAAGAGGTGGATTCCAAACTCTGGTCATCCAAGGACAAAGGTTCCTTTGTTAAAACAAAATTATGTAGTACCACACATGCTTTGACTATTTCATCAACAGTTTCAATGTTTAAATTAATCGCTGTTAACACTCGCCATTTGCTGGTTAGTATCCCAAAGGAGCATTCCACCATTCTTCTGGCTCTGGATAATCGGTAATTATATATTTTTTGTGTTTGCGTCAATCCACGGCTTGCATATGGCTTTAATAGATGTTGTGAGAGTTGAAAGGCTTCGTCGGCCACAAAAACAAAGGGCATTGGGGGCTTACATGTGCCAGGAAGAGGTCTTGCAGGAGGTAAATCAAAAGTATTCCCATATATTCGCCGCCCCATTGGGGACATTTTAAAGACCTGAGAGTCATTTGATCTCCCATATGCGCCAATGTCCACTGAGATAAATTTGTAGTCCGCATCAGTTATTGCCATTAGCACAATTGAGAAATACTTTTTATAGTTGTAGTATTCTGAACCCGAAGCTGCCGGTTTCACATTCCTTATATGTTTGCCGTCCACTGAGCCAAGGCAATTTGGAAACTGACAAATGTTGTAGTATTGTTCAGCAATTGCCAGCCATCTGTCCCTGGTGGGCTGTGGGATGAAATCCTCCTGTAGACAATCCCACAAGGCTCGGCAAGTCTCTCTAATGATTCCCGAGATGGTGGAAATACCTAGTCGAAACTGGTAGTGCAGGAACGAAAGCGACTCTCCAGTTGCAAGGAATCTGTAAAGGAAAGACAATAATTAAAAAAAAATAATGGCAAACACATTACAGTTAAAAGTCAATTTAACAGGAGGATACAATTAAAAAAAAAAGCTTACCTAAGCGTAACCAGCAAACGCTCCTTGGGTGTTATAGAGTAACGGCAGTAGGTGTCCGTTTTACGTATGTGGTCCGCAACAAGGCCAAGGAGGAAGTCAAAATTATTCACTGCCATCCGGACATAGCTTGTGAATTTTTCATGGTTTCCACGGACCTCCAGGTATAGGGTTGAAAACACCCCACGTGTCAGTCTCTGGGCAGTCAGGGGATGGATCCAAAAGCGTCGATGTCGCTGACGCCTCTGACGCTGTCGCTCCTTTTCTCTGACGATGATACCCAAGCGATTTGCCTCAAATGTAAAATCAGCAGTGATCTTTGTGATCTTTTCAAGAATAACATCCATGGTTTCTGCTTGTCTCTGTCTTCATTCTGTCATATATGCTTCAAAATACTGTATATATACCGTATTTTCCCAATAGCCAATCAGAATACGGAACACGTTAATTGTTTGTTTAGTGTTTTAAAACCGGATCCGTCAAAAAACGGACCAAACGGATGCAAAACGGATGTAAACCGGATCCACCAGGTGACCTTTGACACATTCAGAGTAGGAATGAATGTGTCTCATGGATTCATGTCTTTTTACATCAGTTAAAAGATGTGCTCCTCTGACCATCCGAGCGTGTCACAGCCCTGGACCAGACCCTTATCAAAGGACAATAAAACTTTCACACTGAACTGCAGCAAAATTTATGGCCACAACAGTTTGCCCCCCTGCCATAGAGATAGTTCTGTTTTATATAACTTTTTTTTTTTTTACTGCACTATTCTAAGTCCTGTTGTGTATAAATATGTGACTCTTCAGATTTTGTGTTATACCATGCCTGATGAAGAGACCTGAGTAGTCTCGAAAGCTTGCAATTATTACCATCTTTTCAGTTAGCCATTAAAAGGTATCAACCACTGAGGACTTCAGTTCTTTTAAACAATTTAGTGTATGTAATGTTATGTCACTTTTACAATAGACAACATTCCCTATCACAAAGACTATAAACATGACAACAGACCACACATCTTTTCAGGCCTAAAGGCCCCGTCACACTAAGCAACATCGCTAGCAACATCGCTGCTAACGAACAACTTTTGTGACGTTGCTAGCGATGTTGCTGTGTGTGACATCCAGCAACAACCTGGCCCCTGCTGTGAGGTCGTTGGTTGTTGCTGAATGTCCTGGGCCATTTTTTAGTTGTTGCTGTCCCGCTGTGAAGCACAGATCGCTGTGTGTGACAGCGAGACAGCAACAACTAAATGTGCAGGCAGCAGGAGCCGGCTTCTGCGGAGGCTGGTAACCAATGTAAACATCGGGTAACCAAGAAGCCCTGTCCTTGGTTACCCGATATTTACCTTTGTTACCAGCCTCCGCCGCTCTCACTGTCAGTGCCAGCTCCTGCTCTGTGTACATGTAGCTGCAGGACACATCGGGTTAATTAACCCGATGTGTGCTGTAGCTAGGAAAGCAGGGAGCCAGCGCTAAGCGGTGTGCGCTGCTCCCTGCTCTGTGCACATTTAGCTGCAGCACACATCGGGTAATTAACCCCATGTGTGCTGTACTAGGAGAGCAGGGAGCCAGCGCTCAGTGTGCGCTGCTCCCTGCTCTCTGCACGTGTAGCTGCGTGAGCTGGTAACCAAGGTAAATATCGGGTTGGTTACCCGATATTTACCTTAGTTACCAAGCGCAGCATGTTCCACGCGGCGCTGGGAGCTGGTCACTGGTTGCTGGTGAGCTCACCAGCAACTCGTGTAGCGACGCTCCAGCGATCCCTGCCAGGTCAGGTTGCTGGTGGGATCGCTGGAGCGTCGCAGTGTGACATCTCACCAGCAACCTCCTAGCAACTTACCAACGATCCCTATCGTTGTTTGGATCGCTGATAAGTTGCTTAGTGTGACTGGACCTTAAGCCAACTAAAATGCCAAACATATAACCCTGATGCAAGATAGCCACACAAATTTACGCACTGCAATAGCTAACATGCACGTTGTTACGGGGGGCTGTCTGATAATAACTGAAAGGAGTATCAGACAGTCAGGGTCCACCGTGCAAAGACTTTGCTGCAGACTATGGCAGAGTGCAATACCTCTGTTAACTCACAGAAGGATATAGTAAGTAAGTAAAGCAATTCCTCCCTTACTTGGAGGGTGTGTGGAATGATCTCTGTTAATAATCACAGAGACAAAGGCAATGTGTGCGAAATGGCACCTACCTAGGTCCGCTCTTCTAGTGGTGCAAAAGAGACGAACAGCAGCGTAAGCCGCACAAAGCTCCTACCTGCGTTCGCTCCACTAGTGTGCGAGGACACGAACCACTAGATATGGCACCTGCCTAGGTCCGCTCTTCTAGTGGTGCAAAAGAGACGAACAGCAGCGTAAGCCGCACAAAGCTCCTACCTCTGTTCGCTCCCCTAGTGTGCGAGGATACGAACAACTGCCAGACGCAGTATAAGGAACGTTACCCTAGCGGCAACGTCCACCTACGAGTAGAATCACAAGGCCCAGCCAGACCATGTGCCTCAGGCACCTGCCTATGTCCGCTCCCCTAAGAGGTAAGGATACGGACAGCAGCCGAAGCTGTAAGGTATAAGAACGCTACCCTGCCGGTAGCGCTCACCTAGCATAGACAGAGGAATGCCTAGAGGAACGCGCACAGAGCGTCTACTCATATGCATGAACCAAGAGGACTGAGCACCATGCGGCGTGTGTCAGGGTCTTATATAGACTCTGTGCCTCATCCAAGATGGAGGACACCAGAGCCAATCCGCTGCCAGAACGACAGGAGTGACGTCATGCTGGCCTATCACCGAGCAAGACGTCACAAGCACATGACCAGCGACCAATCGGCATAGAAGGTGTCAGAGACATGTGACCTCGTGTCAGCGATGATGTCACCCGCACATGTGCAATGGCTCCAAGATTGGACTTAGTCTCCGGCGCTCGCACATGTGCAGTAGCAAGAAATCTGGACTTAGTCTCCAGCGCTCGCACATGTGCAGTAGCAAGAAATCTGGACTTAGTCTCCAGCGCTCGCACATGTGCAGTAGCAAGAAATCTGGACTTAGTCTCCAGCGCTCGCACATGTGCAGTAGCAAGAAATCTGGACATAGTCTCCAGTGCTCGCAGCAACCGTAACAGTACCTCCCCCTCAAGGGCCCCCCTCCCGGCGACGCAGGTAAGCGGCAACTAAGTCGGGAGCATGGACAGCCTCCTCAGGCTCCCAAGAGCGATGTTCCGGACCATAGCCCTCCCAATCTATCAAGAAGAACCTGCGCCCTCTAACCATCTTAGAACCAACTATGGCTCGTACCTCATAGCTAGAGCGAGAGGAATCAGAGGCAGGAGAGTGCACTTCACGAGCGTGAGGTAAAATAGCCGGCTTTAGCAGTGAGACATGGAATTTGTCATGAATCCTAAGATGGACAGGTAACTTCAATTGATAGACTACAGGATTTACCTGTCGAAGAACCTCATAAGGACCCAGGAAGCGAGGAGCAAATTTGACAGAGCTCACTCTAAGTCTCACGTGTTTTGCAGAGAGCCACACAAAGTCCCCTGGAGAAAAGACAGGAGCCGGGCGACGAAACCGATCGGACACCGTCTTCATACGGTCCTTAGCTGCTTGGATCGACTCTTGAGTCCGATCCCAAACCTCTCTGGCATTAGTTGCCCAGTCGGCCACAAGAGGAGGAGGTGCAGCAGCGGGAAACGGTACTGGTACCCTAGGGTGTTGCCCATTATTGAGTACGAACGGTGTCTGCCCAGTGGCCTCAGCCAGCGAATTGTTAAGGGCAAATTCTGCCCAGGGTAGGAGGGAGGACCAGTTATCGTGGTTCTCAGCAACAAAGTGTCGAAGGTATATAATCATAGATTGATTGGTACGTTCAACCAAACCATTAGTCTCCGGATGGTATGCCGAAGAGAGATTCAACTCAATTTGCAGAAGGCTACAAAGATCTCGCCAGAAACGGGAAGTAAATTGCGGGCCTCTATCACAAATGATACGATCTGGCATCCCGTGAAGCCTAAAGACATGCTTGAGGAATAGTTTGGCTAGTACCCTGGAAGATGGGATTCTCGATAACGGTACGAGATGAACCATCCGGGAGAAATGGTCCGTAATGACCCACACAAATCTATGTCCCTGTGAACATGGAAGATCACCCACAAAGTCCATGCCTACCACCTCCCATGGTCTATCTGGCACTGGTAAAGGATGCAAGAGCCCAGCCGGTCTCTGCCGTAATGGACGGTTGCGAGCACACGAGTAGCAGGAACCGACATATCTCTTGACGTGGCTGGCTAAGTGTGGCCACCAATACCACCTCTCCAGTAACTCTCGTGTCCGCCTAATACCAAAATGCCCACCCACCTTTGAGGTGTGGGCCCATGACAGTATATCATTCTGTCGATCAGGCGGAACAAAGGTCTTGCCCGGTGGGATTTGGTCTAACGTCACAGGGGAGAGCGTATGAAAAACCCTGGAGGGAAGGATAAGACGAGGTTTGTCAATCTCTTCCTGGGTAGAAAGCATAGAGCGAGACAGGGCGTCTGCCTTGTTATTCTTACTCCCAGACAGATAGTTGATGGAGAAGTGAAAGCGGGAGAAAAACAAGGACCAGCGGCCTTGGCGAGGATTCAGACGCTGAGCGGTTTGTAAGTACGTCAGATTCTTATGGTCTGTATAGACCTGGAAAGGATGTTTCGCTCCTTCCAGCAAGTGACGCCACTCCTCCAAGGCTAATCTCAAGGCGAGCAGTTCCCTATCCCCAATGGTATAGTTTCTCTCTGCCGGTGAAAAGGTTTTAGCAAAGAAGAAACACGGCCTTTTTCTACCTGCACCGTTCTTTTGATACAAGACCGCACCAGCACCCACTGAAGAGGCATCAACCTCTAAGAGGAAGGGCTTATTCTCATCGGGTCTTTGAAGAACGGGAGCAGTTGAAAAGTGTCTTTTTACTGCCTCAAAAGCCTGAGATGTCTCAGTAGACCAGGCTTTGGGATTAGCACCTTTCTTAGTCAAGGCCACCAAAGGGGCCACCAAAGTAGAAAAATGGGGTATGAACTGCCTGTAATAATTTATGAATCCTAAGAAGCGTTGCACCGCCTTCAAGGAATGAGGTTCGGACCATTGCAGGACAGCAGAGAGCTTCGCAGGATCCATAGCCAGACCCTCTTGTGAGATAATGTAACCCAAAAAAGGCAATGAGGACTGCTCGAATACACATTTCTCGAGTTTAGCAAACAATGAGTGCTCCCTTAAACGGGAAAGGACACGAACGACATCCTGACGATGAGTCTCCAGATCAGGAGAAAAAATCAGGATGTCGTCCAGATACACCACTACTGAGGATAACAGTAAATCCCTGAACACATCGTTTACGAAGTCCTGAAATACTGCGGGTGCATTACATAACCCAAAAGGCATGACGAGGTATTCATAGTGACCGTCTCGGGTGTTAAAAGCGGTCCTCCATTCGTCACCCTTTCGAATTCGTACCAAGTTATACGCACCCCGCAGATCCAACTTCGTAAAAACTTGAGCTCCTCTCAGTCTGTCAAAGAGCTCCGAAATTAAAGGTAATGGGTATTTGTTCTTTATTGTGATTGCGTTGAGACCCCTGTAATCTATGCAGGGACGCAAATCACCCTCTTTCTTCCGAACAAAGAAAAACCCAGCTCCCGCGGGAGAGACAGACTTACGAATGAACCCCTTCTCTAAACTCTCTCTTATATAGGTCGATATGGCCTCCGACTCAGGTATCGACAGGGGGTAAACCCTGCCTTTAGGTGGAACCGAACCTGGGATAAGGTCTATGGCACAGTCATACGGCCTATGGGGTGGAAGAACCTCAGCACCCTGTTTGGAGAACACGTCAGCGAAATCCAAATAGGGTGTAGGTATGGGAGAGAGATCAGTTGATGCAACCGCAACGACCTTAGGTGGTAAGGGAAGACATCGGGACTGACATTTCGAACCCCAACTAATAATGCTGTCAGACTCCCAGTCAATGTGAGGAGCATGAGTCCGAAGCCATGGAAGACCCAGAAGGACGTCGTCTATACCCTCAGGCAAAACAAGAAAAGAAATCTCCTCTATGTGACCCTGAGACAGGGAAAGGCGCAAGGGAACTGTCCTCAATGTAATGGAGTCAGACAACATAGTTCCATTAACAACACGGACAGGAATAGGCGCCTCTAACATGATAGAGGGAATATTGTGTCCCTTTACAAATCCTGAGGACACAAAAATCCCGTCAGCTCCGGAATCCACAAAAGCCATAATAGGCCATGTATTCTCAGATAACGAGAGCTGACCTGGGATACAACACTTAGAGGGTGCAGAAGACGTCTCTAGTAACCCCCCTCTAATGGTTACTAGGCCAGGGAGTTTCCCTGACGACTAGGACACTTGTTGGCATAGTGCCCAGCCTGACGACATACGTAACATATAGGAGGACCAGACTTGCGTAGTCTGGAGGACGTATGACCTAACTCCATAGGAGTGGGAGATGTTTCAGATGCTGAGGAAGATGGTAGTGGACCCTCAACAACTGGAATAGCCCGATGCTTAGGGCGTGAGGAAGAGACCTCGAGTCTACGTTCCTTATGGCGTACATCGATCCTCGTTGCTACTGTGATCAAGTCCTCCAGAGAAGCAGGGACCTCACGAGTAGCAAGGGCATCCTTGACATAGCCTGCCAACCCTCTCCAGAAGATAGGAATCAACACCTTCTCTGGCCAATCTAGTTCTGCCACCAGAGTTCTAAAAGCAATGGCATAAGAACTAGTGGATAACGAACCCTGAGATAGATCTAACAGTCTCAGGGCCGCATCATGGGTAACCTGCGGACCCATGAATACCGCCTTAAGAGCATCAAGAAAGTCTTGATGTCTCAGAGTAACCACATCAGAGCGCTCCCATAGGGGAGTCGCCCATTCTAAGGCTTTGTCCTGAAGTAAGGAGATGATAAAGCCTACTCTGGACCTCTCCGTAGAGAAGCGAGAAGAGTTGACCTCTAGGTGTATCTGACACTGACTAATGAAACCACGACATGATCTGGCATCGCCAGAATATCTGTTTGGCAGAGCAAGTCGAGGATCATGTGCAGATGTCACCATGGTCTGAGGTTTATCCTCTATACTCTTGAGCCGTGACTCAAGTACTTGTATGTAACGGTGTAACTGCTGATATTCTGCCATAACTGCCAGACCCTTGGCTCAGTCCTAATGTTACGGGGGGCTGTCTGATAATAACTGAAAGGAGTATCAGACAGTCAGGGTCCACCGTGCAAAGACTTTGCTGCAGACTATGGCAGAGTGCAATACCTCTGTTAACTCACAGAAGGATATAGTAAGTAAGTAAAGCAATTCCTCCCTTACTTGGAGGGTGTGTGGAATGATCTCTGTTAATAATCACAGAGACAAAGGCAATGTGTGCGAAATGGCACCTACCTAGGTCCGCTCTTCTAGTGGTGCAAAAGAGACGAACAGCAGCGTAAGCCGCACAAAGCTCCTACCTGCGTTCGCTCCACTAGTGTGCGAGGACACGAACCACTAGATATGGCACCTGCCTAGGTCCGCTCTTCTAGTGGTGCAAAAGAGACGAACAGCAGCGTAAGCCGCACAAAGCTCCTACCTCTGTTCGCTCCCCTAGTGTGCGAGGATACGAACAACTGCCAGACGCAGTATAAGGAACGTTACCCTAGCGGCAACGTCCACCTACGAGTAGAATCACAAGGCCCAGCCAGACCATGTGCCTCAGGCACCTGCCTATGTCCGCTCCCCTAAGAGGTAAGGATACGGACAGCAGCCGAAGCTGTAAGGTATAAGAACGCTACCCTGCCGGTAGCGCTCACCTAGCATAGACAGAGGAATGCCTAGAGGAACGCGCACAGAGCGTCTACTCATATGCATGAACCAAGAGGACTGAGCACCATGCGGCGTGTGTCAGGGTCTTATATAGACTCTGTGCCTCATCCAAGATGGAGGACACCAGAGCCAATCCGCTGCCAGAACGACAGGAGTGACGTCATGCTGGCCTATCACCGAGCAAGACGTCACAAGCACATGACCAGCGACCAATCGGCATAGAAGGTGTCAGAGACATGTGACCTCGTGTCAGCGATGATGTCACCCGCACATGTGCAATGGCTCCAAGATTGGACTTAGTCTCCGGCGCTCGCACATGTGCAGTAGCAAGAAATCTGGACTTAGTCTCCAGCGCTCGCACATGTGCAGTAGCAAGAAATCTGGACTTAGTCTCCAGCGCTCGCACATGTGCAGTAGCAAGAAATCTGGACATAGTCTCCAGTGCTCGCAGCAACCGTAACACACGTTGTAACGTTGGGAAACTGAAACCTGTTAGTTCAACAATAGGTATAGACTCAACCATTAACCATTGAGACATACTAAAGTCTCTTATCTGCCTTTAAAAAATCTTAAGGTGACTATGGCTGCTCTTTGTACATCAAAACATTCCTAAGCTGACAGCCTACAAATTTTATGTGCATTAAAATTATCCACTGTATTTAAAATGCATGAATGTTACATTTTTCACAATGATACAACTTTGCACTTTAGTTGGATTAGTAACAACTAAAATTTATGTCTAATTATCATAGATTACTAAAACAATACTACTAAATCAACAACCTTGATCAGGTACATAACACTAATCCACATATTTTGAAATTATTGTGACACGAATATAATAAGCATTTATAATATGTAAACTTTCTAATATCAATTGATTAATTTAATTTTACACAATTTGTGCCTATAATACATAGAGTATGAATAGCAATTTGAAGCGCTACTTACTTGCGCACTAGTTGACAAGATGATACTTGGCAACAATATCTATACATACACTGTAGCAGTTTCGTATTCAGACAAAAAGTTTATAGCAAGACCTCCAATATCTAACCTTTGAGATATGAATACACAAACATTCAAAAAACTTACATTAAGCAAGTACATTTTTTAGTAATGTTGAGACTGATCTCATAATTTCCTTCTATTCTTAAGCATATCAAATATTTTATTTACCCAAATACTGTATATGTGACGCCCTAGCAGCAGTCGGACTGCTCGGCAGACACTTTGATGAAAAACAAAAAGGTTTTTTACGGGGGAGAATATTTGTGACGCCACCTGCGGTGTGCGGTAATAAGGAATACCGCCGCTGCTGTATGGGAGTGCCGGGGCTGATGGTGTTGGGGCAGCCTGGTGGTGATTCCCTCCGCAGGTAGGGGCCCCGGGACTCAGGGTAGGGAATAGGTAGGAACAGCCTATATTGATATAGGGCCGGTAGGGCGCTGGGGAGCCAGGGTACTCACTCAGGTGTGATGACGCATTCAGTGGACACAGACTCTGAGGTAAACAAAGTCTCTTGGTACTGCTGCACTCGGTGACTGCACGTGCGGTGGTCCCTTTCAGTGATTCTGTGGTGGACTGGAGCCTTCCTCCATACACTGTATACTGTGTGTGTCCCTGGCCCCGTTGGCTTGAAACCTTCGGGTCCCGTCCCTCTTTTTAATTGGGACCTGCTCTTAGCAGCTGGCACGTGGGATTTTCTGTGACTGCTCTGTGTGGGAAGTCCTATCCCTCCGCTGTGCTGACGCCGCTAATCTCTGAGCCGTCAAGTACAGGCCACTGTCTGCGACCCAGCCAGGCTCTCCTCAGGGAGCTCTTAATTCCCAGGTCCTCTCTCTTTTTCAGTTACTACCAACTGTCTAACTGACTCCTCCCACCAGCCTGTCTGACTCATAGGTGGGCGGTTCCTTTCCCAGCTGGAACCACGCCCCTGGTGTGCCTGACAAGTGTAGTGTTTGGGTGACTAGGATTTGTGCTGTTAGTACAGAATCACTGTTGCGGACCCCGGAACCAAGGAGGGTGGGCCCTGCACCAAGGATAGAGAATAGTGCAGTTCCCTGTGACACCCTGGACTAGTCCAGGGGCGTCACATTCCCCCTTGGTTAAACGTAGCTCGTCCCCGAGCTACAGTGCACCCAGAGTGTTTATTTTTATCTGCAAAAAGTGAACATTTTAATAAGAAAAACATATCTATCCATCCCACGCAGGGGAGGCACTTGAACCCAACGTTTCGCTTTCCCAATCCTTCATCCCACCCCCAAAGTTCCAAAAGGAGGCAAGCCACCGCTCCTGTTGGTGGCCAGACCTGGGCCATATGTCTCCCAGGTCTCTCCTCCACCTGTGTCTTCTCCTGTAGGTGGGGATGCAGTCCGTGGCTATGAATGGGAAATAACCATTTACAATAGCACCAGTTCGTGCTGGCTACCACCAGTCCTGTAGCCAAAGGTCCATTTTCAATAAAACTTATCATTGGTCGTCAATCAGGTCATGAATCCAGGTAATTAAAATAAAATCAACATTCTTCTTATCAACACTCTATATCAACATGTCTTACATGACTATCTTTAGCATGGAAAATAGTAGAATTAAAAGCATGGAAAATACTAAACATTTTTAAATTTACTCTATATTTAGACTATTTACATTAGGGTAGAGTAGCCGGGTTCCGCTACCATTCCTCATCTCTGAACCTATGTGGGGGCTGACCAAAGTTCACACGGGTGGACCTTCTCAGCTCCTGGCTTCCCTCTAACCCTTGTACTGTGGTGTTTGCTACTACCTGTTCCCCACTACTGGTGCTAGGTGTTGTAGGTGGTAATCTACGTGTTCGTGGTGCTGGTATGGGTACTTCTCTAGGTGCAATGATTTCAGGCCTCCTTGGTTCTGGTTCTTCCGCGGGTTGCGGGAATGTGAGTACAGGCACAATCACTGCTCCATTGTACATAGGCCAATCTTCCGGGAAGTCACCTAGGATGGTGTGGATCACTCTCTTCTTTTTCTCAGTCACTTGAGGTTGGGGCTGTTCTTCCTTCTGGATGTTCAGGGGTTCAGGGCACTTTTTCAAGTGGTCACGGGAAATTACAGCTGTGGTTCTTCCTTGGTCCTTGCTGACAAGACAGGTCTTCTGGTTGTTGAAATTGGAAGGCTGGACCACATATGGCTCTCTTTCCCACTGGTCGTCCAGTTTATGCATCTTTCTTTTTCTTTTTAAGACCACTTCTCCTGGTGAAAATGGAGGGGCTTGGGCTTGCTTGTTAAAGCTTCTTTCTTGCTTTTCCCTACTTTGGTCCAGATTCTCCTCGACATACTCTTGAATTTGCCTGTATTGAGCTCTACGCTTGGTATCCCAATCTGCATTTGGGGAATAAACTTCAGGCATCTCAACTTCCATCTCCAGATCCACTGGCAGTCTCCCAGGTCTAGCCCTCATGAGATAAGCGGGTGTGCATTTAGTGGAACTCACAGGAATACTATTGTACATGTCCACAAGATCTGGCAATTTTTCAGGCCACTCGTTCCGCTCCTCAAGGGGTAGAGTTTTCAGCAGGTTGATGACTACATAGTTCATCTTCTCACACATCCCATTTGTTTGTGCGTGGTAGGGGGCAGTGCGTATCTTCTTACACCCATACAATTTACAAAATTCCTGGAAGATTTCTGCTTCAAAAGCGGGACCTTGATCTGTTAGGACGTGATCTGGGTAACCGTGGGGTCTGCAGAAATGTGCCTGGAAAGCCTTCGCCGCAGTGCTGGCAGTTAGATCTTTGACAGGTACCACCACCAGGAATCTTGAATAGTGATCTACTATAGTGAGTGCATAGGTGTACCCATTCCTGCTTGGTGTGAGCTTGACGTGGTCTAAGGCAACGAGTTCTAGAGGCTGGGTAGTTACTATTGGTTGCAATGGCGCTCGCTGACTGGTGCTATCTTTTCTCCTTAATGTACATGGACCACAGTTCCTGCACCAAGCTTCTATGGTATCTCTCATCCCAGTCCAATAAAAGCGACTTCTCAGCAACATTTCCAACTTCTTCCAACCAAAGTGCCCAGCTCTATCATGATAGGCCTCCAACACCACTGGTGCATATGCTGTGGGTATTACTATCTGGCATATTCTCTCATGCGTTTTTGGATTAATGAGACTTCTGCACAACTTGCCTCCATGGAAACACAGACGACTTCTTTCTTTCCACAATTTCTTAGCTTCTTCTGGAGCATCTGGTTCAAGGTGTGAATCAGCCTCGGATATCAATGCCTTTATCAATCTGATTGCAGGGTCATTATCTTGGGCTTCTTGCCAACCATGGTGGGGCAATGGGTTGAAGGTCGCCTCTTGCTGATCACTATAATATCGGGGTTTCACTCTATCAGTAGGGCGATGGAAAGCAGGTATCTCAATCTCCTCCAGGTCATCTTCATGCCTCCCATCATCACACAACTGGGGCATCCTGGACAACGCATCAGCGTTAGCGTTCTTGCGACCAGCCCTGTACTTTATAGTGAAATCGTAATTTGCCAGTCGTGCTACCCACCGCTGCTCCAAAGCTCCAAGCTTCGCCGTGTCCAGGTGTGTCAACGGGTTATTGTCTGTATATACGGTGAATTTTGCAGAAGCCAGGTAATGCTTAAACTTCTCTGTCACTGCCCAAACAAGTGCTAAGAACTCCAGCTTGAAAGAACTATAGTTCTCAGGATTTCTTTCTGTTGGACGGAGTTTCCTGCTGGCGTATGCAATCACCTTTTCCTTGCCATCCTGTACCTGGGATAGAACAGCTCCCAGCCCCACGTTGCTGGCATCAGTGTACAGCACAAATGGGAGGTTATAGTCAGGATATGCCAGAATCTCATCTCCTGTCAAAGCTGACTTCATCCACTTGAAGGACTTCTCCTGCTCCTCACCCCATGTGAATGGAGAGCCAGAAGTCTTGCCGTGCTTTCTTTGTCCGACTAGGAGATCTTGTAAGGGGGATGCCATCTTGGTATAGCCTTTCACGAACCTCCGGTAGTACCCCATCAATCCCAGGAATTGGCGCACCTCTTTGATGTTCTGAGGCCTGGGCCAGTTCTGGATAGCTGTGATTTTCTCAGGGTCCGGAGTTCTGCCTCAGTGCGGTTTTCAAAGGAAAGTCGCAGACGTTCAAAAATGGCAGTTACTGAGGCCCGGTCCTGATCTGTCCAGGTCTCCGCCTCCAGCTCTGCGGCGCCTGATAACTGGCCGAGTAGTACAGACGCTTGCTGCCGGTCATTCATCCCAAACATATCCAGGAGTGTGCGGATTTTTCTTTTGAATCCTTGCAGAGTGTCAGGGGAACCATCATATTGTGGTAGCCAGGTAGCGCCTGGCACATACGGTAAAGTCATTGGCATTATCTGCGCGGTCGCTCGTGCGTCCATGTCACCTTGATCTTGAGGGGGAACTGCCGCTGCGCTCGCTTCACCCGGCGCCGACATCTTTCTATGCCCCCTTGGTTTTCAGCAGCAAGATGGCGGCAACTGAATTTTTTTTTTTTTTTTATTCACTTTGGGCTCAACAGTTTTGGAGAAGGCGCACGTCACCCAGGTTAGTGGGTCCAGTCCAATCCTGTTCGTGACGCCAAAAATCAATGTGTGACGCCCTAGCAGCAGTCGGACTGCTCGGCAGACACTTTGATGAAAAACAAAAAGGTTTTTTTACGGGGGAGAATATTTGTGACGCCACCTGCGGTGTGCGGTAATAAGGAATACCGCCGCTGCTGTATGGGAGTGCCGGGGCTGATGGTGTTGGGGCAGCCTGGTGGTGATTCCCTCCGCAGGTAGGGGCCCCGGGACTCAGGGTAGGGAATAGGTAGGAACAGCCTATATTGATATAGGGCCGGCAGGGCGCTGGGGAGCCAGGGTACTCACTCAGGTGTGATGACGCATTCAGTGGACACAGACTCTGAGGTAAACAAAGTCTCTTGGTACTGCTGCACTCGGTGACTGCACGTGCGGTGGTCCCTTTCAGTGATTCTGTGGTGGACTGGAGCCTTCCTCCATACACTGTATACTGTGTGTGTCCCTGGCCCCGTTGGCTTGAAACCTTCGGGTCCCGTCCCTCTTTTTAATTGGGACCTGCTCTTAGCAGCTGGCACGTGGAATTTTCTGTGACTGCTCTGTGTGGGAAGTCCTATCCCTCCGCTGTGCTGACGCCGCTAATCTCTGAGCCGTCAAGTACAGGCCACTGTCTGCGACCCAGCCAGGCTCTCCTCAGGGAGCTCTTAATCCCCAGGTCCTCTCTCTTTTTCAGTTACTACCAACTGTCTAACTGACTCCTCCCACCAGCCTGTCTGACTCATAGGTGGGCGGTTCCTTTCCCAGCTGGAACCACGCCCCTGGTGTGCCTGACAAGTGTAGTGTTTGGGTGACTAGGATTTGTGCTGTTAGTACAGAATCACTGTTGCGGACCCCGGAACCAAGGAGGGTGGGCCCTGCACCAAGGATAGAGAATAGTGCAGTTCCCTGTGACACCCTGGACTAGTCCAGGGGCGTCACATATAAATATAGGTTTTTAAATAATTTAAATGTCATCAGGCACTGAAATACTTCAATGAAAACACAAATCTCCAAATGGACAAACACAACACTCAAATTCAGACTCGAGGTTACAGTAACTTCACTCCAGTATGCCAATTCACCACAAATCCTTAACATGGACAGATTAAGTTAACAGCCAATCCTCCAAATTGGGCCACTCTAGGGATTACTTCGATGGCTTCCAAGTGAGTGTATCACTTCAGAACAGAAGTGTGACAACATGGACACTTTCAATGCCAAGCATGGGTTAAATTTCTTAAAATTTGGCTAGACATAATGATATTCTTTTTTTTTTTTTAAACATCTTTTTATTGAATTTTAACCGAATTTCTTTTACAATCTGCTCTTATACAAAAAGCATTCCTTTGATGACATTATAATCAAAACAGTCCCGCCCACCCCTCCCCCCGCTCTGCGTGCGACCAGAAGCAACTTAAAATGGTAACTTATGTAATTGGTATGTGTCCATTGAGCAGTTCAAGAAGGTACCAAGAGGTCTGTCCAAACTGAGATTTAAGTCTATCCTTAAGCACTGTAGCCAAGTTAGGTATAAATAAAGACCATGTTTCAAAGAAACGCTTAGTCAACTTCTCCTTATTCGACAGTGCATCCAGTCAGTCCATTTTGAATATGAACATTAGTTTTGTTTGGATAAACGCTAGAGAGGGTGCTTCAGGATTTACCCAGAGATGTAGGATACTTTTCCTAGTGGCCGAGGCCCAAATAGTTAACATTGCCCTGGTACCTCTCGGAAGACTTTGTTGAGCCTCCTCCAACATGTTAAAAATCGCCCACTGTGGTGTCAGAGCAAACTGAATATTGTATGTGTTTTGTAAGACTGAGTGAACGCTTCTCCATACTCCCTGTATCTGAACTCAGTCCCATAAGTGGTGAAACTTGTCAGTGTCTCTTATGCCACATTTAGAACAAGAGTATAAGGCATGTGTGTCCATTTTTGATTGAATTTTTGGAGTAATGTATGCTCTATGTAGAATCATCAAGGCCATATCTGTGTAGCTACTGGATGAGAGAAATGTACGTTGCAACAGCGTGGCTTGTAAAAAATCCTTTACCTCGAACTCTGGCATGTCTACCTTCCATTTTGCTGGGCCTGTTGTTTTCCCCTCCCATGTCCAAACTGTACGCAACATTGAATAAACCTGACTAGTCGAGGACGCCTGGCTTCTTGCCCTCCTAAGAAAGTTATCCACACTTCCTCCAAGATCTCCCTTTGGCTTGTCAACAAGATATTTTTGTGCCAAGCTACGCGCCTGAAGAAAAAGAAAAGGCTGACCCACAAAAGCTGGAAATCTGTGTGCCGCCTTCTCGTAAGAAAGCAACGACCAATCAGGCTCCATTAGATCTGCAGCATAAGCACAACCCTGCATTGACAATGTTTCATAAATCCTTGGAGGGTGACCCTGGAGGAATCTCGGATTTCCAATAAAGGGTTGAAATGGGGAACTTGAAGTGTTAATTTTACCAAGTTTCCTCACCTTCCTCCACGTTTGTATAGTATGCCAAAGTGTTGGATGATCCCTAACCTCACTCGGTATTTCCTCGTTCCCTAAATGCAGCAATGCTGTTAACGAGACTTGTGAACATAGCTGTTGTTCCAATTGTACATTGGCAAAGTGAGATGCTCCTCGCACCCAGTCCACCACATATCTCAAATTTGCTGCTAGATTATATCTGCCCAGATCTGGAAGATTTATGCCCCCTGCCCCTTTTGGTAATTGAAGCTTGATTAAGCTGATCCTAGTACGCCACCTTGTGCCCCCAAATGAATTTTCCAAAGGATGAATTTAGTAGCTTAATATCTGATTTGCGTAGAAGCAACGGGAGAGTCTGAAATAAGAACATTATTTTGGGGAATGCTACCATTTTAATTAAGTGACATCGGCCCGAAAAGGATATTTTCAGATGTTTCCAAGATTGGAGTAGATGTATTAATGAATTTATAAGAGGCTTATAATTAATTTGATATAGTAACAAGGGGTTTGTTGGGAGCTGAATCCCCAAATATTTAATGGACCTGGTACACCACTGGAAGGGAAATAAGTTGTTATCAATTTTACCCGAATTGTACATTGCCAATGCCTCAGTTTTTTTGTAATTTACCCTGAATCCTGAGGCCTTTCCAAAATTATTCAATGTGTTCATTATCACTGGAATCGCTTGAGAGGGATTGGCAATAAACAATAAAATATATCATCGGCAAAAGCCAAAAGTTTAATTGTTGTCCCACCGACTCTCATGCCCTGAAATATTGCTAAATTATGTAGGGTCCTCAACATTGGGTCCAGAGCCAAATTAAACAATAAAGGTGACAAGGGACACCCCTGCCTCGTTCCCCTCTGTACCTCAAATGGCTCAGAGAATGTATTATTTATGGATAGTCTGGATTTGGGTTCTGTGTATATCATCTTGACTGCTTTGCAAAACCAGGATCCCACCTGGCGACATGCCAAAAGATTATGTAAATATGCCCAAGAAACCCTGTCAAAGGCCTTGTCCGCATCAAGGCTAACTACTATATGTTTGGTACATCTATGCTTCCTGTTATAAGAGATAGCCCCAATAGCCGTCCTGATGTTATAGGTGATGGATTTCCCGTGCACGAATCCCGTTTGGAAGGGCAGAATAAGATCTGGAATCACTTGTTGTAATCTACCAGCTAGTATTTTAGTAAAGATTTTAAAATCAGAGTTGAGTAATGAGATGGGTCTGTATCCCTCCACCTGTAGTGGGTCTTTTCCTGGCTTAGGTAATACTATAATGTTTGCCTCATAGAATAATTCCCGACAGGTTCAATCTGTGACTATCTTATTATACACTGCACATAGATGAGGACCGATAGAGGCTCCCAAGATCTTATAATATTCGTTACTAAATCCGTCAGGCCCTGGGCTTTTGGCTAGTTTAAGAGTGCCAATAGTTTTTACTATTTCTGAAATATTTATAGGGGCGTTTAGTACTACACTTTGTTCCTCTGTCAAGATGGGCGCTACGGTACCATGGATAAAATCAGCTTCCCCGTCAACCTCCCTCGGTTCCGCCTCATACAGAGAGCCAAAAGAATGCCCTGAACTCCTCCACTATTTCCTCATCTTTTGTTACCATGGTACCATCTTTCTTTTTAATTTTGTGGATTCTAGTGGTGGTTCTAAAGGGTTTGGTTAAAGAAGCTAGTAATTCCCCAGGTTTGTTGCCCCATTTAAAGTATTTATGTTTCTGGTAGTCCAGGTTACTAAGTGCCATCTCATGGGCCAAGGTGTCCGCCGCCTCCTTGGCCTCCAAGAAATGTTGTTTTGTTGTATCCGTGTTATTTTTAAAATCTTTATATGCCTGCGTGAGAAGTTTTTGTGCTGATATAGTTTGTTCCAGGAGCTTTTTTCTCTTATGGCTGACATATGATATTATCTGACCTCTTGCTACTGCCTTGGAGGCAGCCCAATACAAACCAGCGTCCCCACTATGCTCGTGATTATCATTCTCATAAAAGCTCCAGTAGTTTTGTAAAGAATCTTTGAAATCCTCAGATTGATATAAATATAAAGGAAACCTCCACCTTCTTTCCCGTAGTATTGTGGTAGATAATAACAAATTAAAAGTAACCGGTGCATGATCCGAAATACAGATGTCTAGGATGTTGGAGGAAAGTAAATGTGGCATCAGTGCTGGGCTTAGTAGCCAATAGTCAATCCGTGTATGTAAGTCATGGACATGTGAATAAAATGTATAATCTTTATCTATTGGGTGCTGCATGCGCCATGTGTCTATTAGTCCCAATTGATTGACGAGATATTGCAAACCACTATGGAGCGCCAATAGAGGTGATGGCTTGGGACTTGACCTGTCTAAAATTCCATCATGAGCCTCATTAAAATCTCCGCCTACAATTAAATTAGTCATATCCCAACCTGTGATACTTTTAATCAATCAGGCTCTGAACTGTGGATCAGGAATATTTGGTGCATATATGTTTGCCAAGTTGTAGATAGTGCCCTCTATCTTCACTGTCACCAATAATAATCTCCCCATAGGGTCCTCTGAAACCTCCAGAACTTCATGACTAATATGCTTATTGATCAATATAGCTACCACTCTTTGTTTTCTCGTAAATGACGCTTCTGCGCACACGGCATATTTTCTGCTGTGAAGAAAAGGGTGATTGCCCTTCATCCAGTGTGTTTCCTGTAAGAAGACAATATGGCAATTTAAACGATGTAGATAATTTAAAACTTTTTTCCTCTTAATAGGCGAGTTTAACCCGTTAACCATCCAGGAGCACCAATACAGCGATTTAATCGTGGACACATTTGTGCTCTCTGTGTTAGTCATTTATCCTATTCCAGAAGGAGGAATTAATTGTAAAATTATAAACAACCTATTTGGGTTCCCACGTCCATCCCAGCGAGTAAACGCGACAACCCATATGAGAGCTAAACTAAAGGTACGCACGCAGAGCCCCCTAACCCCTTCCCATCTAAACAAAAACCTCAATCTAATGACAATGTCACCTGCCTCTCTGGCAGTCCTGACACTGAAAAAAAAAAGGAAAAACAGAATGAACATCAGAACTGTAGCACAGTGACGTCTCCGATTTAAGTGTCTATGTTGACTGCTGGCGAAGCTCCATTTTCCTGAAGAAGGTAATTTAAAGCCAACTTAGGATCTTCAAAAGTCCAATTCTTTCCCCCTGTAGTGAAGCGTAGAACAGCAGGATACAGTAGACTGAAGCGAATATTTTTTTCCGCCAATAGTTTGCATACTGGATTGAAGGCTTTGCGTCTTGTTGTCAAGGCTGCTGAGTAATCTTGGAACAAAAGCAGTTTGGAGTTGTTGTAGGTAAGTGAGCGATTTTTTTCTAAATGCTGTCAGCAATCTGATCTTGTCTTGGAAGTCCAGGACCTTAAAAATTACTTGTCTGGGTCTGACCTCTCCATCATTTCAAGGTGGGCCCACTCTGTGGGCCCTTTCAATAGCAATTTGCCCTGACTTTAGATCCAATTTCAAAGCTCCTGGTAGCCATTCTGAAGTGAGTTTCAGTAGATCAGCTTGCCGAACTGATTCAGGGACGCCCACCAACCTTAAATTATTGCGTCTGGACCTGTTCTCAAGATCATCTACCTTGTCCAGCAATACAGCAATGTCCTTATTCCTGCTCTCCAGCATCTCTGAAATTTCCTTTACAGAGTCCTCCATGTCAGAGACCCTCTGCTCCACATCTGTTAGCCTTGAACCCTGGGCATTAAACTTGGGTGACTATAACGTCTAATGAAGACTGGAAGGCTGCCAGCCGCCCATCATTTACCGGCATCAAGAGATCCATGATGGCCTTAGCAGTGGCCTGGGGTGCATCTGTAGTTGCCTCAGGGGAAGCCCCTGGTGATGGGGGTGCATTTTGGTTTCGTCTTTGCGGTCTAATTCCTTTACTTGGTTGTGTGGCATTGCTCTTACCCACAAATTTATCCATAGTAAGAACTGTAAATATGGAGCTTCTTTAGAGACTGTGGTGGCGTCACAATAACATAAGCTTAATTACATCTGTGTGGTAAACTTGGCTGTTTCACAGTTATTTCCACGCTGTGTATGAGAGTGTATAGATGTTACTTGAAAAAAAAACAGTCAGGAGGGCAGGAGGCAGGCCAGATGACTGATCCCACTTCTTTTTGTTTTTCACCCTCTTCTATACTGTCAGTGCTGGTGAAGTAGGGGTTAATCAAGTTGAGCTGTGATGCACTTCAGGCTTATCTGCCTCTGTTTACTGTTGCAGATTACAGGCCTTGTGCAGCAGCCATTAAAGATGAGACCTGCAGGGATGTATCTGCCCCCTCCTCAGCCCCGTTTATCTCCTGACCTGCTCTCACAGCGGAATGTCTCCAGGGGCTCTCAGCTCCCCCCTCACTCACAGTATCTCAGACGGTAGGCCTGTCCACGGAGCTGTGTGACAGGTAAACACAGCGTGCAGTCCTGTCTGCTGAGCTTGCTGCTGCTCGGTGTGATGAGCTTCTAGGACCCCCGGGGACACAGGAGAGCCGGGCTAAAGCTGCACTGCCCTTGTCCTGACCTTATCCCCACTGCCTGGTTTTCGGTAAGCCCTCTGCTGATTTCTATTTGGGCTTTTCTCAGGCTGTAACAGGGAGCTCTCTTAAGAAGCAGCCATTCCGAAGCTCCGCCTCCCGGAAGTCCCCCATAATGGTATTCTTTTTATTACCTTGTAATAAGCCCCTCATTAATTCTACAAGACTCTTAAGGTACCGTCACACATAACGAGATCGCTGCTGAGTCACGGTTTCTGTGATGCAGTAGCGATCCCGTTAGGGGTCTCGTTATGTGTGACACCTACCAGATCAGGCCCCTGCTGTGAGATCGCTAGTCGTTGCAGAATGGTCCAGGCAATTTTCTTCAAAGGCGATGTCCTGCTGGGCAGGACACATCGCTGTGTTTGACACTGTGTGACAGTGTCACAGTGACTGCTGAGATAGTCATACAGGTCGCTACTGCGACCTGTATCGTTCCTGCATCGTTGGTAAGGTCTGACTGTGTGACATCTCACCAGCGACTTACCAGCAATCCCTATCAGGTCGCATCTTTTTCGGGATCGCTGGTAAAGGCCCCGTCACATTAAGCAACATCGCTAGCAACATCGCTGCCAACGAACAACTTTTGTGACGTAGCAGCGATATTAGCAGTGATGTCGCTGTGTGTGACATTCAGCAACAACCTGGCCCCTGCTGTGAGGTCGTTGGTTGTTGCTGAATGTCCTGGGCCATTTTTTAGTTGTTGCTGTCCCGCTGTGCAGCACAGATCGCTGTGTGTGACAGCGAGACAGCAACAACTAAATGTGCAGGCAGCAGGAGCCGGCTTCTGCGGACGCTGGTAACCACAGTAAACATCAAGTAACCAAGAAGCCCTGTCCTTGGTTACCCGATATTTACCTTCGTTACCAGCCTCCGCCGCTCTCACTGTCAGTGCCGGCTCCTGCTCTGTGCACATGTAGCTGCAGGACACATCGGGTTAATTAACCCGATGTGTGCTGTAGCTAGGAGAGCAGGGAGCCAGCGCTAAGCATTGTGTGCTGCTCCCTGCTCTGTGCACATGTAGCTGCAGCACACATCGGGTAATTAACCCGATGTGTGCTGTAACTAGGAGAGCAGGGAACCAGCGCTCAGTGTGCGCTGCTCCCTGCTCTCTGCACGTGTAGCTGCGTGCGCTGGTAACCAAGGTAAATATCGGGTTGGTTACCCGATATTTACCTTAGTTACCAAGCGCAGCATCTTCCACGCGGCGCTGCTGGCTGGGGGCTGGGACACTGGTTGCTGGTGAGCTCACCAGCAACTCGTGTAGCGACGCTCCAGCGATCCCTGCCAGGTCAGGTTGCTGGTGGGATCGCTGGAGCGTCGCAGTGTGACATCTCACCAGCAACCTCCTAGCAACTTACCAGCGATCCCTATCGTTGTTGGGATCGCTGGTAAGTTGTTTAGTGTGACTGGACCTTAAGTTGTTGTGTGTGACTGGGCCTTTAGGAGTCTAGGTTTAAAGTTCCTGTTGACATATGTAATTACCTTTCCCAGGGAAGGCCACAGACTCTTACAAATCAATTATGTGAACTTTTCATTGTATTTCTATAAGTGTTGGTAGATTCTATGTAAATTAGCTGACTCTTCCATGTCTCTGTTACCATTACTACTAGGGATATTATGTATGCAGCTTGGAATCTAGCCAGTCTAGCACATTCTTATTCCACCAATCATGAAGCCCTAACAGTCTGAATTGAGAGCTCAGGTGTATGAAAAGAGGACTGTCCAGTGACCAAGTCTCTCTTGCTGCATGGTACCAGTTTAGGATATGCGGATCCGATTGGCAGGCCATAACCGAACCTTGATTATAAGACTACACCGTGTGCAGAATTATTAGGCAAATGAGTATTTTGATCACATGATACTTTTTATACATGTCCTACTCCAAGCTGTATAGGCTTGAGAGCCAAGTACCAATTAAGTAAATCAGGTGATGTGCATCTCTGTAATGAGGAGAGGTGTGGAGTAATGACATCCACACCCTATATAAGGTGTGCTTAATTATTAGGCAACTTCCTTTCCTTTGACAAAATGGGTCAGAAGAGAGATTTGACAGGCTCTGAAAAGTCCAAGATTGTGAGATGTTTTGGAGAGGGATGCAACAGTCTTGAAATTGCCAAACTTTTAGGCTATGTGTACACTAGAAAAAGGATTTTTCTTAAGAAAATTTCTTGATAGTGAAGGATTAGCGCACCTGCGTTAAAAAAAACGCACCAAAAACGCACCTGCGTTTTTACCGCGATTTGGTGCGTTTTCGGTGCATTTTTACCGCTGGTTGCTCCCTGCGTTATTGTGCCATTATCTATGGTAACTAATGCAGTTAGCTGCAGAAAAGAAGTGACATGCTCATTCTTTTTCTTAAGAAAATCTACTGAAAGAATTTTCTTAAGAAAAAAACGCAGTGTGTGCACAGCTAATTTTTTTTGCCATAGGTTTGGCTGGGGAATGTCTGCAGAAAGGTTACAAGAATTTCTCAAGAAATTTTTGCAGCAAAAACGCAGGTAAAAAACGCAATGTGTGAACACAGCCTTAAAGTGTGATCACCGAACAATCAAGCGTTTCATGTCAAATAGCCAACAGGGTCACAAAGAAGCGTGTTGGATAAAAAGGCGCAAAAACACTGCCCATAAATTGAGGAAAATCAAGCAATAAGCTGCCAAGATGCCATTTGCCACCAGTTTGGCCATATTTCAGAGCTGCAACGTCACTGGAGAATCAAAAAGCACAAGGTGTGCCATGCTCAGGGACATGGCCAAGGTAAAAAAGGCTGAAAAACAACCACCTTTGAAGAAGAAACATAAGATAAAACGTAAAGACTGGGCCAAGAAATATCTTAAGACTGATTTTTCAAAGGTTTTATGGACTAATGAAATGAGAGTGACTCTTGATGGGCCAGATGGATGGGCCAGAGGCTGGATCAGTAAAGGGCAGAGAGCTCCACTCCGACTCAGACGCCAGCAATGTGTAGGTGGGGTACTGATATGGGCTGTTATCATTAAAGATGAACTTGTGGGACCTTTTTTGATTGAGGATGGAGTGAAGCTCAACTCCCAGACCTACTGCCAGTTTCTGGAAGACAACTTCTTCAAGCAGTGGTACAGGAAGAAGTCGGTATCGTTCAAGAAAAACATGATTTTCATGCAGCACAATGCTTCATCACATGCATCCAGCTACTTCACAGCGTGGCTGGTCAGTAAAGGTCTAAAAGTTGAAAAATAATGACATGGCCCCCTTGTTCACCTGATCTGAACCCCATAGAGAACCTGTTGTCCCTTATAAAATGTAAGCGCTACTGGGAGAGAAAACACTACACCTGTCGGAACAGTGTCTGGGAGGCTGTGGTGGCTGCTGCACGCAATGTTGATCGTAAACAGATCAAGCAACTGACAGAATCTATGGATGGTAGGCTGTTGAGTGTCATCATAAAGAAAGGTGTCTATATTGGTCACTAATTTTTTGGGATTTTGTTTTTGCATGTCAGAAATGTTTATTTCTAAATTTTGTGCAGTTATATTGGTTACCTGGTGAAAATAAACAAATGAGATGGGAATATATTTGTTTTTTTATTAAGTTGCCTAATAATTCTGCACAGTAATAGTTACCTGCAAAAACAGATATCCTCCTAAGATAGCCAAATCTAAAAAAACCCACTCCAACTTCCAAAAATATTAAGCTTTATATTTATGAGTCTTTTGGGTTGATTGAGAACATAGTTGTTGATCAATAATAAAAAAAATCCTCTAAAATACAACTTGCCTAATAATTCTGCACACGGTGTACATGGACTTCAGCATGGAATGCAAGGATTCAGCTGAGATATCAAAAACTACATAAGGACGGAATCCAGCTTGGGACAATCCAGTCACCTGACTACAGAGTTTGCGGTACACAGTCAACTTCCTAAATCTGGCATTATTCCTTTCTTGGTGGGTGCCCGCCGAAAGCGGGGTGCTGCTGGCTTAGAGTAAGAAGCCCTAGAAGCTCTGAGGCACAAATATTCTAATCCCTGGTGAGCCAGCGGAAGGGTGAGAAACTGTTGCCTGTTACATTGTGTTTTTATGATTATGTGATTCATGCTGTTAATTAAGAAAATAGAATCCTGTACACACCATAGTCAATAGACAAAAAAGTTGCCAAGAAAAATCGTATTTATTGTGGTACATTCAAAGAAAACATCAAAACTGACGTTTCAGCAAATTGCTTTCATCAAAGCTATTATCTGCATACACAAAAATATATATATAACTGTTACAATGAGAACCATTCTCATATAAATCCAAACAAAAAACATACGTATCATAATGGTTATCCATAATTCAAAATATCAAAGAATTATATCAATGTATATAATAAACAAGATACAGGAGAGATAATTCAAAACAGATATATACCTAAGGATGTAAGTCACTATATAAATGCGATAGATCACAGAACAAACTTGCTAGGTCGATATAAGGACAAAGTCCATCCAAATGACTGCAGAAACATAAAAAGAAAACAATCAGTGTTGTGACGTTGCACCTTGCAACATAGGGGGTTACTCGCTCAGCATGAGGGCTTCAGGTAGACACAGGAGGCACAGTTTCTTAAGATCACAGCCTGCTTTATTCCACTTCATAAAGCACCGCGCTGGTACGGACATCACATGGCATGTACAGGCAGGAAAACAGGTACATTCCCAAACCTCAGCCCTTCAGGTTATGTTCAGTCCACAAGTCCCTGCAGAGCCTTCTCAGATGCTGTTTCCTTACCTCCACCCATCAATACACCCAGCTACTTCCTCCAGCACAGGAACTTCAGTGCAGGGGCTGAGTGTGTCCAGAGGCCTGACTTTCATTCCTGGGACCACACCCCGAGGTGGAGATATGGTGAACAGCCGTCCCACCTATCTCATTAGCTGTCCACAACAGAGCCGGCCCAGGTAACACACCTTAACCCTCTCAGCATAGTACCAGTGATTATATCACATATCCTCCCCCTCTGCCCAAAGCCGGAGGGTTTTGGCACCTTGACATAGCGGACAAGAGCACCCGCTCCGTCCGCCCCGGACTACAGCCATTGACGTACCGTCCGTCACAGTCACCGGACCCTCCCCAGCGAACTCTCTCATACGCCCCCTGGTCAGTCCCAGCTCTCCAAGGCTGCCACCCACGGTCAGTGTAGGAGAGAGTCTCTCTCCCAGTCGATACTACCGTTCTGTCTAACCCTGAGCTATCCCGACCACTAGAGGGGTCACTATCGAGGGGCCTCAGCGGTGAACTGCCAGAAGAGGCGCCATATCCAGGCCCTCCGCAGGGTCTGTGTATAAATCTATCGTGGGCTCTTCTACCCGGGCATCGTCGTCTGTTTCTCGGATTGTGCACTCTCTTGTCAACGACATTGGCTAACGACCCATCGCTACTTTCATTCAGTCCTTTGGATTGTGTCTCACAGGACTGAGACCGTTCAGAGTCTGTGCTATAGCCCGATGAATACCTGGGTCCTCTATGACCCTGGCTCCTTTTACCATTGGACTTGCTTTTGCCCTCTGAAGCAACACGTTCATCGAGCGGGCCACCTTTCTCTTCGGGGCCATAGCCCCTATATGGTCGCCAAACTACACCAACTTGGCGAAGTTGGTTTGCAATCTTCCGTCTTTCTCGATTCAATTGTTTTAACTCTTCCAGGTATCCCAAATGGTATTCTAGGAGGGCTCGTAGATCTTCAACACATCCAGTTGTGCCCACAATGGTACATGGAACCATACCGACTTCACAGGGCCTCCCGGCTTCGTTATGAATATCAATTCTTAATGTCGTCACACCGGTCTTATCAACCATCTCCTGCATGGCTCTTCCATGTCGTCCAATAAGCCTCATGACCATCTCTTTGGGCACTTGAATGATCTCTTCCACAAACTCCAATAACCGGCGAGCTGTCTTCACCGCTTCTGCAGTTGTCCCATAGATACGAAATGTTCCACGGTCTTTATCTAAATGCACAGCTGTGACACCTGGAACCTTCCTGGCTTGCTTAATATTATTTCTTAGTGCTCTCAATGCCAGTCCAATTAATGCTTTCTTCACAACCACCACTTCTTGAAAGCCTGCGGTCAGCTGCGCCAAGCGTCTGGTGTCTTCATCCTTCTTTGCAGTGATGAGCCACTTCGTACGAAGACACCGTAGGTGCATGTCACTCAGGATTGCCACTCGCTTCTTTGTGGCATCACTGAAAGAGCACACCACCAACTGATTAGTCTCTGCGGCAAAGTACACTTTACAGGCCCCTACTGCCTTCTGGAATCTCTCATGCACCTTCTCACTGGCACAGGCTTCTCTTAAGTCTTCCGGCACGTCTATCCGGTACTTGAAGACTGGTCTGCTTCCTTCAGTGTCAAGGACACCAGACTGTTTCTCAGGTCTCTTGCCTTCCTCCATATTCTCCACCAAAGGCTTCACCTGTTGAGTTACACACTCCTCGGGTTCCGCCCCGGCCTCAGAGCCTTCGGGTTTCAGGCTCTTAGCTGAGCCAATCTTCTTGTCTGCGATCTTGGTCTTACCCACTGAGTCAGTCAGGCTCTCAGCTTCTGATGAGACCTCACGTCCAGACTTCACCTCTTCCTCAGAGGCTCTTTCCACTTTTACAGCACCAGCTGTGTCTTGGGACTTCACTGCATTCCCTCCACCTTCCTCTTGGGTCTCTGCAGTGTCACCCTCTGCCTTCTCTTGGGAGTTTACAGCATCGCCTTCTACCAGGGTATTACGCCCTTCAGCACGGCACTCTGTTCTTCTTAGAACCTTGGCACTATTTTCAACATATATCACTTCAACACTGGGTGGCTTACCGGTCTGCTCACCAGGACCTTTGTGGATTTGTACTCCACCAATACTGTCCAGGATTCCGTCTCCTGTATTACTCTGTTGGATTTCATCTCCTACAGTGCTTTCATCCGACAGACCACCAGCTTCATGCTTGGAAATTATAGGAGACACCGCCATTACTTCTTTGGTCGGTTCCTTCCCTGCAATTTCACCCTGCTGATTTTTGTCGTGACAATGTGTCAGTTCAGTCTTTGATTCCTTTTTCTTTTGTAGGATATCACTGTCTGACTCTACCGTAGCAGTTGCTACTGGCAACGTGTTTTCATTACCCAGGTATTTCACTTTCTCTGCACCCTCAGGCGACATACACTGTGCCACCTCTCGGCGCTTATTACGTCTTCGGCGTCGGGAGGAAGTTTTCCCCTTCTCACACTTCTGTACCTCACTGTACTTGCTTGTCACCTTTCTGGAGTCAGTGTCTTTACTGGAGTCATCGTCACTCCCCCTGGTGTCCTGGACTAACACGTCCCCACTTAACCAGATGTCGGCCCCCTTTTCTGGAGCTACTATAACTGTAGTGGTCGCACTGTCACTTCCTTTTGGAGACGTCATGGTCACCCCTAACTCTTGACAGTCCTTATGTGGAGGTACCATCTCCTCATTGCACCCCAATATCCCACAGGGAATCTGTATAACCTCATACGGAAAAGAGGCTTTCTTAGGCGAGGGCCGACTCATTCCTGTGCAATCGGTCCCGGCCTCTGTCTTCCATAAATCCTGAAAGAGCTCAAAGTCCCGTCCTATGATAACTGGATATAACAGATCTGGCGCTACACCCACATCAGGGCGTCCCAAACGTTTGGCCGTTTGAATCATCACCCTGGCCAGAGGATATACTTTAGTGGTCCCATGCACACAACTTCCTTCTATCGTCCTACCCACCATCACATGGAGATCAGGCATGGGTCTAACTAAGGTCAACCGGCTCCCCGGGTCTAACAGACCAGACACACGTAGCCCATTCAAGTCCACGGAGCACTTCTGTGGCCTCATACTGGATGGATAGCCTATACCGCAGGTAGGACATATGTAAGGCGAACCCCATTGCCCCTTGCTATAGTCTACCTGTTTGGCTTGTAAATGCTCCACCCCCTTCTGGGTCACCATCGCTTTCTGAGGCTCCGCCCCCTGTTGGGTAACTACCCCGTTCCGGGACTCCGCCCCCTTTTGGGAAACCACCCCTTTTTGGGACTCCGCCCCCTTTTGGGCAACCACCCCTTTTTGGGACTCCGCCCCCTTTTGGGCAACCACCTCGTTCTGGGACTCCGCCCCCTTTTGGGCAACCACCCCTTTTTGGGACTCCGCCCCCTTTTGGGCAACCACCCCTTTTTGGGACTCCTCCCCCTTTTGGGCAACCACCCCTTTTTGGGACTCCGCCCCCTTTTGGGGTTTCCATGCAACGTCCTTAGCCCCCAGTTCACACCGTTCACCCTTATCTCCCTGGGCACCCAGTGTCCATACCGGCCCCCGAAGGGAACGCTCAAACTGGTCCATGGCTGCCACATCGCTGCACACTGACAGCTCCTGCTGTCCCTGCACCAGGAACTGGTACAGCTCCTCCACAACGTCTGCAGGGACCATTCCCTCTTTTTGGCTTTTAGCCCCCACTGCTGTCACTGGACCTCCAGGCACATGCTGTTGGTGCTGCTGGCTCTGCAGCAGCTGGTTCAGGAGCTCCTCCATGCTGCAACGAAAAGAGGAACAGGAGGGGCGCTCCAATGGGTAATACCCGGTGGTCAAAGACAGGGGGGGGGGGGTTAGAGAACCACTAACCTTTCCGGGTTGTACCGCCCGTACAACCAGGATCTCCAGCCTGTGGTGTATCACTGCTCACCAAGCAGGGCCTTGCAATTCCGGCTGGCCTGGAACCTCCAGTCGCTGGACTCTCGCCACTGCAGCACGGGTCCCCAACGACCTGCTGATTCACCACCAGGTGCTTGAGAGCGCTGTCCCTGTTCGTGGACCCGCCGATCCACCGCAAACCGCTTCAAAAAATTTTCGTGGACCCGCCGATCCACCGCAAGCAGTCCGTATCCACAGGAATATGTTCTAGGCCGTTGCCCCTAGCAACCAGGCTGCGTTGCCCCTAGCAACCAGACCGCATGCCCGCATTCGAGACACCATATGTGACGTTGCACCTTGCAACATAGGGGGTTACTCGCTCAGCATGAGGGCTTCAGGTAGACACAGGAGGCACAGTTTCTTAAGATCACAGCCTGCTTTATTCCACTTCATAAAGCACCGCGCTGGTACGGACATCACATGGCATGTACAGGCAGGAAAACAGGTACATTCCCAAACCTCAGCCCTTCAGGTTATGTTCAGTCCACAAGTCCCTGCAGAGCCTTCTCAGATGCTGTTTCCTTACCTCCACCCATCAATACACCCAGCTACTTCCTCCAGCACAGGAACTTCAGTGCAGGGGCTGAGTGTGTCCAGAGGCCTGACTTTCATTCCTGGGACCACACCCCGAGGTGGAGATATGGTGAACAGCCGTCCCACCTATCTCATTAGCTGTCCACAACAGAGCCGGCCCAGGTAACACACCTTAACCCTCTCAGCATAGTACCAGTGATTATATCACAGTGTATACAAGTCATACAACACCTAAACTCATTATAGTCTGTTTAGACGAACGGTACCTGTTAAGGATATATCATTCACTTTGTAAAAGCAAAATAAAGATCCAGATGACCTTTAAAGCAGAGCTACGTAGCTTAATGAAAGCACCGAGCGATGTGGACAACGCCGCAATCAGGATAAATGTGACACAGGAGCAGAAAATCTCCGTTTTTAAAGGTTGGTGCCCTAAACACATCACTTTTCTATTCACCAGAAAGAGGCTTTAAGGATTGTTCAGCATTATTACGGAAAAAGCTGAATGTTCAGGTGCCACACCGTAATACAGCACAACCATGTGCGCATGCGTGAAAACTTAGAAATGCTCCCGAGCAAAGAAAAGAAAACTATGTTGCTCCCTGCGCATTCGTCCGGTAATTGCATTGCTACAAACGAAGATACGCTAATATATAACACATGTCAATGTAAAAATTGTATTTAATGAGAAAGATATAACTAGAAAAATATCTGTGTGTATAAGTTGAATAAAAAGGGCATTAAAAAAAGTTAAACAAATGAGAAGAAAAAAAACAAAACGCTTAATGAGTCTAATACTAAAGACATGTCTATATATGCACTCATTTATCAAAAAACTATCCAATACATACAGTTAGGTCCAGAAATATTTGGACAGTGACACAATTTGCGCGAGTTGGGCTCTGCATGCCACCACATTGGATTTGAAATGAAACCTCTACAACAGAATTCAAGTGCAGATTGTAACGTTTAATTTGAAGGTTTGAACAAAAATATCTGATAGAAATTGTAGGAATTGTACACATTTCTTTACAAACACTCCACATTTTAGGAGGTCAAAAGTAATTGGACAAATAAACCAAACCCAAAAAAAATATTTTTATTTTCAATATTTTGTTGCGAATCCTTTGGAGGCAATCACTGCCTTAAGTCTGGAACCCATGGACATCACCAAACGCTGGGTTTCCTCCTTCTTAATGCTTTGCCAGGCCTTTACAGCCGCAGCCTTCAGGTCTTGCTTGTTTGTGGGTCTTTCCGTCTTAAGTCTGGATTTGAGCAAGTGAAATGCATGCTCAATTGGGTTAAGATCCGGTGATTGACTTGGCCATTGCAGAATGTTCCACTTTTTTGCACTCATGAACTCCTGGGTAGCTTTGGCTGTATGCTTGGGGTCATTGTCCATCTGTACTATGAAGCGCCGTCCGATCAACTTTGCGGCATTTGGCTGAATCTGGCCTAAAAGTATATCTCTGTACACTTCAGAATTCATCCGGCTACTCTTGTCTGCTGTTATGTCATCAATAAACACAAGTGACCCAGTGCCATTGAAAGCCATGCATGCCCATGCCATCACGTTGCCTCCACCATGTTTTACAGAGGATGTGGTGTGCCTTGGATCATGTGCCGTTCCCTTTCTTCTCCAAACTTTTTTCTTCCCATCATTCTGGTACAGGTTGATCTTTGTCTCATCTGTCCATAGAATACTTTTCCAGAACTGAGCTGGCTTCATGAGGTGTTTTTCAGCAAATTTAACTCTGGCCTGTCTATTTTTGGAATTGATGAATGGTTTGCATCTAGATGTGAACCCTTTGTATTTACTTTCATGGAGTCTTCTCTTTACTGTTGACTTAGAGACAGATACACTTACTTCACTGAGAGTGTTCTGGACTTCAGTTGATGTTGTGAACGGGTTCTTTACCAAAGAAAGTATGCGGCGATCATCCACCACTGTTGTCATCCGTGGACGCCCAGGCCTTTTTGAGTTCCCAAGCTCACCAGTCAATTCATTTTTTCTCAGAATGTACCCGACTGTTGATTTTGCTACTCCAAGCATGTCTGCTATCTCTCTGATGGATTTTTTCTTTTTTTTCAGCCTCAGGATGTTCTGCTTCACCTCAATTGAGAGTTCCTTAGACCGCATGTTGTCTGGTCACAGCAACAGCTTCCAAATGCAAAATCACACACCTGTAATCAACCCCAGACCTTTTAACTACTTCATTGATTACAGGCTAACAAGGGAGACACCTTCAGAGTTAATTGCAGCCTTTAGAGTCCCTTGTCCAATTACTTTTGGTCCCTTGAAAAAGAGGAGGCTATGCATTACAGAGCTATGATTCCTAAACCTTTTCTCCGATTTGGATGTGAAAACTCTCATATTGCAGCTGAGAGTGTGCACTTTCAGCCCATATTATATATATAATTGTATTTCTGAACATGTTTTTGTAAACAGCTAAAATAACAAAACTTGTGTCACTGTCCAAATATTTCTGGACCTAACTGTATAGGCAAAACCGAGTCATATTTTAGTAGTCATATATGAAAAAGGATAGAAATTAGGTTTCTTACCAGATTACGAGACCTGAAATATAAACAAAAGAAATATAAAAATCATATAACAGTAAAATGTGAAATTACATGGGGAAAAAATATTATGCCAATAATCCATATAGTACCGCCATCATGGCGAATAGCGCAGAAAAAAATAAAAAAACAAAATTATATATATATATATATATATATATATATATATATACACACACACATTAGTATTTCTTAATGTAAAGTTCATACTACGTGATCATAGAAAAACATACTAATAGATCACACAGATGAAAATATGAATATTTTGATGATATCCCAGGAATACCTCATATTCCCTATTCCTCCTTGTGGGCTACAATGTTTGTAAGGTATAAATCCAGTAAGATTCCTGATTTTTTAGGAACTGTAATCGATTGCCACCCCGTCGTGGCATATCGATATGTTCTAGCACCTGGAACCGTAATTGTGCAATAGAATGTCCAGAATTCAAGAAGTGAAATGGTATGGGAAGCATGGTCTTCTTGCACCTAATTGTTGACTTATGTTGTTAAATACGGTCTCGGATATGTTCGGTGGTCTCCCCAACATATCCGAGACCTCAGGGACACGTAATAAGGTATACCACATAAGATGATGAACAGGTGTAAAAACCTTTTATTGGAAACCTTTTACCAGACCGGGGATGGGTGAAATATTCCCCATTGGTGACATCAGAACATTGTAGGCACCCCAGACTGGGAAAGGTACCCTTGCATATTGGAGCCAAAGTGCCCTGAATCAATGATTTGCTCATTGATCCTATATCTGCCCTGACCAATGAGTCCCGTAGATTTCTAGACCTAGATCATGGGTGATGCACTAAATTCCAGTATTGTCAGATATGCTTCATGGAGAAGACCCCAATGTTTTTTGACACATTGATTAAAAATTGTCATAAAAGGATGATAGGTACTAATAAATCCAAAACGTTTATCCTTTGGTGGGGAAGATGTTGAAACATCCGTCTCGCTATCAAATTTTAGAAAATTATCAGGATATCCCCTGGCTGTGAATTTCAAACTTATCTCTTGCAAACGATTTTTTGAACCTCTTCCTTGGTAACAATACGATTAACTCTACAGAATTGTGATTTTGGTATTCTGTATAGACGTCTTAATATGGCGTGGGTGACAACTGGAAAAATGTAACAGATCATTACAGTCTGTAGGTTTAGTATAGAGATCTATGTCAATAAGCCTCCCCCCCCTCAAGAATAGAGACCTGTGTGTCCAAAGAAGGGAATTTTGTTACTTACCGTAAATTCCTTTTCTTCTAGCTCTTATTGGGAGACCCAGACGATTGGGGTATAGCTACTGCCCTCTGGAGGCCACACAAAGCACTACATTAAAAGTGCAAGGCCCCTCCCCCTCTGGCTATACCCCCCCCGTGGTATCACGGGTTCTCAGTTTTAGTGCCAAAGCAAGAAGGAGGAAGCCAATAACTGGTTTAAACAAATTAACTCCGAATAACATCGGAGAACTGAAAAACCGTTCAACATGAACAACATGTGTACCCGCAAACAACAAAAAAACATCCCGAAGGACAACAGGGCGGGTGCTGGGTCTCCCAATAAGAGCTAGAAGAAAAGGAATTTACGGTAAGTAACAAAATTCCCTTCTTCTTCAGCGCTCTATTGGGAGACCCAGACGATTGGGACGTCCAAAAGCTGTCCCTGGGTGGGTAAAGAAATACCTCATGTTAGAGCTGCAAAACAGCCCTCCCCTACAGGGGTGTCACTGCCGCCTGCAGGACTCTTCTACCTAAGCTGGCATCCGCCGAAGCATAGGCATGCACCTGATAATGCTTGGTGAAAGTGTGCAGACTGGACCAGGTAGCTGCCTGGCACACCTGTTGAGCCGAAGCCTGGTGACGTAATGCCCAGGACGCACCCACGGCTCTGGTTGAGTGGGCTTTTAGCCCTGAAGGAACCGGAAGCCCCGCAGAACGGTAGGCCTCTAGAATTGGTTCTTTGATCCATCGAGCCAGGGTGGCTTTAGAAGCCTGCAACCCCTTGCGCGGACCAGCGACAAGGACGAAAAGAGCATCGGCACGGCGTATGGGCGCCGTGCGGGAAATGTAGATTCTGAGTGCTCTCACCAGATCTAGCAAACGTAAGTCCTTTTCATACCGGTGAACCGGATGAGGACAAAACGAAGGCAAGGAAATATCCTGATTAAGATGAAAAGAGGATACGACCTTAGGGAGAAACTCCGGAATGGGGCGCAGCACTACCTTGTCCTGGTGGAACACCAGGAAGGGAGCCTTGGATGACAGAGCTGCCAGCTCAGACACTCGCCGAAGCGATGTGATCGCAACAAGAAACGCAACTTTCTGCGACAGCCGAGAAAAGGAAACTTCCTTCAGAGGCTCGAAGGGCGGCTTCTGTAGAGCAACTAGTACCCTGTTCAGATCCCATGGATCTAACGGCCGCTTGTACGGGAGCACAATATGACAGACCCCCTGCAGAAACGTGCGCACCTTAGACAGACGTGCTAGACGCTTCTGAAAAAACACGGATAGTGCCGAAACTTGCCCTTTAAGGGAGCTGAGCGACAAGCCCTTTTCTAACCCCGATTGCAGGAAGGAAAGAAAATTGGGTAATGCAAAGGGCCAGGGAGACACTCCCTGAGCCGAGCACCAGGATAAGAAAATCTTCCACGTTCTGTGGTAGATCTTAGCAGAATTCGACTTTCTAGCTTGTCTCATTGTGGCAACGACTCCTTGAGATAATCCTGCAGATGCTAGGATCCAGGACTCAATGGCCACACAGTCAGGTTCAGGGCCGCAGAATTCTGATGGAAAAACGGCCCTTGGGACAGTAAGTCTGGTCGGTCTGGCAGTGACCACGGTCGACCGATCGTGAGATGCCACAGATCCGGATACCACGACCTCCTCGGCCAGTTTGGAGCGACGAGTATGATGCGGCTGCACTCGGATCTGATCTTGCGTAGCACTCTGGGCAAGAGCGCCAGAGGCGGAAACACGTAAGGGAGCTGAAACTGCGACCAATCTTGAACCAAGGCGTCTGCCGCCAGAGCTCTTTGATCGCGCGACCTCGCCATGAATGCCGGGACCTTGTTGTTGTGCCGGGATGCCATTAGGTCGACGTCCGGCACTCCCCAGCGGCGACAGATTTCCTGAAACACGTCCGGGTGAAGGGACCATTCCCCTGCGTCCATGCCCTGGCGACTGAGGAAGTCTGCTTCCCAGTTTTCTACGCCTGGGATGTGAACCGCGGATATGGTGGATGCTCTGTCCTCCACCCACATAAGAATGCGCCGGACTTCTTGGAAGGCTTGCCGACTGCGCGTCCCTCCTTGGTGGTTGATGTATGCCACCGCTGTGGAGTTGTCCGATTGGATTCGGATCTGCTTTCCTTCCAGCCACTGCTGGAAGGCTAGTAGGGCAAGATACACTGCTCTGATCTCCAGAACATTGATCTGAAGGGTGGACTCCTGCGGAGTCCACGTCCCCTGAGCCCTGTGGTGGAGAAACACTGCTCCCCACCCTGACAGACTCGCATCTGTCGTGACTACTGCCCAGGATGGGGGCAGGAAGGATCTTCCCTGAGATAATGAGGTGGGAAGGAGCCACCATTGTAGAGAGTCCTTGGCCGTCTGGGAAAGCGAGACTTTCCTGTCCAGGGACGTTGACTTCCCGTCCCATTGGCGGAGAATGTCCCATTGAAGTGGGCGCAGATGAAACTGCGCAAAGGGAACTGCTTCCATGGCTGCCACCATTTTCCCTAGGAAATGCATGAGGCGCCGCAAGGGATGCAACTGGCCCTGCAGGAGAGATTGTACCCCTGTCTGTAGTGACCGCTGCTTGTCCAGCGGAAGCTTCACTATCGCTGCTAGAGTATGAAACTCCATGCCAAGATACGTTAGTGATTGAGTCGGTGATAGGATCGACTTTGGAAAGTTGATGATCCATCCGAAAGACTGTAGAGTCTCCAGCGTAGCATTCAGGCTGTGCTGACATGCCTCCTGAGAGGGAGCTTTGACCAATAAATCGTCTAGGTAAGGGATCACCGAGTGTCCCTGAGAGTGCAAGACTGCTACCACCGCCGCCATGACCTTGGTGAAGACCCGTGGGGCTGTCGCCAGACCAAATGGAAGAGCTACGAACTGAAAATGGTCGTTTCCTATCACAAAACGTAGAAAACGTTGATGTTCTGTAGCAATTGGCACGTGGAGATAAGCATCTTTGATGTCTATTGAGGCAAGGAAGTCTCCTCTGGACATTGAGGCAATGACAGAGCGGAGGGTTTCCATCCGGAACCTCCTGGCGTGCACATGTTTGTTGAGCCGTTTTAGGTCCAGAACAGGACGGAACGAGCCGTCCTTTTTTGGAACCACAAAGAGATTGGAGTAAAACCCTTGCCCTTGTTCCTGAGGAGGGACTGGGATCACCACTCCTTCCGCTTTTAGGGAGTCCACCGCCTGCAGCAGAGAATCTGCTCGGTCTGGATGTGGAGAGGTTCTGAAGAACCGAGCTGGAGGACGAGAATTGAACTCGATTCTGTACCCGCGAGACAAAATGTCCGTCACCCACCGGTCTTTGACCTGTGACATCCAAATGCCGGAAAAGCGGGAGAGCCTGCCCCCGACCGGCGATGCGGAGGGAAGGGGCTGGAAGTCATGAGGTAGCCGCTTTGGAAGCGGTACCTCCATTTGCTTTCTTGGGGCGCGTGTGAGTCCGCCACGAATCTGAGTTTCTTTGCGTCCTCTGAGTCCCTTTGGACGAGGTAAATGGTGTCTTGCCCGAACCTCGAAAGGACTGAAACCTCTGCTGCCACTTTTCCTGCTGAGGTTTGGTTGTTCTGGGTTGTGGTAAAGAGGAGTCTTTACCCTTGGACTGCTTAATGATGTCAGCCAATGGCTCGCCAAACAGTCTATCTCTAGACAAAGGCAAACTGGTTAAACATTTTTTGGAACCAGCATCTGCTTTCCAGTCCTTTAACCACAAGGCTCTGCGCAAAACTACCGAATTGGCGGACGCCATTGAGGTGCGACTGGTAGATTCTAAGACCGCATTGATAGCGTAAGACGCAAACGCCGACATCTGCGTGGTAAGGTGCGCCACTTGCGGCACTGCTGGATGCATGATAGCATCCACTTTTGCTAAGCCAGCTGAAATAGCCTGGAGTGCCCATACGGCTGCGAATGCCGGAGCAAACGACGCGCCGATAGCTTCATAGACAGATTTTAACCAAAGGTCCATCTGTCTGTCATTGGCATCTTTAAGTGAAGCGCCATCCTCCACTGCAACTATGGATCTAGCTGCAAGTTTGGAAATCGGGGGGTCTACCTTTGGACACTGTGTCCATCGCTTGACCACCTCAGGGGGGAAAGGGAAACGCGTATCTTTAGATCGTTTAGAGAAACGCCTTTCTGGGTGAGCGTCGTGCTTCTGGATTGATTCTCTGAAGTCAGAGTGATCTAACAAAGCACTCAATTTACGCTTGGGATAAAGGAAACGAAACTTTTCCTGCTCCGCAGCCGCCTCTTCTGCTGAAGGGGCTGGGGGAGAAATATCCAACAGCCTATTGATGGCTGAGATAAGGTCGTTTACCATGGCATCCCCATCAGGGGTATCCAGGTTGAGAGGGGTTCCAGGAGTGGATTCCTGATCACTCTCATCAGACACATCACAGGGAGACTGATTGCGCTGAGACCCTGAGCAGTGTGATGACGTCGAGGGTCTTTCCCAGCGAGCTCGCTTAGGGTGGCTGGGGATATCATCTGAGTCATAATCCTCGGCCTGTGAAGCCGGGGACCCCCCTGTGGGCTGGATACATTCCAAGTAAGGGGGACCTGAGGACAGAGGCCTCGCCGTGCCCAAAGACTGAGCCCCATGCATAGATTGCAGGGTTTCAAGGATTCTTGCCATAGCCACAGACATATTATCAGCAAAAGCTGCAAAGTCTGTCCCTGTCACCGGGGCAGAACCTACAAGCGTCTCAGCCTGGGTCACTACCTCTCCTGACTCCGGCTGGCGAAGCAGCACCGGGTCGGAGCATTGCACACAATGGGGGTCATCGGAGCCTGCTGGTAGATTAGCCCCACATGCAGCACACGCAGTATACACAGCCCTTTTTGCCTTGGCAGCCTTTTTGAGGATGACATGTTGCTGCTTCCACAGAGCGATCTGGGATATGCAGCCAGAAGCGACCTCACAGTGCAAGAAATACAATCTTTCTATATCTTACACAGTCCACCGATACACCGTGAGGCACTAGAAGGACCAGCACAGAAAAATCGCTTACCGCCCGCTTAAAAAAGCGGGTGTGTGATCGCCAGATAGCCCCTAGTCCAGGTCTCCCAGAGCCTTGCGTCCTTCCTCCAGCCAGACATGCATGTAATGGCTGCCGGCGTCCTGAGAGAGAAGGGGGGCGGGCCCTGGGCGTTCCTGACCAAGAGCGGGAAGCCTGCTTCCCTCTGTGCTTAGTATGAGGGCTGGAGCATGTAAATCAGGCTCCAGCCCTCGTCGCTGCTAGCGAACAGCGTCTCTCCCCTACCCTGAATGACAGGGTGGGGGCGGGAACGAATCGGAGCTGCCGGCGTCCTAGGCCCAAAAAGCCGGGGACTAAATTTATAACCGCCGCCGCCGTAAAAGCGCGGACGGCGGATCCCCGGCGCACCACAAGTCACAGCAGCGCCGCCCGGTCCAGAGGGGGTCGGCGCTGCGTTCCCATACACAAAACGTCCCCCAGTAATCTGTAGGGACACCAACTCCACGTTGCGGTCCCCGGCGCACTACAACACCCAGCCAGCCCGGAGTGTGTCTGTGCCTGCCGGGGACACAGAGTACCTGTATGATGCAGGGCCTGTCCCTGATCGTACTCCTGCTCCTTATCCATCAGGTTCTAATGGGTCTGTGGATGGAGCCCGGCGTCAGAGCTGAGAGGCCGGCAGGATCCCACTTCCACAGAGCCCTACTAGGGGATGTGGAAGGAAAACAGCATGTCAGGCTCCAGCCCTGTACCAGCAATAGGTACCTCAACCTTACAACACCATCCAGGGGTGAGAAGGGAGCATGCTGGGGACACTATATGTGTCCTCTTTTCTTCCATCCGAAATAGTCAGCAGCTACTGCTGACTAAAATCTGTGGAGCTATGCATGGAATGTCTGACCTCCTTCGCACACAAAGCTAAAACTGAGAACCCGTGATACCACGGGGGGGGTATAGCCAGAGGGGGAGGGGCCTTGCACTTTTAATGTAGTGCTTTGTGTGGCCTCCAGAGGGCAGTAGCTATACCCCAATCGTCTGGGTCTCCCAATAGAGCGCTGAAGAAAAATTAATAGAAAACCGATCAAAATGTAGTGTGAAAGTTAAACCGGGTAAACAGGTATTAATATCTTGAAACAAGTGATGTAGTTACATACTGTCACCTTTCCAGACTAAAAAGATGTCATCTATATAACGCTTGTACATCACATGTGAAAACAATACATGAGTGTATTCAAATTCTTTTTCAAAAGAGGCCATAAATATGTTGGTGTATGGTGGGGCCATATTAGATCCCATAGCTGTACCCAGTTTTTGAAAATAAAATTGGTCACGAAATAAAAATAAATTTTTGGATAGAGCCATATTAAAAAGGTCCATGCAAAATTCAATCATGTCCTCATTGAAAGATGTTTTCTCCTTCAGAAACTCCCTCACTGCCTTGCAACCAGCTAAATGTTCAATACTAGTATACAAGCTAGTGACATCTAATGTCAACAGAAGACACCCCTCAGGTACTGGACCAATGGATTTAATAACCATCAAGAAATCCAATGTGTTTTTCAAATACAATGGAATAGTCGATATTAATGGAATTAAGATTTTTTCTAATACAATAGCCAACGGTGACAAAATGGAATTGGTAGAGGCGACTATGGGTCGACCTGATGGATGATATAAGTCTTTGTGAATCTTCGGTAAAGTATAAAACACCAGTAAGAAAGGATGATAATTGATCAGGAACTCAGCCAACTTCTTGTCAATGAGTTTTTTATTCTGATGTTTGTCAACTATTGTTTTAATCGATCTTGCAATGTCAAAAGGTAAGATTATATAAAATAAATTCACAATTTAATCTATTATCCAATTGGGACAATATTTCAGAAATATAATAGGACTGGTCCATGACCACCACTGAACCGCCCTTGTTAGCGGGTTTGAAAATTAAATTATGATTATTTTGTAAATCCCACAGAGCTCTAGACTCTATCGTCGATAAATTGTGTTTTAGAGCCATTTTACCTTGATTAATATCCCTTATTTTAGCCTCAACATCCCTTTGAACCATAGAGACAAAAGTTTCTACCGGATGAAAATTTCTGAGGTGGTATAAAATTACTCTTCACATGCAAACCCAATTTCTGTTGATTGAGCATTTGTTCAATAATCCCTCAAACTGACTCCAATAATCAGTATTCTCTGAAAAGAGAGTGGGTCTGAGTTGGACACGCAAAGCGTGTGGTATGCTGACCCTTATGGTACTCAGCCAGGGTTGCACTGTGAAGTTCCATAGCTGTGAGTCGTCGTATGTCCTTTTTATAAATCACGTTTACGGGTTTCCGCTATTGAAGAATGTAAAAAAAAAATCGCCTGTTGTAATTTTAGCAATAATTGCCATGGCATTCTCATTATTGAATAAAAGAGTGGAAAAAGCCATATCGTTGTTTAGAAAAAAAAATTTGTTTAGAAATTTTGTTCGTTTAAGAAAAGATTTTTCTTGAATTTTTTTTTATTTATTGAAAAACGTCTTGGCAAAATCAGAAAAAAAACCCATTCAATATAATTATTCTGTGTTTGCCAAATATGAATTCGTTTGTAACAGGAAAAATCTAAGATAAGAAAATAGAATCCTGTACACACCTTAGTCAATAAACAAAATAGTTTCCAAGAAAAATCGTATTTATTGTGGTACATTCAAAGAAAACTTAAAAACTGACGTTTCAGCAAATTGCTTTCATCAAAGTTATTATCTGCATACACAAAAATATATATAAATGTTACAATGATCCTGATTGCGGCATTGTCCACATCGCTCCCTGCTTTCATTAAGGTATGTAGCTCTGCTTTAAAGGTCATCTGGGTCTTTATTTTGCTTTTATAAAGTGAATGATATATCCTTAACAGGTACCGTTCGTCTAAACAGACTATAATGAATTTAGGTGTTGTATGACCTGTATACACTGATTGTTTTCTTTTTATGTTTCTGCGGTCATTTGGATGGACTTTGTCCTTATATCGACCTAGCAAGTTTTTTCTGTGATCTATCACATTTATATGGTGATTTACATTCTTAGGTATATATCTGTTTTGTATTATTTCTCCTGTATCTTGTTTATTATATACATTGATATAATTCTTTGATATTTTGAATTATGGATAACCATTATGATACGTTTTTTGTTTGGATTTATATGAGAATGGTTCTCATTGTAACATTTATATATTTTTTTGTGTATGCAGATAATAACTATGATGAAAGCAATTTGCTGAAACGTCAGTTTTGATGTTTTCTTTGAATGTACCACAATAGATACGATTTTTCTTGGAAACTTTATTGTCTATTGACTATGTTGTGTACAGGATTCTATTTTCTTATCTAATATTTTTCCTGTTACACACAAATTCATAATTGGCAAACACAGAATAATTATTATATTTATGCTGTTAATTGTTTGGGGATCTAAAAAAAGTCTTAATATTGTGATTCCCTCACCCTGTGTTGTCTGAGTAGTGTTCTGCGCACAGTTAAAGAGGTCAGGCGTTCAGTTGGGATGAGCCCTGGGCCATGCTGTCTTTCTAAAGATGGCCGGGCCAGCGGACGAGAGCACCTACTGACCCTCGTGTCTCTACAAGAATCACTATGTAAAGTGAAAAAAAAGGTTAATAATGACGTTACAATTACATATAAATAATTTGATGACATAAAATTTTATTATGTAATTTCACATACAAACTTGGCATCTGTTCAACAACCCTTGAATTAAACATAGATTAGTAAATTTAGTAAACATTAGTAAGTTTTGCTGGAGCTTCAACTTTCAACTTCAAGATGTTCATTTAGACTACTTGTAGTCTAAGGTACTCTGATTCAAATTAACATTGAAAATGACTGAAAACTTGTATATACATGTATATCATATTAGATTAGTACATTTTAAATTATAATTGCCAAATAGACAATGATATATTTGTTGAGTTAAGCACTTATGGAAACTTCACGTAAGTTGTGATAGCTAACAGTGAGTACCAATCAAATATTTCACATGTAGAGTTAGCATGTTTTGTATAACTAACTATACATAGAGTTGTGAATTTTTTGGGCAAAATGTGTTCGATTGAGTACGTTTGATTATGCGCGAGTAGCATTATGTAACAGAATTTGAAATTTCGGTAACAAATAAACGATTTACGTGAATAACTTCTGAACTATACATAGAGTTGATAATTTTTTTTTTGGCAAATATTATTCAGCACATTGAGATATTCATTTTGAGTACTTGTGGTCCAGGGTACCTCTTTTCAAATTAAACTTGCGTACGATTAAGTATGTATTATGTAACTTAGAATTTCAAATTCATACAGAACCTTGAGACATTCATTTTGAGTACTTCTGTACCAGGGAACCTTGATCAAAATAAAAATTATGTATGATCAATTGGTTTTGGAACAGTTAGTGCACCATAGATGAATGAACATCTAAGAGCTAAAGTCGAACTGCAGACTAACTTGAATCCGGTCAAATATAAACCTCCAGTAGCTTTTCAGTACTACCACACACAGTCTGAGAGTGTCTGGCTGCCTTTTATCCTGTGCTAATTACAGCACTTGTGCTACCTCTGAACCTGAACAGTCAGGAAAATGCAGCCAGGGTTAACCTTTTCATTGCTGCTCACCAGTACCCAGAGCACATGCCAGGAGGGACATAGCTCCCATTAATCACCATCCCTCTTACTGCGTCACACTACCAACAAGACCGCTGCTTCCAATCACGATGTTGGTTCATCAGGAGGGATTTAGATGCAGTCATAACAGATAATTAGTAAAAGTCATGGTGCCAAGATTGCAGTACATCTATTTGTCATAGGAGCCATCCTTAAGTACTTAAGAACTGTCACACTCGGAGTAGACAATGTCCGAATACACTGCATTACAGCTGCACTCAGACCCACGGAAGTGCACTACACAACAAACAAGGGGGCACTTTTACAATGGTGGGCCCTGCTACTAGGGAGAGTGGTGAGGGGGCACCTCCTGAACTCACCTCAAACTGTTACCTGAGATCCCTTGAGTCCCTATAAAGAGTGTTTCAACCTGTTGGCGATCCAGATACCTAATCCCTCACTAGCCCTACAATCACCCTAGCTAGTGAAATGGCCGGCAGGATACACTAGCCCTACCACTGTATTAATAAACAGGAAGGGAAAGGAGACTGACGGGGATACGACACAACATATACTTGATAGCTGCAACAGCATGACTCAAAAAACTGGAAAGGCAGCAGATGTCCAGCAGCTCCTACACATGTTCGGAAGCTGGAAGATGAAGAGGCTACTTAAAGGAGGAAGGGGGAAGGTTAACACAACGGCTGCGCATAAGGTGATTAGCAAGGAGCTGCTAGCAGGAAAAAAACTGACATTTAACTTCTAAAGTACCAACAGAAAGCAAATACATTTAATATGCTGAGCCACCTAATAATGAGGCAGGGTCCTCTCTCCTCCAATACCAGTCTGTTTTATATTGTTAATGATTGTTGTACGTATACCCTCTTTCACTTGTAAAGCGCCATGGAATAAATGGCGCTGTAATAATAAATAATAATAAAACTGAGATCACAGGACCATCACGCATCTCTCAACCGCAAGAGACACTTGTGACAAGAACACATAAGGTTGAGAAATGCTAAAAGTCCCTAAACAATGCCTCATTGTTTAGGGACTTCTGTCTTCATATATGAGCTTCAGTAAATTATCATTGCTAAAGTTCATCCTTTATTGCATCAATCAAATTCTATTGCTTAAAGCAGATGGGCGTAGCAATAATCTCCATTAAGTGCTCTCTTCACAGTCAGACAAGTCGCCACCCACAATGCAGACATCAGAAGCCCCATCAGAGTGAGGTGCCCAATTCACCAATCAGACAAATCTTTCAAGCCACTGCCCATAATACACACATCATCAGGGCTCTGAGTGTCACTCATTGCTTCCACAAATCTGACTGTCTAAGACCTGTATTTTATCAATATATAGATGAGGGGTTCATTTGGAAATTGGCATATATTCTGGAGGAAAATGATCCAGCTGGACATATGTATATAGGGATCTTCAGATCTGGGGTGCCCGAGGCCCACCAGTGGAATTTACTCTAGGGGACCATACTACAGCTACCATAAACAATTTTATTACTTGCTCATTTTTCAGCTTCTCATTAAAATGTGAGCCTTTTAGCAAATTATACAATGTGCGAAAGAGAACTGTATTGTGCACTGCACTATATCAAACTGTTTCTTATTAAGCATATTATTTATTGTAGTTACAAATCAGTAGCAGTTTATCTCATACATGGACATTTCTTGTCCCAGGAACCACCTAGCCCCTCAACCGGTGCAAACAATTATTCAAAGTGAAGCAAAATATTATCCAGCATCTTCAAATGGCAAAGTCTACTAAAATTAGTATACCTATGCCACCATCTATCTACATATATAGGGTCTTCCACAAATGACTTGGGAAATTCCCTCTAAGAGTCAGTTTGTAGGATGTAAAGCATAATCACGCCAATAAACCTTTCCGTTTGGAGACTCTGGATAACATTAACTTCACTTTAGTCAGGCATTTATGTTTTTTCCATCCTTGTTATCATAGTGGTATCCAAGATAGCAAAACATGTTTGTGATATTTGGGATCTGTATGATACAGATCCAAAACAGAGTGCCTAAAGTTTCTCACACAAATCATATGATGTTCTACAGACAGAGCAAAAAGCAAATATGAGAAATTATTTAATTGCACAACCAAATGCTCTGAATAATCAATATTAAACTCAAATATAACGTAATATTAAATATTGTCAAAAAGTAGTCATTGCACATAGTAATTGCACAGTACAATATAAATGCAGAAATATTAAATACAATGATATTAATGTAATAACTTGCAAAATAGATAGTCAAATAATGCCGTAGTGCACCACTAGTTAAAAGTAACATTTTTTTGGAGAACAGACGAAGGGGTTTGCAAATCTATCAACAATGTCATCGTAATCTAAAGTCATGGAAATATCCATCTCAATGTTCATTATAATGAGACATTCCAACAGTTCTTGTCCAATCAATGACATGAATCCACCTTTTACCATTTTTTAATTTTGGAAACACTCGCTTACAAGAAACCTGAGTGCAAGCAAGTGTAAGGTAAGGAGTATAGCTACTGGGTATTGATTCACTAGAATGAGAGCTGTATTAGCAAAGTGAATGAATTAATTACGCCTAAAAATTAACTTTTAATATTATCAAAATAAGTAAAAAGGTCAGAAAAGGACCTGGTTTATAAGGACAAACAATAGAGAAAAATAGCCAGAACCATTAATCCTGATCCAGACGGACCAACTGGCTAACACTTAAAACACCCTATGGTTTGAGGATGTGAGTATTGTGTCAATAAACAATGCTGCATGTAAGTCGCATTAATAGCAGCAGTAGCAATAACGAGAGGAAAAAGGAACGGTCTTACCCCATCTGCCGTATACCCATTCCCTGGTTACTGGAAACACCTGATGCTGGATGGTTTTGATTTACCAAAAAGCAGGATACCCGGTCTTCAGACCTATGACCTAGGATCCCCACAGGTAGCAAACGCATATCCAGCGGTGTGAAAGCTTCTCCCAACGCGTTTCTTTAGATTATATCATCAGGGGAGATGTCCGGTCATACACATGACCCACACAATATAGCACAGAAATACTGCAGAACAAACATGACAAACAAAACTCCGTCACAAAAGAGTCCTCGCCATCAAGGCACACCGGCACATCACAAGCGCGCAGCGGGTAACTTACTTCCATCAGGACCAAAAGATTCCTGGGCAGAGCGCGCCCCACAAGCCGCGCCGCCAAGTTTTAAAGTGCCGGTTGCTTGGAGTGGCGTCTGACGTCACATCCGCAGAAAGGATGGTGAGCTCACTTCCGGGTCACGTGATCGGGACCACCCCGTGCGCGTCACCAAGAAAGCGTAACTATGGCAGCCGTTATACACATGAAAGGCTACAGGAAAATGGCCACTAGTGAAATCGCTATCATAGCGATATAACGAACCATTAGTATTAAAGTAATCCCATTCGCACAAGGAATGGGTGACCAAAAAAAAAAACCAGACAAAAGTCATAGTTGACCCAGGTAAGGTATGCAGGCTCTATATATAGCAACAGGACATAAAAATACACATAAAAAAGGGGGGCCAAATAAAGAAAACGAGATCCAATCCCAAAGAGAACAACATATTAGATGAAAAAATATTAATAATAAAACCAAAAATAAAAAAGAGGGAAAGAAGGGGAAAAGAAAGGCAGGCAGGAGAAGAGATCGGATCCGAGAAGCACAATAGGTAGGGACAATGCAAAATGATCTATATTGGAAAAAAGGGGGACAGGAAAAACCTCCACCAACCACTACGACTATTACTCATTCTAACCAAAGCTAGTCCTACCTATTTGTGGAGGTCGGCACCCTAAGATAGTACGGTGGATGGTGCCCCCACTCGGACGACGACTGTCCCTCCTGGCACTAATCTAAACTAATCCACCACAAAGGGTGCGAAGGAAAGAGTGTCATTAAGGCCCAGTGGTTTGCACGTCTTCAGCCAAAAGATCCATTTGGTTTCCTGTCTGAGGATTTTCTTATCCCAATCGCCTCCTCTAAAGGGAGGGGCCACAACATCAATGCCCTGAAAGCTGATAGATCCGGGGTCCCCCGCGTGGTACTCCGTAACATGGCGAGCCACAGGAGTATCATTACCCAAACGGATGTCCCGGATGTGCTCCCCAATCCTCCTTCTAAATTCCCTTTTGGTCTTACCTATGTACTCCTTATGGCAAACGCACGTGGCCTTATAAATAACGCCCTTTGTTCTACAATTGATGAAACTTCGTATCTCGTAACGTTTACCCATGACATAGGAGAAAAAGAATTTCCCTGGATTAAGCGACCCGCATGCAATGCATCCACTACATTTATAGCATCCCTTAACAGGGTTGACCAGCCATGTTTTAGTATGGCTGGAAAAATGACTGTGGACAAGTCTATCTTTAATAGAGCGGGCCTTCCTATACGTCACCGAGGGAGTGCTGGAAAGACATTTTCCAATGTCCTCATCCATTCTCAGAATGGACCAGTGCTTCTCGAGGATCCGTCTCACCTCCCCTGATCCGTTATTGAAAGTAGTGATGAAACGAATAACATCCTCATTTAGTGTTGGTCTCCCTGGTCCGTGTAGAAGATCATTTCTCGTCTTCTTTTGGGTCTCTAGAAAAGCCTTGTTTATGACATGATCTGGATAGCCCCTATGATGAAATCTGAGGCTCAAGTCACGGGCCTGTTCACGAAAACCTTGCTCTTCCGAGCAATTTCGTTTAAGCCTGAAAAATTGCCCCTTTGGGATGCCCTTCTTCAAACTATTCGGATGACTGCTCTCCCAACGTAGGAGTGAGTTCGTTGCAGTTGGTTTTCTATATGTGCTGGTATGAATATTACCCATAGAATCCCTCTCCACAAGGACATCCAAAAAGGGCAGCCTCCACTTGTCAAATTCACAAGTAAAGTAGAGGCCAAAAGGGTTATCATTAAGTGCAGCGACAGTTTTTACAATTTCGTCTTCGGTACCCCTCCACAGAACAAACACGTCATCTATAAAACGACACCATAGGACCACCTTGTCCTGGGAAACGGGGGAACAATCACCAAAAACACAAGTTATTGACACAATACTCACATCCTCAAACCATAGGGTGTTTTAAGTGTTAGCCAGTTGGTCCGTCTGGATCAGGATTAATGGTTCTGGCTATTTTTCTCTATTGTTTGTCCTTATAAACCAAGTGTAAGGTAACCAGCAAAATAATCTAGTGAGAACCACAAAATTAATGAAAGATAATGATCAATATGCAAGGGGTACTAACAAAAGACTAAGCAAAAAATTGTGGGAAAAATGAGAGAGAAAAAAGCTGCATGGTACGGAAAAGAGAACACCCAATTAAATATACACTATATATATTATATATATATATACACTATATATATTATATATATATATATATATATATATATATATATATATATAAATATATTATATATATATAAAAACTGTTGTTTTTATTGATCCAAAAGTAAAATTGATAAACAATAAGTTAAAATATGGTTGGCAAGAAAAAGAAAGGGTAGGATACTATAATCCTGCACAGCTCCCCATATGACACCAGGCACAGATAAATTAAGACTGTGGAGACAAATACCCACCAAACTATAACCCCTCCCCCTTCCACGTCGAAAAGGAGACAGCAGGCAGAATCTGAATGGACATCGATCACAGTTTTTACTTAGCAATGTTGTTAAAGATTATTATATAAACAACTTGAAATGGTAAAAAGGGATACACAAGCACCAAGTTAATGTAGAATTCCGCTCTCACCAAATTTTCTTCACCATAATACGCAGATGTGACTTGACTTTTATATCATTACAAACTTAAATAAAAAAAAGACATCATTTAATATATGACTAATACTCAAACATTTGGGAGGATAGAAAAAGTACCACTGGGGGAAGAGGATGGATCTTGCCCAGCACCTTTAGGTAAAGGAAGGCTACTATTGTACTATTTGAAATAATGAGAAGGATGACATTCCCTGCTCCCAAAGTACTAGAGCCAATGAGACTATCAGGGATGGGACATGACTGTACCAGGGTCAGATAATGAAAGTGACCCACACTGGAGCATTTTGTTAACTATTACACTGCCCTCAGGACTGTAGAGACAAATAGCCACCAAATTATAACCACCCATCCCCGTCACAAAGAAGACAAAGCAGGTAGTATTTGGATGGATATCAGTCACAGATTTTATTTAGCATTGTTGTTAAACAAAGATTATTATATAAGCAACTTAAAATGGTAAGAAGGGATACACAAGTACTAACAATGTGGAACTCCACTCTCGCCAAATTTTCTTCATCATAGCATGCCAAGGAGGAGTGCAGTGTTAAACTGGGGTGTAACCCCCACCTTCAAGAAAAGCTTGCTTCAGGCCTTCCTGGATACTAGACAGAAATATATCTAGACTAATATATGTAAGGTGAGCACCATCCTGTAGCATTAGACGCCTGTTGTCGCCTTCCAATTGCGTGTGTCTAACTACCACATGAGTGATTTTAAATGAACTGTGCCATACGAGTGTTGACGGATCATCAAGTTTTTTCTATAGCTTCGGCATCTCTGAAACCTCACCACACCATCTTTGGTATCATTTCCGACCACCCTAATCATAATTGTGAAAAAAAACCTGGAATACAATCTAAGTCAGTTCTCATTATAGTGAGCAGCTCTGTAAGTTTTAAACTGCATATATCATTGCCACCGGCGTGGATGACTAATATTGTAGAAGCAGATGAATGTCTGTTGTCAGCTGATGTTAACTACCTCTGATAGAATCAGGCACCAGTTCAGACCCCTTACACCCCTCCAAAGAACTTCGATATTGTTGAAGCCTAAAATTCGACCACCCGGACGGTCACTCTTTTTGAGCCGCTCTGGAAACGTAAGAATGTCCAATCATTCATATCTTGGACATTGTAGGACCTAAAAAGAAACTAATATGAATGTTCATGTAACAGATCGGGAGGAACATACCTAGCAAAACAGGCAGAACGCCACTGAATGTCTGAATCCAAGAGGCTTGCTCTAGTGGCCTTGGTAGCGACTCTGATACAAAATGAATGGGTGCCAAAGCATTTATGATCCAAACCACAATCTGACAGACTGCGTTGAAAATGATATTTAGTAAGAGGAGATCCATACTCATGAACCAATAACAATAGAAAGATTTTTGTGTACTCACCATAAAATCTCTTTCTCTGAGTCTTCATTGGGAGTTACAGGACCGTGGGTGTATGCTGCTGTGACTAGGAGGCTGACACTAAGTAGACAACCTTGTTATCTGTGTGCTACAGCCGCCTGCAAAACCTTTTTCCCAATTCAGGCCTCTGCCGATGCTTGGGTGTGAATATGGTAGAACCTAGTAAAGGTATGCAGACTAGACCAGGTGGCGGTCCTGCGGACCTGGTCGGCGGACGCCTAATGCGTAATCGCCCAAGAGGTTCCTAGTGCACGGGAAGAGAGTGCCTTTACTCCCCGTGGTGGAGCTCTGTCCTTTATCCAATAGGCCTCGGAAATGGCGGAACGAATCCATCTGGCAGTCATGGCCTTGGATACTGACATGCCCCTCTTGGAACCGGATGGAAGGATGAACAGACGTCCGTCTGACGGAAAGGTGCGGTCCTGAAGACGTAAATTTTGAGGACTCGCAGCAGATCCAGAGTGTGTGAGGCCCTATCCAGGCTGTAAAAATGACCAGGACCGGAGGACGGAAAAAACAATCTCCTCATTTGGATGGAACGGCGAGACCACCTTGGGCAGAAGGGAGGGATCCGGCCGGAGCACCACCTTGTCCTGGTGGAAGACCAGAAAAGGGGTAAGGACAAAGAGCTGCCAGCTCTGACGTTCTTCGTATAGAAGTGATGGCGACGAGAAGCACCGTTTCCAAAACAGGTGAGAAAGGAAGAATCTCGTAAAGTGCAAACGACAGATCTTGAAGCGAACCTCGCACTAGCATAAGAACCCAGGGTTCTAGTGAACGACGAGTACGGAGGAGCTAGATGGGCAACTCCCTGGATGAAGGTCTTGATCCGCGGGCGAGAAGCGATAGTCCTCTGAAACAGAATTATCTAAAAATAAGAACCGCTAATAGTGTAACACCAGATGGACAGTACAGTATATAGAGGATATACACTCACCTAGTATAGCTGTGAAAGTCACAACTACTGATAAGCATGAGATAATGGCGTCTGCTGCAGCCCCAGGTGGATGAGCATTCAAAGAGAAGTGTGGAAGGGGTTAACGCTGCGCATCAGCCAATATGAAAGTGTAGAGTAGTTGATGAAAGATAACTTTCTTTTTATTTCATCGGACTACGCGTTTCGAGGTCAAAGACCTCTTCCTCAGGACCAGTACATCAACAAAAAGCAAGATATATGATCTAATAGAGTTGTCTGGTACTACAGATATCAAATTTGTTTGCCAGAGCAGTAGCTTTCTCCAGAGGACGATTCTGGTATTACAGTTCATGCCAGATTCTGTCTATTTAAACTCCTGGGTAAACTGGATCAGAACCAAAGAAGCCATCATTAGAGCAATAAGGGGAGTCCCCAAGGTCTCCCAGACCTCTACAAGACAAATTTACACTGTGCCTTACATCCACATAAGGTGACAGATTAAAGCTAATCTACCTGTATAACAAAGCTTATAGTTCTCAAGACCTCATCATATAAATTGAGGCCATTTGGGGGGCGTGGCCTGGCCATGGAGGGATAAAGACGTGTGACACTTCAGCTCCTCAGCCGGCGCGGGGATGCATCAAGTTAGAGCAACAATTCAGGACCCCTAAAGCAACGAATGGGCAACAGAAAGAAGAAGGAAGACCCCCAGCCCACCTCATCCCGTGCAAAAGCCTCAGGTCAGAGTATTCGCCGGTATATGGTGCGGACAGCACCAGCAGGACCCGACCCCAATATGGCTGACGCTGCAATAACCACTAGAAGCAGCCGCGCGTCCTGCAGGGAGATGACGGCGGCTGCAATGATGGAAGAAGCTGAGCGGGCGACGCGGGCGGCGGAGGAAGCGAAGAAGGTGGAGGCAGCACGGGGAGCGGTGAGTGCAGGCCAGCCCAGGGATGATGGAGCAAGTGGGGTGGCCGCGCTAGAAGAGCAAAATGGCGCCGAGACGCCGGAGCCAAGAGGGCTGACAGGCAGTGGGGGAGGAAACCGTTCAATGCCCGAGGAGAAGCGGGCTGAGAGCACAGGAGAGGAGGGAGCTAAAGAAGGGAGCAGAACGCAGTATGCAGCAGGCCCCCAAGTTCAGACACATACAACGCTGCAACCAAATATAACAGCAGTCACCTTCCCAGCCCCTGATAAATCCCCAAACATTGACATGATACAGACCACTAGTCAGGAAGGGGTGCAGATGGGCCACGATATTAGCCAGCTATGGCGGGCTATAGGGGAGCTGAGTTCTCATTTTAAAAACATCCCAACAAAAAAGGATATGGAGCACTATATCTCCAGACTGGAGAGTTCATATAAGGCTGAACTCTCTGGGCTCAAAGATGAAGTACAACAGTTGGGGGAAAGAGTCACAGCAGCAGAATCCACAGTACAGGCACTGTCAGTAAAGGCAACAGAACAGGAGGCTGGATATGCATCACATAATATACAACTTCAGTACTTGGCAGAAATGCTAGATGATGCAGAAAACAGAAACCGGCGTAATAATATTAGAGTACGCGGCATTCCTGAGTCGGTTGAGCACACAGCCTTGGAAGGGACTCTATGCCACATTTTCAATGACATACTGCAAGTACCCAAAGACTCTCCTCTGGAGCTGGACAGGGCTCATAGAGCTCTGGGTCCTAAAGCAATGGATCCAGAGTTCCCCAGAGACGTCATTTGCAAAGTACATAAGTATAAGGTGAAAGATAACATCATGGCCCAAGCACGGAAACTTGACAATATATCCTTTAAAGGACAAAAGATTCTGATTCTACCTGACCTGTTCAAGTGGACTCTTCAGAAGAGAAAGGCTCTGAGACCCTTATTGGACATATTACGCCAACGGAATATACAGTACACTTGGGGCTTCCCATTCCGCCTGAGAGTCCAGAGGGCAGGAAGGATGCACGTCCTCAGTCACCCTGGGGGCATACCTGAGTTCACTGCAGCCCTCCAAATTCCTTCAGTGACAATTCGGGACTGGCCATTTCTGTTTCCGGGGGCTCCCGGAGGGGTTCCACCTAGAGAAGCCCCTCAGAGGAGGTGAAGAGAGGCGCCTATGGATTTCGGTTGAATATGGAGTCTCACTGAACGGGAAAAGAGACTTTGAATTGTCCTAAAGATGGTATACAATTAGGACAATACGGTTGAAGTATGGAAGATGGCTTAATGTTATAGTTACAGTTATAGTCATATTGAAAAAGGGGTTTCGATTTGAAAGGGGAATAAGGGTAGAAGATAGCAGAAATAGCAGAAAAGGGGCAATGATTTGGTATGGAGGAATCAGAGAGGTACATAGAATAGTGACATAGTAATACATGTTGGACCAAGTTTCAATTTATTCATAGATTAACATAGTTAATATACAGTTAATATAGATGGGAAATATATGATCAGAAAGATGATGCAGATCTGCGCCGGCGGGGAGCAACTCTCCCTGGAAAGACTACCGCACTTAAGGGGGTACTATACCGTGCTGGACAAGGTATAGTTAGATACAGCCTCCCCCATCAAAGTAGGTGGGTTGGAACACCAGGATATAGTTACTGGTGCCTTAGTCCAACACCACCTTTCCATACTTGGGAACAAGTTTTGTTGTGTTTTTTTGTGGTTTTTTTTTTTTGGTTTCTCTTCTTCCTCTTCTTCTCTTCTTCTTCTTTATTTCTATCTCAACTTACTATTCTTTCTGCTAGTTCTGGGGTTTCCTATACCCTTACTATAAATCTCTCAAATCTCATCTGACCTAACCCCTTGCTGATAGCTTCCCCGTCCATACGTGTCCTTCCCTTGTTCGTCTAACGGCCAGAAATAGACATGGCGGAACTAAAATTTGGATCTTTCAACACAAAGGGCTTTAATACGCCACAAAAAAGGACTCAAATACTAGCTGAAATGCATAAACAGAAAGTTCATATATTGCTCCTTCAAGAAACACATTTTAAAGTGGGACATATCCCAAACTTAAGAGACCGCAATTATATATCATGGTTCCACAGCGCCAACGCTGAATCTCGGTCAAGGGGAGTATCGCTGGCCATACACAGAAATCTGCCTCATTCTATTATAGACACGAAACAGGACGGAGAAGGCAGATACATTATAGTCAAGCTACGGATATATGACACAGTATATACGGTGGCAGGATGGTATGCCTCAAATACGGGGCAGACACAGACATGCAGGGCCTTTCTAAAGGTTTTATCCGAGTTTGCAGAGGGAATAATGATTCTGGTGGGAGATTTTAATTTGTCGTTGAATCCCTTAGTAGATACCTCGGCTGGAAGGAGCAACATCTCCACAAAAAGATTGACCTCTTTGAAGCGAGACATACATCAGATGCAATTTAATGACGTGTGGCGCAGCATGCATCCTACGGGTAGGGATTATACCTTTTATTCCACCCCACATGACTCGTATAGTCGCATAGATTTATTCTTAGTGAGTCAGTGTGTTTTGGCTTGGAGACCGAATCCCACGATTGGTAGTATAGTTTGGTCCGATCACGCCCCTGTCTTTTTGGCATTTGCCCCTCCAGATGGAAGGAAACGGGAGTGGACATGGAGACTCAACGATAATTTGCTCAAAGATGAAATTTGTATGAATGACATCAGGGAGACGGTAGGGGTCTTCATGTCCTCTCACGAAACGGACCCCACTTCGTTGCCACTGCAGTGGGAGGCGTTTAAGTGTGTCATAAGAGGGGTGCTGATAAAGCATGGGGCGCGCACCAAAAAAATAAGGAATATTCGCATAAAAGAATTGTTGGACGGGATTCATAAGTTGGAAACAGCACACAAAAATAAACAGTTGAGAGAAACACTAGCAGAACTTACAAAATGCAGAGAGGAACTAAGGACAGTGCTGAGTGAAAGATTTCTCAGATACAGGAACCATTATAAACGCTTCCTCCATCAGCATTCTAATAAATGCGGTAGATCCTTGTCCAACCTTTTGCACCCCCGTAATCTCACCACATTGATACCTAGCCTGCGGAGACGGGGAGGAGGGGAGGTAAGCAATCCGGCGGAGGTCTTGGAAGAATTGAGGGGCTTCTATTCGGAATTATATAACATTCAAGGGAGGTTCTCTGGCATGTCGTCACAAGCATTGACTGAGCGCATTAAGGGGTACATGATAGACACGGCTTTGCCAACTCTGAAAAATGAGGAAGTGCAACAATTGGAAAACCAGTTCACAGAGGAGGAGGTGGGAGAGGTAATCAGGAATACTCCAAAGGGGAAGAGTCCGGGGCCGGACGGATTTTCTCCTACATTTTATAAAACATTTGGGGAATTGCTTACCCCATTTCTGACTAAGGTCTTCAATGCAATCTCAGAGGAGGCTCCCTTTGCGGCTCAGTCACTGGAGGCACATGTCACGGTCCTTCCGAAACCTGGCAAAGACCCCATGATAGTGTCTAATTACAGACCAATATCGTTACTCAATGTAGATATAAAGTTATACTCCAAGATCCTAGCTAACAGGCTGGCTCCCCTTCTCCCCTCCATCATTGATACAGACCAAGTAGGATTCATACAAGGTAGGGAGGCGCGAGATAACATCAATAAAACTTTACTGCTCATAGCGCACGCCAAAAGCACGAATCAACCCCTGGGAATATTATCAGTGGACGCAGAAAAAGCGTTTGATCGAGTACAGTGGGATTTTTTAAGGGCGGCTTTAATACAAATAGGGTTAGGCCCTGGCTTTTTGAATAAAGTATTGGCACTTTATACTTGTCCATCAGCAAGGATAAAGGCAAATGGCTTCTTATCAAAGCCTATACAAATCAGAAATGGAACAAGGCAGGGGTGCCCTCTTTCTCCGCTATTATATGTAATTACAATGGAGCATCTTGCCAACGCAATTAGGAGAAATCCCAATGTGCACGGTATAGATGTAGGGGGGAAAACATACAAGACGGCATTATATGCGGATGACTTGTTGGTATATGTGACTCAGCCACACATATCTTTCCCCTCCTTGATAGCGGAGTTCGAGAGATATGGGGATTTAAGTAATTTCAAAGTTAACGGCTCAAAAACAGAAGCTTTAAATATCACACTGCAGCACCATGAGGTATCACTAGCCCAAAGTAACTTCCCATTTAAATGGCAATCCCAGACTCTGAAATATCTAGGCATCAATGTACCAGCAGATTTGGAATTACTGTATTCCAAGAACTATTTACCGCTATTGACACGAACAATTAAAGAGCATAGGTCATACCACAAAAAACCCTTGTCCTGGTTTGGCCGTATAAACACATTTAAAATGGATATTCTCCCACGGTTTTTTATATATATTTCAGGCAGTCCCGCTTCTTCCCCCTACCGGGTTCTTTCGGACACTTAGGTCTGCGCTTTCTCAATTTGTATGGGGCCACTCTAGGGCTAGAATAAAATATCACACACTTACTAGGCATATCACTGTAGGGGGCGCAGGACTACCAGATGTGCGCAGATATCATGGGGCGGCACTGATGGTCCGAATGTTTGACAGGCATTTTAACGACCAGAATAAGAAATGGGTCAAACTTGAACAGGAAAGCTCATCAATTCCACTGAGGTATCTACCATGGGTGGGGTCAAGGGAGGGGGTGAGATCAGATGCGACGAGTCTCTTTATTAAGGCTACACTGAGGACATGGGACAAGGTTAAACAGAAAGGCGGAATGGTGGGCTGCCCTTTTCTCCTTGCTCCTATCATATCCAATCCAGATTTTCCTCCGGGAGTCGGTCGGACTAAATTTCTAAGATGGGGAGCACAACAAGATGGTAGGATATATCATACCCTTAGGGGGTCTAAATTGAGATCCTTTGAGGATATGCAAAGTATGGAACCTCCCCAGAAATTATCCTGGATAGAATATAGACAACTCTATTCATTCGTGAACTCTAAGACACGAGGAATGGACGGAATATCAGAGGGCTTGGCCCTACCTTTTGAAAAATTATTTATGCAGGGCACTATACCCACTCATCTGATGTCACTTATATATAAGATGATTGGACAGGCAGATCCCTCTGCGAACTCGGATCCCTCATACATGATCAAGTGGGAAGAAGAAATGGAAACGACATTCACAGATGCAGAAAAACAGAAAGCTTACATATTTACACATAAAATGTCAATTGCAGGATACACCAAGGAGAAAAATTATAAGATCCTAACAAGATGGTATCAGTATCCGGTGAGACTACACAGAATTTTTCCTTCTGTATCCGAGATGTGCTGGCGATGTGGAACACTAAAGGGTACAATGATACATATATGGTGGGACTGTGATAAATTGAAGCCTTTCTGGGAGGCAATTTTCCAAACATATACAAAAATAACAGGAAAGGGATCAGTACGGACCCCACAAATAGCCTTGTTGTCAATGCTCCCCGGTTCAATTAAAGCCCAAAAGGGGGATTTACTGCGGTTCTGTCTAGCGGCAGCAAGAGCAGTGATTCCAAGACATTGGAGAAACAGGAGGCCCCGTCATTAAGGGAATGGACGCAGGAATTTGAACACATCCATCATATGGAGGAATTAATGGCAGAGGCAGAGGGACATACTGAAAGATATCTGAGAATTTGGACGCCATGGATAACATTTAAAAGTTCAGATGAGTACCATACGGTATTTTGAGGCACAGCAGGTGCAGTATAAACAGAGTCATAAGAAAGGCAACGATAGGACTCGCGTGTGGCCCCCCTCCCAGCCCCCCCAATCCCGAAAAGATACCCCCCCTTTCTTACTTCTTGTCTCTCAGCTTTCCTTTCTGCTTCATTCTTGTCTACCTATATCTCTTCTATGGTCACTTATGAAGGTTTTTATTATTTTTTAATTGTACGGATAAAAATATAACGAATTGAGATAGGCTAAGGTTCAAGGTTATAGGGGAAGGTGGGATACCAAAATACAGACAGCAATCTGGAGCTTATGGGATAGAAAGGGAGGAAAGTAAGATTGGTAACAGTGAAGGATCCGAAGTCATTACCGGAATTATAATTTAGAACTGTTATTCAAAATGTGGTATCATTTGCAATGATCCTTCCATAACCTTGATTGTTTGTACGTTTTTCTATGTTTCTTTATTTTTCTCTTCTACTCAATAAAGAAAGATTATACATAAATTGAGGCCATTTGAAAAGCACCAAGAAGCAACTCTGCTAATAGTTAAGCTGGGCTACACAGGCAGATCGGGAGGCAGAACAAGATGGTGAAGGGACGCTGGAGGGGAATAGAGGAGGGGCCATGTGAGAGCAGGAAACAGGGCATCCACTGCCCACACTGTGATGCCTGGAGGCTGAGCGGTGGGTGTGGTCGGGGCAGAACGGAAGGCAAGCCAATAGCGCTGCAGCGGAGGGCGTGGCTGGGACGTAGAGACTAGGCCGAGACCAGGGCCTAAATTTTCAGCCACCCGAGGGGGAGAAGGTAGGGGAGAGACGGTCCTACCTGACATCCGCAACGCCGCTTTAGGGGTAGTCCGGTGTGCAGGCAAAGGGCACTGCACTTGCCTGTGTGCAGCGACACCTGAAGGTAAGGCTGCGGGCTCCAGGGACGCGGGTATAGGTGTCCAGAGAGGCAAAGAGGTGGACACCGGGTGGGGGCGGGAAGCTCCTCTGCGACTGTAGGCAGTGATGCGGGCCCCATCCAAAAGGTGAAACGCTGTGGGGTTCCAACCTCTGTAGCTTGTCCCTGTGCACCCTTTGGGGTAATACCGCAGGGTAGATCAGGGGTGCCCATGTAGGATCTGCCCCACATGCACTCCTGGGAGTGGTACCACGGGAATGGACGGGGGAAGAGGGCCAGACATCTCAAACCTCTGCGACCCTGGGGAGTGGTACCCTCAGAGCTGGAGGGAATGAGGGTGAATATAGGGGACACCTGCAGAAACAGAGAAAAAGGAGAATGAGAGCGATGAGCGTATGTTCAGCATTATGCCGCCGCTGTATGTTCAGCATTATGAGCCCTGGTGTCCCGCTCTGTTCCTGCTGTGTCCTGCCACGCTGGGAGAGCTGCATGAGAGGCCGCCGCCATCTTAAGTTGAGTCTGCTGCTGCCTTGGGCCAGATGAGCTCCTTAGAAAACGTGTAATTCCGGGGGTGGAGGGACCAGATAGGTCTGAAACCGTTCCACGTTTGTTCCCCTTCCGTCTGGCCGACATTGGGGGTTTTTTTGGCTGTGTGCTGGAAGGTAGTGTGGTCCTAGGGCCGGCTTCAGCGCGGGAGCGGTGTTACCCTCGTCTGTTCTCCTCCATGGCCAGGCCACGCCCCTCCTCATCTTCCCATTTAGTTAGTTGTTTTATATGTGTTCTGGTCGAGGTCAGTCACCCCCAAAGATAGGCCTTAAAGGTATCCCATACCAGATTATTATCTTGGGTTCTAAGGTGGGCTGCCAAGAATTCCTCCAGCTGAAGCAAAATTCTGTCATTTTGATCACTTAATTTAAGCCAAAAGGGATTTAGCCACCAGGGGGGTCTATTGATAGTCTTTCCAAATTTAAGAGTCACTGCACGTTGGTCCGAGATAACCCGTACCCCGTGTACCACACTATCTACCAGGTTGCTACATTTCTTGATCCAAATATATAGTCTAGGCGTGACAAAGTGCGGCTCGTAGAAGAATGGCAGGTGAATTGCCGTGCATTGTGATGACGTAGTCTCCAAACGTCAACCTACCCACCTCCCTCAATGCACTGTCGTAAATCAGTCAAGGTCGAGGTCACATGTTGTCCCATCCCATCCAGCCTAAGCCTGTGTAATTCCTCGTCAACCACAAGATTAAAGTCTCCCATGCATAGGACACACACGTCTGGGTAAATGAGGGCAAAACTAATTTGAGACCTGAAGTGCGAGCAGGCGAGGGATTGTATATGGATAGTAGGACATAATCCCTGGAGTCTATGGATGCAAATATGAACACAAATCTTCCTTTCGAATCTCTCCTGACTACCTTGGCCTCCCAACCGAACAAATTTGTGGACCAAGAGAAAAACACCCCAGGAGTAATGTGTATACCACCCATTGCACCCACGGCTTCTTCACCAGTCTAGCTGTGTCCCATGTAAGATGAATTTCGACTAACCGCACCAACTGAGACAGCGTTTGATTTGGGAGAATATCTTAATCCGTTTGTTGGGTGATTTAAGGCCACAGACATTCCAAGTTGTAAATACTAATTGTGAACCCATGTTTTACGCCTTGTATCAATAGGGACAGGATCCCAGATACAAACATGCAAACATGCAAAATATGTCACAAACCACCGGGGGGGGTCACTCAGAAATCCCCCGCGCTGGCTACCAGTACGTCACAATCGGGGGGTAACAAGTGGGGGTCACCCCTACTTTATACCTCCCGACCGACAGACAGAGCACGTGACGCGCTCTCTAGCGCCCCTCTTATAGTCAGGCCAATTATGGAATTGCCCGACAATAAGCAAGGAGGCCGCTATACTACTTATGCCGATTATTGAAGGGTCCCCGGTGAGAGTAAGGTATATATTCCCCCGACCTCCGCGGGCGGAATATATAATATCTTCCCGAATCTCACTGGCCTCCCCACAATAATCCTTGACACAACTCGCTGCCACCAACCGATTTACGGTAACTATTAGCCGAACACACAGACGTGGGATTCAAGATCGAGATAACAGAACAGCCCAAGATTAATTATATAATTTAATCGCCTAAAGCACACTAGAAACTACAATATATACAATAGGGAATCTACAGAATATACATATGTCAGAGTACAGTTACAGATAAAGCATGGGTTACAAACAGGTATACAATTACATCAGTTACCTTGTTGCGTCTGGCCACAGGGGGGCGCTGTAGACCAGGTTTCTAGGAACTCCCACAGATGTTTCCTACACGTGCCCCCAGCGAGAAGAACCCTGGAAAATGGCCGAAGTAGGGTTATCAACCTGGGCAGATCCAGGTCCCCTCCTACCTTAGTGACCTCACAGGGAGCACTGCTCCACCCCTGGCTGGAGTTATGGACAAATTCACAACATGGAATATGGGCCATAACTTGGCCTGGGAGCGTCGTAGGCGGACGCCAATGCTCTCATTGTGACAGTTATGAATTTAGCTACAGAACGAGGGGACTCATGACCTGACTCATGACCATGTGCAAACCTAGTAGCTCGCACATATTACTCCTCCCCCAGCATCCAGCCTCTTTTACAGGTTTCCCTTGGCAGTTTCTTTTCCTGCAATAAAGTATAGTTAGCATTCCTGCAGCATTATATATATATCCCTGTAAAGAACCAGGGTTAGTAACCATATAACTGTTAACCAAAAAACCCTGTAACAAGCTATGGAATTTCTTCTCAGAGTCCTATTGAGCATCCCAGATACCAACGGGGATTATGTCACTAAGCACAGTGTCCTGGTATAGGTGGTATGGGAGCACAAGATTCAGGGCTCCCATTCTGCAAGCGTCTGTCCCCAGTCCATTTCTGCATCACTGGACACGTATTAAAGTCCCAGATGTCTCGGAGGTAGTTGGCGGAAGAGACATGAAAGAGAAGGTAGAGAAGACCAGCCAGTCAGGGCACAGTCTTGCCTGCCCACAGGCCCCGGTTGAAGCTAAAGCCAATCCTCAGCCTCCGCTGGTGTTGAGAAGAACAGTGATGATCCCTCCTGAACTATGCGAAGCTGGGCAGGGCATGGAGTACACAATGTTGCGATCCCCGAGTTTCTTTTTCTTTTCCATGAAGTGAGCTCTCTGTTTCTGGAGGTCCACTGAGACAACCGGGAAGATTGAAAGAGTAGCTTTGTTGTATTTGTTAGGAACCTTCTGCCGGGCCAGACAAAGAGCTGTATCCCTATCTTTACAGTTGAGAAGCCGCGCCACAAATGGTCGTGGTGGCGCACCTGCAGGAAGAAAACAATTAGAAAAAAAATAGGACTTTGTATGCCAAACATATGGTAACATAGTTAATTTAGCCCAATACATGTTTAACCCCTTCACGACCATGGACGGAAAGATCAGTCATGGTGCCCTGGGCCTTAACGACCAAGGACAGATCTTTCCGTCATGGCGGAATCGCGGCACCGGAGCGTCCGGTGACTGCAATAAGCTAACACAAACCGCAGATTCGGGGAGGAGGGGACCTGTTCCTGACCTCAGGAGGGGTGGTGCCTCCTCCCCGGACCTACAGAGGCTGTGATTGGCTGACGAACGCCGCTCAACCAATCACAGCCACTGTAATGTTCCAGCCATTTAAAGTGACTGAAACATTGAAATCCAGCCCTGACCAGTGCAGATGTAGCACTGGCCATTGGCTGGAGCTGGGTGACCTCGCTGGATCACCCTCCCCCAGCTCCAGTAGCTCTGAATGGAGAGATCGGCCTTGTGACCAATCTCTCCAATCACAGTGGACCTGTTGCCGGTGATCGCCCCCATCAGCTTCACTTTCCTGCAGCACGCCAGCACAGTGAGTGTACACAGTACATTGGCAGGGCGACAAGCTCCAGTCCCATGCTGTTATGTGACCGGAGCAGGGGACCCGGAAGTTGCCGCGCTGCCATTCCACTGTATGAAACCGGCGAAAAGCCTCCCGATCCGCAGCCGCCGCCACCCTCCATCTGCCACAGTGCCACCGCTCCCCCCGATCTGCTGCCCGGCCCCTCCCCCTCGTGATCGGTGCCCGTCCCCACTCCTCCGTTATGTGCTGCGCACTCCCTCTCCTCCTCCTCCATCTGCCATAGTGCCACCGCTCCCTCCGATCTGCTGCCTGGCCCCTCCCCCTCGTGATTGGTGCCCGCCCGCTCCCCTCCGTGATGTGCTGCTCGCCCCCTCCCCTCCGTGATGTGCTGCTCGCCCCCTCCCCTCCGGGATGTGCTGCTCGCCCCCTCCCCTCCGGGATGTGCTGCTCGCCCCCTCCCCTACGCGATGTGCTGCTCGCCTCCTCCCCTACGCGATGTGCTGCTCGCCCCCTCCCCTACGCGATGTGCTGCTCGCCCCCTCCCCTACGCGATGTGCTGCTCGCCCCCTCCCCTACGCGATGTGCTGCCCGCCCCCTCCCCTACGCGATGTGCTGCCCGCCCCCTCCCCTGCGCGATGTGCTGCCCGCCCCCTCCCCTGCGCGATGTGCTGCTCGCCCCCTCCCCTGCGCGATGTGCTGCCCGCCCCCTCCCCTGCGCGATGTGCTGCCCGCCCCCTCCCCTGCGCGATGTGCTGCCCGCCCCCTCCCCTGCGCGATGTGCTGCCCGCCCCCTCCCCTGCGCGATGTGCTGCCCGCCCCCTCCCCTGCGCGATGTGCTGCCCGCCCCCTCCCCTGCGCGATGTGCTGCCCGCCCCCTCCCCTGCGCGATGTGCTGCCCGCCCCCTCCCCTGCGCGATGTGCTGCCCGCCCCCTCCCCTGCGCGATGTGCTGCCCGCCCCCTCCCCTGCGCGATGTGCTGCTTGCCCCCTCCCCTACGCGATGTGCTGCTCGCCCCCTCCCCTACGCGATGTGCTGCCCGCCCCCTCCCTTACGCGATGTGCTGCCCGCCCCCTCCCTTACGCGATGTGCTGCCCGCCCCCTCCCTTACGTGATGTGCTGCCCACCCCCTCCCTTACTTGATGTGCTGTACGCTCCCCCCACCTCTCACCCCCGTGGTCGGCTAACCGCCCCCTCCCCCTGTCACCCCCGTGATGTGTGCTCCCTCCCCTGTCACCCCCGTGATGTGTGCTCCCTCCCCTGTCACCCCCGTGATGTGTGCTCCCTCCCCTGTCACCCCCGTGATGTGTGCTCCCTCCCCTGTCACCCCCGTGATGTGTGCTCCCTCCCCTGTCACCCCCGTGATCTGTGCTCCCTCTCCTGTCACCCCCGTGAGCTGTGCTCCCTCACCTGTCACCACCGTAAGCTGTGCTCCCTCCCCTGTCACCGCCGTGATCTGTGCTCCCTCACCTGTCACCGCCGTGATCTGTGCTCCCTCACCTGTCATCCCCGTGATCTGTGCTCCCTCACCTGTCACCCCCGTGATCTGCTGTCCGCTCACCCTCCACCTCTCACCCCCATGATCTGCGCTCTGCTCACCTGTCTCCCCCGTGATCTGCGCTCCCTCACCTCTCACCCCCGTGATCTGTGCTCTGCTCACCTGTCTCCCCCGTGATCTGCGCTGCGCTCCCTCACCCACCCCGATCTGCTGCCTCCTTCATCTCCTGTGATCCCACTGCCTAGATCCATCCTGTTGGGTAACTATCCCCAATCTCACCTTCCACTCCCCTTCCCTCCCATCCCCCCTTCCCCCCATCCTCTGCCGCTCCTGCATCCACTGCACCCTCTCCCATCCGCCGCCGTCTTACATTCACAGATGCTCCCTTTATATGCCGCTGCCCCCCCCATCTGCCGCCCCCCATCTGCCGCTGTTCTGATGCATCCTGTAAGTATTGTTCGTGGCTCTTTTCTAACTATCCCCAATCGCATCTCCCACTCACTCTCCCCCCCTCCTCCCCCACCTGCTTGCCGCCACTCACTCTCCCCCCCTCCTCCCCCACCTGCTTGCCGCCAAGTGCTGATCAGCTACGTGATTGGCTGATCAGGTACGTAATTGTTGCTCTAGTTTTTGCTTTTTTTTGTGCACCCCAAATAAAAAAAACGAAACAAAACTTGAACAATTAGGTGCCTGATCAGCAATCGTCCTGCAGTCGTACTCTACTTTGGACAGCACTTCTTTTTCCCATCCCACCTAGTCCCTCCCCCCCCTTTTTTTGCAGAACATTTGTGCGTGTGCCCTATTTTTTTTTCCTATGCCATGGGGGTCTAGTTTCCAAAATGGTGTCACATCTGGGGGAGCTCCACTGTTTCGGCACCTCAGGGAGTCTCCAAACACAACATGGAATACGCTAATTATCCCAGACAACTTTGCGTTTGAAACGTCAAATGACGCTCCTTGCATTCTGAGCCCTGCTGTGCGCACAAACATTTGATTTCCACGACATATGAGATGTCTGTGTACTCAGGAGAAATTGCACAATACATTTTATGGTGCAATTTTTCCTGATACCCTTGTGAAAAAAAAGCTACCTGGTTGAAGTAATAATTTTGTGGTAAAAAAAAAATATTTTATTTGCACGGCTCAACTCTATTAACTTTTATGAAGCCCCCAGAGGTTCAAAGTGCTCAATAAACATCTAAAATGGGGTCACATGTGGGGGAGCTCCACTGTTTCGGCACCTCAGGGGCTCTCCAAACGCAACATGGTGTGGCTAACGATTCTAGCTAATTTTCTGTTCAAAAAGTCAAATGACGCTCCTTCCCTTCCGAGTCCTGCCGTGCGCCCAAACAGTGTTTTTTCGCCACATATGGAGGTATCTGCGTGCTCAGAAAAAATTGCCCAACAAATTTTGGGGGTTCATTTAATCCTGCTACCCTTGTGAAATGCAATATTTGAGGCTAAATTAACATTTTTGTTGCAAAAAGTAAAATGTTCATTTTTTCCTTCCAAATTGCTTTAGTTACTGTGAAGCACCTGAAGGGTTAATAACCTTCTTGAATGTGGTTTTGAGTAGCCTGAGGGGTGTCGTTTTTGGAATGGTATCACTTTTGGGTGTTTTGTGTCATGTAGACCTCTCAAAATCACTTCAAATGTGATGTGGTCCCTAAAAAATGTGGCTTTGTAAATTTTGTTGTAAAAATGAGAAATTGCTCAAACTTTGAACCCCTATAACTTCCTTAATTTTTTTCCCCAAATTGTTCTGATGTATAGTAGACATGTGGGAAATGTTCTGTATTAATTATTTTGTGTCATATGTCTCGTTGGTTTTAGAGCATAAAAATTAAAAGTTTGAAAATTACAAAATTTTTGCGAAATTTCCGTTTTTTTCCACAAAGAAACGCAAAAAATATCGGCCCAAATTTACCACTAACATGAAGCCCAATATGACACGAGAAAACCGTCTCAGAATCACCGGGATCCGTTGAAGCGTTCCAGAGTTATAACCTCATAAAGTGACACTGGTCAAAATTGCAAAAAATGTCCTGGTCAAAATGGGCTTGGGGCTGAAGGCATTAATGGATATAAAACATTTTTTTTTTATTATTATTATATATCAAAGACACAAAAAACATCAGGGACATCATACATGAAGTGGATGAAAAAGTTTTTTTACAGAATAAAATGAGGACATGAAAGAGATTGGCACAGACATTCCCTGCATGGTGAAGTAAAAAAGCGGACCAATAATAATCACATTCATACATATATAATAGAGTAGAATTAGCCTACTAATGAGATACAAAAAAAAAAAAAAAAATATATAGGGGAGTATGAAAGCCCACCATATATGAACGAGTCACTAAAAATGCCTATTGGGCAGGCTAAGGCCTATGGAACAGTACAAAAAATAGCTATAAACTTACATTAGTGCTATATTAAAAGGATGTCCTTAGACTCATATGTACTTAATTAATTAATTAATTAAAGAGGACAATGAGACTCACCCATATGAATGGTGGATGGTCACACCAGGTCTGTGAAGGAAGAGCGCCCCTACGCGTCTCGCCAAAGCTTCATGAGGACAAATGTGTAGCCTGAGGATTTTGTTGCGGCGTGGGCGACGCATGCGCTCGTCCCACTTCCACCGGCCATACCACTTCTGGCTCTCCAGTGCCGACGCAACTAGTTATGTCAGCACCTAAGGAGGTCATCGGGGGCGGAGGCAAGCAGGCAAGAGTGGGCACATGCACACTGGTGGGCCCACGTTCCGGAAAGCTGACATGACATGCAAAATAAGTAAATAGTCCATAATAGTGACACGCCTGCCCCAGGGCCGGGGGACTCAGAACCGGGACGGACTAGTTCGGGGACGTCAGCCGTGGCGGGGTCCGGTTCCGTGACCCTGGTGGTGTCTTTTGGAGTAAATAAAGGGGGTTTTAAATAAAAGAAAATAAAAATAAAAAAGTTTTTGTCGACTACGCCACTTGCGGTGTGCGGCCAGGTTATTTGGGGCCGCCGCTGCAGGTTTCTGCTGGGGCTGATGAAGTGATGCAGCCCGGATGGTTAGAGCCCTACGCAAGCAGGGACAGGCCCCAGCAGTGGATGATGGGGGTTGTAGTGGGAAAACAGTCTATGTGAGTGCACGACGTCAAGGAAACAGTCCACACCAGTATTCTAGTTTAACTTGCCTTGTTTACTTTGCTGTGGTGATACCTGAAACCGCGTGTGCTTGTCCCAGGTGTATCCGCTCCCCTTGTTCTACATGCCAGCTGTGACCTGGGTTGGCTGTCCTTCGTGCACACTTGTTGATGGGCTCCAGTGGCCTAGAGCTACTTGGGAACCCCACTGTTTCTGTCTTGGTCCAATTGCAGGCAGCCTAGATTATTTAAGGAGTTCAGTCCCCGGTCCCCTCTTTGCTGTTTGTTCGTCAGACTTTTTGGGTTGGCGATGAACCCTGGAGATCTTCTCGCCCGGCAGACTTAACAGCTGACCATAAAGTGTCCCACTGTCCTAGGGTCTGCACCCAGCCTTGTGCTGAGTCCCGTGAGCCTTGGTTCCAAACTTCCACAGGCCTTCCGTGGTAACTGGAGTTTTCTGCTTCCACAGGTAACCCATGGTGCCTGGAGTCCCATTCCGTACTCCACAGTTCTCACTCCTTTTACAGCACTCTGTTCTTACTGCAGTTCTTTTCAGTACTTTCCACTACTTCAGACTACTATTCCTCTCCTTCACTTCTCCTCACTCTCCTCTGACAGACTCTCCTGACTGACCAGTGGCGAAACTAGAGTTCGATGGGCCCCGGTGCAAAGTTGGGACCTGGGGCCCCCCCAACTGTACACCGACACTCGGGTTATGGGATAATGACGCTGACACTCGGGGTACGGGATAGTGTGGCTGACATGATCTGAATCCCTTTTTCTATCAGCACTCAGCTTTCCTATGTTCTGATATCTTATCCTCAGCACCCACCATCCCCATGCTCTGCTATACATCTTTCTCTCAGCACCCATCTTTCCCCTGATATCAGAGCATGGGAAAGCTGGGTGCTGAGGGAAAAAGCCTCAAACCCATCCCATGCTTGTAGCTTAGTCCCCCTTCGTATATAGCTCTGCAAGTACTATAATGGCCCCCACATACCATTCCATACATTATAATGGGTCCCACATAACCCTTCATATACTAGAATACACCCCCATAGTCCTCCATGTATTATAATTCATCTGATATTCCTTCATGTATTATACTGCACCCCCATAGTCCTCCATATATTATAATGCAGCCCCCACAGTCCTACATATATTATAATGCAGCCCCATTGTCCTCCATGTATTATAATGCAGCCCCATTGTCCTCCATATTGTATTATGCAGTCCACATACCATTTAATGCACACTCATAATCTTCTATATATTATAATGCAGCTCCATAGTTCTGAATGTTCTATAATACACCCATAGTCCTTCATATTGTATTAATAAGCCCCAATACCATTTAATGCACCACATATGCCTACAAGTATTATAATGCAGCTCCAAAATATGTATAAGCTTTCTTTCATATTGTATTACACATCCCCCATACTGTGTAATTTACCCCCATAGGCCTCTGGCCATCGTGTACTCACGAATTAAAAAAACAACAACAAATCCTCCAGGGGTGGGCTTGGACACTAAGAGCAAAGGGCGTCTGTGCAAGAATTGATGCCCCACTCCCGAACCCTTCCCACACCTTCCTCTGCCTCTTGGGGTCTTCCATTTTACCATTTAAGTTTTGTTGTGCTGATCATCTAGTACTTAGAAAAAATAAAATCGGAGTTACTCCTTGTCACCTGGTCCATTGATGTCTCTCTGCTGCTCCATCTATGTTTACAGGCTGCAGTAATAATGTCACACGTGACCACTTTAGCTAATCACAGGGCTCCGCAAATGACGCCATCTACCATGGTGTGATGGCTGAGCTCAGTGATTGGCTCCAGCAGTCACATGTTTTAGTCATGATATCACTGCTGAAAACATAGACCAGAGCAGTAGCAAAGAGGAATTGCTGGTTCTGATGATAAACACACACACACACATACATATACTATGTAAACACACACATACATATACTATGTAAACACACACACATACATATACTATGTAAACACACACACATACATATACTATGTAAACACACACACATACATATACTATGTAAACACACACACATACATATACTATGTAAACACACACACATACATATACTATGTAAACACACACACATACATATACTATGTAAACACACAGGTACATATACTATGTAAACACACAGGTACATATACTATGTAAACACACATACATATATTATACACACGCAACTACACACACTATTTATGCACAGAGATACAGTGCCTACAAGTAGTCTTCAACCCCTTGCAGATTTAGCAGGTTTGATAAGATGCAAATAAGTTAGAGCCTGCAAACTTCAAACAAGAGCAGGATTTATTAACAGATGCATAAATCTTACAAACCAACAAGTTATGTTGCTCAGTTAAATTTTAATACATTTTCAACATAAAAGTGTGGGTCAATTATTATTCAACCCCTAGGTTTAATATTTTGTGGAATAACCCTTGTTTGCAATTACAGCTAATAATCGTCTTTTATAAGACCTGATCAGGCCGGCACAGGTCTCTGGAGTTATCTTGGCCCACTCCTCCATGCAGATCTTCTCCAAGTTATCTAGGTTCTTTGGGTGTCTCATGTGGACTTTAATCTTGAGCTCCTTCCACAAGTTTTCAATTGGGTTAAGGTCAGGAGACTGACTAGGCCACTGCAACACCTTGATTTTTTCCCTCTTGAACCAGGCCTTTGTTTTCTTGGCTGTGTGCTTTGGGTCGTTGTCTTGTTGGAAGATGAAATGACGACCCATCTTAAGATCCTTGATGGAGGAGCGGAGGTTCTTGGCCAAAATCTCCAGGTAGGCCGTGCTATCCATCTTCCCATGGATGCGGACCAGATGGCCAGGCCCCTTGGCTGAGAAACAGCCCCACAGCATGATGCTGCCACCACCATGCTTGACTGTAGGGATGGTATTCTTGGGGTCGTATGCAGTGCCATCCAGTCTCCAAACGTCACATGTGTGGTTGGCACCAAAGATCTTGATCTTGGTCTCATCAGACCAGAGAACCTTGAACCAGTCTGTCTCAGAGTCCTCCAAGTGATCATGAGCAAACTGTAGACGAGCCTTGACATGATGCTTTGAAAGTAAAGGTACCTTACGGGCTCGTCTGGAACGGAGACCATTGCGGTGGAGTACGTTACTTATGGTATTGACTGAAACCAATGTCCCCACTGCCATGAGATCTTCCTGGAGCTCCTTCCTTGTTGTCCTTGGGTTAGCCTTGACTCTTCGGACAAGCCTGGCCTCGGCACGGGAGGAAACTTTCAAAGGCTGTCCAGGCCGTGGAAGGCTAACAGTAGTTCCATAAGCCTTCCACTTCCGGATGATGCTCCCAACAGTGGAGACAGGTAGGCCCAACTCCTTGGAAAGGGTTTTTTACCCCTTGCCAGCCTTGTGACCCTCCACGATCTGGTCTCTGATGGATTTGGAATGCTCCTTTGTCTTTCCCATGTTGACCATGTATGAGTGCTGTTCACAAGTTTGGGGAGGGTCTTAATTAGTCAGAAAAGGCTGGAAAAAGAGATAATTAATCCAAACATGTGAAGCTCATTGTTATTTGTGCCTGAAATACTTCTTAATACTTTAGGGGAACCAAACAGAATTCTGGTGGTTTGAGAGGTTGAATAATAAATGACCCTCTGAATAAACTTTTCACAATTTAAAAAAAAAAAAAAAAAAAAAGAAAAAAAGAAATAACATTCTTTTTTGCTGCAGTGCATTTCACACTTCCAGGCTGATCTACAGTCCAAATGTCACAATGCCAAGTTAATTCTGAATGTGTAAACCTGCTAAGTCTGCAGGGGGTTGAAGACTAATTGTAGGCACTGTACATATACTGTATGCATACATTCACATACACACGTGTATATATAGATAGATACACGGAGACACATCCACAATTATAGACAGTACAAGCAACATAGGTATGTGTATAAAAGCAAACAGACAGATCCAATAAGTATATACTCACTTCTGTTTCTTCGCAAGTTGCTGATGACCTGTGGAGTTTTTCTTGCTCTTCCTCTCCTGCTGTGGATGTGGAGCGGCCTCCATCGTCTTGCTGTTCCCTCAGCTCTGCCCTCCACTCCTGCAGAAATCAACTGCTGCTCTTTGGCTGCGGCCTCCATCTTCTCCCCTGGCTCTTAGCAGGGGCAGGAGCAGAGTGTCCCGTAGATCTGCACGGGAACATAAGAGGATCTCTTACTAGTTCCGGGGCTGATCGGCAATCAGCAGTTTCCTGGTAAATGTCAGACCCCATACATATATAATACTTTATTGCATTGCCCTCCTTTTGTTGCGAGGGCCCCGCTCCCCTCTGTGCCCCGGTACCACAATTGCACAGGCAGTGTCAGCCACTGCACTATCCTCACCACCCCTCGTTGCTCAGGTCAGCATCCTACCATCCTGCGCTCAGTTGTTTCATTTCAGCAGCGCGCAGTGATGACGTCACCACGCTCTGCGAGCGCAGGCACAGAGGGAGAATGAAGAAAAATGGAACGGAGCACTCCTCTCCATTTTTCTTCATTGCCGTGTGCAATGACGGGGGCCCGGTTCTCTTCGCCGCCGCTGACATTGGGCTACACTGACCAGCGGGTGCATACCGACAGCATGGTCTGCCACTGATCAGCTGGCTGCTGATCTGCAGGCCGGGCCCCATAACCCTGCGGGCATGGTCGCGGTTGCAACCTCTGCGACCGTAGTAGTTACTGCCCTGCTCCTGATGGACTCTTCTGACTAACTGCACACCACTTCCTCCCGCCTTTTCCAACTGATGACTGGCCCCTCCCCCTCACTGGGTCTCTCCCTCAGGTTGGGTGGCTACTATCCAATCAGTGCCCTCCTCTTTTACCTGTTACTAGGCAGTCTCTTAGCTTGGTGTTGGGGTTGTGTGTGTGGCCTGAAGGTGCTGATGTGCTTGCTCTGGCACGGATATTCTGGGGTTTGGATTTCCACCGGTTACATTTGTGGCACCTGGTACCTCAGGGGTACTACAATAGCAATATGGTGTAAAACTAGTGAAGTTATAACAATGAACATTCATATTCACAAATTCATGCATGATATAATAGATATTCATAAAGTATACAAGAAACTATCCCTGTATACAGAGACTGTTTTTAGGACTAATCAACTATTTATAGAGGGGTCCACTATAATATTGCAACGAAAACAAAAGTGCAATAAAAAAGGAGGGGGCCACCCACCTAAAAACCATTCCAGGGCATTAATCACTACAGTCACAAATATGACTATACACACCCACATAGTAAAAACATACACTATGCATATACAAGGACAAACATACCCAATGAGCCAACATATCTGATATACATGGTCGTAAATGTCAACAAAAAGCTGTGTTGTAACTGGTATCCCGGGATCCAGTCTTCCCACACTTCAGGAGGCTTCAAGTGTGACCAAATGCAACATCATAATGGATGGCACCAACTACAGGCATAATAAAACAGACGATTAAAAAACAAACAGGGAAAAATAAATAAAATCCCACCAGTCAAAAAATCTCAAAAATATGTATGTAATACAGGCAGAGAAAGACCCCGCATGGAAAGAGCGACCATGGAAAAACAGGGCACTAGGGTGGCCAATGAAGGAAGAGGAAATCAAGAGAGGATATGAGTGGATTCACAAGAGGGAATTATCATATGAACGGTGCAAAACTTAGTTTCTCGTTCAATCCTAAGGGTTTGACCGTATTCAATCTTACGATCCACTCACATTCTCATTTAGCAAGGGATTTCTTATAATTTCCTCCCCCGTACACCCAAGTGAATCACATCAATGCCATAAATTTTAATTCATTTGGGTTACAGTTGTGATGTAATTTAAAATGTCGTGGTATCGTCTTAAGGAGGCTAACATCAGTTTCCTTCTTTGCTGTCATGATATCTCTCACGTGTTCCCTCACACGCTTACGAAATTCCCGTGATGTGAGGCTCACGTAGATTAAATTACATGTACACTTTCCATAGTAGATGATATTGGACGTCCGACAGGTAATCTGATGTCTCACGTCGTCCGTCCTATTACCGTCAGACGATGCAAATGTGTTGGAGCGTATCATGTTGCGGCACGCCATGCAGGCACCTGCAGGAAGGGGATTCGTCCGGACCCTATGTGCCCTTTCAACCGCAAAGGTGGATGAAAACTTATCCCTGAGGTTAGATTTAAGACATTCCTCTAGGAACTGTCCTTATAAATGCTGTAAACGCCTTAGCAAGACCATCCTCGGACAAGAGGTGCTGGGTTCTTCAGTGATTTAAAGGAAAACAAATACTGATGTAAAAATAGAAAGACATGAAAATGTAAAGGATACCAATACTAAATGTAACCTTAAAAGGCAGCAACCGTTGGCTGATGTCTGTGATACTTGTTGGCCTTTGCTGCAGTGTCAGACTATTTGAGCTGCCCCTCAGACCGGGCACTGAACTAGTGCTAGTTCTGTCGGGCAAATGCAGCAGGAGCGCGAATCAGACGTGAACGGCCACTGATGGGGCGACCGAGTACGGAGTGTGCCCACCATGGCTGAGTATAGATGACAGTCGTGACGCGGCTATAAAAAGAAAAGCCCCCCCCCCGGTTGGCTGACAGTCGAATTGTCGGTCCCAAATATTTAGCCGATAGTTGAAGTGTGTAAGGGTATGCTTATTCAAAGTGCAATAATGCTTATGATAAATTATGTAATGTGTCTTTATGCTTTACAGTTTTCAGAAACACGTTTTGGCTATCACATTAACACAATTTTTCTCAATGTACAGACATTTAATGTATATAAGCATGTTCCATAATGACCTTTAGGAGCTTCTTTTCAGCCGGCGACTGGGCTTCCCTTGACCGTGTTTTAATGTCAGGTAGAGAGCCAAAACCTGCCCTGGAATAAAAACATGAGTTTTAGAGCTCTTAATGAGTGCATCCATTAGCTTGGAAACATAGTATTGAATTAAAAGGTATACTAACTGTCTAATTAAGAGTTCTCTAGTACTCTCTTCTGCAGCTCTTTAGTAGTTTTAAAAAAAAAATAAAAATCAAATATTAGTGTTTGTCAAGTTTGTTACAAAGCAGGTTTGATATTGTATTTTAGAATTAAATATCTTCATGTGCTGGCTTGTGCTTCCTGCAATTCTTCCTTCCTTGACCGTAGGACCAGCGGGTGGTCATGGCAGATGTTTTCCAGGGTATTTTCATGGTAGTTTATTTCAGCGGTATCATTAGAGTGGCCTAGATACCTGGCAAACAGATATTTTTCTGGGTTTTTAAATTTTGAGATAGTCCAGGATTTATTACCTTCCTAATCATCTGGCTGGTGACAAGAGAAAGCCTATACCTAGAATGGAATGTAGAGAATCAAACATAGCTTTACATATGGACTTTCAGAAATATTTTAAACTTTCTAAATCTCACTTCTTATAGTAACGCATAATGTCATTGGAGACATTGTAGATAGCCTTCCCTGAGGTGGATAGGAAGAATAGATTTGGTGTGTTTCGCTTGACCAGATTACCAGATTGGGTTGCAGTTTCTGGAAATACACCTCTAACCACTATAAAAAAACAAACATGGTAAGATGGAAAATTCCAGAGTCTCTCTCTATGAGGAAAGGATACTTTGAAAAATCTTACTTCTTCATTTAGAGTAAGCATGAAGCAGGCCACTTGTTGTGCAGGGGTCCAAATGACTATAAAGTTTTGACCCTCATATCTTTGAGGCAACGTCCTGGTCTAGTCTGAAACCTGTGAGGGAAGACAGATGAAAAAGTTCAAGTGACAGGTGTCATTTAAGAAGATAAGGCAGAGGAGGTTGTTACTTAAGGCCCCGTCACACTAAGCAACATCGCTAGCAACATCGCTGCTAACGAACAACTTTTGTGACGTAGCAGCGATGTTGCTAGTGATGTCGCTGTGTGTGACATCCAGCAACAACCTGGCCCCTGCTGTGAGGTCGTTGGTTGTTGCTGAATGTCCTGGGCCATTTTTTAGTTGTTGTTCTCCCGCTGTGAAGCACAGATCGCTGTGTGTGACAGCGAGACAGCAACAACTAAATGTGCAGGCAGCAGGAGCCGGCTTCTGCGGAGGCTGGTAACCACAGTAAACATCGGGTAACCAAGAAGCCCTGTCCTTGGTTACCCGATATTTACCTTTGTTACCAGCCTCCGCCGCTCTCACTGTCAGTGCCGGCTCCTGCTCTGTGCACATGTAGCTGCAGGACACATCGGGTTAATTAACCCGATGTGTACTGTAGCTAGGAGAGCAGGGAGCCAGCGCTAAACGGTGTGCGCTGCTCCCTGCTCTGTGCAGCTGCACCCTGTACTCTATACCCTATATATGTACCCTGTGAAGCTGCACCCGGTGTGCGCTGCTCCCTGCTCTGTGCACATTTAGCTGCAGCACACATGGGGTAATTAACCCAATGTGTGCTGTAACTAGGAGAGCAGGGAGCCAGCGCTCAGTGTGCGCTGCTCCCTGCTCTGCATGTGTAGCTGCGTGCGCTGGTAACCAAGGTAAATATCGGGTTGGTTACCCAATATTTACCTTAGTTACCAAGCGCAGCATCTTCCACGCGGCGCTGGGGGCTGGTCACTGGTTGCTGGTGAGCTCACCAGCAACTCGTGTAGCGACGCTCCAGCGATCCCTGCCAGGTCAGGTTGCTGGTGGGATCGCTGGAGCGTCGCAGTGTGACATCTCGCCAGCAACCTCCTAGCAACTTACCAGCGATCCCTATCGTTGTTGGGATCGCTGGTAAGTTGTTTAGTGTGACTGGACCTTTACTGTGAGATTGTTTATTACGCCTGGCCGTTGTTCATGCTTTAACACCAGGAGGGTCTCCAAGTACGTTCAGGATGTTTAGTTAATGTTCCTTTTTCTTACTACCATATCAAATATATCTCAGTGATCTCAAAAAGAATGGCTTGGTGACATCCAGAATCTTCAGATATTGTGCTGGTGGCAAATGTGATGATGTTAATGCGTCAAATATAAATGGCGCTTTACACGGTAGCGATATCGCTAGCAATTTGTAGCGATAGCGAGCGTGTAAGTACCCACACCCATCGCGCATGCGATTGTTTGTGATCACTGCCGTAGTGAACATTATCGCTACGGTAGCGTCACACGTACTTACCTGGTCGGCGGCGGCGCTGTGACTGCCGAACAATCCCTCCTTCAAGGGGGAGGGACGTTCGGCATCACAGCGACGTCACCGCAACGTCACACAGCGGCCGGCCAATCAAAGCGAAGGGGCAGAGCTGAGCATAATGTAAACATCCCGCCCACCTCTTCCTTCCACATTGGGGCCGGCGGCAGGTAAGGAGACGTTCCTCGCTCATGCGGTATCACACATAGCAATGTGTGCTGCCGCATGAGCGATTAATCACAACGCTAAACAACCCTTACCGATTTTTGAGTTTGAACGATTTTCACCATTTTTGAGGTCGCCTAAGGTCGCTGGTAAGTATCACACGCTGCGATATTGTTAATGACGCCGGATGTGCATCACTAACAATGTGACCCCGACAATCAAACATTAACGATATCGTAGCGTGTAAAGCCCCCTTAAGATAAAACATGATGGTTACATACGGCTAAGTGAAAACCCTGGGGACAAAAGAGAAAGTGATTGTAACAAAGTATACACACATTCATATAAGCTCATAACTCGCCTTTTGCGGACCACCTTTCGCCAATATAGTCTGGATGTTCTTGGTCACGTCTATAAATATTTTGAATGCTTTATACAGCTGAGAGTCTTCATGTGGCAAATTGATTCTTCGTAGCTTAAAGCGCACAAATCTCTTAAGGTTTTTTTTTTAAATAATTGCATGCTGTCTGGCTTGAGAGTGACTCCACGCAGCTTGACAAAGAAAAACTATATCTTCTCAATGTCCTTCACAATATCCAAAGTCAACAGTGTCTTTATTTATGTAGTATAGAAATTTTGAGACTTTTGCAACCTCTTTCTTGACTTTCCTTACTTTATAGGTTATAAGTTAAAAGAATGGATTCATCAGAAGCAATTCGAGCTTGATGAAGGACAGGTAGTCCGTTATAAAGACAGAAAAACATGTTTTGTACTGCAAGATGAAGTGATAAATTAGTCCCTCATTGTCATATCTACCAAGCGTTTAACAATTCTAACAAATGTTTATATTCTCAGGTACCCGCTGCCCAAAACATCATGGAAGATGTCAACAAAGGTCTACAAAAATTGTGCTGACAGTCTCACAGGTGGATAGAGACCTGGCCAATGCTTATATGCAAGTGCATATGACTAAGTGCGCTGTTTTGTGCCAGAAATGCATCAGGACATTGTTATAGGGCACAATGCTGGTTTGTGATCCCATTTTTTAAAGAATTTCATAAAGGACATTTGAAGCACATCTTGTATGTTTGTTACATGGGCAAAATGAAGCCAGAATATCCAAAAAAGAAATTAAAACAATAACTCGATTATTGCAGGCAATGAAAAAAAAAAAAAAAAATGACAGCACTAATCAATTTCTGATGAAAGTCTACAGTTTATTAAAGAGGGGTTTATGGGACACAATATTACAGTTTTAGACTGCATCTAATATGGCTGCCATATAGATGGCCAACAGGCACTACTAGTGCTATGAAGTCTTCCCCCGCCCATCTAAGTATTCTACATCAGTTCATGTTTATATCTCTTGATTTACAAAATATTAATGTTTGTGCTGACTGTTAATCACACTAAACACCTATACAGGATACATATGGGGTATTTTTTTTATCAAAACTGAATAAAACTCTTTGTTGATCACAGCAATCAGATCTCAGCTTTAATTTTCTAAATTGCTCAAGAAAAATGAAAGCTGATCTCTGATTGGTTACTATAGGCAGCAAATTCAGTTTTACTTGTAATAGGAAAGTTTAACAATAGATTGTTGCTCAGGATCCCTTTCAGTCAGATAAATTGAGTGAACTCCCACCAATCCCCTGCCGTATAACTACTGCTTGTCTATAGTTAAATGCTAGAAAACTCCCAAAATATTATGAATAGGGCTGATTGATCCACCAAAATCTGGGAACGGCAGATCACTGCCAGATTTAAAAAAAAAAATAAATAAATAAATAAATACATATCCGGATCCAATCTGGATTCCAGTGCCTATATAGGTCTATGGGGACCAGAATCTGGAGATTAAATATGTTTGTGGAAGGGAAACGGGGGTAGGAGCGCATGTGGTGTACTCACCCGAGTCTGTCATGGCAGCAAACTCCTTCCGGGTCACGCTTTTCCCTTCCGGAGCTGACAATTCAATATTCATTGTTTTGCCCACCCACTGGCGCGTGTAATTGGTTGCAGCCAGATGCGCCCCCACCCTGAGTGTCAGCTGACAACAACCAATCACAGGCATAAGGGAAAGCAGTGCAAGTGTCTCTGGGTCAGAATGGTGAATGTGCATGTGTATTAGAAAAAGTGTGCGGCTGTGTCGGTGATGCGCTGTCAGACTCGTACAAGTCTGACATGACATCAGCCGCCACAGGAGGAGCAGCAACAACAACAACAACATTTAAATAAATATAAAAAAATAAAAAAAAAACAAAAAATAAACCCCCACAAACCACCAATAGGTGCTGCCACAGGCTTACAACATGTATGGAGTGTGTGCAGGCACAGAAAAGGAGTCCACAGCCTCACGTACATTTCGTGGGTCAACTGCCTGCTGCTGGGAGAACGGTAATGTGGATCAGTCTACCAGGACCTTTTAACCCCTTAACCAAGGACAAACTGGTACATCTTTGATCACCTTCCTCTGGTTACTGTGGGCTCCAGTGAAGAGTCCTCAGTATTCCCCACACGTCTGCTGATCGGATCAGCAGACGTGTGTCTAAAAGGCACAGGTTGAGCAGGGATTCATCTGACCTTTTAGATTGTGCTGTCACCCTGACAGTGCAATTTAAAGGCCCAGTGACACGATCGCGAGGCGCACACACCACTACAGATCTCAGAAAATGGCAACCAAAACGCTATTTTATATTTGGACAAATTTCTGTGTTTTATTTTCCACCACTTGGATAAAAGTAAACGTATACTAGTTTGTCATCTATCAAACTTGTACCGACCAGGAGAATCCGTGTCAGACAGTTTTACCATATAGTGAATGTGGTAAATAGAAAGATCGCAAAAACAATTGTGCATATTGCTCTTTTTTTGCAATTTCAACGCACTTGATTTTCCACCCTAATTTTCCAGTACGCTATTTGGTAAAACTAATGGTTTCTTTCAGAAGTAAAACTCATCCCACAAAAAAAAAAAAGTCCTCATATGAATATTTAGACAGATTATAAAAAAAACAAAAAACAAAAACAATATAGCTCTTGGAAGGGGGAGAGAAAAGCAAAAATGAATAGCAGAAAATCACTCAGGGTTGAAGAGGTTAAGGACCTATCTACTGGTCATGTGACCGGAAGAAGAAAATTATAGTAAATATATACATATATAATATACACACACACACACACACACACACACACCTTTTTTTGTAAAAAGAACATTTGCTGGTACGCATCTCTGAGGTGAGGAGTGGGAAGGGGGGGGTTTGCGGGTGCTGTCAGGCGCGCTGCCGGCCGACATTGAATAGCGGGGTGCGGCGGAGTGTGCCGGTGCCAGTGGAGAGAGTGGACGATCATGTGAGCACAAGTATAAAATTTGTACACTTCTGGCCACATTGTGATTTGATGTGTCCAGCCTCAATTAATTTTCCTTGAGCATGTCTGCTCAGCACGTGACCACATCTATGTAAGTCGCATACTTGCAGCTTCATAACCTCCCACTCTCACCGCCGGCACCAGAGAATCCTGACAGCGTGCAGAAAGTACACTGAGAATTCAGAAGTCTGCAGTCATAGAGTGACACAAGGAGTAACTGCAGACTCATCACAAATTTGGACAACCCCTTTAATGCTCCTAACAACATAAATAAAAACATAGTAACCCTTAACTTGTCAGACGGCACAAGACTTTATTAAAGAGATTGTCCACTACTTTAACATTAATGACCTTTCCTTAGGATAGGTCACCAATGTCTGACTGGTCAGGGTCCAGCACCTGGCAACCCCGCCAATTCCCTACTCTGGGTGCCGGCAGGAAGTGCTCAGTTCTGGATCTGCTAAGTCTTCTGATAGTGGCAGCAGTCTCCTATTAAAATCAATGAGGCGGATGTGCAGTACCCGGCTGCAGACACCATCAGAGGACGGAGCAGATCCAGAAATAAGCATTTCCGGCCACCTGCACCATAATCAGCTGATTAGTGGTGGTCCCATTGCGCTCACATCAGAAGCAATGCGCAAGTGGGACCAAGGCCTAATGATAACACATAGTCAGTATCACAAATAAACATTTACATTCAGGTACTTTATAGATGATGTCTCTAGTCATTTCTTTCTATTCTTCATCTTGTCCTGACACCATGAAGGACTTTTCATATTCACATCTCGTCTCTGCAGATTTCCATCTTCTCCGGTCTTCTGTAACACATCCCGCCTCGATGCCCCTAAAATAGCAGAATGATTATAATACTTCTACTAAATATATCTGTCCTACGCAGTGCCCCAGAATAAATAATGGCCCCAGTATTCTCTGCACAAAATATGACCCACACTGTCCCTCTTATGGTACATGCCCTCCATATTCCTTTTTTCCCAAACTGAGCCTACTATTTACAGTGTCCTTTACACTGTGTCCCCTTATACTGCACCGTCTTTATACTGTGACCTCATCACACTCCCCCTCCTTGCTATAACCTCACACTGTCCTCCCATTCTGCCCCCTCTCCAAACCACCCCCTCCACTACTCAGTCTTTATTCTGTGCTCCTCACATTCTTCTCATCCCTTCCTGTCTCCTCACTACCTCCTGCGTGTCCATATACTTTACCATCTCACCCCCCATCCTGCCCACTTGATCCTCATACCAGGTCACTCTTTATTCTGTGTCCTCAAAATTTCTTTCCAGTTCGCTCCACATCCTATCTGTCCCCATGCATGAAACCTCATCCTCTCTCCCCATGCATCAACCCTTATCATTTCTCTCCCCATGCATGAAACCTCATCCTCTCTCTCCCCATACTCTGTCCACAGATAGTTCCCTCCCCCATCCATACTGTGTATATACATATTGCCCCCTCCCCACCCTCTGTCCCCCCCATAGTGTGTCCACAAATAGTCCTCCCCCCTCTCCCCCATACTGTTTCATAAATACTCCTCTCTTACCCCATAATGTTCCTCCGTCCGTGTCTTCTTCAGCTCCACAGTGGAGTTCTTATCAGCCTTTCTCTGCCGCCTCTGCGCTGCGGCGCTGACTTCCGGGTCAGCAGTATGATCAGCTGACCTGATTACATGACAGCCGTCGCACTGACCCGTAAGTCAGCGCCGGCGTCACTGCTTCAATTGTCCTCGCGTCTGACAGATACTAGGACAATTGAGCAGTGGTAGCCGCGCGCTGCACTTTCTATGAATGCGGCTGTCAGCGTGACACTGCGCTCACAGAATAGCAGCTCCCACCCGGCAGACTTCCACACCGCCGCATCAGGCAGCCCGACAGCAACACACACACACACACGTTGTTTTAACCCCAGATTTCAAAATTTTCCTAAGGTCCCCTTCACACATCCGTGAAACACGTGCGTGATTTTCACGGACGTGTCAAAGGTGCGTTTTCCCCTCCGCGCCGTGTTTATGGCACTACGTGTGTTCTCCGTGTGTTATCCGTGATAACACACGGAGAACGGAACTTTCTGCTCACCTGTCCCTGGCGTTGCTCTCCGTGGTACTGATCTTTGATCTCCAGCCCTGCTGACTCCCCGCTGCTGCAGCTTCCGGCCGCAGTGAAATGAATATGAAATGAGCATAATGAGTGGCGGTCGGCAGCAAGTGACAGCAACGGCAGAGACAGGAGGGCAGGAGAAGGTGAGTAAAAGATTTATTTATTTTTTTTTTCTTCTGACACGTGTGTTTCTCCGGCGCGTGTCACACGGGATCGCATCCACACTACATCCGTGTGGTACGTGTGCAGGACGTGTGACACCCGTGCTGCCGGAGGAACACTGACATGCATCCGTGTGGACCACACAGGCTCACGTCTGGTCCACTTGGAGGCACGGACCAATGGCAGCACACGTGCGTGCACAAAACCATTGATTTTAATGGGTTTACGTGTGCCCGTGTCTCCGGTACATGCGGGCACGGACCTAGCACATACCGGATACACGGACGTGTGACGACATGGACTCTCATGGGTTAAAGTTTCTTAAAATCCAGCCAGACAGCATGATAGATTGTCTATAGACGGGGGAGAAGTCCCTCATTGTTTTTACAAGACTCTTGTTGACTCAATGTAATTGTGTTGGCCACTGAAAGCCAGATGCATTGTTCTCCAGACATTTCCAGTAACCATTGTATTGTAGTTGTGTATTGATAATGTAATTACCTTAGTAGCCATTGTCTAGTCGGTGACTCCCAGTTTACATGTACACCCTCAGTCTTTCTATGCACATCATTTAAATGAACATTGTCCATGCAGCTTGAAATTCCTCCAATGGGAGAAGCAATCTTGTCCAACCAATCGATGAGGACGCAGTGTATCCAAGTGGAAGGTTGTGGCTATAAAAAGGACTTCTTTAAGCCACCAGTGTGGTTGATGGATGCTGATGGATCCAGTCTAAGCTCTTTGGAGCTGACTAGAGGATCAGGATATCTTATGGCTTCAATCTAGGGACTCCGGACCCGGTTGGAGACCATATCCACAGCCTAGGGATTTCGACTCCGGCTGCCAGGATTTTATCATCAAACCAGGACTACCTAAGGAGGACACGCAGGTTGGGACAGTTGTCACCTGTTACAGACTTTGCAGACCTCAGACAGCTTGGAACCTGTGAGGCATGGACATTCTAATCCCTGGTGAGCCAGCGGAAGGGTGAGACTCTGTTGCCTGTTACATTTGTGTGTTTTGCTGGTTATGCGTTATGTGCCGTTAATTGTTTGGGGATCCAATAAAGTCTAATTATTGTGGTTCCCTCACCCTGTGTTGTCTGAGTAGTGTTACGCCCACGGTTAAGGAGGCCGGCGTTCAGTTGGGATGAGCCCTGAGCCACGCTGTCTTTCTAAAGGCGGCGGGTTTTAGTGGACGAGAGCGCCCACTGAGCCCCGTGTCTCCACAGGACGTTTTAAAGGAGGCCTAAAGGGAATAGGTAGAAAAGGCCCCATAAAGTTGTTACACATTTTCTCCCCTACATGTGGCCGTACACTATTGTTTGTCAAAACCACAGGGCTCAGAAGGGGAAGGAGAGCCATTTGATTTTTGGAGCACAGATTTCCCTAGAATAATTTGCAGACTCCATTTGCAGAGCTCCTAAGTAGAGATGAGCCACCCCCCTGGAGTTCGAGTTCGGTTTGTTGAACGGCGCCCCGTTCGACGAACCTCTGGAACCCCATTGAAAACAATGGGAGGCAATCACAAACACATAAAAACACATTATAAATGTACACATACAGTTAATAAACATTGCCATAACACTTACCGGTGCTCGCGATGCGTCCTGCACTCTGTCTCCCGCCGCTTTTCCATCAGTAATCGCTGCGTCCTCCCGGTAACCAGCAGTGATGCAGGACCTATCGTCATGTCAAAATAGCCATGTGACCAGTCACGTGTTTATTATCTCATTGGCTACAGACTGGTCACATGGCTTTAACGTCATGCTGGGTCCTGTCATTGCACTCTCTGGTACACGGTGCATGTTTGTGTATCGCCGTGTACCGGCGACATGCTCTGGCACACGGTCAACTCCCAGTTCTGCTTCCCCGTTCCATTATTGACTGGCTGACACAGCCGGTAAATAACGGAGATCACCGTTGCCATAGCAACGCACCTGTTAGTGACGTCACCTGTTAGTGACGTCACCGCTAACAGCCGCACCGGGAATCACGTGATTGGAGTACTAACAAAACAAATAGACAAAAAATAAAAAAAATGTATTTGAAAAAACACTGCCCAAAACATTCCCTCTTTCACCAATTTATTGTAAGGAACAAAAAAAAAAAATAAGTAGGTCCCACGACGACTCTGGATGGTCTAGAATATTGAGGGGAGGGGGGGGACACGCTCAGGGAACGAATCCGCCATTTTCTAGGAGTGCAGACCCTCCATTTGAGGAGTGTGGGTGCAATGAATCTGCACCCTCTCTCCCCGGGTCCACAGCAGCAGAGTCCATGTCGTAAGTGTTGCTACCAAAGCTGCAATGCCCTGCTCATGAGGTAAGGGCATGCCTGATCAGGAGAACTATTCTACATTTCCAAATATTGGTATTTGCTGATATTATTGCTATTCAACCTACTATAGATTGGGGATAGGATCTTGGAGATGGAATACCCCATTAAGTCCAGTTATCCAGCTGAATGAATATTAAACAGAGCTCGCTATTTAGACATGTTTTCTTGTGGCGTATAACGGACTCATGTTTGGTAGTCGTTCAGCAGGGCAACTATAAAATCAAATACATCCATTTGGAAATGTAGTATAGCTCTCCTGATCAACTATGTTCCTTACCTCATGAGCAGGGCATTGCAGTAGCTTACAGATGCATGGTTACCACCACTCACTGTGTCTGAACACAGGAAGCCGAGTTGACAGCCGCTCTGTGCATGCGGCAGGGTCTATTGTGAAGGAGGGGGCCTCGGGATATCAACGCTGCACAGATACTGTGGGACACCGGGAAACACCGGTGGGGTTATAGGGGGTGACCTGGCAGGGCCTGGGGAGGAGTTTTCTGTCACATGTGTCATGGCACATGCGACAGAAATCAGAGAAGTAGGGTGAATGCGGCCGGCGCGCTGCTGTGCACGTGGCCATCTTGGATTTCCGGGAGTGGGTCGGGGGGGCATTTTGGCGACACCGAGGCATCGGAGGGTACCGGGGAGGAGATTTATCTCCCATCTGACATGTTTGTTCATGCCAGATGGGAGAGAAATAATTTTTTACCGGCGCTGTCATTTACTGTAACGTGATCATCGGTATACGGTGTATACCGGTGATCACGTGAGGGGGGACCGGGAAAACCGACCTGAATCATGATCTCCAGGGTCTCAGCTACCCCATGAAACCCCAGAGATTTTCTGACGCTGGGGGGCGCTATTCACTTATTTCTGCCTGCTGTTTATAAACAGCAGATCAGAATAAGGCTTCATTCACACGACCGATCAGTTTTTTATGGTCCGCAAAAAAAGGGTCAGTTTTTTCCACAGGTGCATCCGTGTGGCATCCGTTTCCATTCCGTATACGGTCCGTTTGTCATCCGTGTGCCTTCCGTTTTTTTTTTGTGTACTGCAAAAACCTGAAGGAGGGAAAATACATAAATTTACCCAGGATCCATAGCTTCAACCTACATGAGGCGGTCACATTTTCACTCCAGTGCCATTTTCTACTGCTTTTCACAGCATAGAGTGCTCTGGTGATTTTCTTGTGCTTGTACGCTTAATATCAGTCTTTTCTGTCATTATAATGGCAGAAAGACACAATGTCCCACTCTTCTGCATTTTGTAATTTTGCACCCTTTGGTGCCTTTCATGTGGCACTAATGGGTGCTTAGCCTTGTATTTACAAAAAAAATAAATAAATAAAAAAACGTGGGGTTCCCCTTATTTTTGATAGCCAGGTAGGGTAAAGCAGATGGCTGCAGTCTGCAGACCACAGCTGACAACTTCACCTTGGCTGGTAATCCAAAACTGAGGGCACTCCTTGCTGTTATTTTAAATTAAATAAATTAAAAAAAATAAACAAAAAACACGTGGGGGTCCCCCCAAAATTGGATCACCAGCCAAGGTAAAGCGGACAGCTGGAGTCTGATATTCTCAGACTAGGGAGGTCCATGGTTATTGGACTCTCCCCAGCCTAAAAATAGCAGGCCGCAGCCGCCCCAGAAGTGGCACATCCATTAGATGCGCTAATCCTGGTGCTTCGCCCCAGTTCATCCTGTTGCCCTGGTGCGGTGGCAAACGGGGTAATATATGGGGTTAATACCAGATGTATAATGTCACTTGGCGTAAAGCCCTGGGGTTCCTGAGGTCAGGCGTCTATCAGATACCCGACATCACCAACCCAGTCAGTAATAAAAAAAAAAAAAAAATTAGACAAACATTTTTATTTGGAAAAAAAACACTCCAACACATTCCCTCTTTCACCAATTTATTAGAAAAAAAACCAATTCCAGGTCTGCTGTAATCCAAGGGGTTCCCATGACGATCCATACCATAGTCACAGAATGTTCCCCATTGGCTGGGAGAGCAATGCGGTGACCTGAGCTAACATCAATAGGTCAGCCCAGGTCACTGCAGGGCATGACAAGTGCTGCTGCCAGGAGCGAGGTACATTACCGGCGGTGACGATCTCCTGCACTGTTGATAGCAGAGCTGTCACTGACTTCAATGACCGCCGCCTTCACAGCCAAGTATCGCGGGAACCTGTGACGTCACCGCTAGTCACAGTCTCGGATTGGCAGAGAGGAAATTTGAAGCGGCAGCCATGGAGGTCAGTGACAGTGCTGAGGTCGGGAGGGCAGGCTTCAGCACCGCAGGTAAGCCGAGAGGGGCCATGTGTGCGGAGTGTGAGGTGGGTGGAGCCAAGCATGGCCATGTGTGCGTAGTGTAGTGCGAGGTGGGTGGAGCCTAGCAGGGACATGTGTGCGGGCGGCGAAGTGCGAAGTGGGTGGAGCCTAGCGGTGCTATGTGTGAGGGCGGAGGACTTCAGTGCCAGGGACACGAGTGTGAATGTGTGTACATGCCGCGTGCAGGAGGGGGCGGAGCCCAGCGGGGGAAGTGTCGGCTCCCTGCACACGTAACCAGGGTAAATATCGGGTTACCAAGCAAAGCGCTTTGCTTGGATACCCGATATTTATCTCGGTTACCAACTTACGCAGGCTGCCAGTGATTGCTCCCTGCACACTGTATCTGTAAAAAGCCCTGCTTTCGGTGATCGAGCCGTTCTCTAACGTAATTTGAACTGTCGAGCTTTTAGCAAAAAGCTCGAGTTCGATCTCGACCACCCCCAAAATCACTCGAACATGAAATTGGAGAACCTCGAACATCGCTCATCTCTACTCCTAAGTGCCAGAACAGAAGAAATCCCCCTCATGTGACCAAATTATGGAGATAAGAACTCTGGGAATTCATCTATAGGTGTAGTGACGATTTAATCTCGGACAAAAAAAAAAACAAACAAACCATGGTGTCAAAACGCAGTGAGTGTTGCAGAATTAAAAATTGTGAATAAGCCTTTGCGCCCAGTACATTGTAGTGCCCATACATTGTGCCCAGTCAGTTTCATGTTGATGCCAACAGTGATTTAGGCACATTGTAAAGCTCAGTAGAGAGGGGGTATTTGGATTAAGAGCACAGATTTTGCTGGATTTGTTTTGGAGGGGGGGGGGGGGCGCGGGGTGAGCCATAGCATTTCAAAGCTTTTGTCCTACTGTGGCACCCCTGACCTGGTCAGGCACCACTGAGTACTGCACCCATGCTGGGGGCAGTACAACACAGGTAATCCAGAAGGCTGACCGAGGTGTGGTTACACAGGCGCATAGTAATCAGGTCTCCCACATTGACCTTTGAAAGGACCCCTGGGGAATCCAGGAGGGGGCGTGGCTTTTATCTCCACTCAAGGGGTGTGGTAGAGAGCCTGGTTGCTAAGTTGCGGAGGCAGGCACAGAGGGGAGGAAGTAGTGAGCCAGTCTGAAGTGAAGCTCAGGGAGAGCAGTCACAAAGGAGGAAACCTGGAGGCTGTCACTAGTCAGACACCGCAGGTGCAGTGATTACTGACGGAGAACGGTCACTTGGTAGTGCCGCCCGAAATCCACCCAAGGCTGGAGTGCAAAGGGGTGGCTGAGTACGGGGACTGCCAGGAGAGGACCAGGCCACACAGGGTTACAGGTCCCCAGCGCAGGGTCCCATTCAGTTGGCCTGCCAAACCTGCAGGTGGGGGTACTTCATACCCTCCACCATAACACCACAGAGTCTGGAGCCAAGTCGCAATGAGAGGGCCCATAGTTCACAAGAGGCAAGCAGCCGGAGTGACCTGGCCAGGATACAAGCAGACAGGCCGAAAAAGGGGAGAACAGGCAGAAGCAACTTCCCTGGGTGACCCCATAGGACTACAAGTCTGGGTCACCACAAAAACACAAAAGCTAGGAAGGCAAGTCAGTAGCCACCCTGACAAGTCAGCCTGAAGGAATTCCTGGTTCCACCTGTTTTAATCACAGCTTTGCCTGGGTTACTCACCCCTGCCTCCTGACGTGAGTAAAAACCCTGAAAGACATTCTGGTTGTGCGTGTGAGTCATTCTGCGACCTGTGGTTCCACAAACCCAAACCGGGCCCTGGGGCCAGCCTCACTCTCGGGAGGCTATCACATCTAACTGTGCCTACCATCAGCCCCAGGTGTCCCTTAATCTGCAGTGGCGGTCACCCTGACCGCAATACCGAGAGTGGCGTCACGAATCCAATAGAAATCAACCTACCTGTGACCAGAAGATCTCCAAGCCTGTGGCGACCCTGCGTCGACCTACACCTGAAGGTAATGCGTTGTGGCACACTACCAGTAGTGTGGAAGACCCTTATATTGTTATTAGCCAATGATGGACCTGAGTGGGGACTTGTGTTTGTGGGTTAAGTTGAATGCTATTTGGTGAAAATTTTGGATCATTTCACATTTATCTTGTGCTCTATGCTGAGCACTTACATCGGGGTTTCCATCTAAATCTTCATAATACACGATTCAGGACACACACGTTTTTGATGCAGATTTTCAGAAATCTGCACACCTATCCTGAAGCCAGCACAATCTGAGATTTCTGTTGTGCTGTGCATACAAATATTTATATAACGTCAACAATCGCAACACAGCAGCAGACATAATGAATTCAATTGAAGCAAGCAGTTAGATGCCAGAAAAGAGGGTTAAGGATCACAAGCTGGCAGTCACATTAGCTTTTTTTCCCCTTGCAGAATTGGTGCAGAGGAAACCACCCTTCTCCCGCAAAACCACATGCAATTTTTGGTGCACCCCCCCCCCCCCAAATCTGCAGCGTGTTCACATAGCCTTAAATTGTCTGCTGCCCATAGCAACCAGATCTTCGCTTTAATTTTTTAAAATTGCTCAAGGAAAATGAAAGACGATCTGTGGTTGGATGAGCAGCAAATTCAGTTTTACTTGTAAACCATTCTGAAAAATATGCCCCACTGTATATCGAGGGCAATTCAAATGCCAGGGGCATCCAAAATATCTTCTAACCAAAAAGATACAAGTATGACGCTTACTCAAATGGGTAGGGGGTAGACTTTTTGGTACTGTGTTGACATGTCTGTCAGCCAGTAAAGTATCTATATAGAGGGGGGGGGGGTAGGAAAAAAAAAAAAAACCCATTACATATATAAGGCGTTAAGGTGGGTTCTCTGGAATTAAAGTAGTTTAACAATACAACACTTCCTTTATATTATACTACCAGTATTTTTTATATATACACCCATTAAGGAGCCTTTTATTACATATACGTTTCAGCAGCTGCCATTTTATGGCACATTTCTTATCCTCTTATTCTTTTTCATATTACGATCACATTTTCATATGTTTATATTTTTCTTCATACTTGCACATCTTTTACTCTCCTCCTTTTTTATTATATATTTTTCGCATACAATAAAGTGAGAGCCTACTGTATTGTAACATTCAATTATTTTTCACATCGCATTTACATTTCTGCTCATTATATAATCTCATCTTTTTTTAGATACACTTTTATACTGACATCTCATTTTATCTTTGCAAATTACTTACTCTATTTCCCCCTAACATTAGACCATCAGTTGTGCATCCCTCTCTTCACCCCTTTGCTGATGTCACCCTGTGTGCCTGAGGCCGGGGATTGTAGAGACAGGATGTGAGACTTCACCAGCTTATCAATTCTTACATATGCAAGGTCACTTTATTTCCCCCTTGGCTATTTGTACATCCAACACTTGCCATAGACATGCGCTCCCGTCATATGCCTCCCGTTGAGTACTCCGCCCGTTTTCCTCCTCCCAGACAGCATCACCTCTTAGTGGTTGGCGCTGCCTTGGCAGGTGCAGGGGCGGTCCTCCAGTGCATGCTCCTCTGTGCATCCGTGATTTCAGTTACCTCCCCTTGGCTGTCGTCACTCCCTGTGATTGACATCCCTGTGGGAGGCACAGGGCGGTGCACTGACACGTGTCTCCTGGTGTGTTCTCTGCCTGCAGCCATCACTACCGCTCCATGAGTGGCGCCAAAATGGGCGTAGTAGGGGCGTTACCTCCTTACTGACTGCTTCTAAACATGCAATGCGCATGCTGTCATATTCCCATTGGACCACCACCACTATATTTCTATACTATTTAAACCGGACCCTTACCATGATGACCCCACCCCCTGACAAGGGTGACGCCAAAACATGTGCGTTGGGGTTGGAGTCACGTGTACTTGCATGTCCTCTCTGCTCAGGTAAAAACTCCTTTATTTATATCTAGGAGGCTTTCCTTATTTTGCAACAGCACACGCTATTATATTCTGTTGTATATAATTTCTCTGCACTATTGTTGAGGAGAGCCTTTCCAATAAATACTTAATTAACCTCTTGACAAGGTATTGTGGGAAATGTCGATTTTCCTTACATAATTCAGGTTTCAGATAATACACATGACAGATTTAAGGATGGCTGCCATTTCCTGTTTTGCACACCTTGCCTGGAATACAAGGATTGTCCAGGTGTAAGAAGACCACCATAGAAGGAAAAGACCCACTGGCCAAGCTTGAGGACCAACCCACAGATCAGATGACACCATGGCTTTAGCCACTTAAGTCAGACCCGCCCATCAACAGCAACATGTATCTCCCAATTGGCTAGCCCATGAACTGTCCCACTACATGTTCAGATATGCCTTAGTGTACGCCCCTAGACTATATTAGAGGAGACACGGGTTCCCCTTTTCTGTTTGGTGCCATCTTTACTGTGATTAAGAAGATATTTCACATCCGACTGTGTCTGGCTTGAATTCTTTACACATGCACTTGGTCTACACTAATTAGGCCCGGCAGTAGGCAACTAGTGATCTCTGGTTAAGAGTTCACCCTAACACTATGTCCTGTGTTTTTGCTCCATAACCACCTCCATATACCTTGCAATGTGTAATATCAAATATCACCAGCATTATTAGCTCTTTCCGTCAGCACAATAGTAGCATGTACTGAAGCCACAGTTGCTGTATAAATTTCTATTAGTAAGTACACTGTTGGCTGCACATTATCTGGCCCCCAACAGCACTATTAGCTTTTTTCATCAGCACAACAATGGCACATACTGATGCCACAGTTGCTGTATGATTCTTTATTAGTACATACAGCATCGGCTGCACTTTGTCTGGCCCCCCTCCCCCTCTGCTGCTCTGGAAAATATATGACTGTACTTCAGTCACCTACATTCATACTATACTCCTAGGATGCCTTTGTTATTCTCTGACTCTCTGCAGCAGTTTAAACCTATTCTTAGGGTATCGTCTCACTAAACGACGTACCAGCGATTCCGACCACGATACGACTTGGTCAGGATCGCTGGTACGTCGCTACAGGGTCGCTAGTAAGCTGTCAAACAGTCAGATCTTCCCAACGATGCAGCAACAATACGGCGGTCGCTGGGACTCTGTCACATAGCACGATTCAGATGTTGATTAGTAACATAGACGTGCATCTACATTGCCTTTTCCGCGCCCCCTCTTCTTAGATTGGTGGTCGTAACTGCGTTGTGACTGGGCGGCCTTGCCTTTAGAGAAGGCAACATAATAGAGCTTCCCTCCTTCTCCATCCTACAGTCCCAATGCAGAATGGGGTGTATTACGATCTGCTACACGCGGACAGCCCTCTGAAATGTACTGCGATCTACAAGCCAGAATAGAGGATGAAGCGGCCAATCAAAACAAAGTAGCGATCACCAATCAGAACAGAGAGGGCGCGGAAGACAACGAACATGCACGCCTATGTGAGTTGTGAACGAGGTTGTTGGGTAAGGTGTCAAACACACCGATGCATGCTGCTTTGCGGGAGCCAGACGTAAAAAAAAATGAACCAGAACAGTGTGGCGATTTCACAGCAGGGGCCAGGTCGCTGCTTAGTGTCACACAAAGATCGCTGATGAGGTCACTGGTACGTCACAAAACCTGTGACTCAGCAGCGATCTCGCTATGCGAGTACACCTTAAGAAATATCCTACCCTTTATATCACTGTCATTGTTCCATGATCTCCTTTATATTACATTGTTTTTAACAACACATGAGCACCAGTGTTGTTTGTATTATGGTAACAATGTTCTCAGTTTGTCACTGTATCTTAAAAAAAAAAAATTTCAGTAAATACTGCCACAATAAATTGTATGAATTTATGTACAACTTATGGTTACAGTATATCTGGTCACATTTACACCTATACCATACCCTTAATCTATTTTCCCCTATGTTGAACTAGAGTGTTTTACTTCTGTCCTGCAGTTGTACTGACACCGATATATAATATACTAGAAGGTGGCCCGATTCTAACGCATCGGGTATTCTAGAATTGATTGTGTAGTTAATGTATGATCTTTGTTATATATATCGATGTTGTGTGTAGTTGCCAAGTGTTTGTGTAGTGCGCTGTAAATGTTCTGGGTGTTGTCTGGGTGGGGGGGTGAGAGCGGTGTTTGTGTGTTGCATTGTGTGTGTTGCTTTGTTTGTGGAGCGCTGTGTGTCTGTAGCGTTGTGTGTGTGGTGCTGTGTGTGTTGCGCGGTTTGTGTGGGTGTGGAGTGCGTGTGTGTGTTTTGGGGGGAGGTATGTTTTTTGCAGTGTGTGTGTTGTGCGGTATGTGCGTATATTTGTGTGTGCAGGTGTTGTGTGTGCGGCGTTGTCTGTGTGTGTGGGTGTCTGTGTAGGGCGGTGTTTGTGGTTCCCAGTGTGTGTGTGGTGTGTTGTGCGGTGCGTGTGTGGCGGTGTGTGTTTTGGGGGGGAGGTGCGCACCCCCCATCGTGCTCCATCCCCCACGCTGCGCACCCCCCATCGTGCTCCATCCCCCACGCTGCGCACCCCCCATCGTGCTCCATCCCCCACGCTGCGCACCCCCCCGTCGTGCTCCATCCCCCACGCTGCGCACCCCCCCGTCGTGCTCCATCCCCCACGCTGCGCACCCCCCCGTCGTGCTCCATCCCCCCATTCTGGGCACCCCCCCGTCGTGCTCCATCCCCCCATTCTGGGCACCCCCCCGTCGTGCTCCATCCCCCCATTCTGGGCACCCCCCCGTCGTGCTCCATCCCCCCATTCTGGGCACCCCCCCGTCGTGCTCCATCCCCCCATTCTGGGCACCCCCCCGTCGTGCTTCATCCCCCCATTCTGGGCACCCCCCCGTCGTGCTTCATCCCCCCATTCTGGGCACCCCCCCGTCGTGTTTCATCCCCCCATTCTGGGCACCCTCCCGTCGTGTTTCATCCCCCCATTCTGGGCACCCTCCCGTCGTGTTTCATCCCCCCATTCTGGGCACCCTCCCGTCGTGTTTCATCCCCCCATTCTGGGCACCCTCCCGTCGTGGTCCACCCCCCCATGCTGCACCCCCCCGTCGTGGTCCACCCCCCCATGCTGCACCCCCCCGTCGTGGTCCACCCCCCCATGCTGCACCCCCCCGTCGTGGTCCACCCCCCCATGCTGCACCCCCCGCCGTGGTCCACCCCCCCATGCTGCACTCCCCGCCGTGCTCCATCCCCCATGCTGCACTCCCCGCCGTGCTCCATCCCCCATGCTGCACTCCCCGCCGTGCTCCATCCCCCATGCTGCACTCCCCGCCGTGCTCCATCCCCCATGCTGCACTCCCCGCCGTGCTCCATCCCCCATGCTGCACTCCCCGCCGTGCTCCATCCCCCATGCTGCACTCCCCGCCGTGCTCCATCCCCCATGCTGCACTCCCCGCCGTGCTCCATCCCCCATGCTGCACTCCCCGCCGTGCTCCATCCCCCATGCTGCACTCCCCGCCGTGCTCCATCCCCCATGCTGCACTCCCCGCCGTGCTCCATCCCCCATGCTGCACTCCCCGCCGTGCTCCATCCCCCATGCTGCACTCCCCGCCGTGCTCCATCCCCCATGCTGCACTCCCCGCCGTGCTCCATCCCCCATGCTGCACTCCCCGCCGTGCTCCATCCCCCATGCTGCACTCCCCGCCGTGCTCCATCCCCCATGCTGCACTCCCCGCCGTGCTCCATCCCCCATGCTGCACTCCCCGCCGTGCTCCATCCCCCATGCTGCACTCCCCGCCGTGCTCCATCCCCCATGCTGCACTCCCCGCCGTGCTCCATCCCCATGCTGCACTCCCCGCCGTGCTCCATCCCCCATGCTGCACTCCCCGCCGTGCTCCATCCCCCATGCTGCACTCCCCGCCGTGCTCCATCCCCCATGCTGCACTCCCCGCCGTGCTCCATCCCCCATGCTGCACTCCCCGCCGTGCTCCATCCCCCATGCTGCACTCCCCGCCGTGCTCCATCCCCCATGCTGCACTCCCCGCCGTGCTCCATCCCCCATGCTGCACTCCCCGCCGTGCTCCATCCCCCATGCTGCACTCCCCGCCGTGCTCCATCCCCCATGCTGCACTCCCCGCCGTGCTCCATCCCCCATGCTGCACTCCCCGCCGTGCTCCATCCCCCATGCTGCACTCCCCGCCGTGCTCCATCCCCCATGCTGCACTCCCCGCCGTGCTCCATCCCCCATGCTGCACTCCCCGCCGTGCTCCATCCCCCATGCTGCACTCCCCGCCGTGCTCCATCCCCCATGCTGCACTCCCCGCCGTGCTCCATCCCCCATGCTGCACTCCCCGCCGTGCTCCATCCCCCATGCTGCACTCCCCGCCGTGCTCCATCCCCCATGCTGCACTCCCCGCCGTGCTCCATCCCCCATGCTGCACTCCCCGCCGTGCTCCATCCCCCATGCTGCACTCCCCGCCGTGCTCCATCCCCCATGCTGCACTCCCCGCCGTGCTCCATCCCCCATGCTGCACTCCCCGCCGTGCTCCATCCCCCATGCTGCACTCCCCGCCGTGCTCCATCCCCCATGCTGCACTCCCCGCCGTGCTCCATCCCCCATGCTGCACTCCCCGCCGTGCTCCATCCCCCATGCTGCACTCCCCGCCGTGCTCCATCCCCCATGCTGCACTCCCCGCCGTGCTCCATCCCCCATGCTGCACTCCCCGCCGTGCTCCATCCCCCATGCTGCACTCCCCGCCGTGCTCCATCCCCCATGCTGCACTCCCCGCCGTGCTCCATCCCCCATGCTGCACTCCCCGCCGTGCTCCATCCCCCATGCTGCACTCCCCGCCGTGCTCCATCCCCCATGCTGCACTCCCCGCCGTGCTCCATCCCCCATGCTGCACTCCCCGCCGTGCTCCATCCCCCATGCTGCACTCCCCGCCGTGCTCCATCCCCCATGCTGCACTCCCCGCCGTGCTCCATCCCCCATGCTGCACTCCCCGCCGTGCTCCATCCCCCATGCTGCACTCCCCGCCGTGCTCCATCCCCCATGCTGCACTCCCCGCCGTGCTCCATCCCCCATGCTGCACTCCCCGCCGTGCTCCATCCCCCATGCTGCACTCCCCGCCGTGCTCCATCCCCCATGCTGCACTCCCCGCCGTGCTCCATCCCCCATGCTGCACTCCCCGCCGTGCTCCATCCCCCATGCTGCACTCCCCGCCGTGCTCCATCCCCCATGCTGCACTCCCCGCCGTGCTCCATCCCCCATGCTGCACTCCCCGCCGTGCTCCATCCCCCATGCTGCACTCCCCGCCGTGCTCCATCCCCCATGCTGCACTCCCCGCCGTGCTCCCATGCCGGCCCCATGCTGCACTCCCCGCCGTGCTCCATCCCCCATGCTGCACTCCCCGCCGTGCTCCATCCCCCATGCTGCACTCCCCGCCGTGCTCCATCCCCCATGCTGCACTCCCCGCCGTGCTCCATCCCCCATGCTGCACTCCCCGCCGTGCTCCATCCCCCATGCTGCACTCCCCGCCGTGCTCCATCCCCCATGCTGCACTCCCCGCCGTGCTCCATCCCCCATGCTGCACTCCCCGCCGTGCTCCATCCCCCATGCTGCACTCCCCGCCGTGCTCCATCCCCCATGCTGCACTCCCCGCCGTGCTCCATCCCCCATGCTGCACTCCCCGCCGTGCTCCATCCCCCATGCTGCACTCCCCGCCGTGCTCCATCCCCCATGCTGCACTCCCCGCCGTGCTCCATCCCCCATGCTGCACTCCCCGCCGTGCTCCATCCCCCATGCTGCACTCCCCGCCGTGCTCCATCCCCCATGCTGCACTCCCCGCCGTGCTCCATCCCCCATGCTGCACTCCCCGCCGTGCTCCATCCCCATGCTGCACTCCCCGCCGTGCTCCATCCCCCATGCTGCACTCCCCGCCGTGCTCCATCCCCCATGCTGCACTCCCCGCCGTGCTCCATCCCCCATGCTGCACTCCCCGCCGTGCTCCATCCCCCATGCTGCACTCCCCGCCGTGCTCCATCCCCCATGCTGCACTCCCCGCCGTGCTCCATCCCCCATGCTGCACTCCCCGCCGTGCTCCATCCCCATGCTGCACTCCCCGCCGTGCTCCATCCCCCATGCTGCACTCCCCGCCGTGCTCCATCCCCCATGCTGCACTCCCCGCCGTGCTCCATCCCCCATGCTGCACTCCCCGCCGTGCTCCATCCCCCATGCTGCACTCCCCGCCGTGCTCCATCCCCCATGCTGCACTCCCCGCCGTGCTCCATCCCCCATGCTGCACTCCCCGCCGTGCTCCATCCCCCATGCTGCACTCCCCGCCGTGCTCCATCCCCATGCTGCACTCCCCGCCGTGCTCCATCCCCCATGCTGCACTCCCCGCCGTGCTCCATCCCCCATGCTGCACTCCCCGCCGTGCTCCATCCCCCATGCTGCACTCCCCGCCGTGCTCCATCCCCCATGCTGCACTCCCCGCCGTGCTCCATCCCCCATGCTGCACTCCCCGCCGTGCTCCATCCCCCATGCTGCACTCCCCGCCGTGCTCCATCCCCCATGCTGCACTCCCCGCCGTGCTCCATCCCCCATGCTGCACTCCCCGCCGTGCTCCATCCCCCATGCTGCACTCCCCGCCGTGCTCCATCCCCCATGCTGCACTCCCCGCCGTGCTCCATCCCCCATGCTGCACTCCCCGCCGTGCTCCATCCCCCATGCTGCACTCCCCGCCGTGCTCCATCCCCCATGCTGCACTCCCCGCCGTGCTCCATCCCCCATGCTGCACTCCCCGCCGTGCTCCATCCCCCATGCTGCACTCCCCGCCGTGCTCCATCCCCCATGCTGCACTCCCCGCCGTGCTCCATCCCCCATGCTGCACTCCCCGCCGTGCTCCATCCCCCATGCTGCACTCCCCGCCGTGCTCCATCCCCCATGCTGCACTCCCCGCCGTGCTCCATCCCCCATGCTGCACTCCCCGCCGTGCTCCATCCCCCATGCTGCACTCCCCGCCGTGCTCCATCCCCCATGCTGCACTCCCCGCCGTGCTCCATCCCCCATGCTGCACTCCCCGCCGTGCTCCATCCCCCATGCTGCACTCCCCGCCGTGCTCCATCCCCCATGCTGCACTCCCCGCCGTGCTCCATCCCCCATGCTGCACTCCCCGCCGTGCTCCATCCCCCATGCTGCACTCCCCGCCGTGCTCCATCCCCCATGCTGCACTCCCCGCCGTGCTCCATCCCCCATGCTGCACTCCCCGCCGTGCTCCATCCCCCATGCTGCACTCCCCGCCGTGCTCCATCCCCCATGCTGCACTCCCCGCCGTGCTCCATCCCCCATGCTGCACTCCCCGCCGTGCTCCATCCCCCATGCTGCACTCCCCGCCGTGCTCCATCCCCCATGCTGCACTCCCCGCCGTGCTCCATCCCCCATGCTGCACTCCCCGCCGTGCTCCATCCCCCATGCTGCACTCCCCGCCGTGCTCCATCCCCCATGCTGCACTCCCCGCCGTGCTCCATCCCCCATGCTGCACTCCCCGCCGTGCTCCATCCCCCATGCTGCACTCCCCGCCGTGCTCCATCCCCCATGCTGCACTCCCCGCCGTGCTCCATCCCCCATGCTGCACTCCCCGCCGTGCTCCATCCCCCATGCTGCACTCCCCGCCGTGCTCCATCCCCCATGCTGCACTCCCCGCCGTGCTCCATCCCCCATGCTGCACTCCCCGCCGTGCTCCATCCCCCATGCTGCACTCCCCGCCGTGCTCCATCCCCCATGCTGCACTCCCCGCCGTGCTCCATCCCCCATGCTGCACTCCCCGCCGTGCTCCATCCCCCATGCTGCACTCCCCGCCGTGCTCCATCCCCCATGCTGCACTCCCCGTCCGTGCTCCATCCCCCATGCTGCACTCCCCGCCGTGCTCCATCCCCCATGCTGCACTCCCCGCCGTGCTCCATCCCCCATGCTGCACTCCCCGCCGTGCTCCATCCCCCATGCTGCACTCCCCGCCGTGCTCCATCCCCCATGCTGCACTCCCCGTCCGTGCTCCATCCCCCATGCTGCACTCCCCGTCCGTGCTCCATCCCCCATGCTGCACTCCCCGTCGTGCTCCATCCCCCATGCTGCACTCCCCGTCGTGCTCCATCCCCCATGCTGCACTCCCCGTCGTGCTCCATCCCCCATGCTGCACTCCCCGTCCGTGCTCCATCCCCCATGCTGCACTCCCCGCTCGTGCTCCATCCCCCATGCTGCACTCCCCGTCGTGCTCCATCCCCCATGCTGCACTCCCCGTCGTGCTCCATCCCCCATGCTGCACTCCCCGTCGTGCTCCATCCCCCATGCTGCACTCCCCGTCGTGCTCCATCCCCCATGCTGCACTCCCCGTCGTGCTCCATCCCCCATGCTGCACTCCCCGTCGTGCTCCATCCCCCATGCTGCACTCCCCGTCGTGCTCCATCCCCCATGCTGCACTCCCCGTCGTGCTCCATCCCCCATGCTGCACTCCCCGTCGTGCTCCATCCCCCATGCTGCACTCCCCGTCGTGCTCCATCCCCCATGCTGCACTCCCCGTCGTGCTCCATCCCCCATGCTGCACTCCCCGTCGTGCTCCATCCCCCATGCTGCACTCCCCGTCGTGCTCCATCCCCCATGCTGCACTCCCCGTCGTGCTCCATCCCCCATGCTGCACTCCCCGTCGTGCTCCATCCCCCATGCTGCACTCCCCGTCGTGCTCCATCCCCCATGCTGCACTCCCCGTCGTGCTCCATCCCCCATGCTGCACTCCCCGTCGTGCTCCATCCCCCATGCTGCACTCCCCGTCGTGCTCCATCCCCCATGCTGCACTCCCCGTCGTGCTCCATCCCCCATGCTGCACTCCCCGTCGTGCTCCATCCCCCATGCTGCACTCCCCGTCGTGCTCCATCCCCCATGCTGCACTCCCCGTCGTGCTCCATCCCCCATGCTGCACTCCCCGTCGTGCTCCATCCCCCATGCTGCACTCCCCGTCGTGCTCCATCCCCCATGCTGCACTCCCCGTCGTGCTCCATCCCCCATGCTGCACTCCCCGTCGTGCTCCATCCCCCATGCTGCACTCCCCGTCGTGCTCCATCCCCCATGCTGCACTCCCCGTCGTGCTCCATCCCCCATGCTGCACTCCCCGTCGTGCTCCATCCCCCATGCTGCACTCCCCGTCGTGCTCCATCCCCCATGCTGCACTCCCCGTCGTGCTCCATCCCCCATGCTGCACTCCCCGTCGTGCTCCATCCCCCATGCTGCACTCCCCGTCGTGCTCCATCCCCCATGCTGCACTCCCCGTCGTGCTCCATCCCCCATGCTGCACTCCCCGTCGTGCTCCATCCCCCATGCTGCACTCCCCGTCGTGCTCCATCCCCCATGCTGCACTCCCCGTCGTGCTCCATCCCCCATGCTGCACTCCCCGTCGTGCTCCATCCCCCATGCTGCACTCCCCGTCGTGCTCCATCCCCCATGCTGCACTCCCCGTCGTGCTCCATCCCCCATGCTGCACTCCCCGTCGTGCTCCATCCCCCATGCTGCACTCCCCGTCGTGCTCCATCCCCCATGCTGCACTCCCCGTCGTGCTCCATCCCCCATGCTGCACTCCCCGTCGTGCTCCATCCCCCATGCTGCACTCCCCGTCGTGCTCCATCCCCCATGCTGCACTCCCCGTCGTGCTCCATCCCCCATGCTGCACTCCCCGTCGTGCTCCATCCCCCATGCTGCACTCCCCGTCGTGCTCCATCCCCCATGCTGCACTCCCCGTCGTGCTCCATCCCCATGCTGCACTCCCCGTCGTGCTCCATCCCCCATGCTGCACTCCCCGTCGTGCTCCATCCCCCATGCTGCACTCCCCGTCGTGCTCCATCCCCCATGCTGCACTCCCCGTCGTGCTCCATCCCCCATGCTGCACTCCCCGTCGTGCTCCATCCCCCATGCTGCACTCCCCGTCGTGCTCCATCCCCCATGCTGCACTCCCCGTCGTGCTCCATCCCCCATGCTGCACTCCCCGTCGTGCTCCATCCCCCATGCTGCACTCCCCGTCGTGCTCCATCCCCCATGCTGCACTCCCCGTCGTGCTCCATCCCCCATGCTGCACTCCCCGTCGTGCTCCATCCCCCATGCTGCACTCCCCGTCGTGCTCCATCCCCCATGCTGCACTCCCCGTCGTGCTCCATCCCCCATGCTGCACTCCCCGTCGTGCTCCATCCCCCATGCTGCACTCCCCGTCGTGCTCCATCCCCCATGCTGCACTCCCCGTCGTGCTCCATCCCCCATGCTGCACTCCCCGTCGTGCTCCATCCCCCATGCTGCACTCCCCGTCGTGCTCCATCCCCCATGCTGCACTCCCCGTCGTGCTCCATCCCCCATGCTGCACTCCCCGTCGTGCTCCATCCCCCATGCTGCACTCCCCGTCGTGCTCCATCCCCCATGCTGCACTCCCCGTCGTGCTCCATCCCCCATGCTGCACTCCCCGTCGTGCTCCATCCCCATGCTGCACTCCCCGTCGTGCTCCATCCCCCATGCTGCACTCCCCGTCGTGCTCCATCCCCCATGCTGCACTCCCCGTCGTGCTCCATCCCCCATGCTGCACTCCCCGTCGTGCTCCATCCCCCATGCTGCACTCCCCGTCGTGCTCCATCCCCCATGCTGCACTCCCCGTCGTGCTCCATCCCCCATGCTGCACTCCCCGTCGTGCTCCATCCCCCATGCTGCACTCCCCGTCGTGCTCCATCCCCCATGCTGCACTCCCCGTCGTGCTCCATCCCCCATGCTGCACTCCCCGTCGTGCTCCATCCCCCATGCTGCACTCCCCGTCGTGCTCCATCCCCCATGCTGCACTCCCCGTCGTGCTCCATCCCCCATGCTGCACTCCCCGTCGTGCTCCATCCCCCATGCTGCACTCCCCGTCGTGCTCCATCCCCCATGCTGCACTCCCCGTCGTGCTCCATCCCCCATGCTGCACTCCCCGTCGTGCTCCATCCCCCATGCTGCACTCCCCGTCGTGCTCCATCCCCCATGCTGCACTCCCCGTCGTGCTCCATCCCCCATGCTGCACTCCCCGTCGTGCTCCATCCCCCATGCTGCACTCCCCGTCGTGCTCCATCCCCCATGCTGCACTCCCCGTCGTGCTCCATCCCCCATGCTGCACTCCCCGTCGTGCTCCATCCCCCATGCTGCACTCCCCGTCGTGCTCCATCCCCCATGCTGCACTCCCCGTCGTGCTCCATCCCCCATGCTGCACTCCCCGTCGTGCTCCATCCCCCATGCTGCACTCCCCGTCGTGCTCCATCCCCCATGCTGCACTCCCCGTCGTGCTCCATCCCCCATGCTGCACTCCCCGTCGTGCTCCATCCCCCATGCTGCACTCCCCGTCGTGCTCCATCCCCCATGCTGCACTCCCCGTCGTGCTCCATCCCCCATGCTGCACTCCCCGTCGTGCTCCATCCCCCATGCTGCACTCCCCGTCGTGCTCCATCCCCCATGCTGCACTCCCCGTCGTGCTCCATCCCCCATGCTGCACTCCCCGTCGTGCTCCATCCCCCATGCTGCACTCCCCGTCGTGCTCCATCCCCCATGCTGCACTCCCCGTCGTGCTCCATCCCCCATGCTGCACTCCCCGTCGTGCTCCATCCCCCATGCTGCAACTCCCCGTCGTGCTCCATCCCCCATGCTGCACTCCCCGTCGTGCTCCATCCCCCATGCTGCACTCCCCGTCGTGCTCCATCCCCCATGCTGCACTCCCCGTCGTGCTCCATCCCCCATGCTGCACTCCCCGTCGTGCTCCATCCCCCATGCTGCACTCCCCGTCGTGCTCCATCCCCCATGCTGCACTCCCCGTCGTGCTCCATCCCCCATGCTGCACTCCCCGTCGTGCTCCATCCCCCATGCTGCACTCCCCGTCGTGCTCCATCCCCCATGCTGCACTCCCCGTCGTGCTCCATCCCCCATGCTGCACTCCCCGTCGTGCTCCATCCCCCATGCTGCACTCCCCGTCGTGCTCCATCCCCCATGCTGCACTCCCCGTCGTGCTCCATCCCCCATGCTGCACTCCCCGTCGTGCTCCATCCCCCATGCTGCACTCCCCGTCGTGCTCCATCCCCCATGCTGCACTCCCCGTCGTGCTCCATCCCCCATGCTGCACTCCCCGTCGTGCTCCATCCCCCATGCTGCACTCCCCGTCGTGCTCCATCCCCCATGCTGCACTCCCCGTCGTGCTCCATCCCCCATGCTGCACTCCCCGTCGTGCTCCATCCCCCATGCTGCACTCCCCGTCGTGCTCCATCCCCCATGCTGCACTCCCCGTCGTGCTCCATCCCCCATGCTGCACTCCCCGTCGTGCTCCATCCCCCATGCTGCACTCCCCGTCGTGCTCCATCCCCCATGCTGCACTCCCCGTCGTGCTCCATCCCCCATGCTGCACTCCCCGTCGTGCTCCATCCCCCATGCTGCACTCCCCGTCGTGCTCCATCCCCCATGCTGCACTCCCCGTCGTGCTCCATCCCCCATGCTGCACTCCCCGTCGTGCTCCATCCCCCATGCTGCACTCCCCGTCGTGCTCCATCCCCCATGCTGCACTCCCCGTCGTGCTCCATCCCCCATGCTGCACTCCCCGTCGTGCTCCATCCCCCATGCTGCACTCCCCGTCGTGCTCCATCCCCCATGCTGCACTCCCCGTCGTGCTCCATCCCCCATGCTGCACTCCCCGTCGTGCTCCATCCCCCATGCTGCACTCCCCGTCGTGCTCCATCCCCCATGCTGCACTCCCCGTCGTGCTCCATCCCCCATGCTGCACTCCCCGTCGTGCTCCATCCCCCATGCTGCACTCCCCGTCGTGCTCCATCCCCCATGCTGCACTCCCCGTCGTGCTCCATCCCCCATGCTGCACTCCCCGTCGTGCTCCATCCCCCATGCTGCACTCCCCGTCGTGCTCCATCCCCCATGCTGCACTCCCCGTCGTGCTCCATCCCCCATGCTGCACTCCCCGTCGTGCTCCATCCCCCATGCTGCACTCCCCGTCGTGCTCCATCCCCCATGCTGCACTCCCCATGCTACGCACCCCCCATCGTGTTTCATCCCCCCATTCTGGGCACCCCCCATCGTGGTCCACCCCCCATGCTGCACCCCCCGTCGTGCTCCATCCCCCATGCTGCGAACCCCTCAGGAGAGGAGTATAATAGGAGGATTATAATAGGAGGAGTATAATGGGAGGAGTAGTCCTGGGGAAAGAGGAGTATAATGGGAGGAGTAGTCCTGGGGGGTGGTGTACAGGTGCCCAACGTGTGCGGGGGGGCGTGGCCTAGCGGGCATCGCGTGCGGGGGCGTGGCCTAGCGGGCATCGCGTGCGGGGGCGTGGCCTAGCGGGCATCACGTGCGGGGGCGTGGCCTAGCGGGCATGCATCGCGTGCGGGGGCGTGGCCTAGCGGGCATCACGTGCGGGGGCGTGGCCTAGCGGGCATCACGTGCGGGGGCGTGGCCTAGCAGGCATCACGTGCGGGGGCGTGGCCTAGCAGGCATCACGTGCGGGGGCGTGGCCTAGCAGGCATCACGTGCGGGGGCGTGGCCTGGCCAAACAGTTAATCCATGCGGGGGGCAGGGCCAGCGGGCATCGCGTGCGGGGGCTGGCCTGGCCAAACGGTTAATCCATGCGGGGGCGGGGTCAGCGGGCATCGCGTGCGGGGGACGTGGCCTAGCGGGCATCGCGTGCGGGGGACGTGGCCTGGCCGAACTGTTAATCCAAGCGGAGGCGAGGCCAGCGGGCATCGCGTGCGGGGGCGTGACGTGCGGGGGCTGGCCTGGCCAAACGGTTAATCCATGCGGGGGTCAGCGGGCATCGCATGCGGGGGACGTGGCCTAGCGGGCATCGCGTGCGGGGGGACGTGGCCTGGCCGAACGGTTAATCCATGCGGGGTCGGGGCCAGCGGGCATTGCGTGCGGGGGGCGTGGCCTAGCAGGCATCGCGTGCAGGGGGCGGGCCTGGCCAAACGTTAATCCATGCAGGGGGCGGGGCCAGCGGGCATCGCATGTGGGGGGCGTGGCCTAGCGGGCATCGCGTGCGGGGGGGGACGGGCCTGGCCAAACGGTTAATCCATGCGGGGGGCGGGGCCAGCGGGCATCGCGTGCGGGGGATGGGGCTGGCCAAACGGTTAATCCATGCGGGGGGCGGGGCCAGGCAGAGCCCAGCGGCCAAGCAGACGGTTGTCACTGTAAGGACACAATTTTGGAGCAAGACAGACACAGAATAAGGCAATTAGATATATAGATGTGTATATATATATATATATATATATATACATATATACACACACACACACACACACACACACACACGTGATGCCCCCGTTTGCTCAATAAAAATTGTTATATTTGACCTAAATCGGTTTCTCTTAAAATTTGTGCTAAAGTTTCGGTGTCTTCCATAAATTTCCATAGGTCCATTACATCCATACAACCCACACACAATTGTGATATGCATTTGTCATTCACACTTTAACCCTCATTTGTGCTATGTATGGTTGTGCTTTATCTATTTTGGTAGCTTTAACAATAGTAGATTGGTTGGGGGAGGGGGTCACAGACAAAGACATTGAGCTTTGGTAGAAAATGACGCGCACGAGCAGATATACAATAGAAAAAGTCCAGCTTGGCCTAAAGCACAACAAAAAGTTAAAGACATACCAGTCCATTCGGATATGGGTTTCTTTCCCCCTCCCTGCCCTTTTTATGCTGTGCTAATCATACACCTGTGCTCATCAGGCCTTGCCTCACAACCTGAACTCACAGAGAAGAACCAGGCCAGGATTAACCTCTTCTCTGCTGTTCAACAGTGCAAAAGGCTAGGAGGAATATAGCTCTCATTGACCACAATACCCTTTACTGCATCACAATATTATATATATTTATATATACAGTATATTTTTATATATATATATATATATATATATATATATATATATATATATATATATATATATATATATATATATATATAAATATATACACTGCAGATTTCTTTTCTGCACCAAATCTGCAAGGAAAAAAAACAATATGTGCACAGCACTTCAGAAATCTCATAGACTTTGCTAGGAGACGGAAAGTCGTGGAGATTTTTACAAATTCACAAATCTGCATCAAAAACAGTAGAGTGTGTACAAGGCCTATCTATTATAGTTCAAAAGATATTCATGGTTGGCCTGATTGTTAAATCACACTAAACACCTATATACATAAAATGGTGCATTTATTTCAAAACTCTACCAGTAAGGCTATGTGTGCACGGTGCGTTTTTTGCGGTGTTTTTGCGCGTTTTTTGGGTGACTTCAAAGATGCAACATGTCATCAATACTTTCTGCGTTTTTGCAAGCGTTTTTCACCCATGCAATGGATTGTAAAAAACACAGCAACAAAAACTCAGCAAAAAATGCGGTAAAACACCCCAAAATGCATGCGTTTTTTTTGTGTCTTTTACTGTGGGTATGTTTTTGAGCATTTTTTAGCGGCGAAAAACGTTGCATCTTTGTGGTAAAAAAAAAAGGAAACATGCGCACATCGCCTAAGGGCCGTTTCACACATCCGGCATTTCGCCGGATTACTGGATCCGGCACACTCCAGTTCAGTGTAATACAGTACAATGGCATCACGGCAACCTCCGGTCACATGCTGTCATGTGACCGGAGCATGTGACCAGAGCTTGCCGCGATGCCATTGTACAGTATTAACACTGTACTGGAGTGTGCCAGATCTGGTAATCCGACGAAATGCCGGATGTGTGAAACAGCCCTAAAGCCCTCTGCACATGCTGAGTTTTTCGATGGAGATTTTCACAAATCTGCATCAAAACCTGCAGATATATAATATATATTTATATCTGTAAAGGATCTGCAGTTATATTCTAATATTAAAAAGGAAGTGAACCACGTTTCTAAGCTATGAGTTATGTGTGATTCAACCTCTGAGATTACATTCACAATGGAGTTGCTGCCACATCAAAATTAATTTATATTCAGCTAATTAGAGTACCACTATGTATTGTAGTAAAACAAATAAGATAAAGAAAGGCCAGGGAGCAATATAGGGTGGATGGAGTTAATATCAGGGTGGCATACAGAGATCATGGTGGAAGAGCAGGTTAGGCTGCGCGAACATCAGCGTTAGGCTATGTGTGCACGTTGCGTTTTTCCCGCGTTTACGCAGCGTTTAAAACAGCTGCGTAAATGCATGCATTCTGCTTCCCCAGCAAAGTCTATGAGAAGTCAGAAAATTCCATGGGCACGTTGCTTTTTTAAATGCAGCATTTTGGATGCCAAATATTTGACAAAATTGATGCGTTTAAAAAAGCAGCATGTCACTTCTATTCAAATGATTTTTATTAGGTTTTGTAGTTAACAAATCTTGAAATCGTGCGTTAGAAAATTGAAGGACATATAGATAGTAATATCAAGGTTAAAAAAATTCACATATTTTGACCCCCTAGTTTTAGTGTTGATGCAGCTTTTGTGCGTTTTGGTTGCATTTTCCACCTATTGAAATCAATGAGGTATGTCAAAATGCAACTAAAATGTGCTTGCACTGCATTTTTGTTGCGTTCAGTATGCTTTTTTGACAAACAGAACGCAGGTCTTTTGGTCTCCCTCTCTCTGTGTAGGTATCTCTCTCTATCTGTCGATGTCGGTTTCTCTCTCTCTCTCTGTCGGTTGGTCTCTCTCTGTCTGTCTGTCGGTCTCTCCCTCCCCCCCCCCTCTCATACTCACCGATCACTGACCGATCACCAACGCGGTGTGTCACTGCACAGCTGTCACACAGCTCCGACGGCTTCTCCTGCTTTTGAAAATGCCGGACGCTCATTATTCCATCTCGTAATCACTGCTTCCCCCGCCCACCGGTGTCTATGATTGGATGCATTAAGATGAGACCCCACACTGAGTGACAGCTGTCACTGCAACCAATCATAGCCACCGGTGGGCAGGTCTATGTAGTGCAGTAAAATAAATAATTAAAAAAATGGCGTGCGGTCCCCCCCCAATTTTGATACCAGCCAAGGTAAAGCCACACGGCTGAAGGCTGGTATTCTCAGAATGGGGAGCACCATGTTATGGGGAGTCCCCCAGCCTAAAAATATCAGCCAGCAGTAGCCCGGAATTGCCGCATTCATTAGATGTGACAGTCCTGGGACTCTACCCGGCTCATCCCGAATTGCCCTGGTGCGGTGGCAATCGGGGTAATAAGAAGTTAATGGCACCCCATAACTGCCACTAAGTCCTAGGTTAATCATGGCAGGCGTCTGTGAGACACCCCCCATGATTAACCTGTAAGTGAAAATAAATAAACACATACACCCGAAAAAATCCTTTATTTAGAATAAAAGACAAAAAAACACCCTCTTTCACCACTTTATTAAAATCCCCAAATACCCCTCCAGGTCCGGCGTATTCCACACGAGATCCCACGACGCTTCCAGCTCTGCTACATGAAGCTGACAGGAGCAGCTGTAGAACACCGCCGATCGCTGTGAGCTCCACAGAGCAACTGAAGTGAGTCACACTGTCAGCGATGACGTCACTCAGATTACCCACGGCCAACGCTCTCAGGTGGAGGACTTCAGTAACCTGAGTGACATCATCGCTGATCGCGCGGCTCACTTCAGTCACTCAGGGGATTTGCTATCACCGGTGAGTCCTTCACCTGTGATCGCAAATCAGGCCGTGGCACACAGACAGAGCCAAGCGATGACTTTGTAGTCAGGTGAAGTTCATCCGAGTTCATTCTGATTCCGCAGCTCTGTCTCGCAGCCAGACATGCTCTATGGGGATGTAGCAGAGCCGAGTGGGACCGCACTATCCAAAATGCATCCAAAACGCATCGTTTTAGATTCTTTTTGAAATGCACATGCAATGACAAAATGCTGCATTCTATTTGTCACGCCAGAATGCAAAGTGTGCACATACCTTTATTCTGCCGCACTGCCGGATCTGGCACAAATGCAGTACAGTTCTATACAGTTCACAGGCATCGCAGCAAGCTCCGGTCACATGCTGTCTCATGCTCCAGTCACATGACCACATGTGACCGGAGCTTGCCGCGATGCCAGTGAAGTGCATTTAACTGTACCGCATTTGTGCCGGATCCGGCAGTGCGTCAGAATAAGGCCTGTTTCAGATAACCGGCATTTCGCAGGATGCAGGATCCGGCACGCATGTAGTACAATACATTAATTTACAGTGGAAGCACGACACGATGCGGACAAATGCGGTTGTGCATGAAGCACACAACCGCATGGTGTCGCCTTCCACTGTAAGTGAATGTACTGTACTGGATGTGGCATCCAACGAAATGCTGGATGTGTGAAACGGGCCATACACTGATGTGAAACCAGCCTTAGCTTGTGATATAGAGCAGTTAATATAGGCTGAGTTAAAGGGGGAGGGGGTTATATAAGGGAAGGTTAGGTGTGGTACTTTTTATTTGATCTTTGAGACCCTGTTGGAGTAGTTATTCTTAGTTGATGATGGCAGACCATGGTTGTGATGGTACGTGCTGCAACTTCAATTCATGGAGCCGAGGCAGTGAGAGACCAGCTGCTCACTGCCTGCTCTTCTCTTCTGCTACCCCCAGCATCCCTGACTTTCTTTGCGGTGTTCCAAAAGCAGTCTCAGCTGCCAAAGCGTTACCCCTTGGAAGGGGCTAGGAAAGGGGGCTACAGATCAAGGAGCGCCTTCAGGACTGGAGTAGCGCCTTTTTCGATCCCCGGGAGGAATCCTTGCCTACGCCATGGCTGGCAAAAATTGGCCAGGCCTGCACTCCCGATGATATTCTGGCAGGTGCATTCTGCTTTCTGGGGACTAAGGGGTGACCCTCTCCCCACAGCCAACCGAGGCGGGCGGCATGCCTGTTCAGAGGGAGCAGCAGCACCAGAGGACAGTGTGGAGCCTCACTGCATTCGGCAGGGAGGATTACGGATCTGGTCCGTGGTGGCAGTCCCTGGCTCTGGTGTGTCTGCGGGTCGCACTCTGTGGTTCGAAAGTGGTGTGCGGCTCTTCAAAAGGAAGGTTAAGTGCAGCTTGTGCGCCACGCTATTATCCAATCTGCAGTGGTTCTGGCCGGGGCCTGTGGTGGCAGTGTGGTGTGGTCAGCGGACTTGTCAGGAGAAGATGGAAGAGAGCGACTGCAAATGACAACTGGGGCGTGGTGACTGAGGAGGTTGATGAAGTCCACAGTATGGAGTCCAGTGGAGGAGGAGCAGCGTCAGCGGATGACTAACCACATCATTACTCCATCGCAGCTTGTCCGAGTCATGCACCGAGGCAGCCTGGTGAGGAGACTGTGATTGCTTTTACTTTACCTGTTCGTGGGGTAGGTAGAGTTTCGGGGGTCAGTAGTTTTGGGGTAGGTGCGGGGGTGGTCTGGTTCCAGTCACTTGTGGGCCGGATTGGTGATATCAGTTCGTAGGCGTGTTGCAGGGTTTGGTAGCAGGGCATTCGTTGCCAGTTTAGAGATGGGAGTAGTCTCACTTTCACTTTTGTTTGCCCCTATTTGCTATCAACTTGATGGGGGATAGATTTGGGGTAGTTATTTTGCCTTTAATTGTTGATGAGCTATTATATTTGTGCTGTTTTGTTTCAATCTTAGGTACATGGAGAACTCCTACGTGTTCTGGAGAGTGCTACAGGCAGACGTGCTTCCGAAGAGCTAACAGCTTGAGCAAGAAAGTTCTGCGGCGGTAGGCAGATGGATTGATATGCTTGGCATGACTTTGGGGAGGGTGCTCCCTGATGGATATTAAGTGTGCTGGTCCTACACATTGGCAGCAGTGATTTGGGGATTTGTTCATCCCGTGAATTGATGAGGGATATAAAATTTGATCTGTTAAGTCTATGGTCATCTTTCCCGGGAATGATGTGTGGTCGGGCATTGTGGCTCTTCTTAGATAGAGGTACTCAAGATCCGTGTAGCTGATCAATAAGGCGCGGATAAAAGTCAATAAGATCGTGAGACTATTTGCGCCAAAAAAATGACGGTGTGGTAGTCAGACACACGGAATTGGAGAAATCATCGGTTATTTACGCAGTAGGACGGTGTACAAATAATTACTATAGGCACAGATTTTTTGCGAGTTGGCATCAAACAAGCCATGGGAGTTTGGTGGGTCTGGGCCATGCAAGGGGTAAGGGTCTAGGTATGCCTCTAGTCAGACCTATCACGCTATGTTATTTATGATATTGATGCTTGACTGTTATATTGACTTAAATAGGGGGTGTCGTTGTTGGGCCAGCCTGATTTGTATTTATTTTTTTAATAAAAGGCTGTTGTGCCCATTGCAGTGTGTGTGTGTGTGTGTGTGTGTGTGTGTGTGTGTGTTTATGTGTGGCTGGGTGCAATACAGGTTAGCAAATAAAGCACAGATAATTACCGTATTTTGCGGACCATAAGACGCACTTTTTTTCCCCCAAATGTTGGGGGAAAGTTGGGGGTGCGTCTTATGGTCTGACTATAGGGCTGCGGCTGGGAATGAGGGTGCTGCGGGTCATCGGGGGCACGAGCAGGCAGCAGCAGCGCCTGCCGTGACCATGTGGGCCCGCTCATTACATATGTACGCCCATCCTCCCGCCCATCTCTCAGCGCTGAAGCCGGCACTGACAGGTGGGCGGGAGGACGAGCGGGGACGCGCGCATAGCAAAGAGCCGGCCGCATGATCACCCCTGGCAATTACAGCCTGGAGTGATCATGTGCGGCTGTATTCACTGCCCCCCCGCACATCATTATCAGCGCGGGGTGCAGTGAATCAGTACACTCACCCGTCCCCGTGTGTGGAGCCGTCTCCCTGCCGCACGCGATGTCTTCCTGTCTGTGCCGGTCAGCTGATCTGTGCTGAGCTGGTCAGCTGATCGGCACAGACAGGAAGACTTCGCGATGCAGCAGGGGAACGGCTCCACAGTCCACACACAGGTCAGTGGCGCAGAGAGGAAGATGATCGGTGCTGGAGGGAGTGAGGAAAAGGTGAGTATAAACGTTTATATTTTGTTCTCTGTGCTATAGGATACAGGCCATATACCAAGATGGTATATGAGCACGATGGGGGCATATAGCAGGATGGGAGTATATGAGCAGGCAGGATGGGGGTATATGAACAGGATGGGGGGTATGTGAACATGATGGGGGGTATATGAACAGGATGGGGGGGTATATGAACAGGATGGGGGGTATATGAACAGGATGGGGGGTATATGAACAGGATGGGGGGTATATGAACAGGATGGGGGGTATATGAACAGGATGGGGGTATATGAACAGGATGGGGGTATATGAACAGGATGGGGGTATATGAGCAGGCAGGATGGGGGTATATGAACAGGATGGGGGTATATGAGCAGGCAGGATGGGGGTATATGAACAGGATGGGAGTATATGAGCAGGCAGGATGGGGGTATATGAACAGGATGGGAGTATATGAGCAGGCAGGATGGGGGTATATGAACAGGATGGGAGTATATGTATATGAACAGGATGGATGGGGGAATATGAGCAGGATGGATGGGGGGTATACCAATAGGATGGGGGTATATCAATAGGATCGGGGTATATGAACAGGATGGGAGTATATGAGCAGGATGGGAGAATATGAGCAGGATGCTGGTATAGGAGCAGGATGGGGGTTTATAGCAGGATCATATACAAGGCAGGAGGATCATTACCAGGATGGGGTACCTTAGTAGAGAATTTGGGGACATTACCCCCATAACAGTGTCAGCAGCATTTCCTCGCCCCATAACAGTGTCATGACCACATTTTTTGCTTAAAGTTTTATTTTCCCATTTTCCTCCTCTAAAACCAGGGTGCGTCTTATAGTCCGATGCGTCTTATAGTCCGAAAAATACGGTACTCCTAGATTATCATAGAAGCTGTGAAAATATATATATATATATATATATATATTGTGAGGTAGTGTGGTCGGCTGCGCAGCAGAAGACACGGGATCCAGGCATTAGGTTCACAGCACACGGTTTTAATGTCCAAACAAAAAGTCCATAACAAAATACATGTGCCTCTCCAGAGAGAGCTCAGGAAGTTCTGTTCACTTTCCCACACCCGGCACACCTGCCCTTGTTCCTGATTCTATTTAACCCTTCCTTCAGCCTGTAGGGAAACAGCATTAACCCTAGAGTGGATCTACTTTCTATCATGGAGTGAGCACAACCGGGGCGAGACATACCGGCCGTCATAGATAACCCCGGTCACAGCCTCACATACCCCCCCCCCTCAGTTTAAGCGTGCGGGGTTGAACTCCAGCCATCAAACACGGGCCGCGGGACAAGGCATCGGCGCTGCCCTGCAACCTACCGGCCCGGTGTTCAACCGTAAACCGGAAGTTCTGCAGAGAAAGGAACCACCGGGTAACCCGGGCATTCCGTTCCTTGGCGGATCTCATCCAGACCAGCGGAGAGTGATCCGTCACCAAGCGAAACTGCCGTCCCAGCAGGTAATAGCGTAGGGACTCCAAGGCCCACTTGATCGCCAGGCACTCCTTCTCCACTACGCTATAATTCCGCTCGGGAGGGGTGAGCTTCCTACTTAAAAAGGTGACGGGATGTTCCTCCCCCTGAACCACCTGAGACAGCACTGCACCCAGGCCGACCTCCGAGGCGTCAGTCTGTACTATGAACTCCTTCCGGAAATCAGGGTTGACCAGAACGGGCTGTCCGCACAGGACCCCCTTCAGGGCCCGGAAGGAGTCCTCGGCCTGCGGAGTCCAGCGCACCATGACGGACTTCTTGCCTTTGAGAAGGTCCGTCAAGGGGGCTGATAATCCCGCAAAATCCTTTATAAACCTCCTGTAGTACCCCACGATACCCAGGAAGGCCCTAACCTGCTTCGTGGTCAGGGGTCTAGGCCACTTCTGGATCACCTCAACCTTGTTAATTTGGGGCTTAATCACTCCTTGGCCTATCACGTAGCCCAAGTAGCGGGCTTCCGTGAGTCCCAACGCACATTTCTTGGGATTGGCTGTCAATCCGGCTGTTCGAAGCGCGTCCACCACCGCTTGTACCTGTTCCAAGTGGGCCTGCCAATCGGAGCTGTAAATAATGATGTCATCAAGGTACGCTGATGCATACGCCTGGTGCGGTTCCAGCACTAAGTCCATCAACCTCTGGAACGTGGCCGGAGCGCCATGTAATCCAAAAGGCAAGACAACATAGTGGAAGAGACCCTCCGGCGTAACAAAAGCGGTTTTCTCCTTGGCGGACTCCGTCAGTGGCACCTGCCAGTACCCCTTGGTCAGGTCGAGCGTGGTAAAATATCGCGCCTGTCCCAACCTATCAATCGGCTCATCCACCCGGGGCATGGGGTAGAGATCGAACTTGGATATTTCGTTCAATCTCCTAAAGTCATTGCAGAACCTTAAGGAGCCATCGGGTTTTGGTATTAGGACAATCGGACTAGCCCATTCACTCCGGGATTTTTCGATGACCCCCAGGCGTAGCATTGTCTTCACTTCGTCTGATATGGCTTGCCTTCGAGCCTCCGGTACCCGGTATGACTTCAGGCGTACCTTCAGGTGGGGCTCGGTGACAATATCATGTCATATCAGACTGGTCCTACCGGGCACCTCGGAGAAGACATCGGGGTTCTGCTGAACCAACCGTCTGGCCTCTCGCCTCTGAGTCTTGGTGAGGGCTTCTCCAATCCTTACTTCTGGTTCATCCTCTCCGGAGGTCGCTGGAGCCGGAGGTAGACGACCCGAAGAGGAGGGAGATGGGGAAAAAACAGCCATCAGGTTTTCCCGTTCCTGCCAAGGTTTTAATAGGTTGACATGGTATATTTGTTCAGGCTTCCGCCTACCGGGCTGCAATACTTTATAGTTAACCACCCCGACTCTTTCCTTTATCTCGTAGGGGCCTTGCCACTGAGCCAGGAATTTACTCTCCGCCGTGGGGATTAATACCAACACCCGATCCCCGGGGTTAAAGGTCCGCACGGTGGCTTGTCTATTGTAGCGGCCGCTTTGCGCGGCCTGAGCCTCCTGTAAATGCTCCTTTACAATTGGCATGACCGCGCTTATGCGGTTCTGCATACCCAAAATGTGTTCAATCACACTTTTATGGGGGGTGGGCTCTTGCTCCCATGTTTCCTTTGCCAGGTCCAACAATCCCCGGGGATGTCGCCCGTATAACAATTCAAAAGGCGAAAACCCCGTGGATGCCTGTGGCACCTCTCGTATGGCAAACATCAAATAGGGAAGCATCATATCCCAGTCTTTCCCGTCTTTTGAGATCACCCTTCTTAGCATGGTTTTCAGGGTTTTATTGAAACGCTCGACTAAACCGTCCGTTTGAGGATGATACACAGACGTACGCAACTGCTTGATCTGGAGTAGCCGGCATAGCTCTTTGGTCACTTTAGACATGAATGGGGTCCCCTGATCCGTAAGGATCTCCTTGGGCAACCCCACCCGGCAGAACACAGCAAACAACTCCCGAGCTATAAGCTTTGCTGCAGTATGTCTGAGAGGTATCGCCTCGGGATACCGGGTGGCATAGTCAACGATCACTAGGATGTGTTGGTGCCCTCGAGCGGACTTTACGAGGGGCCCCACCAGATCCATCCCTATCCGTTCAAAAGGGACTTCTATAATGGGTAACGGTACCAACGGACTGCGAAAATGGGTCAGGGGTGCGGTAAGCTGACACTCCGGGCACGTTTCGCAGAACCGTTTTACCTCCCCAAAGACCCCGGGCCAATAGAACCTTTGCAATATTCGCTCCTGCGTTTTCTTGACCCCTAGGTGGCCACTCATCAGGTGTTTATGAGCCAAGTCGAGGACCCGCCGGCGATGCGGCTGGGGCACTACTAACTGCTCTACCCCCACGCCCCGTATTTCATCTACCCGGTAGAGTAAATCCTGCTTAAGAGCGAAATGGGGGTACCTTACCTGGGCACCGGGCAGCTGTGCCACCCCGTCAATTACTGTCACCCGACTCCGGGCATGTATTAATGTAGGGTCCTGGAGTTGGGCTGTCCCAAACGTATCTGGGGACGCCTCCAACTCCGGGATGGGTTCGACCGTCTCAGCCTCTCCTGCCAATACCTCTAGGGGCGACCTATCGGGTTCACATTCTGTCCCTATCATGGGGACCCCTACGGCAGGTGTCCCGGATTCAGGATTGTAGGGCTCAGGTCCCGGACCAACCAATATCTGAGGGGACTTAGGGGGTCCCCTCCATAAAGTCCAAAAATAGGGCAGATCCCTTCCTAGGATCACGTCATAAGGAAGAGTATTAAGAAGTCCCACCTCATGTTGCACCTGACCGCAAGGTGCTGTGATGGTGACAATCCCCGTGGGATAGTCGCGGCGGTCCCCATGTATGCAAACCACCCCCAGGGTACGTCCTGTGGCCTTTACTTTAGCCCTCAAGGTGGATCGCACCAGGGTCACTAAGCTTCCGGAATCCAACAATCCTGTAACCGGACATCCATTCACCTGTATTTGGCACAAGTGGGGCTCAGTCTCTGGGGAGACCAGGTCAGCGGTACACACCACCTGAGCATACATTGAACCCCGCCGGGTAACCCCACAATCCATGGGCTCCGTGGTGAGTGGACACTGGGCTTCCATATGTCCCACCCGCTGGCACCGCCAACATCTAATGGGGACGGAAACCCCCTTGACGGGTTGTCGTTTAGGGTACAGAACCTTCCGGACCTCAGGAATGGTGGGCGCTGCCTCAGACGGGACGGTAGGGGACTCCTGCACCGTTGTCAGCGGTGGGTCCTTGGCCCTAGGCTTGGAGGGGCCGGACCGACGAGCGGTACGCAAAGTCTCAGTGTCCCGTATCAAGTCCTGCGTAGCCACATACCGCTCTACCAGGGACACTAATTGGTCCAGGGTACTCGGGTCACCCTGTCCTACCCACCGTTGAACGGTGACGGGTAAAGTGCGCACAAAACGATCCACTACTACCCTTTCCACCATTTGCGCCGGGCTCAGAGTGTCAGGCTGCAACCACTTTTTTACAAGATGCAACAAGTCATAGGCCTGGGAGCGTACGGGTTTGGCTTCCTCATAGAACCACTGATTTACCCGCTGAGCCCGTACATAGATATTCACCCCCAACCGAGCCAGTATTTCGGCTTTCAGGGTCACATAGTCAATGGCGTCCTCGGTACAGAGGTCCAGGTACACTTTTTGGGGTTCCCCCGTCAGATAGGGCGACAATACCTCAGCCCACTGGGGGGTCGGCAGCTTTTCCCGCTCGGCCACCCGCTCAAACACCGCCAGGAACGCTTCCACATCGTCACCCGGGGTCATCTTTTGCAACGCTTGTCTCACCGCTTTCCGGACGCTGCCGTCGTCACCCGGTCCCGGGGTTGTTGCTGCCGGTCCGGCACGGATCGACTTGGCCAGGAGAACCATCTGTTCTTGGTGCCTTTTTTCCTGCAATTGCAAGGCTTGCTGCTGACGTGCATTGGCCTGATCCATCTGTTCTTGGAGTTTTTTTTCCTGCACTTGCAAGGATTGGAGCAGGTGTGCATTGGTCTGTTGCTGCTGTGCATTAGCCTGTTGTTGCTGTGCATTAGCCTGTTGCTGCTGTGCATTAGCCTGAGCCAAATGCTTTAGTATGTCCTCCATGGCGTTGCCGGGTTTGGGCTGTAGTATAGCCGCTCGAATCCAGGACATGTGCTGCTGGGTCACCAGGGATGGATGCTACACCTCACCGGCTGTCATGCCCGCCGATTCTCCACCATATGTGAGGTAGCGTGGTCGGCTGCGCAGCAGAAGACACGGGATCCAGGCATTAGGTTCACAGCACACGGTTTTAATGTCCAAACAAAAAGTCCATAACAAAATACATGTGCCTCTCCAGAGAGAGCTCTGGAAGTTCTGTTCACTTTCCCACACCCGGCACACCTGCCCTTGTTCCTGATTCTATTTAACCCTTCCTTCAGCCTGTAGGGAAACAGCATTAACCCTAGAGTGGATCTACTTTCTATCATGGAGTGAGCACAACCGGGGCGAGACATACCGGCCGTCATAGATAACCCCGGTCACAGCCTCACAATATATATAAAAAAATTTCAGAAATGAAGAACTTTTTTATTTGTAGATGTACATCAAATACAAATGGAGCAAAATCACTGACAAGTCAAAGACCGCTTTTCCTATTAGAAAAGTCAAAGATCAGGAAGAGATGGTACTTGAATCAGAAAACTCGTCCACAGGTTGTGAGATTGCAAATTTAGAACAGCCTTATTATGAACCTATAGTAATAAACTAACTAGCTTGGTCTAGACAACATTCTAGACCATCAACAGAGGTCTTCACATTTTTAAAAACTGGGTATAATATAGGAACTATGCTGCTAGATCGTAAAATCTAGAAACATAGTCTTAAAACAAAGTCAACATAGCCTACCACACCACTGCGTGTAACCTTAACCATTTTGAGAGCCAAGCTCAAAAGGTGAAATATTCTAGGCACCACTCGATAATCTTATTCAAAGCCATCTCTGCAGTTCTGTTAGCTGCCTCAAGCATTCATAGTAACTCTTCAAATTATGTAGGTTCAGGCCAACTTGGAAAACTTCAAACAAAATGCTGGGTATGCAGAAAAATAGCACACATGGGCACTATTGCCTCTTTTTAGTGTCAAAACAATTATGACAAACCTTGAAAAAATAAGAGGATGGTTTAGGCAGAGATCAGCATCCAATTGTTAGGAGCTTAGGGGTGGCATGATTGTTAGTCAGGAGGTTATATACAGTGGTGGTGTTGATGTGGAAGGACTCCACCTTTCCTACCATTGTCATTATGAGGTATTGGTCTGTACTGAAATTTTTCAAAGCAAGATGAGAGGCCATTAAAATATGGTCAAGCTTGTCTTTATAATGGTATATAACGGTGTGTTCAACCAAAATCCCACACACATACCTCCTGTTATGGTTAGCTGGTCCGGCACTGTACTTGTCCCTCTGTAGAATCCTTATTATCTGAACCTCCACTGGCTGATGCTGCACCTCCTCCGCTAAGTCCTGTAATTCTGTAACCCATGTTCAGAAGCATTACTTCCAGTGGGTCAGCATTCATTCTTCTTTGGTTAGCCTGACAAGCACTCTCCATGTCTTCTATCACTCGTTTGTCTAGACCTACACCCTCAGGTCGTGGGCTCCATAGTCTCCCAACAGGGTCTATGCCACTTGTGGCCAAGAAGCAGTAGCTTGGATGTGGTTGTACACAGTTAACAATGTAGTTTGGTTCCAGAATGGTGTTGGTGTTGTTCTCTACCTTTTCCCTCTTAGGCCATATAACGGGTTTGTTCCCCATACCGTATCACCTAATTCTCCCTGGGTCCTTACTGACCTCTCCTGATCCTTGTGACACATTTTGTGTCCTGGCCCCTTGTCATTATATAAACAACGTACATAATCTGTGTATATTTATTTTCCCTTTCTGAATGAATGTGTCTGCTGATGCATTATATGTTTTTCATTGCCTGTATTATGTATGAGCCTCCTACCTATCTGGGTGCCTGTACTATATATGACAGGCTTGTCTCGGCCCAATGTGGATGTGGATGGGCCGTTTTTTTCATATGGCCGTTGTGTAACGCTGATCTTGCGATATTAGCCGTGGCCATTTTGTTGTGGTCATTTACCTGCGTTGTCAAGGTTTACATGACTACTACGCACGCCCTCTATGTGACGTACACACCGCGACCGCGATCATGTGACCCGGAAGTGGGTTCACTGCGGCAGGCGGATGTGACGTCAGACGCCACCGTAAATGAGCGGTTCATTTAAACCTGACGGCGTACTATGTCAGGCGCACTCTGCCCAGGAATATCCCTGGTATTAATGGAGGTAAGCTGCATCCGCCGCGCTATGTTAGACCGCTCGTTATGCATTATTAACATAGACCCCTTCACCATTTTTACATGGTTTGTGCCTATGCTTTCTAACAGTAATATATGCCGCTTTGCATGGGTCTCATTGTGACCTGAATACCGGATTGTTTATCCTCCCCTGATGATGTAAAGACAACGCGTTGCATGGGTCTCATTGTGACCTGAATACCGGATTGTTTATCCTCCCCTGATGATGTAAAGACAACGAGCGTTGGGAGAATCCTGCACAACTGCTGGATACTGTATTGGAACCTGTGGAGACCTGAGTCATCTAGATTAAGGACCAGGCGATCTCATATGTTATGGTTACCAGAAACACCCAGCAATAAGTGCTCCATTTGGTACAGGGAAAGGGTGACACGGCAGACGGGGTAAGACCGTTCCTTTTTTCATCCTGTACTCACCGCCAGCTGTAGTTCTGGCATGTGTTTATTGTGGCTGTATAGTATGTGATATTCATTACATGTTCATTACTGCTGGTATATTGTGCGGTACAGTGTGCTAATTACATATATGAATGTCACATTCCACGTATCAAACTGTGTGATCAGCCAATTGGTCCTCTACCGTGTATGAGTGTATTGGCTGTTTTAGTGGTCTGTTTGTTGTTTTTTTAGGTCCATTGTGGATTTTTAATAATACATTAGATTAAAGGCTAAGTTTTAGGCGTATGTCTTTCTCTTCACTTTGCTATTCCTACAGTTAACAATGGACTCATCTCCTTGCAGGACCCGGATGAGAGCACTAGTCTCCTTATCCCAGATAAAGAATGAGCCATCATCTGAGCCGCTTACTATGTACTGTGCATTACTTCCCATGAAACTGGCTTCCTTTCTTTCTGTTGTGGTGTTACAATGACCACAATATCTATGTTTATAATCCAAGCTTTTTTCTCTAAACAGCAGCTCATCTTCTGAAAGAGAATCCTTCCTGCCCACAGATCGTAGGCGTACGGATGCTCCTTTTTTATCATCTAGGTTTTCATTTTTGGAGAATAAGGCAACCCTTATGTCCCTGTCCAGGGCATCACATGCACTGCTTTGGGCTTGTTCTGGAAACTTTGTCTTAAAGTCCTCCAAACAATCTAGAGCTTCAGAAACATAGCACAACTCAAACAGGCAGCGTGCCAGACGAAAGTGTGCTTTCAAATGGGCTGGGTTTAGTTCCAGTGCTTGCACGCAGTCTCTCAATGCATCAGTGATCTCCATCCCATTTCCGCTTTATGTATGCTGCAGCACGATTTCCGAACAACATGGCACCGTGAGGTGCCCTCTGCATCGCGTGGCTATAAAGGAATAGCCCGGACTGCTGCCCCAGGGGGGCTCAAGGGAGGGCAGCATGACTAGGAGGGATGCTAGGCCAAGGGTTAATAAAGGGTTAAATGTAAAGTATGTTTAGCCGTACAGGAAAACTGGGAGTGGAACTAAAGGGGCAGCTAAGATCAAGGGTCAGTTTGATTGGTCAGGGGGTGGTGCTAGAGAGGGTCATATATATATATATATATAGGTCAGGTTAGGGGTGAGGGTCAGCATTCATACCTGGACAGCGGTGTGAATCATTATTACCTGAACGTCCTGAATCGTTTGGATCATGAAGATGGAGGGCCTCGTGGCACAGATGAAGAGGATGGTGGAACAGCACGGCCAGCACTGGATGGAGGAACAGCTGCAGCGATGGTCCGGTGAAGTCGGAGACTCTGAAGATGTGACCCCTCTGCCTCCAAAGCGGCAGCAAAGATCGCGGCCTCCTGAGCGGCTCAGCCCGAAGACAACACCAAGAAGCATGCAGAGGAAGAGGATCCCCAGCGGAAGAACCCTGGCAGCAGCAACAGCGGTGGATACTGAAGACAGAACATCGAGGAGCAAGCAGGCAGCAAGGCAGCGGGGCGGTGAATCATGTGGCCGGCCTCTCTTCTACTTCCGGGTCGTGCCGCGATGTGATGACGCGTGCGTCGCGAACACGTGGCCAGGCGCAGTCACCTGACCCTGCCGGCTCACCTTGCCCGTTCACCTGTCCCTGCCAGCACACCTAGCCCTGCCCGCTCACGTGACCCGGTGCGCTCTGCTGACGCGGCGTGCTCGCCTGACCCAGCGTGGTCGGGTGGGTCTGCGCCGCGGTCATGTGGGCGGTGCCGCGGTCACGTGGGGCGGCGGTCACATGGGCAGGCAACGGAATCACGTGGCAACGGGGTCACATGACCAGGATTTTACGGGGTCACACGACCAGGACCAGGAGTTTACAACAAGGGACACTGCAGTGGCCGCAAGCGGCCTAAGTAAAGAAATCGAGCGGTGCCTATGCAGGAGCATAGGGCTCCAGTGACGGCAGCGGCGGCGATGACTGGGAGACGGCCCAGAACAACGGGGTCAGGCCGTCGTGTAAGAATACGGGAGAACGAAATGGCGGTGGGTTCAGCAGCACTGCGCGGGGATGCCTTACGGCATGCCTCTGGAGTAATTACTACGGGAAGGTCGGCTTATGGAGCGTCAGGGACGGCGCTGCACAGGTCGAGCCTGCCGGACGGTGGGCTCCCTGTACCTGGACCCAGTGAGGAGGACGACATCATAGAGGATGACGACGCAGATGATGACATCACAGATGATATCGCTGGCAACGGCGGACCGACTGGAGTGCGACGCGGAGGACATGTGACGGTTGTTTCGGGCCCCTCTCAGAGTCAGCCACATAGTGGGTCACGTGACGGTGACGCGCTGCTGCACGTCAGTCGCGTGATTGTTGGGAACACCCTCTAATGCACGTCATGCGGAAGTGACTGCTGTCTAGCCACATTGTGAAGGGTGATAGCCTGGGAGGCGTGGCAATGATGCTCCACTGTGCGGCCGGGTAGTGTGTCCCCACACACTACTCGTGCAGGGGCATTTGCCGGCATGTTGTTGGTACCGCCTCACGACTGGTGGGAATGCCCCCACCTGTACGCTTGTTTCCATATGTTGCTCACGCTGTGATGAGAAACTTCTCAGGAACGTTATGACACATTGTCTTGTTTTGGTCACGGGACTGGGTGGAACGCCTCCACCCTTTTGTGATAGTAAGCATCATCCAAAACGTCATAACACTGGTTCCACCTCCTGCAATTAAGGCACAACGCAGATCTAATTGTGCTTCATACTCACCTGATTCACAGGTGTGACATGATTAATGCAGTGGGCGGTACAATATTCTATATCAGTCTCACACCTCCAAGCTATCACTTGGTTTACCACTTTCAGCTCAACATGCCTCTGACAACACAGCCTCTCTTTCCCCTGATGAATCGCTTTTGAGGAAACACGTCGGGAAGGAGGACGTTGAGTTTCTGGTGTTACCTTAGGGGTATTGTGTAGTGCGTTGTGAGTCGCCCCCCCCACACTTTTAGTGAGATAACACCTGTATCAATGGTGAACAGTGGGATAGACGGTGAGCATAGATCCCACCGCCACCATTGACTGCACTATTTGCACTTTTTGAGCACTATTTTCACTTAAGCCGTTTTTTTCTCCCTGAGTATACCTCAGTGTTTTTGTGACCTGCGGTCAAGTACCAAATTGCACATAGCCACTTTTCAAAAAAGTACTACTCATAGGGCAGGAGTGCAATATTGGGAGATTAACGGTTTTGCACAATGTCACTTTAATTTAATAGTTACATAGTTACCGTATTTTTCGCTTTATAAGACGCACTTTTGTTCCCCCAAATTTTGGGGGAAAGTAGGGGGTGCGTCTTATAAGCCGAATATAGGGGGGGGGGATATATATGTACACTGCAGGGTCCAGGGGAGGTGGGGGCGCTGTGCTGGGGGCAGGTGAACGCTGCGGCGGCAGCGTTTGATATCCTGCTCCCGCTCATATAATATGCACAGCCGCTGTCCATCTCCGGTGGTGCTGAAATCGCACGCAGTGAGGGGCTGGAGCAGCGATGCATATTATATGAGCCTGCGCCCCCCTGTGATGTTACATGCCCCCCCTTGTTAGATTTGGCCCCCATGCTGCTGCTCATTCTAAAATAAAAAAGCTTTACTTACCCCGTCCAGCGTTTCTCCCCGTGTCCCTGCTTCCACTGTAATCAGGCACGCCCTGCTTCCACTGTGATCAGGCACGCAGAGATCTCAGTCTGCTGTGCCGATCATATGATCGCACTGAGAACCAGGAAGTGGAGGAAGAGAAGCACGGAGGGAGGCAGGAGGGAGATAAACGCTGGAGGAGGTAAGGAAAGAGTGTTTTATTTTACTATGGGCAGCAGCCTGGGGGCGATATCTATCTAACACAGGGGGACTTGTGCGATCTATAGGGGCCATGGGCAGCACTATGGGGGCGATATCTAACACAGGGAGACTTGTGCGATCTATAGGGGCCATGGGCAGCAGCATGGGGGCGATATCTAACACAGGGGGACTTGTGCGATCTATATAGGGGCCATGGGCAGCAGCATGGGGGCGATATCTAACACAGGGGGACTTGTGCGATCTATATAGGGTCCATGGGCAGCACTATGGGGGCGATATCTAACACAGAGGGACTTGTGCGATCTATATAGGGGCCATGGGCAGCACTATTGGGGCGATATCTAACACAGGGGGACTTGTGCGATCTATATAGGGCCATGGGCAGCACTATGGGGGCGATATCTAACCCAGGGGGACTTGTGCGATCTATATAGGGCCATGGGCAGCACTATGGGGGCGGTATCTAACACAGGGGGACTTGTGCGGTCTATATAGGGGCCATGGGCACCGCCATGGGGGTAATATCTAACACAGGGGGACTTGTGCGATCTATAGGGGCCATAGGCAGCAGCATGGGGGCGCTATCTAACAGGGGAACGTGTGCAATCCATAGGGGACCATAGGCAGCACAAGGGAATGTATGCAATCCATAGGGGGCCATAGGCAGCACAGGGGAACGTGTGCAATCCATAGGGGACCATAGGCAGCACAAAGGAATGTATGCAATCCATAGGGGGCCATAGGCAGCACAGGGGAATGTATGCAATCCATAGGGGGCCATAGGCAGCACAGGGGAACGGAGTTACTTAGGTTGAAAAAAGACCTCATTTCATTTGGATGGTTATATTTAAACTAGGAGGACTGTGAAGGTTTATTGAATAACTCCTGTATGTTCAATCATGTTCATCCAATAGGTACGTTGTGTTCAACTACCTTGTGATATCACTCGTTTAGGTGTCATAATATATTTTAATCATAAACTAATAAAGGTTAAGCTTTAAATACCAGTGCTACACACACCTCATTTTCACCGCACACATCCCGACACTACCGCCTACATCACCGCACACATCCCAACATTACCGCCCACATCATCACCGCACACATTCCGACATTACCGCTTACGTCACCGCACACATACCTACACTACCGCACACATCCCAACACTACATCCCTCATCATCCCCGCACACATCCCGACACTACAGCCCTCATCTTCACCGCACACATCCCGACATTACCGCCTACATCACCGCACACACCCCGACATTAACGCCTACATAACCGCACACCCCTCGACATTACCGCCTACGTCACCGCACACATCCCGACATTGCCGCACACATCCCGACATTACAGCCTACATCACCGAACACATCCCGACACTACAGCCCTCATTATCCCCGCACACATCCTGACACTACAGCCCTCATCATCACCGCACACATCCCGACACTACAGCCCTCATCATCCCCGCACACATCCCGACACTACAGCCCTCATCATCACCGCACACACCCCGGCACTACCGCACCATCATCACCGCGCACACACTCCGGCATTACCTCAGTGACGTCCCCGCTGACAGCGCGATTCACTTCAGTTTCTGCATCGAGCTCACAGGAGCAGCAGTGTTCTTCTGCCGCTCCTGTCAGCTTCATGTAGCAGAGTTGGATGCGTCGCGGGACCTCTGTGGGTTACGCCGGACCTGGAGGGGTATTTGGGGATTTTAATAAAGTGGTGAAAGAGGGAGGTTTTTTTGTCTTTTATTTCAAATAAAGGATTTTTTCGGGTGTATGTGTTTATTTACTTTTACTTACAGGTTAATCATGGAATGTGTCTCATAGACGCCTGCCATGATTAACCTAGGACTTAGTGGCAGCTATGGGTTGCTATCATTAACTCCTTATTACCTCGACTGCCCCCGCACCAGGGCAATTCGGGATGAGCCGGGTAGAGTCCCGGGACTGTGGCATCTAAAAGATGCGACAATTCCGGGCGGCTGCTGGCTGATATTGTTAGGCTGGGGGGCTCCCCATAACATGGGTCTCTCCATCCTGAGAATACCAGCCTTCAGCCCTGTTGCTTTACCCTGGCTCGTATCAAAATTCGGGGGGACCGCACGTCGGTTTTTTTTTAAATTTTTTTTTTTACTGCACGATATAGACCCACCGACCTGCGGCTGTGATTGGCTGCAGTGAGACAGCCGTCACTCAGCGCGGGGGCGTGTCTGACTGCAACCAATCATAGGCGCCGTTGGGCTGGGAAAGCAGGTAATACCAGATTGAATAATGAGCGGCCAGCATTTTCAAATGAGGAAAAGCCGCTGGAGAACTGTGACAGCCGTACAGTGCGGCGCCGGTGATCGGTGAGTATGAGAGAGGGGGAGAGACTGACCAACGGACAGAGAGAGGGAGAGATAGAGAGAGAGAGAGACCGACCGGCCGAGAGAGACAGACAGAGCGACCAACTGACAGAGAAAGAGACCGACAGACAGAGGGAGATTCACCGTCATCCACAGACAGATTGACAGACATTGACAGAGAGAGACTGAAAAGACCTGCGTTTTGCTTGTCAAAAAAGCATGCGGAACGCAACAAAAATGCAGTCCAGGTGCATTTTGGTTGCGTTTTGACCCATATCATTGATTTCAATGGGTGGAGAACGCAGCTACAACGCACAAAAGAAGTGACATGCTGCTTTTTTTTCCGTAGCACATTGTTTTTTCGGCTTTCTCATAGACTTTGCTGGGGAAGCTGAACACCTGCAATTTGGCACTGAAAACGCTCCAGTTCAAAATGCAGCGTTTCCGCGGAAAAAAACGCACATAGCCTAATGTTGACCTGAAAACAGCACTAATAAATTCTGTCTGATAAATGTGTTTGTTGTACTGTGGCCTATCTTATGTGACAATTTTTTCACATCATACTACTTGGGCAGCTGTGGCTGAAAAGAAAAATGACAATCCTGGGTTCTGTTTAGAGATGAGCGAACCGGTCGCGGTTCGGCTCGAGGTTGGTTCGCCGAACGGACCTCCCGTTCGAGTTCGGTTCGTCGAACGTTCGACGAACCGAACTCGAACTGCATAGGAAACAATGGCAGGCAATCACAAACACAGAAAAACACCTAGAAAACACCCTCAAAGGTGTCCTAAAGGTGACAAACAACTCAAACACATTGGAAAGTGACAAGGACATATACTCATGCGAAAACAAAACAGCTGGACAAGGAAAAAGAGGAGGACACACAGATATAGGCATGGCACGCCCTTCTAAAATCATGTAAAACACCGCAAGGTGACTCCAAGCGGAGTCTCCCTTTTTTCCAAAAATTGGGCCACACACACACCCACCCCTTCAGTGGTAGCACTTGTGCCCCAGTTGCACACTTCACAGCTAGATTTGCATCAAGCACATTCAAAAATACGCCATAATTAACCGTCCCCAGGATGACACCAGGGTAGGTAGCTAAGTCTTTCCTGATCCCAGCTCTGTGCAGCTTGGATCATTTATAAAAAACACAGCAATCAAGGGTTACTCCAAGCGGAGTCTCCCTTTTTTCCAAAAATTGGGCCCCACACACACCCACCCCTTCAGTGGCAGCAGTTGTGCCCTAGTTGTACACTTCACAGCTACATTTGCATCAAGCACATTCAAAAATACGCCATTCTTATCCGTCCCCAGGATGACACCGGGGTAGGTAGCAAAGTCTTTCCTGATCCCAGCTCTGTTCATCTTGACTTCTTTTAAAAACAATGTAAGCAAGGGTTACTCCAAGCGGAGTCTCCCTTTTTTCCAAAAATTGGGCCCCACACACACCCACCCCTTCAGTGGCAGCAGTTGTGCCCTAGTTGTACACTTCACAGCTACATTTGCATCAAGCACATTCAAAAATACGCCATTCTTATCCGTCCCCAGGATGACACCGGGGTAGGTAGCAAAGTGTTTCCTGATCCCAGCTCTGTTCATCTTGGCTTCTTTTAAAAACAATGTAAGCGAGGGTTACTCCAAGCGGAGTCTCCCTTTTTTCCAAAAATTGGGCCCCACACACACCCACCCCTTCAGTGGCAGCAGTTGTGCCCTAGTTGTACACTTCACAGCTAGATTTGCATCAAGCACATTCAAAAATACGTCATTCTTATCCGTCCCCAGGATGACACCGAGGTAGGTAGCAAAGTCTTTCCTGATCCCAGCTCTGTTCATCTTGGCTTCTTTTAAAAACAATGTAAGCAAGGGTTACTCCAAGCGGAGTCTCCCTTTTTTCCAAAAATTGGGCCCCACACACACCCACCCCTTCAGTGGCAGCAGTTGTGCCCTAGTTGTACACTTCACAGCTAGATTTGCATCAAGCACATTCAAAAATACGTCATTCTTATCCGTCCCCAGGATGACACCGGGGTAGGTAGCAAAGTCTTTCCTGATCCCAGCTCTGTTCATCTTGGCTTCTTTTAAAAACACATCAAGCAAGGGTTACTCCAAGCGGAGTCTCCCTTTTTTCCAAAAATTGGGCCCCACACACACCCACCCCTTCAGTGGCAGCAGTTGTGCCCTAGTTGTACACTTCACAGCTACATTTGCATCAAGCACATTCAAAAATACGCCATTCTTATCCATCCCCAGGATGACACCGGGGTAGGTAGCAAAGTCTTTGCTGACCCATGACTTGTTCATCTTGGCTTCTTTTAAAAACAATGTAAGCAAGGGTTACTCCAAGCGGAGTCTCCCTTTTTTCCAAAAATTGGGCCCCACACACACCCACCCCTTCAGTGGCAGCAGTTGTGCCCTAGTTGTACACTTCACAGCTACATTTGCATCAAGCACATTCAAAAATACGCCATTCTTATCCGTCCCCAGGATGACACCGGGGTAGGTAGCAAAGTCTTTCCTGATCCCAGCTCTGTTCATCTTGGCTTCTTTTAAAAACACATCAAGCAAGGGTTACTCCAAGCGGAGTCTCCCTTTTTTTCCAAAAATTGGGCCCCACACACCCACCCATTCAGTGGCAGCAGTTGTGCCCCAGTTGTACACTTCACAGCTAGATTTGCATCAAGCACATTCAAAAATACGTCATTCTTATCCGTCCCCAGGATGACACCGGGGTAGGTAGCAAAGTCTTTCCTGATCCCAGCTCTGTTCATCTTGGCTTCTTTTAAAAACACATCAAGCAAGGGTTACTCCAAGCGGAGTCTCCCTTTTTTCCAAAAATTGGGCCCCACACACACCCACCCCTTCAGTGGCAGCAGTTGTGCCCTAGTTGTACACTTCACAGCTACATTTGCATCAAGCACATTCAAAAATACGCCATTCTTATCCATCCCCAGGATGACACCGGGGTAGGTAGCAAAGTCTTTGCTGACCCATGACTTGTTCATCTTGGCTTCTTTTAAAAACAATGTAAGCAAGGGTTACTCCAAGCGGAGTCTCCCTTTTTTCCAAAAATTGGGCCCCACACACACCCACCCCTTCAGTGGCAGCAGTTGTGCCCTAGTTGTACACTTCACAGCTACATTTGCATCAAGCACATTCAAAAATACGCCATTCTTATCCGTCCCCAGGATGACACCGGGGTAGGTAGCAAAGTCTTTCCTGATCCCAGCTCTGTTCATCTTGGCTTCTTTTAAAAACACATCAAGCAAGGGTTACTCCAAGCGGAGTCTCCCTTTTTTTCCAAAAATTGGGCCCCACACACCCACCCATTCAGTGGCAGCAGTTGTGCCCCAGTTGTACACTTCACAGCTAGATTTGCATCAAGCACATTCAAAAATACGTCATTCTTATCCGTCCCCAGGATGACACCGGGGTAGGTAGCAAAGTCTTTCCTGATCCCAGCTCTGTTCATCTTGGCTTCTTTTAAAAACACAGCAAGCAAGGGTTACTCCAAGCGGAGTCTCCCTTTTTTTCCAAAAATTGGGCCCCACACACCCACCCATTCAGTGGCAGCAGTTGTGCCCCAGTTGTACACTTCACAGCTAGATTTGCATCAAGCACATTCAAAAATACGTCATTCTTATCCGTCCCCAGGATGACACCGGGGTAGGTAGCAAAGTCTTTCCTGATCCCAGCTCTGTTCATCTTGGCTTCTTTTAAAAACACAGCAAGCAAGGGTTACTCCAAGCGGAGTCTCCCTTTTTTTTCCAAAAATTGGGCCCCACACACCCACCCATTCAGTGGCAGCAGTTGTGCCCCAGTTGTACACTTCACAGCTACATTTGCATCAAGCACATTCAAAAATACGCCATAATTAACCGTCCCCAGGATGACACCAGGGTAGGTAGCAAAGTCTTTCCTGATCCCAGCTCTGTTCATCTTGGCTTCTTTTAAAAACAATGTAAGCAAGGGTTACTCCAAGCGGAGTCTCCCTTTTTTTCCAAAAATTGGGCCCCACACACCCACCAATTCAGTGGCAGCACTTGTGCCCTAGTTGCAAACAGGATGTTTTGATTTGCATCAAGCACATTCCAAATCAACAAGCATTTACTCTCCCCAGGATGACACAGGGGTAGTAAATTCCTTCTGGATCCATGACTTGTTCATTTTGATGAACGTCAGTCTGTCCACATTGTCACTGGACAGACGCGTGCGCTTATCTGTCAGCACACACCCAGCAGCACTGAATACACGTTCAGAGACAACGCTGGCAGCTGGACACGACAAAATCTCCAAGGCGTAAGTTGCGAGCTCTGGCCATTTTTCTAGGTTTGAATCCCAAAAGGAGCAAGGCTCCAGTTGCACAGTCATGGCATCGATGTTCATTTGGAGATACTCCTGTATCATCCTCTCCAGCCGTTGACTATGTGTCAGACTTGTTGTCTCTGGTGGCCTTGCAAAAGAGGGTCTAAAAAAATTATGAAAAGATTCCATAAAATTGCTGTTACCGGCACCAGATACGGTCCTACTGGTACGGGTAGACTGTTGAAGATGACGAGACCGTCCCATGTTTGTCAAGTTACAACTGGGAGATTCACTCCCTGCACCTGCACGGTTGTTTGGTGGAAAAGCCGAGCTAAGATCTAGTAACAGCTTCTGCTGATACTCCTGCATACGTGCGTCCCTTTCTATGGCTGGAATTATGTCACAAAATGTGGACTTGTACCGGGGATCTAATAGTGTGGCAATCCAGTAGTCATCATCACTTCTAATTTTGACAATACGACTGTCATGTTGGAGGTAGTGCAACAAAAAGGCACTCATGTGTCTTGCGCAGCCATGCGGACCAAGTCCACGCTGTGTTTGTGGCATAGAGGTGCTACCCGTTCTTTCTTCCTCTGACATCTGACCCCAACCTCTTTCAACTGAAATTTGACCAAGGTCTCCCTCATCCGCTGAGTCTTCCATGTCCATGGACAGTTCGTCCTCCATTTCTTCATGTTCTCCTGCACCTTGCTCAACATTTCGCCTGCTACTATGCGCCCTTGTCGATCCCTGTCCCCCTTGGTCCCATGCCTGCTGCGTTGGTGATGATGAACGTCTGGACCTTGGTGATGTTGTTGTCCCTTGCGCATATGAATCCTCCTGTAGTTCCTCCCCTTCATGTTGTCCCACCCCCTGACTCCGAATAGTGTTTAGCGTGTGCTCCAGCATGTAAATGACTGGAATCGTCATGCTGATAATGGCATTGTCAGCGCTAAACATATTCGTCGCCATGTCGAAACTGTGCAGAAGGGTGCATAGGTCCTTGATCTGAGACCACTCCATCAGGGTGATCTGCCCCACCTCTGCATCTCGTTGGCCCAGGCTATACGTCATGACGTATTGCACCAGGGCTCTGCGGTGCTGCCACAGTCGCTGTAACATGTGGAGAGTTGAATTCCAGCGTGTCGCCACATCGCATTTCAGGCGATGAACCGGCAGGCCGAAAGACTTCTGGAGCGATGCAAGTCGCTCAGCTGCGGCGCTTGAACGGCGGAAGTGAGCAGACAGTTTTCGTGCCCTGTTCAGAAGGCCATCTAGGCCGGGATAGTGTGTTAAAAATTGCTGCACGACAAGGTTCAACACGTGAGCCATACAAGGTACGTGTGTCACCTTGCCCAGGCGAAGGGCCGCACCCAGGTTTGCAGCATTGTCGCACACGGCCTTACCAGGCTGCAGGTTGAGTGGAGACAACCATTTATTAAACTCGGACCGCAGAGCTGACCACAACTCCTCAGCTGTGTGACTCTTATTACCAAGACATGTCAAGCTAAAGACCGCCTGATGCCGTTGCGCTCTGCTGCCAGCATAGTAATGAGGGGTGCGTGATTCCTTCTGCGCAGTGAGAACGCTGGTGGCCTGACCAGGCAGGCTTGGGGCGGAGGTGGAGGACCCAGATGAGGTGGAGGATGCAGAAGCAGTGGCGGAACTTGGACAGACAGAGGATTGACACACAAGTCGTGGGGACGGCAAGACTTGTGCAGCAGACCCTTCACCATCTATCACCATAGTTACCCAGTGCCCAGTCAGCGACATGTAACGTCCCTGTCCATGCTTACTGGTCCAAGTATCGGTGGTGAAATGCACCCGTTCACACACAGAGTTTCTCAAGGAAGCGGTGATGTTGTGTGCGACATGCTGGTGTAGCGCGGGCACACCTTTCTTAGAGAAGTAGTGGCGACTAGGCATCTGGTACTGGGGCACAGCGACAGACATAAGGTCTCTAAAATCCTGTGTGTCCACTAGGCGGAAAGGCAGCATTTCGGTAGCCAACAGCTTACAGAGGGATAGAGTCAACCTCTTAGCTTTGTCATGGGTCGGAGGAAGTGGCCTTTTATTTGACCACATCTGAGGGACAGAGATCTGGCTGCTGTGTGTAGACGGTGTTGAGTAGGGTGTCCCTGGAAAAATGCAGTTTTGTGAGGAAAGTGCAGGCGGAGACATGATGTTGCCTTCATCCAACGTTGGTGCTATCGATGTCTGAGAGAGCTGTACACACTCACTTGTTTCCCCTTCCAAACCAACTGACGACCTTACAAGCAAACTGCCTGTTGCGGTTACAGTGGTGGAAGTTTTGCGTGGAAAAACAGGTGTGACAGCTGTCCCCACAGTCCTAGAAGATGAAGAGCGCGCGGATGCACTGGAAGGGGCGGGCGGTGGATGGTTCGCTCCGCTAGGCCGCATTGCAGCACGGTGAGCTTCCCACCGGGACTTATGATATTTAGTCATGTGACGATTCATGGAAGAAGTTGTCAAACTGCTGAGGTTTTGACCTCTACTAACAGAATCATGACAAATGTTACATATCACATGAGTTGGGCGATCTTTTTCGATGTGAAAAAAGGACCAGGCTAGGCAAGGCTTAGAGGCCATGCGACCTGTTGATCCACCCCGAATAATGCTCATAGGCAGAGTGGTGGCTGAGGATGCAGTTGTAGACGTGCTACCAGTGCTCCGACTCTGTCCAGGAAGGCGCAAGGTAACTTCGTCGTCGGTTGCATCCTCCTCCACCGCCTCTGTTGACCTCCTCGAGTGCCTGACTGGGGGTTGACAGTAGGTGGGATCTAGAACGTCATCATCAATTGTTGTGTTTGCACTCCCCTCCCCCTCAGACCGAGCCTCTTCTTGCCCTGACCGAATATTTAAGTTGTCATCCCAATCGGGTATCTGCGTCTCATCTTCATCAGTATGTTCCTCATTGTCTATAACCACAGGTGTTACAGTTTGTGACAAAGGGTCAACATTATGCTCAGAAACTTGGTTCTCACTGCCTGAATCAGAGTCACAAAGGTTCTGGGCATCACTGCAGACCATTTCCTGTTCTGTACTCACTGTAGCTTGGGAGCAGACCTCTGATTCCCAGGCTATAGTGTGACTGAACAGCTCTGCAGACTCAGCCATCTCAGTTCCACCATACTGTGCAGGGCTGATGGAGACTTCAGAGCTGGGAGAAATCAAGTGTGATTGGGATGACAACTCAGAGGACTGGTGTTTTTTGGATGCGGTACTTGAAGTGGCTGAGAGGGCACTTGTTGGACCACTTGAGATCCATTCAAGCATTTTCCTTTTTTGCCCATCATCTACCTTTGTTCCTCTTGTTCGTGTCCGTAAAAAAGGGAGCACATCGGATTGTCCACAATAAGTAGTAGACATCTTACTTTTGCTAGTAGATGGTCTATCTGCAGCAGATGATAATGGAGCTTTGCCACCTTCCCCACTGACAAAACCTTTTTTGCCTTTTCCACCACGCCTCTTCCCCTTTCCACCAGCATCTGTCATTTTGCCACTCATGTTGATTGCGACAAGATTGTGGACTGAAAATGTGGTAGTAAAAATTGAGAGGTGGTGAAGATTGCAGTGGTGGTCTAGCTTTATTAACAGCAGAATAATAAAGAATAAATATCCCTGACAATGTAACTTAGTTATAATTAGTTGGAGTGTGCAACGCAGGCAGACGTGCTGCAAATGTCTTGGCACTAGTGGGACTAAAGCAAAGTCCAATAGCCACGTATAGGATGCCACTAGGTACACTAAGTGTTTGCTAGTATAATGGCTTAGTTATAATTAGTTGGAGTGTGCAACGCAGGCAGATGCGCTCTGCAAATGTCTTGGCACTAGTGGGACTATAGCAAAGTCCAATAGCCACGTATAGGATGCCACTAGGTACACTGAGTGTGTGCTAGTATAATGGCTTAGTTATAATTAGTTGGAGTGTGCAAGGCAGGCAGATGCGTTCTGCAAATGTCTTGGCACTAGTGGGACTAAAGCAAAGTCCAATAGCCACGTATAGGATGCCACTAGGTACACTAAGTGTTTGCTAGTATAATGGCTTAGTTATAATTAGTTGGAGTGTGCAACGCAGGCAGATGCGCTCTGCAAATGTCTTGGCACTAGTGGGACTATAGCAAAGTCCAATAGCCACGTATAGGATGCCACTAGGTACACTAAGTGTTTGCTAGTATAATGGCTTAGTTATAATTAGTTGGAGTGTGCAACGCAGGCAGATGCGCTCTGCAAATGTCTTGGCACTAGTGGGACTATAGCAAAGTCCAATAGCCACGTATAGGATGCCACTAGGTACACTGAGTGTGTGCTAGTATAATGGCTTAGTTATAATTAGTTGGAGTGTGCAACGCAGGCAGATGCGTTCTGCAAATGTCTTGGCACTAGTGGGACTAAAGCAAAGTCCAATAGCCACGTATAGGATGCCACTAGGTACACTAAGTGTTTGCTAGTATAATGGCTTAGTTATAATTAGTTGGAGTGTGCAACGCAGGCAGATGCGCTCTGCAAATGTCTTGGCACTAGTGGGACTATAGCAAAGTCCAATAGCCACGTATAGGATACCACTAGGTACACTGAGTGTGTGCTAGTATAATGGCTTAGTTATAATTAGTTGGAGTGTGCAACGCAGGCAGATGCGTTCTGCAAATGTCTTGGCACTAGTGGGACTAAAGCAAAGTCCAATAGCCACGTATAGGATGCCACTAGGTACACTAAGTGTTTGCTAGTATAATGGCTTAGTTATAATTAGTTGGAGTGTGCATCGCAGGCAGATGCGCTCTGCAAATGTCTTGGCACTAGTGGGACTATAGCAAAGTCCAATAGCCACGTATAGGATGCCACTAGGTACACTAAGTGTTTGCTAGTATAATGGCTTAGTTATAATTAGTTGGAGTGTGCAACGCAGGCAGATGCGCTCTGCAAATGTCTTGGCACTAGTGGGACTATAGCAAAGTCCAATAGCCACGTATAGGATGCCACTAGGTACACTGAGTGTGTGCTAGTATAATGGCTTAGTTATAATTAGTTGGAGTGTGCAACGCAGGCAGATGCGCTCTGCAAATGTCTTGGCACTAGTGGGACTATAGCAAAGTCCAATAGCCACGTATAGGATGCCACTAGGTACACTGAGTGTGTGCTAGTATAATGGCTTAGTTATAATTAGTTGGAGTGTGCAACGCAGGCAGATGCGCTCTGCAAATGTCTTGGCACTAGTGGGACTATAGCAAAGTCCAATAGCCACGTATAGGATGCCACTAGGTACACTGAGTGTGTGTGCTAGTATAATGGCTTAGTTATAATTAGTTGGAGTGTGCAACGCAGGCAGATGCGCTCTGCAAATGTCTTGGCACTAGTGGGACTATAGCAAAGTCCAATAGCCACGTATAGGATGCCACTAGGTACACTGAGTGTGTGCTAGTATAATGGCTTAGTTATAATTAGTTGGAGTGTGCAACGCAGGCAGATGCGCTCTGCAAATGTCTTGGCACTAGTGGGACTATAGCAAAGTCCAATAGCCACGTATAGGATGCCACTAGGTACACTGAGTGTGTGCTAGTATAATGGCTTAGTTATAATTAGTTGGAGTGTGCAACGCAGGCAGATGCGTTCTGCAAATGTCTTGGCACTAGTGGGACTAAAGCAAAGTCCAATAGCCACGTATAGGATGCCACTAGGTACACTAAGTGTTTGCTAGTATAATGGCTTAGTTATAATTAGTTGGAGTGTGCAACGCAGGCAGATGCGCTCTGCAAATGTCTTGGCACTAGTGGGACTATAGCAAAGTCCAATAGCCACGTATAGGATGCCACTAGGTACACTGAGTGTTTGCTAGTATAATGGCTTAGTTATAATTAGTTGGAGTGTGCAACGCAGGCAGATGCGCTCTGCAAATGTCTTGGCACTAGTGGGACTATAGCAAAGTCCAATAGCCACGTATAGGATGCAACTAGGTACACTGAGTGTGTGCTAGTATAATGGCTTAGTTATAATTAGTTGGAGTGTGCAACGCAGGCATATGCGCTCTGCAAATGTCTTGGCACTAGTGGGACTATAGCAAAGTCCAATAGCCACGTATAGGATGCCACTAGGTACACTAAGTGTTTGCTAGTATAATGGCTTAGTTATAATTAGTTGGAGTGTGCAACGCAGGCAGATGCGCTCTGCAAATGTCTTGGCACTAGTGGGACTATAGCAAAGTCCAATAGCCACGTATAGGATGCCACTAGGTACACTGAGTGTGTGCTAGTATAATGGCTTAGTTATAATTAGTTGGAGTGTGCAACGCAGGCATATGCGCTCTGCAAATGTCTTGGCACTAGTGGGACTATAGCAAAGTCCAATAGCCACGTATAGGATGCCACTAGGTACACTAAGTGTTTGCTAGTATAATGGCTTAGTTATAATTAGTTGGAGTGTGCAACGCAGGCAGATGCGCTCTGCAAATGTCTTGGCACTAGTGGGACTATAGCAAAGTCCAATAGCCACGTATAGGATGCCACTAGGTACACTGAGTGTTTGCTAGTATAATGGCTTAGTTATAATTAGTTGTAGTGTGCAATGCAGGCAGACGTGCTCTGCAAATGTCTTTGCACTAGTGGGACTATAGCAAAGTCCAATAGCCACAGATAGGATGCCACTAGGTACACTGAGTGTTTGCTAGTATAATGGCTTAGTTATGAGTTGGAGTGTGCAGAGGACAAGAGGGTACAGTGGCAGGATTGTGGTGCTCTGGGTAGAGGAATGGAAGCCTGCCTTTCTATTCCCTCCTAATGGTGAAATGCAGGGAGGAAATCCCTGACCTGGGCTGCACAGACGCTGGCGCTGTTTTCAGGACCTGTCACCTTAACTCTGACCCTGCCGGTTTGAGCCCTTAAAATGACTGCTATAAAGTGCTCTCCCTATGCTGTCTAACGCTGTGTATGCAGCGCATACAGCTGTATCAGCGATAGGACTCAAGACGGAGCTGCGACAGTGATGTCTGACACCAAAGACGCAGAAGGCAGATAATGGCGTCCGTGAAGAAAATGTCCGGTTTTATAATGCAGGGACATGTGACATGCAGATCCTATCACACATGCCGTTGCTTCTCTGGCTCAAAGTCCACTTAGCTGTGTGTGTGTCTGTGATTGGCTGACATGCTGGCCCGCCCCACAAGACGCGCGCGCTTAGGGAAGGAAGACAAGAAAAAAAAAAAAAAAATGGCGATCGCCATTATAGAAACAGCAGTGATCTGAAGGCGCTGTTCACGCACACTATACACTGAAATGTGATAATAGTTTGATTCACAGAGTGACTTACACTATTACAGCAGAAACCAAGCTATGATTTAGCTGTTTTTTGGCTGCTAGAACCGTTCTCGAACGTTTCTAGAACTATCGAGCTTTTGCAAAAAGCTCGAGTTCTAGTTCGATCTAGAACATGCCCCAAAATCACTCGAGCCTAGAACTGGAGAACCACGAACCACGAACCGCGCTCAACTCTAGTTCTGTTAAAAAAAAAAAAAAACAGAACTGCCGCATGGTATCTTCAGTATGACAGACATTTATAGTTCTATGTTTTATTTTACTGAGGATACAACAGTAGTTTCTTATAAGCCCAAAAGATAAAAACAGGTCATTCTGATGAGCACAATGCACCATGATAGTGCAATCAGTAATCGAGACAACAGAAAGCCAGACATGCTTTTAGGGGTGCTTCACACACAGCGAGCTCGCTGCCGAGATCGCTGCTGAGTCACGCTTTTTGTGACGCAGCAGTGACCTCATTAGCGATCTCGCTGTGTGTGACAATGAGCAGCGATCTGGCCCCTGCTGCGAGATCGCTGCTCGTTACACACAGCCCTGGTTCGTTTTCTTCAAAGCCGCTCTCCTGCTGTGACACACAGATCGCTGTGTGTGACAGCAAGAGAGCGACAAATGAAGCGAGCAGGGAGCAGGAGCCGGCGTCTGACAGCTGAGGTAAGCTGTATCCAAGATAAACATCGGGTAACCAAGGTGGTTACCCGATATTTACCTTAGTTACCAGCCTCTGCAGCTCTCACGCTGCCTGTGCTGCCGGCACCGGCTCTCTGCACATGTAGCTGTTGTACACATCGGGTTAATTAACCCGATGTGTACAGCAGCTAGGAGAGCAAGGAGCCAGCGCTAAGCAGTGTGCGCGGCTCCCTGCTCTCTGCACATGTAGCTGCATTACACATCGGGTTAATTAACCCGATGTGTACTGTAGCTATGGTAGGAGAGCAAGGAGCCAGCGCTCAGTGTGCGCGGCTCCCTGCTCCCTGCACACACAGCTGTGCGCTGGTAACTAATGTAAACATCGGGTAACCATACCCGATGTTTACCTTAGTTACCAGTCTCCGCAGCTTCCAGACGGCAGCTCCGTGCAAGCGCAGCGTCGCTTGCACGTCGCTGCTGGCTGGGGGCTGTTCACTGGTCGCTGGTGAGATCTGCCTGTTTGACAGCTCACCAGCGACCATGTAGCGATGCAGCAGCGATCCTGACCAGGTCAGATCGCTGGTCGGATCGCTGCTGCATCGCTAAGTGTGAAGGTACCCTAACACTACAATGACAACAAAACGGGCAGTTAATACTTTAGATCAACTCACAGGCACTTACAGCTGTAAACGCAAAACAAATCAGTGGCCAATGGTTGTTTTTTTTACAACATTCTTGATGTGTGGGCATACAATGTATTTGTGTTATGGCGTGAAATAGTGCCACATTGGAACAAAAAAAAAAGAAGAATTTTTATAGAGAAGTTGGGAAAATCACTGGTTAACCCATACATCGAAAAAAGAAAAGTAACATCCAGAGATGGTAGAGCAGCAGCCTATGTCCACAGGATCCAACAGCATGCTGAAGAAAGTGAACCAACAGCTTCCACCAGCACTGCTACGAAACCCACGGCCTCAACCAGCAACGGAGCCGAAAACGGAAAAGATGTGCCTTCTGTTCAACATCAAGTAATTACAAAACAAATGTGATCTGTTGCAGTTGTGCAAAGTACTTATTCAAAAGACATGTAAATTATACTTGTGACAAATGCAAACAGGAAATTTAGCACCGTGAAACTTATTTACCATTTAATATGGAAAAAACTAAAGTTTTCATTTTTTGTTTTAAAAAAAAAATAAAAAAAAAATAGATATATATATATATATATATATATATATATATCTATCTATATAATTGCCTTAGTCTGTCTGTCTGTCTGTCTTGCTCCAAAATTATGTCGTTACAGTGACATTGTGTCCTTACAGTGACAACCGTCGGATTGGCCGCTGGGCTCCGCCTGGCCCCGCCCCTCCACATGGATTGGCCGCTGGGCTCGGCCTGGCCCCGCCCCCCGCATGGATTAACCGTTTGGCCAGGCCCGCCCCCCGCACACAATGCCCGCTAGGCCACGCCCCCGCACGCAATGCCCGCTAGGCCACGACTCCCGCACGCGATGCCTGCTAGGCCACGCCCCCCGCACGCGCTGCCCGCTAGGTCACATCCTCCGCACGCGCTGCCCGCTAGGCCACGCCCCCGCACACGATGCCCGCTAGGCCACGCCCCGCACGCGATGCCCGCTAGGCCACGACTCCCGCACGCGATGCCTGCTAGGCCACACCCCCCGCACGCGCTGCCCGCTAGGTCACATCCCCCGCACGCGCTGCCCGCTAGGCCACGCCCCCGCACACGATGCCCGCTAGGCCACGCCCCGCACGTGATGCCCGCTAGGCCACGACTCCCGCACGCGATGCCTGCTAGGCCACGCCCCCCGCACGCGCTGCCCGCTAGGTCACATCCCCCGCACGCGTTGCCCGCTAGGCCACGCCCCCGCACACTATGCCCGCTAGGCCACGCCCCGCACGCGATGCCCGCTAGGCCACGCCCCGGCACGCTATGTTCGCTAGGCCACGCCCCCTCACACTATGCCCCATTAGGCCACGCCCCCTCACAATATGCCCCGCTAGGCCACGCCCCCTCACAATATGCCCGCTAGGCCACGGCCCCTCACACTATGCCCACTAGGCCACGCCCCCTCACACTATGCCCGCTCGGCCACGCGATGCCCACTAGGCCACGCCCCCTCACACTATGCCCACTCGGCCGCGCCCCCTCACACTATGCCTGCTCGGCCACGCCCCCTGCACACGTTGGGCACCTGTACACCTCCCCCCAAGACAACTCCTCCCATTATACTCCTCTTTCCAAAGGACTACTTCTTCCATTATACTCCTCCTATTATAATCCTCCTATTATACTCCTCTCTGAGGGGTTCACAGCATGGGGGATGGAGAACGATGGGGAGTGCAGCATGGGGGATGGAGCACTATGGGGGGTGCAGCATGGGGGGTGGACCACGATAGGGGGGTGCTCAGAATGGGGGGATGAAACACGATGGGGGGTGCACAGCATGGGGGATGGAGCACGATGGGGAGTGCAGCATGGGGGATGGAGCACGATGGGGGGTGCCCAGAATGGGGGGATGAAACACGATGGGGGGTGTGCAGCATGAGGGATGGAGCACGATGGGGGGTGCCCAGAATGGGGGGATGAAACACGATGGGGGGTGTGCAGCATGAGGGATGGAGCACGATGGGGGGTGCGCAGCATGGGGGATGGAGCACGATGGGGAGTGCAGCATGGGGGATGGAGCACGATGGGGGGTGCAGCATGGGGGGTGGATCACAATGGGGGGTACCCAGAATGGGGAGATGAAACACGATGGGGGGTGCGCAGCATGGGGGAAGGAGCACGATGGGGGTGCGCAACATGGGGGATGGAGCACGATGGGGGGTGCGCAGCATGGGGGATGGAGCATGATGGGGGATGCGCAGCATGGGGGAAGGAGCACGATGGGGGGTGCAGCATGGGGGTGGACCACGATGGGGGGTGCACACCTCCCCCCAAAACACACACACACCGCCACACACGCACCGCACAACACACCACACTGGGAACCCCAAACACCGCCCTACACAGACACCCACACACACAATGCTGCACACACACAACACACAAACACCGCGGCACACACAAATATATGCACATACCGCGCAACACACACATTGCACAAAACATACCTCCCCCCAAAACACACACACGCACCCCACACACACACCCCTACAAACCGCGCAACACACACAGCACCACACACACACAGCGCTAATGGTACAGAGGGAGGCCCAGATACTCACTGCGGTCTCTGCTCTGTGCGGGCCCGGTGACGCTGCTCTGTGCGGGCCCGGTGACGCTGCTCTGTGCGAGCCCGGTGACGCCGCTCTGCTCTGTGCGGGGGGGGCGGTGAGTCACCCGCCATTCTAAAGATGTCGGCGGTCTATGGTGAGTGCTTCAAATAATGGCTGTTGGAGTCAGCGCATGCGCAGATGAGAGCTTGAGCTGAGAGCTCCATCTGCGCAGGCGCTGACTTTAAGCATGATTATTTGAATCTCTGACCGCCGACATCTTCAGAATGACCGCCCGCCGCACAGAGCAGCCGCGCGCCGAGTCAAGCAGAACAGAGCAGCCGCACGCCGAGCAGAACAGAGCAGCCGAACGCTGAGCCGAGCACAGTGGCGCCGCCGATGCACACAACAGGGCCGTACTAACCAGCGCCGGCAGCACCCGGTAAGCTACATTCGGACTTTATGACACACCCCTCATTTTCCTCCCAAACTTTTGGGAGGAAAAGTGCGTCTCATAATCCGAAAAATACGGTGTGTATATATATATATATATATATATATATATATATATATAAAAGATGCAGTTTAGTGTAGGACCCAAAAGAGGGGGCCGTGAAGGGGCGCTGGGCTAGTATTACAATGGCCATTATAATATTCTGAATACCTCCATTTATAATTTTTTAGGTAGAACTTATTTTGTTTTTTTCACAGTGTGCGACTGGTCCCCCTTTTTTGTCTTGCATTTATACACATCACCCAGATACGTACCTGTCCACAATTGTAAAAGTGCTGCTAGTCCGGTTTGAAGTCAGGTTAGCACCAGCGTGGGAAACCAGCAAGGGAACCCCTGTTTCATTCTGTTTTTGTCCTATTGTATAATGCTTATAACAGGGAGTGATGCTCTGTTTTGCTGGATTTGCACCCCAGCTCCTGGCAGCTTCATTAGCCTTCTTTGTGTTCATCAGCTGATCTTGTAGGTTTTTAAAACCCAGAAAAGATGCAGTTTAGTGTAGGACCCAGCAAAGGAGGATGCCGTGAAGGGGCGCTGGGTTAGTTTTCGGCTATGTGCGCACTTTGCGTTCAATTTCGCAGCGTGTAAGTCACTGCCTGTGTGTCTCAGAACGCAGCCGAAAAAGCTGCGTTCTGAGACACATTCGGCAGAACGCAACGTGCGCACATTCCTGTAGAATTAATGCGTTCTGGATGCTTTCTCTGCCATAGACAGAGTGGGAAAAGCATCCAGAACGCACATTTTTTACAGTGCGGTCCCACGCGGCTCTGCAGCATCCCCATAGACTTGCAGCACAGCCGAGTGGGACCACAATGTCAAAAAGAGCATGGCTGGCTGCGAGACAGTGCCGCGCGATCAGAATGAACTTGGATGAACTTCACCCGACTTCATTGTGATTGTGCAGCTGTGTGTATGCTGCGGCAGGACTCACCTGTGATCTCAAATCACCTGAGTGACTGCAGTGAGCCACGTGATCAGCTGTGCTTTCATTCAGGTTACTCGCGGCCACAGCTGCAGTCCTCCACCTGAGAGCGGTGGCCGCGAGTATTCTCAGTGACAGCACAGCTGATCGCGTGACTCACTTCACACTCACCCACTTGCTGCATGGAGCTGACAGGAGCGGCGGTATTTTACTGCCGCTTCTGTCAGCTTCCGATGTAACAGAGCTGAAAGCGTCGTGGGACCTGGTGTGGATTACGTCGGACCTGGAGTTGTTTTTGAGGGGTTAATAAAGTGGTGAAAGACGGTGTTTTTTTGTCCTTCATTACAAATAAAGGATTTTTTGGATGTGTGTGTTTATTTACTTTAACTTACAGGTTAATCATGGACGGTATCTCGGGGAGACGCCTGCCATGATTAACCTAGGACTTAGTGGCAGCTATGGGCTGCTGCCATTAACTCCTTATTACCCTGTTTGCCACTGCACCAGGGCAATTCGGGATGAGCCGGGTAAAGTCCCGGGACTGTCGCATCTAATAGATCTGGCAATTCCGGGCGGCAGCTGGCTGATATTGTTAGGCTGGGGGGCTCCCCATCCTGAGAATACCAGTCTTCAGCCGTGTGGCTTTACCCTGGCTGGTATCCAAATTGGGGGGACCGCACGTCATTTTTTTTTTTCAATTATTATTTTTTTTTTACTGCTCGATATAGACACGCCCACCGGCGACTGTGATTGGTTGCAGTGAGACAGCTGTCACTCAGCGTGGGGGCATGTCTGACTGCAACCAATCATAGGCGCCGGAGGGCGGGGGAAGCAAGGAATACGTGATGGATTAATTAGCGGCCGGCATTTTCAAAAAAGAAGCCGCCACAGTGTGAACGCCGTGCAGCACCGCGCCGGTGATCATGGATCGGTGAGTATGAGAGAGGGGGTGGGAGGGAGAGACCGACATGGACAGAGAGAGAGATAGAGACATAGAGATAGAGACCAACTGACAGAGAGAGAAAGACGAAAGACTTACCTTTGTTATGTTAAAAAAAACATGCTGATCGCAACGATAATGCAATGCAAACGCACTGCTTAACATTTTGGCAGCGATTTTCTACAACTCATGTGTAGAATGCAGCCAAAATGGCAAAAAACAATTGACATGTTGTTTCTTCAAACGCAGAGATTTTTGACAATCAAAACGCTGCGTTTCAAAAAGCATTGCGTGCACAGATTTTGCATCATTCTCATAGACTTTGCTGGAGAATCAGAACGCATGCATTTTGTCAATGACAAAGTGCAGCTGTAAACGCAGCCAAAACGCAGAAAAAAACGCGCACATAGCCTTACACTGGCCATTATAATATTCTAAATACCTCCATCTATAATTTTTTAGGTAGAATTTATTTAGTTTTTTTCAGTGTGCGACTGGTCCCCCTTTTTTGTCATATATATATATATATATATATATATATATATATATATATATACACACATAGTTTGATGTTATTAGTTATTGTTTACAGTTATATAAAAAAAAATAATTCTGTGCAATATGCATGAATATTGCAATAAGGCCATTTAACATTTTTTGACACAAAAAAAATAAAAATTATGCTTTTGATTTCATTTTTCATTTGTTTATGAATACCCATGTTCACATACAGTATAATAATGCAACAGGTATTCAAATAAAACACAAATTAGCTAAAAATCAAGACTTTAATAGGTCCAGTCAAAAATGAACGGAACATTATGACAAGGAGGGGCGCTGACTTTAGTCTGAGCTCCAGCCCCAACTTAACAAAAACAGGGCTTGTTCTATGAGATCCTGGAGATCAGACAGAAAAATATCCAACTCAATCTCTGGGTTGGATATTTTTTTATAGACTAGACTAGCTGTAGTATCTGGGCATTGCCCGGGATAGTAACTGTCTCTCTCCCAGTCTCTGTCTGTGTGACGCTGTCTGTCTGTCTCTTTCCTTGTCTGTCTGTATCTCTTTGTCTGTCTTTGTATCAGTCTATCTGTCTCTATCTCTGTGTCTCTATCTCTCTGTCTGTCTCTCTCTATCTCTGTGTATGTCTCTATGTCTGCCTCTCTCTTTCCCCGTCTGTCTCTTGCTTTGTATGTCCCTTTCCCGGTCTGTTTTTTTTTTTTGTCTATCTCTTTTCAGGTCTCTGTCTTTTCAGGTCTGTCTCTTTCCAGGCCTGTCTCTTTCAAGGTCTGTCTCTTTCCCAGGTCTGTCTCTCAGTCTCTTTCCCTGTCTGTCTTTGTCCATCTCTTTGTCTTTTCCTGTCTGTCTCTTTCCTTGTCTGTCTCTTTCCTTGTCTGTCTCTATTTCTCTGTCTCTTTCCCCGTCTGTCTCTATCAAGGTCTGTCTCTTTCCCAATCTGTCTTTGTCAATCTCTCTCTGTCTCTTTCTCTGTCTGACTGTCTCTTTCCCTGTTTGCCCCTGTCTGTCTGTCTCTTTCCCTGTCTATCTCTGTCTGTCTCTTTCACTGTCTGTCTCTATCTCCAGGTCATTCTCTTTTCAGGTCTGTCTATTTCTCTGTCCGTCTCTTTCCCCGCCTGCCTGTCTCTGTTCTTGTCTGCCTATCTCTGTCCCTGTCTTCCTGTCCCTGTCTTCCTGTCCCTGTCTGCCTGTCTCTTTCCCCATCTGTCTCTTTCCAGGTCTGTCTCTTTCCCCATCTGTCTCTTTCCCTCTCTATCTCTGTCTGTCTCTCTGTCTCACTCTCTATCCGTCTCCCCACCGACATCATATTTCCTCACACATAAGCTTCTTATACTAATAATATCCTTTATTCCTATAGCAACCAATCACAGCTGCTATTAATAACCTGTAGTTCTAGGCTCCATTCACTTTAATGGAGGCAGGTTTTTTTTTAGAGTAATTGTAAAGCACGGGGTTACATTTTCCTGTCAAAACATAGTCTACAACATTCCCTGGGTCACATAAGGCGTCTGTCCAAAATTTTGTGATTGTAAATGCGGCGGTGAGGGTTTCTTTAGTGGACAGACACACATACATACATACATACATACATACACACATACATACACTCAGCTTTATATATTAGACTAGCTGTAGTACCCGATGTTGCTCAGGATAGTAACTCTCTGTCTGTCTCTCTGTCTGTCTCTATCTCTGCCTGTTTCTTCGTCTGTCTCACTGTCTCTTTCCCTGTCTGTCTCTTTCCCTGTCTGTCTCTTTCCCTGTCTGTCTCTTTCCTGGCTACATTGTGACACGCCAACCTTCTATTCAAGGGCGTTGCTGCTCATTGTTACAGTTTAACATTCCATTCAAGGGCGAGGCTGCTCATTGTGACACGCCAACATTCCATTCAAAGGCGTGGCTGCATTGTGACTGCCAGCTTCATTGACTTTAATGGAGGCAGGTTTTTTGGCAAATAACTGTAAAGCATGGGGTTAAAATTTCCCCTCAAAACATAGTCTATGTTTGTTTGTTAAATGGGGTATCTGTGCAAAATTTTGTGATTGTGCATGCGACTGTGCGGATTCCTTTAGCTGACATACACACATACCTAGATATACTGAGCTTTATATATTAGATTTAACCGTACTTGTTTTTTCCCCTTACAATATGGGGAAGAATAAATGGTGTTGTTCAAAAGTACAACTCGTGCAGCAAAAAACAAGCCCTCATATGGCTATATTAATGGAAAAATAAAGTTATGGCTCTTGGAAAAAGGGGAGGAAAACAAAAATATCGCCTTGGGTGAAGGGGTTAATATTAGAACACATTTTTTTTATAATGGAAGTAATACATAATATCAAACTGTGGACTGTATTCAATATAAAAAGAAAGTGTATGGCTTTTTTGATTAAGTATCAAATTTTTTCCTTCGCAATTTAACAATAAGGAATTACGATCCATTTTGTCTACTACATTTTTTGTTCTAAGGTACAGCCCATTTGGGATAATCTTGTCCAGTTTTTTTTGGCTTCAGATTGGAAGTTAGTTACCTTAGAATGCTTGTATTTTATTCTTATTGGTTCTCCAACAGGAATGTTTTTTTTGTTTGTTTTTTTATAGCATGGGGTGGATAATATTTAAAATAGAGCTAGTTGATGTAAGTTTTCTGTATGGAGCTGTATGTACTTTTTATTTTTTCCTGTCCGCTAACTGGGTATTCTACAGCAAGCTAGCAGTGTTTTCATAAAAAAAGCTTGAAAAATTTAAAGATCATTATTGTTGATGTTTGTAAAAAAAATTATGAGCTTTTGATGAAAAGCACCCATACCATGTAATTTTAAATGAGAAACCGTGCTCTCAATGAGTAGAAACATTTGTTCCCATCTGGACATGACTATATTCGGTAGGGAAAGCAAAACCTTCAAACCTATGCTAACTCCCTGTCACTGTAAAAAAAAATTCTCAAGGGAAAAATAATTACTGTACCAGATTAGAAGATATACCCTAAATTTAGGGGGAAGAAAATGTAAAAAAAGGGGTCAGTTTTATAATCTGGTGGTGTCTTCCCGGGGCGGGGCAGCAGGAGAGCACAGGAGGCAGGGTCAGTGGTGGAGTAAATCAATGCGACGGGTGTCCCAGATGCTGTGAGACATGAATATCCAGAAACAGTAATCAAGTCTTTCAAGAAGTGTGGCATATCAAATTCATTAGATGGTATGGAGGACGACTACTTGTGGCAAGATGAAGAGGAAGCCGAAGCTGAGAACACACCATTTGATACTATATACGATCCAAATGATGACTGCCTTACAAATGTATCACAAGATGTCATTGATGTACTTATTATATCAGATGATGAACAGGAGGATTTTGAAGGCTTTTAAAGGGAAAGTGTCACATCAGCAAAACCTGTAAAAATACCGTAGCTTGCAGTTATGATGGGCATTGCTAACTTGCCAGGGACTTGCCTGGCACTTGTTCTTTCTCTATTGTTTGTTATCTTCCTCCTATCATCATCAGATGGTTGACAGCTTAGAAAACAAACAGCATGGCAACTTCATTGTGTTTATTGTCTTAAGGCCCCGTCACACTAAGCAACATCGCTAGCAACATCGCTGCTAACGAACGACTTTTGTGACGTTGCTAGCGATGTTGCTGTGTGTGACATCCAGCAACAACCTGGCCCCTGCTGTGAGGTCGTTGCTGAATGTCCTGGGCCATTTTTTAGTTGTTGCTGTCCCGCTGTGAAGCACAGATCGCTGTGTGTGACAGCGAGACAGCAACAACTAAATGTGCAGGCAGCAGGAGCCGGCTTCTGCGGAGGCTGGTAACCACAGTAAACATCGGGTAACCAAGAAGCCCTGTCCTTGGTTCCCCGATATTTACCTTTACCAGCCTCCGCCGCTCTCACTGTCAGTGCCGGCTTCTGCTCTGTGCACATGTAGCTGCAGGACACATCGGGTTAATTAACCCGATGTGTGCTGTAGCTAGGAGAGCAGGGAGTCAGCGCTAAGCATTGTGCGCTGCTCCCTGCTCTGTGCACATTTAGCTGCAGTACACATCGGGTAATTAACCCGACGTGTGCTGTAACTAGGAGAGCAAGAAGCCAGCGCTAAGCGGTGTGCGCTGCTCCCTGCTCTGTGCACATTTAGCTGCAGTACACATCGGGTAATTAACCCGATGTGTGCTGTAACTAGGAGAGCAGGGAGCCAGCGCTCAGTGTGCGCTGCTCCCTGCACGTGTAGCTCCGTGCGCAGGTAACCAAGGTAAATATCGGGTTGGTTACCCGATATTTACCTTAGTTACCAAGCGCAGCATCTTCCACGCGGCGCTGGGGGCTGGTCACTGGTGAGCTCACCAGCAACTCGTGTAGCGACGCTCCAGCGATCCCTGCCAGGTCAGGTTGCTGGTGGGATCGCTGGAGCGTCGCAGTGTGACATCTCACCAGCAACCTCCTAGCAACTTACTAGCGATCCCTATCGTTGTTGGGATCGCTGGTAAGTTGCTTAGTGTGACTGGACCTTAATCCTTCCTGTTAGGAAAAGTTTAATCCACTTGCACTGTTTTATGTTTACATGTTTGATGACAAAGAGCCTTAAGGCCACGTCACAGTAAGCAACATCACTAGCAACATCGCAACTTTTGTGACGTAGCAGCGATGTTGCTAGCGATGTTGCTGTGTGTGACATCCAGCAACAACCTGGCCCCTGCTGTGAGGTCGTTGGTTGTTGCTGAATGTCCTGGGCCATTTTTTAGTTGTTGCTCTCCCGCTGTGAAGCACACATCGCTGTGTGTGACAGCGAGACAGCAACAACTAAATGTGCAGGCAGCAGGAGCCGGCTTCTGCGGACGCTGGTAACCACGGTAAACATCGGGTAACCAAGAAGCCCTTACCTTGGTTACCCAATATTTACTTTCGCTACCAGCGTCCGCCGCTCTCAGCTGTTAGTGCCGGCTCCCTGCTCCCTGCACATGTAGCCGGAGTACACATCGGGTAATTAACCCGATGTGTACTGTGGCTATGTGTGCACAGAGCAGGGAGCCGGCACTGGCAGTGTGAGAGCGGCAGACGCTGGTAATGAAGGTACATATCGGATAACCAAGGTAAGGGCTTCTTGGTTACCCGATGTTTACCGTGGTTACCAGCGTCCGCAGAAGTCGGCTCCTGCTGCCTGCACACGTAGCAGAGTACAGATCGGGTAATTAACCCAATGTGTACTGTGGCTAGGTGTGCAGGGAGCCAGTGCTAAGCGGTGTGCGCTGGTAACCAAGGTAAATATCGGGTTGGTTACCCGGTATTTACCTTAGTTACCAAGCGCAGCATCGCTTCCACGCGGCGCTGGGGGCTGGTCACTGGTGAGATCTGCCTGTGTGACAGCTCACCAGCAACCCGTGTAGCGACGCTCCAGCGATCCCTACCAGGTCAGGTTGCTGGTGGGATCGCTGGAGCGTCGCTTAGTGTGACATCTCACCAGCAACCTCCTAGCAACTTACCAGCGATCCCTATCAGGTTGTATCGTTGTTGGGATCGCTGGTAAGTTGTTTAGTGTGACTGGGCCTTTAGGGTGGTGTCATACACAGCGACGACGACAACGACGTCACTGCTACGTCACCATTTTCTGTGACCTTGCAGCGACGTCCCGTCACTGTGTGTGACATCCAGCAGTGAGCTGGCCCCTGCTGTGAGGTCGTTGCTCGTTGCTGAATGTCCAGCTTCATTTTTTGGTCGTCGCTCTCCTGCTGTGAAGCACACATCGCTGTGTGTGACAGCGAGAGAGCGACGAAATGAAGCGAGCAGGGAGCAGGAGCCGGCATCTGGCAGCTGCAGTAAGCTGTAACCAGGGAAAACATCGGGTAACCAAGGAAAGACCTTTCCCTGGTTACCCGATATTTACCTTCGTTATCAGCTTCCGACGCTCTCGCTGCCAGTGCCGGCTCCTGCTCTGTGCACATGTAGCTGCAGTACACATCAGGTAATTAACGCGATGTGTACTGTAGCTAGGAGAGCAGGGACCCAGCGCTAAGCAGTCTGCGCGGCTTCCTGCACATGTAGCTGCAGTACACATCGGGTAATTAACCCGATGTGTACTGTAGCTAGGAGAGCAGGGAGCCAGCGCTAAGCAGTGTGCGCAGCTCCCTGCTCTCTGCACATGTAGCACAGCGACGCGTGTCGTTATGATCGCTGCTGCTTCTGCTGTGTTTGACAGCTAAGCAGCGATCATAACAGCGACTTACAAGGTCGCTGTTACGTCACAGAAAATGGTGACATAACAGCGACGTCGTTGTCGCTATGTGAACCCAGCTTAAGGTTTATAAGTGACAGTTTTCCTGCTAAGTACCTGTATGTCATAAGCATTTGAATTAAAATTACCATATTGAAATCAAATCTGATGTTTTTTAATTTTTACCGTATGTGCGTTAGAAGAGGGGTAGTCTTATATGGCGAGTATAGGAGACTTTCTTTTTCCTTCCATCCTCGGAGAGGACATCCTCAAGCAGTGGATTAAAGGCCCTTTGAGATCTGGTCTCAAACTACCATTCCAGGGTTCCTTCCTCAGAATTTTTTAGTCACTCCTCCAGGAGCTTTTCTAAGAAAACAGCTAGCCTTAGAAATGGAAATACGAAATCTGTGGCAAAAGGTGGTTCTAATGGATGTTCCCCCGACAAGAGACAGGGGGAGGTTATATTCCACCCAATTTTGTTAGTGAAAAAAGCCTGATGTCTCATATCGGTTAATAATAAACCTGAAAGCCCTCAAGATTCATCTTCAGATAGAAAGCTTCAAGACGGAGTCAATGGATCCACAGTGAAATATTTATTTCAACATTATCACATGACAGTAGTGGATCTGAGGTACGCGTATTACTGTGTCCCTATAAGCATCCAGTGTCAAAAGTTCCTCAGAGTAGCCCTGTACATGGAAGGGAAGATTGGGCATTTCTAATACAGGCCCTTCCCGGTTGGCCTGGAAGAAGCGCCCACAGTCTTACAAAAATACTATCAGAGTTAACAGTTCATCTAAAACAGAAGGAAGCCCTCTTCTTCCTGCCTGGTCATCGATGGGTCTGCCCAACATTGTGCCAGTCCTTTACAAGAGGCATATTCTTTCCTGATGAGAGTGGGATGGCTTATAAACCTAGAAAGTTCGATGTTATCTCCAAGCAGGCCCGGCTTTAGGGGGGGGACCCAAGGGGCCCTGGGTTACCCACTAAGCGGGGGCCTCCCACCAATATAGGGATAAATATCTCAAAACATGAAAAATACACGTCTCTTTGCTGTGAACCGGTTATAATGGTAAGGAACATTTAACAAAACAAACTATTGAAAGTGTAGGGACCTGGCTTCGGCCCTACATCTCAGTGGCGCACCTGCTTCAGCATCCACTAACCTGGCTAGCCAGACTTCTTAGTACCTGTTCCTAATGTTTAGCTTATGGCATGCGGCAGCCTTCTCCGATCCCAACAGAAGCTTCTAGGCCAGTGATGGCAAATCTAGGGCACGCAAAGCCCTTTCTTTCAGCATGCGCGCTGTCGCCTCATTCAGCCACTTTGAACTGCCGGTGTGTTCGCACCAGCAATTCAAGGTTGTGTTGAAGCAGAGCCAGAGGAGACATTTCTCCTTGCTCTGACACTCCTCCTCTCCTAACAGAAAAAAGCTGTGGAAATAAAAGCGCAGATAGGGTATTACCCCAATATGTGCGGGGTGAGGAGGGGGGAGTAATAATACTCACCAGATGCAGTTGTGACAGTCACAACTACTTTACTCGCGTATATAACTTGATCAAGGCTGCAGCCACCCAAAACAGCAGATAACAGAGAGGGTAAGAAAGGGGTGTTTAATGCATAGGTCAACCTATGCCAACAATAAAGACTCGTTAATCTGACATTTGAACAGTGATCATTTGGCGCGGCATTAAACACCCCTTTCTTACCCTCTCTATTTACTCCTCCTCTCCTAGGCTGCAGGCCTGTTGCCTAAGACGACGGGAGCATCAGTAAGTGGATCCGGCGTAATGAAGACTGGTGGCAGCGCGGGAACTGAGGATCCGATCAAGCAGCGTCCAGTGGTGGAGCGGGTGCTTGAAGGTCAGGCTATTTATTTATTTTTTTTAAATGTGTGTGGCAGTGGCTGTATCAAGGTTGGGGGGAAACATGGCAGCATGGAGGAAACATGGCAGTATGGGGGAAAACATGGAAGCATGGGGGAAAACATGGAACGGTGGGGCAAACATGGAAGGATGGGGGAAACATGGAAGGATGGGGGATAACATGGAAGGATGGGGTAAAATGCAAGGATGGGGGAAAACATGCAAAGATGGATGGGGAAAACTTGCAAGGATGGATGGGGAAACATGCAAGAATGGGGGAAACCTGTAAGGATGGGAGTCCTATGGGGGGCTGTATATGAGATGGGAGCCCTATGGGGGCTGTATATGAGATGGGAGCCCTATGGGGGCTGTATATGAGATGGGAGCTCTATGGGGGGCTGTATATGAGATGGGAGCCCTATGGGGGGCTGTATATGAGATGGGAGCACTATGGGTGGACTGTATATGAGGTTGGAGCCCTAAGGGGGGACGTAATATGAGATGGGAGCCCTAAGGAGTTAGGCTATGTGCGCACATCGCGTAAAAACATGCAGTTACGCTGCGCTTTTGTAGCGCAGCGTAACTGCATGCGTCCTGCCTCCCCTGCACAGTCTATGGAGATTGTGCAGGGGCCGTGCGCACGTGGCGTTTAAGAGTGCAGCGCTTCGGCTACTGCCGAAGCGCTGCGCAAAAAGAAGTGACATGTCACTTCTTTCCTGCGCTTTGCCGGCAGCTCCTGCTCTGTCTATGGCAGGAGCTGCAGGCAAAGCGCATGGAATCGGCGCTCACTACGGACATTTCTGCAGCGATCTAAAGCGCACATGTGCTCTTCAGATCGCTGCAGAAATTTCTTTACCTTCAATAATGCGTTTTACCTACAGCTCCAGGGAACTGCGATGGGGGCGGCTTGTGCCCCATCGTATGCAAATCTTTTCCTGGGGCTGTGGGAGAGGGAGTTGTTCCTCTCGGATGGTGATTCATCAATGGACCGGGTCATCTTTTGGGCCCGGTACATTGATGATATTTTCATCATCTGGAGAGGCAGTACTGAGGAACTGAGAATTTTTTTCGACACTTTAAATGTAAACCGCTACAACCTTCGATTTACATACAAATATGACACGAAGGAAATTGATTTCTTGGATGTCGTAATAAGAAGAGATTTGAAAAATCAAATTCAAACAGATATGTTTAGGAAGAATACGGCGGTGAATTCTCTGTTACACGCAACTTCCTCACATCCCCTACAAATGTTTAGAGGGATTCCCATAGGACAATTCCTACGCCTAAGGAGAGTCTGTTCTACCGATTCAGATTTCTGGAAGCAGTCAGGTCTTATGAAGAAAAGATTCCTAGAACGGGGCTATGGTAAGAAAAATATTAATACAGCCTGCGTCAGAGCAAGTAACAGCAACAGACAAACTCCACTATATTCCAAACAGGAGAAACAGAAAAAAGAGCAGGTCAGACTTATCACAACTTTCCACTCACAATGGCATGAAATGAGGAAAAGCATAGAGAAGTTTTGGCCGATTTTGCATTCAGATCCATCTCTTAGTCAATATCTCCCATCAAATCCTAGTGTCACGGCCAGAAGGAGTAAGAACTTGAAGGATATGCTGGTCTTCAGCCACTACCAATCTACAAAAAAGCCAATTTTTGATCTTAAGACACGACCAAAATGGGGCTGTTTTCCCTGTGGGAGATGCGTGGCCTGCCCTAATATTGAGCGGGCCACATCTTTCCCAAATTCAAGTGGAGAAGGGACATATATCATTACACATCATATTACATGTACCACAACTGCTGTAATTTATCATGCCACATGTCCCTGTGGGAAAAGTTATGTGGGTCTGACCACACGTGCCTTAAAGGTACGTGTAAGAGAGCACATTCGTGACATCGTAGCAGCGGAAAAGGAGGATGATGTTGAGTCACTTAAGACAATTCCGAAACATTTTAGAAAATTTCATCAATGTGACTCAACACAATTGAAAGTCCGAGGCATCGACCACATCCCCGTGAATATCCGTGGAGGGAATGTGGCCAAAAAATTGGCCCAATGCGAAAGCCGCTGGATTTGGACTTTGGATACTATACATCCAAAGGGGTTAAATGAGAATCTTAGTTTTACTCCATTCCTATAAGAAGTCTCTTTTTTAATATTGATTCCTGCACCTTTATTCCTTTTTTTGGTGTGGTCCCGTGTGTATACATGCAGGGATGCGTGGTTATGTAGATTCATATGTACAGATTTTATATTCACGTATATTTGCGCTCCCTGTGCATATAAATTATTTATCTACTTCTGCTCTGTTTTTATCTTTTTGATCATCAACATGTTTCGGCAGGGTTTATTCTCTGTTTTTTAATATAGGATTTTTTACTTTCTTTTTTATATTTATTCTATTTATTTAGTTTCTCACTATGTTCCCCTTCCTCCCTCACAGTGTCTTTATCCTAATGTGTATCTTCTCATGTGGCCTATGAATACCTCCAGGACCAGAATGTTTTATACCTTTATTCCATCTTAGGCGGACCCAGAATTAATTTCCAAAAATCATATTGGTTCATGAATTTATATTAAATGCATTTGTGTTTTATCTCTCACAGTCGTATTTTAATAGATTTATATTTATATTTTTTCACATATATTACACTATTCTGCACACTGGAATGTATATTTTTCTTCTTTACTGCCCCTTTTAGCACTTTTTCCCCCCCCCTTTCTTTCCTTTTCCCTTCTTCCACCCCCCCCCTTCCCTCTCCCCTTTCCCCCCCCCCCCCATTCCTCCCCCCTCTTTTCTCATGTCTGCACTCACTCCGTCACACATTCACTTAGTTGCATAGAGACCCTCACTTAAAAATTTATTAATTATTCACAACACTATACATACTATTTAGTTTTTTCTAACAAAAATGAAAAAAAAAATTTTATTAGTCTATGCACAGTTGATGTTTGTTGACATTCTACATGTAAACCTTATTTATTTTTACTCACTTCACATCTTCACAATTTTATCATTTCACCTTTTTATGTTCAGTTTTTGTGCACCTAATAAATTTTATAAAAAATATTATTTTTTTTTTTCCCCTTGCATTTACTTTTGGGGTGTGATATATACACAGTTTTTTTATACATCCAGTGCAGTATTTACACTATGTTTGTTGTTTTGAGTATATACACTTCTTTATATGTACGCATTGTATCCATATTATGTGTGCTCTTTTGTATATATCCGCTTGTGTATATAGGAACTTAAACACACGTGTGTTTCTCTTTAAATATGCATGTCGTAAAAAAGGTTTTTTAATCTTTGGATTATATGTCTTATCTCTGTTTAATGCACATATGCACTTTATCTCTTGATCTGACCAATATTTGAATATATCTTATTGGGAAATAAGCACTTCTTTATTAGACTAGATGCTTTTGGTCTATCCGGGCCTAGAGCGCATGCGCGGTCTCCGGGCAACACTCACGCTGTGGGCGTATCTGTATCGTCTGGGCTCCGTGCTCGCCCCTCTGATGTCGCTGCTCCACGTGACTGCTTGTCACGTGTGGCGATGACTCATAGTGGAGCGACTTCGGTTGCCGGGTAACGATGACGCGCTTCCGCTGCTTGAGTCTTGCGCCGATCTGCACTGAGCATGCGCCGTATTCTTGACCTGGTCTTTGATTGGTTAGTCCTCTACATAAATACGTCTACCCTGCCGATATGTCGCCACGCCCCCTCTCCCTGACGAAGGCTGACGCTGAAACGCGCGTCGGATGGGACTTGGCGCCATCATCAGCTGTGAGTACATGTGCTTATCGATAAATATTTGATTGCCACTGGTGGATGCCTTATATACTCTTCTTGAATTGGGATCGTGCCTGCATATATGCAATGATACTGGCCGGTGTCCCCTTCACCTTCCAGCAAGGCTAGTTTGTGGTATTCATCTTATATTGCACACTCTTTTGCTCCCAGCTGTTTTGGTATGCCACCTTTTGTGTATCCTCTCTGTTATTGCATCCCTTTCTTTTAAAATTATTGATAAATAAAGATTTTTCTTACATTATCTCTGTCATCTGATCTTTTTGTGAGTTGGTTATTTAGTCTATGGAGATTGTGCAGGGGCCGTGCGCACGTGGCGTTTAAGAGTGCAGCGCTTCGGCTACTGCCGAAGCGCTGCGCAAAAAGAAGTGACATGTCACTTCTTTCCTGCGCTTTGCCGGCAGCTCCTGCTCTGTCTATGGCAGGAGCTGCAGGCAAAGCGCATGGAATCGGCGCTCACTACGGACATTTCTGCAGCGATCTAAAGCGCACATGTGCTCTTCAGATCGCTGCAGAAATTTCTGCAGGGCTTGTACGCAACGTGCGCACATAGCCTTACTGTATATTAGATGGGAGCCCTATGGGGGGCTGTATACAGTTACTGTATACAGTATGTGTTTGTGGGGGGGCTCTAGGACCCGGAAGCACCATGTGACCGGTAACGTTGCCCGGTCATATGGTGCTGTTTAAGGTCCTGCTCCAGGTCCTGCGCTGCATAAATACAGAAATACGCAGCATATGAACGCACCTTTTTCTTTAAAACAACTAATCATTCAAATTTATTCAAGTTATTATTTATTAGTTTGCCTTCTTATTTACATTTAGAAGACATTGAGGCTGCCTAAATAGATATAAGAAACTGGTTCCAAAAAGGTAAGTTAAGTAATTTCTGTAGGAAATGAAATTGAGAGGAAGCAACCCAGCCTAAAGACATTTAACCATAAATTCCATGTTTTCCAATAGGTCTATAATAGTGATCACTGATGAGCGAGTGTAATCATTATTATTCGCTATTCGCAATATTCGTTATTCGGCCAGTATCGCTGGTGCTCGTGAGTGATATGTCGATCAATATGGATCTGACACAATTTGATAGCTCCCTTCACTAAATAAAGTGAGCTGGCACCTCAGTGAGAGCAGATTGAACGTCAGGCTCTCTCTGGGGGGCACTAAAAGGTGTTTTATATAGTAGAAATGTGAAAATTCTCACTCTCCCACCCTGTTCCGAAAAGACTCGTTTTATGACCGGATGTGTGTAGGCGAAGCCTATCACTAATTGGCTAACATTGTACTCGTTATTTGGACGAGTATGCAAGTATTAAAAAGTACTCATTACGAGTATAGCCAGTGCGAATATTACGCCACTCGCTCATCACTTGTCTATAATGTAAACATACATTGGACAACTTAATTTTACAGTATTCTAAAATTGTACCCATCATAAAATAACATAACATCTCAACATGTTAAGGTTTTGAGTTAAGGGCAAGAAGACGTATATTTTATCTGTACAGTAATCCCTCAACATTCGCGAGAGTTACGTTCCAGGAAAACCTCGCAAATGTAGAATTTGCGAATTCTGAGTCTATATTTCTTTGTAAATAGGAGCGTTAAGTTCCATGGTAGTTGATAAAGGTGTAAATACGCTATCCGCGCAATTGTTTTAGTATGTATGATAAATCACCTACAAACTGTACTATGTTAATTTCCATGATTTTCAGTCAGAAAACCTCTCAAGCGGAAAATGATCAAGATGACAGTAGTGGAAGCAATGATGGTGATGAAGATGAAACTAAACTGACCGAACCATTGGATTTGGAGTCGATTATGGTACAAGGGTCAAGTAATTTTTCACCTGTACACGTAGCTGTCCCAGGGACAGGAACCTTTAAAACAACTGAAAAATACGATGGCTACCATGAAAATGACATTGGTAGTTATGTTGGTCATACCCTTAAGTTACCACCACAAGAAAAGAAGGAATTGCTTACAAATCCCTGGGTTCCACCATCAAGTTACAATTTTGGTTCTGATGCCAGCCATTTGAAGAGAAAATGTAACTGCTGCTAGTTAGATCAATATACTCCTTGGTTGGTGTACTCAAGTCGTTTGAAAGGTGCTCTTTGTATGCACTGTGTTCTGTTTCCTCCTGCTATTGATACAGCTAAAGGAGTTTTGGGGTCATTCATAGTAAGGCCATACATAAAGTTTAAAGATATTCATGAAGATTGTAGAAAGGACGTTGGCAGTCACTACCACAAAACTTCAACAGCTGCTGCAAAAGCTTTCCTTGAAAATGTTCCAGTTGATGTCAAGTTGCAAAGTGGATAATTGAAAAAAAACAAACAAATATTGTCATCAATTATTTCTTGTATCATATTCTGTGGAACTCATGATTTGCCGCTTAGAGGAAAGGAAGGAGATGAGGGGGTTTTTCTTTGACCTTTTAAATGTAAGAACTGACTGTGGTGATGAGACGCTAAAGAGTCACTTAGAGAGATGTCGAAACAATGCAGTCTACACTTCACCAAAACTTCAAAATGAGATTATGTGGTGAAGTTGTCAAAGAAAGAATTATAGAACATTGTAAACAAGCAAAAGCTTACGCTGTAATGGCTGATGAAACAGCAGATATTGCTGGAAAAGAACAGCTTTCTATCGGATTGCGGTTTTATGATGAGAATCAAGAAAAAAATCAGAGAGGAATTTGTAGGCTATGTTGAGCTGAAATCTCAAGATGCCCCTACAATCGCTAGCGCAATTGAGAGCTTTTTAGTTGATCAGAATCTTTCATTAGAGAATTGTGTTGGATTTGGATTTGATGGTTGTTCTACGATGGCTGGAAAAGAAGGTGGTGTGCATGCCGTTCTGAAGAAAAAGTACATTAAATCTTTATTTTTCCATTGCTCAAGCCACAAATTAAATTTTGTGGTCAACGATGCTAGCAAACTACCAGGAATAAGAAACACAATTGCAACGGTTAAGGATACAATATCCTTCTTTCGTGAGTCGCCAGGCCGCAGGAATTTGGTTCCCAATCTATCAAGACTCTGTGAGACCAGATGGTCTGAGAAATACAAGACCATAAGAAAATTTTCAGAAAGCTGCCATGAACTCATCAATGCACTAGAACATCTCTCGGTTGAAGGAAACTATGCTACAAGAAAATCTGCCTATCAATTTCACTGTGCAGTTACTAAACCAATTTTCATCGTAGGTTTATTTATGATTGCAAAATACTCTGCAATTTTGGAACCCATTGTAAACGTTCTACAAGGTATAAATATGGATTTGATTATGGTGAGGAAACATATTGCCCAAATCCTTGATGTCATAAAGAAGGATCGACAAGAAATAAAGCATGTGTCTGACGAATTACTTAAAAAAATCACATGATATTGCAAAGGAAGTTGGGGTTGAGTTATCAATACCACGAATCGCTCAAAAGCAAATGCACAGAAGTAATGCACCATCTGAGACTGCGATTGAATACTGGAGACAGTCGTTGATCATCCCTTATCTTGACTCCCTAACTTTATCTTTGAATGTTAGATTCTCAGACGAAAATATCCCTGCTTTTGCCTTATCCTATCTTCATCCTTCATACATGTTAAAAATGGCTTCAAAAGATTTGGAAAAAAATGCAAAGTCTTTTATGGAGTTTTATGGGTTCGGTGATATCTCTGCAGAATTAAATTTGTGGTATAATCTGTGGAAAAAGAAAGATTTAGCAGGAGACAAATTAAAGGACATTGAAGTGGCTGAACTTTTGAAGGAGGCTAATATTTTTTTCCCTGCAACAAGGCACGCACTCTTCATTTTAAGTGCTTTCCCGTCCACCACAGCTACTGTTGAACGATCTTTTAGTACCCTTCGAAGGGTAAAGACCTGGCTCAGAAGTACAATGGGAGAGGACAGACTGACTGGGTTGTGCTTGATGAGCGTCCATCGGAAATTCTTCAAGGAAAAGTGTGACTGGATTGAAACTTGAAACAAAACTTTTGAACAAGTTTTCTTCAAACCCAAGAAAAATTATATTAGTATAAGACATGTAATCGGAATAAAAATCTAAATTTATTTGCAAGCAAATAATTGTAGTAACTAATAAAGCACTGCTATAATTACATTAAATTCTTTTAACATTTTGGTTTCATTCACCTTTTCCGTTCTAATATTTTACAACCTGAACAACCATGGCTTGCCCCCCCTCCCCCTACCTAGTTTTGATCCCTTGGTGATACCCCTACTGAAGAGAAGAGAAAACTGCAAAGGTAAGGTTAAAATCAATTATTTACATAATAGGATTGGTTGGCAATTTTGAAAAAAAAGATTTGGTTTAGGGGTTCAGTTTGGGCACTCGGCCTGTGAAAGGTTCTAGGCGCTACCTATTCAGCTATATTGCTCCCTCGGATTAGATCAGATGAGAGTTTGTTCAGCTACCTTCGAGTTCACTGCTTCGTATCTCTCAATAGAAGTGTTGTGAACTGTGAACTGTATTTTGTACGGAAATCTGCGTGTTTGTTAGATGATCTGAAAGTATCATGTGTTGTAGTACATTGTGAACTGCGAACCTTTGGTAAGTATCTAAATACATTTTCTACAATATACATACATACATACATACATACAGACGGTAGGAGAGTCAGTAAGCGGTGCCGACGTAATGAAGACTGGTGGCAGTGCGGGAACTGAGGATCAGATCAAGCAGCGCGCAGTGGTGGAGCGAGTGCTGGAAGGTGAGGTTATTTTTTTAAATGTGTGTGGCAGTGGCTGTGTCAAGGTGGGGGGGAAACATGGCAGCATGGAGGAAACATGGCAGCATGGAGGAAACGGCAATATGGGAGAAAACATGGAAGGACGGGGGAAAACATGGAAGGATGGGGGAAAGCATGGAAGGATGGGGGAAAACATGGAAGGATGGGGGAAAACATGGAAGGATGGGGAAAACATGGAAGGATGGGAGAAACATGGAAGGATGGGGAAAACATGTAAGGATGGGGGAAACATGCCAGGATCGGGGAAACATGCCAGGATGGGGGTACATTTTCCAGGATGGGGGTACATTTACCAGGATGAGGTACATTTACAAGGATGGAGGAACATGCCAGGATGGGGTACATTTATTATGATGGAGGACATTTACCAGTAATGGGGTACATGCCGGGATGGGGGAACATTTACTAGGATGAGGTACATTTACCAGGATGAAGCCATGATGGGGAAAAATATACCAGAATGTAGGAAATATATATCAGGATGGGGGACATGTTTACCAGGAAGTGGCCCAGGAAAGGGGACATATCTATACATTGAAAGGGGAGGGTAGCAACTTGTATGTCTTTATGGGATTTCAAGATGTTCAGACTTTGAAATGTAGATGTGGATTACAGGGTGAAATCTGATTGCATTCAATGCTAAAATCTCTATCTGTCTAATATTCTGCAATTTTTAACAGAAAGATCAATCCAACTGCTGTGTCTGGAAAGGGCAGTGGGAGAGGCTCAGTTTCAATGTGTGGTAACCATGCATGAGCGTGATGCCCCCTACTGAAAAGAAGAGAAAACTGCAAAGGTAAGGTTAAAATCAATTATTTATGTAGCACCCCTGTGGTTAGGCACTAAAGGGGAATACAGCACCTTAACATCAAGGTTCAGTGCCCTTTTGTCACAGGTGAAAGAGAGAGGAAATGCAGAGTCTTATATTAGATTGAGTAACATTGACTCAGCAGCCCCTACCTTCATATTCTTGGGACTGTTTATATAGTAGGTCCATAGGGGGGTGGAGCCTAGCTGAGCGTGAGACACGACGTGGTTGCCAGGACGACTGGGTGACAGTTAGGGAGTTAACAGTCAGTCAGTAAGGAGTGACAAGAAGAAACGAGAGTAAATTGATGACTGAAAGAAGGGCTAGAAATAACATAGGCCCGACATCCTGAGCGAGGGTACCCAAAAAAAAAAGAAAGACACAGGAAAAGGGGTAACCTAGACGGAAAGGGGACACTTTAGGTCTGGCGAGAGCCGGCTGAAGAGTTCAGGTCGACACCGGTATAAAGGAACCGAGGAGGTTTGTCAGGTTTATCCTCAAACCATTGACCATTAACCTGGGATCTTAAATAAGAGGAGTCCCGGTACCCATCAAGAGTCTGACTACTAACCCCAAGCCGAGTCCACGACACTGTTGCGGGATAGATAAAGAAATCGTGCAGTATCAGACCCCTGGAAAAACCAGTGACGAGACTAACGAGTGGGTTAAAGAGGGAGTCACAGAGCTCTCAGAGCAGGGACCGAGAAAGAGACATAGAAAGGTTACCTCACAGAGAGACTGTCATTAAATCTCCTCCGAAATTTGTGACCATTGGCCTTCTGGTAACCGAACGGTTTCTGCTGTGTACTGTGCAAAACAAACCAGATGCCAGTAAAAAGGACTTGTTTAAGCTGATGTGGACTCGGTGTGTCGTCTCTCCGCTGTTCGTCAGGACCCTGCGACGTTAGAGAAGAAGGCAGCCATCACTGCTCGGTCGCTTCCCTCCTGGTCAGCGACCCGCCGCCCTGAGGTAAATTAGCTTCACCTGTGGGGAGCTGAGAGATCTTAAGCTGCCGTCACCATCGCCTCAGAGGTCGGCCGCGGGCAGCGCTGGTGTATCCCACTTACCAGACACCACAGGTGGCGTCACGTATATCCCCAAAATCATCCCTGTACCCCATTCCACAGCCGCAGAGTGAGCGCCCAGGGCACGAAGCCGAGACCGACCACCTGTGATAACCCCATCGATAGTAAAATATCCGTAGTCCCGGCACCAGAGTAACCCCCTATCGAAAGCCCTGATGGTCGACTCATTTACATAATAGGATTGGTTGGCACTTCGGAAAAAAAATTGGGTTTAGGGGTTCAGTTTGGGCACTTGGCCTGTGAAAGGTTCGCCATGACTGTTCTAGGCGCTACCTATTCAGCTATATCGCTCCCTCGGATTAAATCAGATGAGAGTTTGTTCAGCTACCTTCGTGTTCACTGCTTCGTATCCCTCAATAGAAGTTTTGTGAACTGTGAACTGTTTTTTGTAATGAAATCTGCGTGTTTGTTAGATGATCTTCAAGTATCATCTGTTGTAGTACATTGTGAACTGCGAACCTTTGGTAAGTATATAAATAAATTTTCTACAATATACATACATACATACATACATACAGTACATACATACATACATATGAAAATTCTGAAGGAAAACCAGACCGCACTCGACCGCTGTGCCGAAATTCATTATTAGGACTTGTGCAGGATAAAAGGCAGGAGGAGATCCAGGTGCGGGTTCCTCACAAAGGGACAATGGCCTTTTCGCCTACAAATTAGGCTTCAACTGGTCCATTATTATTATTGAAAAACAATGATATGAGGTTTTATGCACAGAAAGAAAGGAAATTAAATAGAATAAATGAAAAAGAGACACAGTCGAAGGGAATATGAGAAGGAAAACCCAAGTACTTTATTATGTCAAATATTGATATGAATATGAATGAATGAGGTTTTATATGAAAACATCGTATTTGCGGTTGAGACCGTGAGGTTATAGTGTTTGAAAGTCATGGATCCAATAGGATTCTCGCTGTTTAAGTCTACGGACCCTGTCTCCCCCTCTCTTATTAGGTGCGACATGTTCTATCACCTGGTACCGTAATTGAGCAATAGAATGTTTATGTGCTATAAAATGAGCCGGTATAGGGAGCAAGATCTGTTTACACCTTATAGTGGATTTGTGCTGTTCTGTTACACATACAGTATATACACTGACTGGTCAGTGCCACCACATATATACACTGAATGTTCAGAGCCCCCACATATATATCCTCTGATTGTGGTCATAGCACCCACATATATACGCTGACTGGTCATAGCCCCCACATATATATATATATATATATATAAAATGACTGTGGTCATAGTCCCCACATATATACGCAGACTTCGGTCATAGTCCCCACGTATATACACTGACTGTGGTCGTAGCCCCCACATATGTACGCTGACTGTGGTCATAGCCCCCACATATATAGGCTGACTGTGGTCATAGCCCCCACATATATACGCTGACTCTGGTCAGAGCCCCCACATATATATCCTCTGACTGTGGTCATAGCCCCCACATATATACACTGAATGTTCAGAGCCCCCACATACAGTATATATACACTGACTGTTTTGTTCTTTTGCATCCTCCACTGTTGTTACTACCATGAGCAATACCTGGCTCATTGGTGGTGATCATAGACCGGTGGTTCCCCCCTTTTTTTTTTATTTAGAAAATTAACTCTTTCCTCCTTTTTTATATCAGCTACTCATTGGTATGGTCTGGTTTTGTGACCTGTTGAAATCTTCTTCTATGAATTGAATGAAGACATCTGATATAGTCGCATTGCAGTTTGAAGATCTGGATGAAGATTTCTTGCCTTTTATAGAGCAAATATTGACTTTTATTTTTATGTACTTACATACCATATGTGCCTTCTATAGTGATCTTACATCCTGGTGCTTTTAGTCATGGGTGTATTTTTCATCACCCTTTTGATGGCCTCTCCCTCCAATATGCCCCAGGTTTCCTATTTGGCTTTATTCTCTGCACCTTGGTTACGATATTAGTACTGATATATAATAGTGGCTTATCTGGCTACCTGTATGGTCTGATGTGACGTTTTGGTTTATTGTATGCGCGTGAGACCGTGTGGCTGTGTGCTCTTGCTCTGTTTCCGGGGTTACGCGTCCCCCGGATCAGGCAGGAGCGCCGGCTTCAGAGGTTATGTTACGGGGGGCTGTCTGATAATAAAACCCAAAGGAATATCAGACAGTCAGGGTCCACCGTGCAAAGACTCTGCTGCAGACTATGGCAGAGGATAAGGGGTATATAAGTGTGCCACTGTAAATAGTAATAGCACAAGTGCAGAGTGCAATACCTCTGTTAAACTCACAGAGGAATATAATTAGGAAATAAAGCAATTCCTCCCTTGCTTGAAGGGTGTGTGGTGTGGTATGGTCTCTGTTAATGGTCACAGAGATAAAAGCAGTGAGTGCCAAATGGCACCTACCTAGGTCCGTTCCTCTAGCGGTGCCAGGAGACGGACAGCAGCGTAAGCCGCACAAAGCTCCTACCTGCGTTCGCTCCACTAGTGTGCGAGGACACGAACCACTAGATATGGCACCTGCCTAGGTCCGCTCCACTAGTGGTGCAAAAGAGACGGACAGCAGCATAAGCCGCACAAAGCTCCTACCTATGTTCGCTCCCCTAGTGTGCGAGGATACGAACAACTGCCAGACGCAGTATAAGGAACGTTACCCTAGCGGCAATGTCCACCTACGAGTAGAATCACAAGGCCTAGCCGGACCATGTGCCTCAGGCACCTACCTATGTCCGCTCCACTAAGATGTAAGGATACGGACCGCAGCCGAAGCTGTAAGGTATAAGAACGCTACCTTGCTGGTAGCGCTCACCTAGCATAGACAGAGAGATGCCTAGAGGGATGTGCACAGAGCGTCTACTCTCATGCATGAACCAAGAGGTCTGAGCGCCGGGCGGCGTGCGTCAGGGTCTTATATAGACTCTGTGCCTCATCCAAGATGGAGGACACCAGAGCCAATCCGCTGCCAGAACGACAGCAATGGCGTCACGCTGGCCTATCACCAAGCAAAGCGTCACAAACACATGACTAGCGACCAATCGGCATAGAAAGTGTCAGAGACATGTGACCACGTGTCACAAGCACATGACCAGCGGCCAATCAGCTTAGAAGGTGTCAGAGACATGTGACCTCTTGTCAGCGATTATGTCACCCGCACATGTGCAATGGCTCCAAGATAGGACTTAGTCTCCAGCGCTTGCACATGTGCAGTAGCAAGAAATCCGAACATAGTCTCCAGTGCTCGCACATGTGCAGTAGCAAGAAAGCCGAACAAAGTCTCCAGTGCCACAGCAACCGTAACAGTACCTCCCCTTCAAGGGCCTCCCTCCCGGCAACGCAGGTAATCGGCAACTAAGTCGGGAGCATGGACAGCCTCCTCAGGCTCCCAAGAGCGATGTTCCGGGCCGTAGCCCTCCCAATCTATCAAGAAGAACCTGCGCCCTCTAACCATCTTAGAGCCAACTATGGCTCGTACCTCATAGCTAGAGCGAGAGGAATCAGAGGCAGGAGATTGCACTTCACGAGCGTGAGGTAAAATAGCCGGCTTTAGCAGTGAGACATGGAATTTGTCATGGATCCTAAGATGGACGAGTAACTTCAATTGGCAGACTACAGGATTTACCTGTCGAAGAACCTCAGGACCCAGGAAGCGAGGAGCAAATTTGACAGAGCTCACTCTAAGTTTCACATGTTTTGCAGAGAGCCACACAAAGTCCCCCGGAGAAAAGACAGGAGCCGGGCGACGAAACCGATCGGACACCGTCTTCATACGGTCCTTAGCTGCTTGGATCGACTCTTGAGTCCGATCCCAAACCTCTCTGGCATTAGTTGCCCAGTCGGCCACCAGAGGAGGAGGTAAGCAGCGGGAAACGGTACCGGTACCCTAGGGTGTTGCCCATTATTGAGTACGAACGGTGTCTGCCTACTGGCCTCAGCCAGCGAATTGTTAAGGGCAAATTCTGCCCAGGGTAGGAGGGAGGACCAGTTATCGTGGTTCTCAGCAACAAAGTGTCGAAGGTATATAATCATGGATTGATTTGTACACTCAACCAAACCATTGGTCTCCGGATGGTATGCCGAAGAGAGATTCAATTTGCAGAAGGCTACAAAGATCTCGCCAGAAACGGGAAGCAAATTGCGGGCCTCTATCACAAATGACACGATCTGGCATCCCGTGAAGCCTAAAGACATGCTTGAGGAATAGTTTGGCTAGTACCCTGGAAGATGGGATTCTCTATAACGGTACGAGATGAACCATCCGGGAGAAATGGTCCGTAATGACCCACACAAATCTATGTCCCTGTGAACACAGAAGATCACCCACAAAGTCCATGCCTACCACCTCCCATGGTCTATCTGGCACTGGTAAAGGATGCAAGAGCCCAGCCGGTCTCTGCCGTAACGGACGGTTGTGAGCACACGAGTAGCAGGAACCGACATATCTCTTGACGTGGCTGGATAAGTGTGGCCACCAACCACCTCTCGAGTAACTCTCGTGTCCGTCTAATACCAAAATGCCCACCCACCTTTGAGGTGTGGGCCCACGACAGTATATCATTCTGTCGATCCGGCGGAACAAAGGTCTTGCCCGGTGGGATTTGGTCTAACGTCACAGGGGAGAGCGTATGAAAAACCATGGAGGGAAGGATAAGACGAGGTTCGTCAATCTCTTCCTGGGTAGAAACCATAGAGCGAGACAAAGCGTCTGCCTTGTTATTCTTACTCCCAGACAGATAGTTGATGGAGAAGTGAAAGCAGGAGAAAAACAAGGACCAGCGGGCTTGGCGAGGATTCAGACGAATAGCGGTTTGTAAGTATGTCAGATTCTTATGGTCTGTATAGACCTGGAAAGGATGTTTCGCTCCTTCTAGCAAGTGACGCCACTCCTCCAAGGCTAATCTCAGGGCGAGCAGTTCCCTATCCCCAATGGTATAGTTTCTCTCTCCCGGTGAAAAAGTTTTAGCAAAGAAGAAACACGGCCTTTTTCTACCTACACCGTTCTTTTGATACAAGACCGCACCGGCACCCACTGAAGAGGCATCAACCTCCAAGAGGAAGGGCTTATTCTCATCGGGTCTTTGAAGAATGGGAGAAGTTGAAAAGTGTCTTTTTACTGCCTCAAAAGCCTGGGATATCTCAGTAGACCAGACTTTTGGATTAGCACCTTTCTTAGTCAAGGCCACCAAAGGGGCCACCAAAGTGGAAAAATGGGGTATGAACTGCCGGTAATAAGATATGAATCCTAAGAAGCGTTGCACCGCCTTCAAGGAATGAGGTTCGGACCATTCCAGGACAGCAGAGAGCTTCGCAGGATCCATAGCCAGACCCTCTTGTGAGATAATGTAACCCAAAAAAGGCAAGGATGACTGCTCGAATACACACTTTGGGGCATAGGAGGGGACATCTGTTACACACCAACATGGGTATGGTATAACCCTTCTGATTTCACATGAACCCGACTAAGTGGATCCTAGTGGTTTAGGAACCCTTTCACATGTGCACTGCGTTTGACTGGATTTGACTGTTTAGGATTGGATTTCCTCACACTGCAGTGAAATCCAGTCTCTGGGAAAGTGACACACCTAGTGTTTTTCAGCCTAGCCAGCCATAATTGTAATGGAATTACTGCCTTTTTGCATTTAGAGTTACTGACTTACGTCACCCTGTTACAATTAAGGTTGTTGAATATGTGTAACCATGGAACATGACTTAAACAGGAATGTGTGACTTTTTTGCTGATAAACGGTTATAATTTTCAGTGACTCTAGAGCTATATTGTGTGCTAGCTGCCTTAGCATGGCTGTAAAGATTGGGCTCCTATTCATTGCCCCAATATTTTACATGTGCAGTGGTAGTTCTCAAATGGTTAAGATGCTACAATGAATTGACATTATAGACACTTCAAGATATTTTTTTGTGGTGTGAACTACAGTCTTGTTCATACATTGACTTCTTGTTATAAAGTTCTATGATATGACAACCATGTGTATCCTATAATAATCAACACAGGAGAAATCAGAGGTTCAACCGCGGTGTTTGTCCTCCATTTTTGTGTGCATCATACGCTGTAACACTTCAATTTTTAAATGTTTTAATTGGGTTTATTACGAGTGTAATTTTGTATCAATAAAATATTTTTTTGTACCATACAAATATGTGTAATTACTCCAATTCTATTCATCTAAGAACTTTTCGAGTTTAGCAAACAATGAGTGCTCCCTTAACCCCTTCACGACCATGGACGGAAAGATCCGTCATGGTGCCCTGGGCCTTAACGACCAAGGACGGATCTTTCCGTCATGGCGTAATCGCGGCACCGGAGCCTCCGGTGACTGCGAAAAGTTAGCATAAACCGCAGATTCGGGGAGGAGGGGACCTGTACCTGACCTCAGGAGGGGTGGTGCCTCCTCCCCGGACCTACGGAGGCTGTGATTGGCTGACGAACGCCACTCAACCAATCACAGCCACTGTAATGTTCCAGCCACTTAAAGTGACTGAAACATTGAAATCCAGCCCTGGCCAGTGCAGCTATAGCACTGGCCATTGGCTGGAGCTGAGTGACCTCACTGGATCACCCTCCCCCAGCTCCAGTAGCTCTGATTGGAGAGATCGGCCTTGTGACCGCTGTCTCCAATCACAGTGGACCTGTTGCCGGTGACCGCCCCATCAGCTTCACTTCCCGTTCCCTGCAGCACGCCAGCACAGTGAGTGTACACAGTGCAATGGCAGGGCGACAAGCTCCGGTCCCATGCTGTTATGTGACCGGAGCATGGGACCCGGAAGTTGCCGCGCTGCCATTGCACTGTATGAAACCGGCCTCCTGATCCGCTGCTGCCCTCCGCGATCTGCCACCCGCACCCCCACACCTCCCGATCCACCGCTGCCTTACGCGATCTGCCACCCGATCTGCTGCCCGCACCCTCACCCCCACACCTCCCGATCCGCCGCTGCCCTCCGCGATCTGCCACCCGATCTGCTGCCCGCACCCCCACCCCTCCCGATCCGCCGCTGCCCTCCGCGATCTGCCACCCGATCTGCTGCCCGCACCCCCACACCTCCCGATCCGCCGCTGCCCTCCGCGATCTACCACCCGATCTGCTGCCCGCACCCTCACCCCCACACCTCCCGATCCTCCGCCGCCGCCCTACATCTGCCACAGTGCCACCGGTCCCCCCGATCTGCTGCCCGGCCCCTTTCCCTCGTGATCGGCTTCTCGTCCCCTCACCTCCGTGATGTGCTGCCAGCCCCCTCCACTCGAGATTGGCTGCCCGCTTCCTCCTCCGTTATGTGCTGCCCGGCCCCGCCCCCTCTCCGTTATGTGCTGCCCGGCCCCGCCCCCTCTCCTCCGTTATGTGCTGCCCGCTCCTCCCCCACCTCTCACCCCCGTGAACGGCTACTCACCCCCTCCCCTGTCACCCCCGTGATGTGCGCTCCCTCCCCTGTCACCCCCGTGATGTGCGCTCCCTCACCTGTCACCGCCGTGATGTGCGCTCCCTCACCTGTCACCGCCGTGATGTGCGCTCCCTCACCTGTCACCGCCGTGATGTGCGCTCCCTCCCCTGTCACTGCCGTGATGTGCGCTCCCTCCCCTGTCACCGCCGTGATGTGCGCTCCCTCCCCTGTCACCGCCGTGATGTGCGCTCCCTCCCCTGTCACCCCCGTGATGTGCGCTCCCTCCCCTGTCACCCCCGTGATGTGCGCTCCCTCCCCTGTCACCCCCGTGATGTGTGCTCCCTCCCCTGTCACCCCCGTGATGTGTGCTCCCTCCCGTCACCGCCATGATGTGTGCTCCCTCCCCTGTCACCCCCGTGATGTGTGCTCCCTCCCCTGTCACCCCCGTGATGTGTGCTCCCTCCCCTGTCACCCCCGTGGTGTGTGCTCCCTCCCCTGTCACCCCCGTGATGTGTGCTCCCTCCCCTGTCACCGCCGTGATCTGCGCTCCCTCACCTGTCACCCCCGTGATGTGCGCTCCCTCACCTGTCACCCCCATGATGTGCTCTCCCTCCCCTGTCACCCCCGTGATGTGCGCTCCCTCACCTGTCACCCCCGTGATGTGTGCTCCCTCACCTGTCACCCCCGTGATGTGCGCTCCCTCACCTGTCACCCCCGTGATGTGCGCTCCCTCACCTGTCACCCCCGTGATGTGCGCTCCCTCACCTGTCACCCCCGTGATGTGCGCTCCCTCCCCTGTCACCCCCGTGATCTGTGCTCCCTCACCTGTCACCCCCGTGATCTGCTGTCCGCTCTCCCTCACCTCTCACCCCCGTGATCTGTGCTCTGCTCACCTGTCTCCTCCGTGATCTGCGCTGCGCTCCCTCCCCCACCTCTCACCCTCCCCAATCTGATGCCTCCTTCATCTCCTGTGATCCAGCTGCCTAGATCCATCCTGTAGGGTAACTATCCCCAATCTCACCTCCCACTCCCCTTCCCACGCATCCCCCCCTCCCCTGCCGCTCCTGCATCCACTGCGCCCTCTCCCATCCGCCCCCACCCTATCCCAGCCGCCGTCTCACAATCACAGATGCTCCCTTTATATGCCGCTGCCCCCCCATCTGCCGCCGCCCCATCTGCCGCCCCCCCATATGCCGCTGTTTTTTTTTTCTATGCCATGGGGGTCTAGTTTCCAAAATGGGGTCACATGTGGGGGAGCTCCACTGTTTCGGCACCTCAGGGGGTCTCCAAACGCAACATGGAATACGCTAATTATCCCAGACAGTTTTGCGTTTGAAACGTCAAATGACGCTCCTTGCCTTCCGAGCCCTGCTGTGCGCCCAAACATTTTATTTCCACCACATAAGAGGTGTCTGTGTACTCAGGAGAAATTGCACAATACATTTTATGGTGCAATTTTTCCTGATACCCTTGTGAAAAAAAAAGCTACCTGGTTGAAGTAACAATTTTGTGGTAAACTTTTTTTTTTTTATTTTCACGGCTCAACTCTATTAACTTTTGTGAAGCCCCCAGAGGCTCAAAGTGCTCAATAAACATCTAGATAAATTCCATGAGTGGTCTATTTTCCAAAATGGGGTCACATGTGGGGGAGCTCTACTGTTTCGGCACCTCAGGGGCTCTCCAAACGCAACATGGTGCGGCTAACGATTCCAGCTAATTTTCTGTTCAAAAACGTCAAATGGCGCTCCTTCCCTTCCGAGTCCTGCCGTGCGCCCAAACAGTGGTTTTTCGCCACATATGAAGTATCTGCGTGCTCAGTAGAAATTGCCCAACAAATTTTGGGGGTTCATTTAATCCTGCTACCCTTGTGAATATGCAATATTTGAGGCTAAATTAACATTTTTGTTGCAAAAAGTAAAATGTTCATTTTTTCCTTCCACATTGCTTTAGTTACTGTGAAGCACCTGAAGGGTTAATAACCTTCTTGAATGTGGTTTTGAGTAGCCTGAGGAGTGCCGTTTTTGGAATGGTGTCACTTTTGGGTGTTTTGTGTCATGTAGACCTTTAAAAATCGCTTCAAATGTGATGTGGTCCCTAAAAAAAGTGGCTTTGTAAATTTTGTTGTAAAAATGAGAAATTGCTCATAAACTTTGAACCCCTATAACTTCCTTAAATTTTTTTTTTTCCCAAAATTATTCTGATGTAAAGTAGACATGTGGGAAATGTTATTTATTAATTATTTTGTGTCATATGTCTCGTTGGTTTTAGAGCATAAAAATTCAAAGTTTGAAAATTACAAAATTTTCGCGAAATTTCCGTTTTTTTTCACAAAGAAACGCAAAAAATATCGGCCTAAATTTACCACTAACATGAAGCCCAATATGTCACGAAAAAACAAACTCAGAATCACCGAGATCCGCTGAAGCGTTCCAGAGTTATAACCTCATAAAGTGGCACTGGTCAGAATTGCCAAAAATGGCCTGGTCTTTAGGGTCAAAATAGGCTTGGGGCTGAAGGGGTTAAAAACCTGAGCTCCCCTCAGTCTGTCAAAGAGCTCCGAAATTAAAGGTAACGGGTATTTGTTCTTTATTGTGATTGCGTTGAGACCCCTGTAATCTATGCAGGGACGCAAATCACCCTCTTTCTTCCGAACAAAGAAAAACCCAGCTCCCGCGGGAGAGACAGACTTACGAATGAACCCCTTCTCTAAACTCTCTCTTATATAGGTCGACATGGCCTCCGACTCAGGTATTGACAGGGGGTAAACCCTGCCCTTAGGTGGAACCGAACCTGGGATAAGGTCTATGGCGCAGTCATATGGCCTATGGGGTGGAAGAACCTCAGCACCCTGTTTGGAGAACACGTCAGCGAAATCCAAATAATGTGTAGGTATGGGAGAGAGATCAGTTGATGCAACTGCAATGACCTTAGGTGGTAAGGGAAGACATCGGAACTGACAATTCGAACCCCAACTAATAATACTGTCAGACTCCCAGTCAATTAGAGGAGCATGGGTCCGAAGCCATGGGAGACCCAGAAGAACATCGTCTATACCCTCAGGCAAAACAAGAAAAGAAATCTCCTCTATGTGACCCTGAGACAGGGAAAGGCGCAAGGGAACTGTCCTCAATGTAATGGAGTCAGACAACATAGTCCCATTAACAACACGGACAGGAATAGGCGCCTCTAACATGATAGAGGGAATATTGTGTCTCTTTACAAATCCTGAGGACACAAAAGTCCCGTCAGCTCCGGAATCCACAAAAGCCATAATAGGCCATGTATTCTCAGAGAATGAGAGCTGACCTGGGATACTACACTTAGAGGGTGCAGAAGACGTCTCTAGTAACCCCCCTCTAATGGTTACTAGGCCTGGGAGTTTCCCTGACGGCTAGGACACTTGTTGGCATAGTGCCCAGCCTGACGACATACGTAACATGTAGGAGGACCAGACCTGCGTAGTCTGGAGGACGTATGACCTAACTCCATAGGAGTGGGAGCTCAGATGCTGAGGAAGATGGTAGTGGACCCTCAACAATTGGAATAGCCCGATGCCTAGGGCGTGAGGAAGAGACCTCGAGTCTACGTTCCTTATGGCGTACGTCGATCCTTGTTGCTACAGTGATTAAGTCCTCCAGAGAAGCAGGGACCTCACGAGTAGCAAGGGCATCCTTGACATAGCCTGCCAACCCTCTCCAGAAGATAGGAATCAACACCTTTTCTGGCCAATCTAGTTCTGCCACCAGAGTTCTAAAAGCAATGGCATAAGAACTAGTGGATAACGAACCCTGAGATAGATCTAACAGTCTCAGGGCTGCATCATGGGTAACCTGCGGACCCATGAATACCGCTTTAAGAGCTTCAAGAAAGTCTTGATGTCTCAGAGTAACCACATCAGTGCGCTCCCATAGGGGAGTCGCCCAATCTAAGGCTTGTCCTGAAGTAAGGAGATGATAAAGCCTACTCTGGACCTCTCCGTAGAGAAGCGAGAAGAGTTGACCTCTAGGTGTATCTGACACTGACTAATGAAACCACGACATGATCTGGCATCGCCAGAATACCAGTTTGGCAGAGCAAGTCGAGGATCATGTGCAGATGTCACCATGGTCTGAGGTTTATCCTCAATAGTCTTGAGCCACGACTCAAGTACTTGTATGTAATGGTGTAACTGCTGATATTCTGCCATAACTGCCAGACCCTGGGCTCAGTCCTAATGTTACGGGGGGGCTGTCTGATAATAAAACCCAAAGGAATATCAGACAGTCAGGGTCCACCGTGCAAAGACTCTGCTGCAGACTATGGCAGAGGATAAGGGGTATATAAGTGTGCCACTGTAAAAAATAATAGCACAAGTGCAGAGTGCAATACCTCTGTTAAACTCACAGAGGAATATAATTAGGAAATAAAGCAATTCCTCCCTTGCTTGGAGGGTGTGTGGTATGGTCTCTGTTAATGGTCACAGAGACAAAAGCAGTGAGTGTGAAATGGCACCTACCTAGGTCCGTTCCTCTAGTGGTGCCAGGAGATGGACAGCAGCGTAAGCCGCACAAAGCTCCTACCTGCGTTCGCTCCACTAGTGTGCGAGGACACGAACCACTAGATATGGCACCTGCCTAGGTCCGCTCCACTAGTGGTGCAAAAGAGACGGACAGCAGCATAAGCCGCACAAAGCTCCTACCTATGTTCGCTCCCCTAGTGTGCGAGGATACGAACAACTGCCAGATGCAGTATAAGGAACGTTACCCTAGCGGCAACGTCCACCTACGAGTAGAATCACAAGGCCCAGCCGGACCATGTGCCTCAGGCACCTGCCTATGTCCACTCCAAAAAAAAACAAAAAGAAACCCCCATAAAATGTAATACTTTATTATATAAATTTCAACAAAGGTGCAAGTAAAAACAGGCTATTCATAGTATACACTTTAGGAGATGGGGCCCCGGGCCAAATTTCCCAAGTATCACCCTTCCTGACCGCGGAGGTTGGCACCCTTGTAGATGACGGATTGGCGCCCCCGCTCACCGAGGACTGGCCCTTATGACCCTACACTCAACCTGTAGGTGCTGCTGGTCTAATTAAGGGCCTTACAAAATCCACAGTGATATCATTACATTCATCCAGAATAGTATTCTTTACTCCTCATACCCAGTATATCATACACTTTTTTTTTTTTATATATATATATATATATTGATATTCGTTGTAGACTACAGTGATCAAACAATGATTAGGATAAAGGACAAGGAGTATGGATAATCATAGGACTAAATAGTCAGTTTTTAGGGTTATGGCCACATCACCATTCTCCATATGTGTATGCAGCAACAAATGTCCATCCGAATCGATGATAGAAAAAGGCCAGATGGCCAGTACTTAGTCACATTCAGCAGCTCATTGCCCTTGCCCGATGCGTTTCTCCCCCATAGCGGGCGATCATTTGGAGGTTCATCAGGGGCTGTCCACAATTAGACCACATCAAGATGACACACTGTAATGTCAATATATAAATATTAATATAGTAACCAAAAAACTCCACCCAATTCCGGGAATTACAATTGTAGACTCTAGTACTCACATTCTGTCAAAGTCATCCACAGAAAAAGAATGGTCCTCCAATGAGATAATTTTACCGACTGCAATAATAACAAATGTGCAAATTAGAACCCTCCATCTAATCTCTCCCATTGTTAACTCCCCATCCAGATAAGTACTTACTCAGGGATCATGCTGCTCACAGATAAGAACGCACCCTGGCAATACAATGGCTGATGACACATATCCAGCCCCATCACATGGTTTAAATACCCTGTGTGAGGCAGATGCTAATACCTCACTTCCTGATGGCAGGGATTATCCTATCTCTGCCCCCAACAGAATCCCAAGGACTATCCCAGTCTTATGGACCATGTGATCAATACCACACGCCACCCCACACTTAGTCCTCAATCATTGGGAGGCGTCCGTAGTCACTTCCGCTATCGGCGCCACACATATGTGTAGCGCCAATGCGATCCCCACTAAGCGATGCATGTCACTTCCGGTATCGTAATACAGACGCGTGGAACGCATATGCGTTCCACACTCTCTCATAAACACTACCCCACTTCCGGTAGTTAAATTCCGCCGGAAATTACGTAAGTGGAACGCAAATGCGTTCCACATTACACCGTAAGTGTCACCGCACTTCCGGTAACGGACTTTACTCAGGAGTGAGACAAATGGAACGTAAATGCGCTCCACGCCCCACTCCAAATATCAATATATTTATGGCAGACAAAGTGCTTGCAGGACAAACAATCTCATATTTATGCCCCATATCACATTTCAGATAGAGATATAGGTGTTATACTGGTCGTTGCTATTCCTTAAGGAAGGGATGTGCATCAGTATTAAAAAAAAACAAAAAACGGGGGGGGGGGGGGGGGGGCGGGGCGGGGATTATGAGTCTGGAGGGGTGAAGGAGGGATTATACAACACAGTGGAGGATTATGGCTACTAACCAAATATTTATAGGATATATTATTTTAAGATAATGACCTAATTCGCTTAGCACCAAATATTCAAATGTTAATAGATACAAAAAAGTGTAAAAGGGTGGACCTTTAACCACCCATGTGCCACACTACCACTCCGTTGGAGCGTATATTATGTGTATGCTGGATGTCAGGAGCCCACCTATACATTTTCTTTCAAATGAAACTGGCATAACTGAGCTGCTCGTTAAGACCCTCAGGATGAGTCGTCTGTAACCAAAAAATCCAACGCATTTCTCTCTGAATAATCATTTTGTCCCAGTCACCACATCTAATTGGGACCGGGATGTTTTCAATAGCCTTAAAGGACTATCCCTCATCCCACATCCCCTCCATGACAGCTATTTATATGACGGGCAATTGGGGTGTCCCTTTTATTTCTTACATCCCCAAGATGCTCACTAATTCTAACCCTAAACTGCCTTTTCGTTTTACCCACATAATTAAGTGAGCAGGTACAAGTACATAAATAGACGACACCCTCAGTCTTACAGTTGACAAAATTTCTGTTATTATATACTCTCCCTGTACTGACGCTAGTAATTTCTTTAGACGGGGTCACAAATTTACAAAAGGAACATTTTCCACACCTAAAAGTTCCCACCTCCCTCTGATCCAACCACGTTCTGTTTTTTTTGGGGGGGGTGTATAGACTATGGACTATATGATCTCTGATAGTCCGGCCTCTTCTGAATGTCACTGACGGTGTGTCTGAGATTGAGTTACAAATGTCCGGATCACTGCGTAGAATCCCCCAATATTTTTTCAGAATCCCCATGACTTTCATATTTTGGTCATCATAAGTTCCAATAAATCTGGTTTTAGATTCATCCTCATCTCTTCTTCTTGGGACAAGAAGCTTACTTCTATCGCTCTGCCATGCATAATTATAGGCTTTGTTGATGGTGTCATCAGGATATCCTCTCTGTAGGAACCGATTCTTCAGTTGGAATACTTGTTTATCAAAGTCCCTACTTTGAGAGCAGTTCCTGCGAAGTCTCAAAAACTGCCCCTTGGGGATACCTCTTTTTAATGGGAAAGGATGGAAACTATTCCAATGCAACAGACTATTTGTGGAGTTGGGTTTTCTGTACATATCCGTCCTCAGCTGCCCACTTTCATCCTTTTGGATAAAGATGTCAAGAAAAGGAATCATGACCAAGGAGAAGGCGGAGCGCACCACTAATACTGGAAAAAAGTTCGATAGGGTGCACACTGGTGCGGAAGAGGGAATTAATGGCAACAAGGAGAGAAAAGATTCCGCACAATGTAACAGTGGCACACCAATAATGTATTATATAGAAAAACCTTTATTATGGCACTCTCCGGTATGAATTCATACAGGGGCTCCATGATTCCAGGTCTGGAGAAAAGGAGATATAAGCAATAACAATGGCAAATACAAAATGAATGTTCATGCAATTAATAATAAATAATATAAAAAAACAAACTTTTTTGTGACTACTCAATAAAGGTTTCACTCGACCAGGCTGCTATTGGTGTCCTTACCAGCCTTTATAGTATTCCTATGGATGCACCTTATGTGTATCTTTCTATCTATCTTGTGATCCATATTCTTTAGCTGGATAAGCACACTTCATGTTTGGGGCTTATACACCGCTATATGCGGACTGTCTGTATGTTTTTCTGATAGAGTGTTTCCCTGTGTCTTTATCCATCCATTAGTATGCTTTGGCCATGTATTTTGGCCTTGCGATGAGCGGCCTTATTGTTTCTAATAATTAGCAAATAATCCTCCATGGAACGCCTGTATAACGATATAACAGTGTGTTCTTATGTGAACACTTTGTGCCATTTGCTTTCCGCTGCTATTTGGCCCTTTGCTCTCACCGTCCGACCCGTTCCGCGCATGCGCAGTGTAATGCTATATTGGAATTCTGGGCATTTCTGTTTGACCACACTGCGCATGCGCAAAATGGCGCCGCATCGCATAGAATATACCGGCCGTTTGATTTCACAGGTGTGTACATATGCGCTAATCTACACATGTATATATACTCCTTCTATATTGCACTTGGGCCACCCGCCCTGATGAAGCCGCTGCTGCGGCGACACGCGTCGGCTAACCACCATTGAGCACTATCTTTGACCACCCCCAGGCTACATTTGACTTGACTGACCTATTTGGGCTGGTGACTGGTGACTATTTACATCCTCCACATCTTGTGCTTTGCACTATGACTCTGTTACCTGGGTCATTAGTATAGCTTCTATTCCTTGCATCGTACCCCTAATCACATGGGTATTATTCCCATGTGTTAGTATTGGATGCTGCACACACTATTTCCTTAACAATTGGGTATACATAGGCTGTAGCAGTGATTTTCTACAAACCATTTACTCCACCTCGGTGTTTATTGTTACATGCACTATCATTTAACATTCATGTATTGGATAATATTGCTGTTACTCCACTATGAACATCATGTTGGGGCATAATTCTAAGGTATATTGATTGATATGTTCAGGGCACGTTACCCTTAAACACTGACGTAATACCTGCTCATTACGGTTTACCCTCTTAGGTGAAAATTGGATACTATCACTATTCCTTCGCCACATAATACATTGGTATACCGGTGCACATTTCCAGGGTATATTTGTTGCCATCTTTTGGCCACTATGCTTCTGGCACCTGCATAGTGTCCATCCCCTTGGTCTAGTGTGCTCAGTGCAGGGTTATATGTACCTTAAACGCCTGTATTATATGTGTCCCAGGTGTTTGGATAAATATGCTGCAGTTGCCTCCTTGTGCATAATATCCTTGCAAGGATATACCCTCTTGGTATACATATGCTAATACATGTTGGCACCAGTACTTGACCATCTCTCAGGTATCTGTGCGGTCTGGTTATACTCAGCGTCATATTATTTGACGCGCAATATCTGACATTGCACCATCTATGGGCCTGGTCTTTATCATTTCTCTTGATGTTGTACCGTACTCTGTATTGGAACTGATTATTATGATATTAGGGTGCCGGTCTTGCTCAATGGGTGTTTTTGTTCTTATGTATGTTTTTAACCCATTTTAAGATGTCTTTCTTGTGCAATAATAAAGGTTTTTCTATATAATACATTATTGGTGTGCCACTGTTACATTGTGCGGAATCTTTTCTCTCCTTGTTGCCAAGAAAAGGAATCATATCTCCCCCAATCTCATAAGTAAGCTTCAAGCCCAACTCATTAATATTTAGATGTTCCACAAAAGAGATGAAGGACTCACGTGTCCCAGACCACACAATGATGACATCATCAATATATCGCCCCCAGAAAGATATCTGGGGACCCCACAACGTATTCTCCTCATTGAACACCACAGTATCCTCCCACCAGCCCAGGAACAAGGTAGCATATGTGGGAGCACATGGGCTCCCCATTGCTGTGCCCCTGAGCTGGTGGAAAAACCTGGAGTCGAAAATGAAGTAGTTCTTAGTCAAAATGAATTCCATAAGCTTACATACAAATATATTGTGGGGTCCATACTGAATACCCCGAGACAAAAGAAAATATTCTATTGTCTTCAGGCCACAGTCATGGGGGATCCGACTATACAATGACTCAACGTCAATACAGACCAAGATCGCTTCCTTCTCTATTACCATCCCATCCATTCTCCTAAGCAGATCCATAGCATCTCTGATGTGAGAGGGGAGAGATGTTACAAATGGTCGCAGTATTTGGTCAATATATGTACTGACATTTTGGCAAAGGGCATCGATCCCCGAGACAATTGGTCGTCCTTTAAGGGGATCGAGTCCCTTATGCACTTTCGGTAATGTATAAAATGTGGCAAGTTTATATATATATATATATATACATGTACATACACATACACACACACACACATATATATATATTATTTTATTTTTTTAAGTTGACAGTCGTTCTTGATATTAACACTTTTTTTTTTTCTTTGGTGTCCATACAGCTTATTGCCTTGGAGACAGACCATCGCTGCTATATAGCTTGTAATCACTGCGCTGAAGCTGGACGGGTTTACGAGACAACATTGTGTTATTCCAATGATCATGGCCAGCTTCAGTGCAGTACAAAGAGCTTGTAAGCACTGCACGTTTGGCCACCCCTGCTAGACTGTGGTATTGATTGGTCTCCTAGGCGACACACTGAAAAGAAAAGTGTTAACTCAAGAACAGCTGAAAATTCTCATAAAAAACTTTTTTTTTCCTTCAAGCACTATTATATAATAAGCCGTGCATAGGTTGATGTGGCTCATTTTATTATTTTGAAGTGAGGGAAAGGTTATTCTGGGATAATTCTGGCCAAATATTAATGCTGTGTTTTTTATGAATAATACCTATATACAAGGCAAAATAAAAATAACGTACAGGCAGCGTATAATCCTGCCACACGGGCCTACATGATACTACCACACAGGGCCTGCCATAGTCCTGACATGCAGGGCTTAGGCTACTTTCACACTTGCGTTGAACGGTATCCGTTGCATTGCGTTGTGTAACGGATGCAACGGATGTGTTGCATATAGTGACACAACGGATGCAACGGATGCTGCAAAACAACGCAATTCGTTTTGATTTTTTTTTTTTTTTTTCCCGGTTTTACCAGCGGCAGACTATAGTGAACGATCAGCTGATCGTTCCCTGCAGCCGGCCGCTGGGTGATCAGCTGATTGCTCCCAGTAGCCGGCCGCCGGGTGATCAGCTGATCGCTCCCGCCCGCCGGGTGATCAGCTGATCGCTCCCGGCTGCCGGGTGATCAGCTGATCGCTCCCTGCAGCCGGCTGCCGGGTGATCAGCTGATCGCTCCCGGGTGATCAGCTGATCGCTCCCTGCAGCCGGCTGCCGGGTGATCAGCTGATCGCTCCCGGCCGCCGGGTGATCAGCTGATCGCTCCCTGCAGCCGGCCGCCGGGTGATCAGCTGATCGCTCCCGGCTGCCGGGTGATCAGCTGATCGCTCCCTGCAGCCGGCTGCCGGGTGATCAGCTGATCGCTCCCGGCTGCCGGGTGATCAGCTGATCGCTCCCTGCAGCCGGCCGCCGGGTGATCAGCTGATCGCTCCCGGCTGCCGGGTGATCAGCTGATCGCTCCCTGCAGCCGGCTGCCGGGTGATCAGCTGATCGCTCCCGGCTGCCGGGTGATCAGCTGATCGCTCCCTGCAGCCGGCCGCCGGGTGATCAGCTGATCGCTGTCACTTGCCGGCGCCCGGGCATGCCGGCGGGCGGGCGCTCAGCTGAGCGCTGTGACTTGCCGGCGGCCAGGCATGCCAGCGGGCGGGCGCTCAGCTGAGCGCTGTGACTTGCCGGCGGCCGGGCATGCTGGTGGCCGGTCATTCAGCTGAGCGCTGTCGCTTGCCGACGGCCGGGCGCTCAGCTGAACGTTCGGCCACCGCGAGCCAAAATAAAGTTTGATTTAAAAAAAAAAAAAAAAAAAAAAGAGCATGCGCAGTGAAATCCAGAGGATTCCGCTGCTCAAAATAACGTTACATGCTGCGTTCCTCCCGCTGGGCGGAAGCAACGGAGCGTCGCCCAGCGGAAGCAACGCAGCTCCTTTTGGTACAATCCGTCAACCATACAAGTCTATGGGAAACAGCGGAATCCGTTAACGGATTCCGCTGTTTCCCAAAAGGGCGGATTGTAACGGAAGGAAAATAACGCAAGTGTGAAAGTACCCTAAGGGTACTTTCACACTTGCGTTATTTTCCTTCCGTTACAATCCGCCCTTTTGGGAAACAGCGGAATCCGTTAACGGATTCCGCTGTTTCCCATAGACTTGTATGGTTGACGGATTGTACCAAAAGGAGCTGCGTTGCTTCCGCTGGGCGACGCTCCGTTGCTTCCGCCCAGCGGGAGGAACGCAGCATGTAACGTTATTTTGAGCAGCGGAATCCTCTGGATTTCACTGCGCATGCTCTTTTTTTTTTTTTTTTTTTTTTTTTTTTAAATCAAACTTTATTTTGGCTCGCGGTGGCCGAACGTTCAGCTGAGCGCCCGGCCGTCGGCAAGCGACAGCGCTCAGCTGAATGACCGGCCACCAGCATGCCCGGCCGCCGGCAAGTCACAGCGCTCAGCTGAGCGCCCGCCCGCTGGCATGCCTGGCCGCCGGCAAGTCACAGCGCTCAGCTGAGCGCCTGCCCGCCGGCATGCCCGGGCGCCGGCAAGTGACAGCGATCAGCTGATCACCCGGCGGCCGGCTGCAGGGAGCGATCAGCTGATCACCCGGCAGCCGGGAGCGATCAGCTGATCACCCGGCAGCCGGCTGCAGGGAGCGATCAGCTGATCACCCGGCAGCCGGGAGCGATCAGCTGATCACCCGGCGGCCGGCTGCAGGGAGCGATCAGCTGATCACCCGGCAGCCGGGAGCGATCAGCTGATCACCCGGCAGCCGGCTGCAGGGAGCGATCAGCTGATCACCCGGCAGCCGGGAGCGATCAGCTGATCACCCGGCGGCCGGCTGCAGGGAGCGATCAGCTGATCACCCGGCGGCCGGGAGCGATCAGCTGATCACCCGGCAGCCGGCTGCAGGGAGCGATCAGCTGATCACCCGGCAGCCGGGAGCGATCAGCTGATCACCCGGCAGCCGGCTGCAGGGAGCGATCAGCTGATCACCCGGCAGCCGGGAGCGATCAGCTGATCACCCGGCGGGCGGGAGCGATCAGCTGATCACCCGGCGGCCGGCTACTGGGAGCAATCAGCTGATCACCCAGCGGCCGGCTGCAGGGAACGATCAGCTGATCGTTCACTATAGTCTGCCGCTGGTAAAACCGGGAAAAAAAAAAAAAAAAAAATCAAAACGAATTGCGTTGTTTTGCAGCATCCGTTGCATCCGTTGTGTCACTATATGCAACACATCCGTTGCATCCGTTACACAACGCAATGCAACGGATACCGTTCAACGCAAGTGTGAAAGTAGCCTTACATGGTTCTGCCACGCAGTTCTTACATGGTCCCGCCACGCAGGGCTTACATGGTCCTATTATAAGGGACTATATACTATACGACGGTGTACATACCATAACACCATTCAACTCCGCTGCCGTGTGGTCATTATGAAAGAGGCCTGGTTGAACTTGGCATTACTTCCCTCACTTCAGACTCTGTAGAGGTCTCCTCCACAACAATGCTATCGCACAGGTCTGGCTCTGGAGTCATTGCTCCTGTTTAAAAACAGTTTTTAATTAAAAACAACATTTTAGTGAAAGTTAAATCGCAAGGGATCATGTAGGTGTGTTATTACTTATACCTGCCCCAACATGATCTTCCAAACACATGAATAGTTTTATGTTCAGTGCTGTTTAGCTGTGTACCTGTGAAGCTCCCAGCGTTACCAATGTACATAGTAACCTCCAGAAAAGTATATGCAGTATCTATGTACGATGTATCAGCAAGTCACATTAAACACTCACTTTCTAAACTAAATTCTCATCCGATATAATCCAATTAAAAAGTTGTTCCCAAGTTACTGCTTTTATGATATTATCCAGAGCTGCATTCATAATTCTGCTGGTTATTAGCAACTTCAATCCATTCAGCTCAAATTAAAAGTGTTGTTGTTTTCAACAGTATATGGTGTAAACGTGGAGCTGGCAAGAAATAGCCGCTGCGAATCCTGCAGAATTATGCATGCAGCTCCGGAGTGTAATACAGGCTGACTCTGCATCAGTGCAAGATAAGAAATGTAATATGTATACTCAACTCTATTTAGATTAAATAATTATAATTATTCATATATACTAATAGAAATAACACAGGTATGCAAAATTTAGGTTTATGAAAATTGTTTCAAGTCCAATTACTGATCCTTCTGTTTTCTCATACCCTGATTTAAAAAGAAAAAAAAGAATCACGTCTTCTATTTTTAACCATGGTGAATGGATTTTGCACAAAATGCACGTGAAATTACGTACAAGCGGGATGAACAGACTTTTTATTGTAGCCAAAAATGTGCACTATTGTATGTATGTACCGCCCCGCGCTCGGATCCAGGCTCGTTTGTGGGTGGCTGCGTCTGGTCCCCCACTCGGGTTGGTGGTCTCCGCCTTTCTCCTGCACCTTCTGTGTAGCTGTGGACATCCCGTGCTTCAGCAACGGGAGTCCGCTCCCCAGCGTTGTGTGTCGGGAGAGCCCGTTTGCCCGCAGACGCTGGCCCGTGGGATCTCTCTGCCTGAGCGGTGTCTTTTTATCCCCCTCGGTGGGCTGTTGTCTTCAGTCGGGACTTGGGTGGGAAAGGACCTAAAGTCCAGACCTCAATCAGTTAATTAACGGGGTCCAGTAGGTTCGGGACCGCAGTCTGAGTACCCCCCTTTGTGCTCCGGTTTCCAGTCGGTTCCCCGGTTCGGTACCTGCAGGCCACTACCCTGCCCCGGTCCCTTACTGTTCCACCAAGCCGTCTCCCCGGCTCCTGCAGGCTGAGGCCACCGTTTGCCTCCTAGCCAGGGGTGACTGGGCTCCGACCCAGACACCTGAAGTTAGACTGGGGCAGACCTGGGCACAGGTCTGCCTCTACACTTGAACTTCACTACTCCACTCTCAAGACTCAACTCCTCTCCTCAGACTCAACTCCCTGGTTTTTCCTTCCTCAGCACCTGTGAACTCCTTGGTGGGCGTGTCCAACTGCCTGGCTCCGCTCCCTGGTGTGTACATCAAATCCTGAGGGAGGTGACTAGGGTTTTAGGTTGGCTGATGACACCTTTTTAGAGGACGGTTGTTTGTGCAAGGGCCTACCTGTGACTACTTGGCTAGTCCAGGGCGTCACATGTACAGTATGTATGTATGTATGTATGTGCATATATATAATATATATAAATTTATTGAACATTCATTCTGCAAATTAATTCAAACTCTTGCGCCTTTACCTATTCTCTTCCAAGCTTCATTTGATACTTTCCTTTTCTAGAAGGCTGCAGATCTTCTCCGTGAAGCATTCGTCCCCCATCATCTTCACATTCCATCTGTCGCGGGCGGGAAGGGGACGCTGCGCTCACCCACTGCTCGGGTCCGGCTGCTGCTTGGTGGCTCGAGCGGTGGGCCGGATCCCGGGGAGTCGAGCGGCGCTCCTCGCCCGTGAGTGAAAAGGGGACTGGTTTGGTTTAGGGATATTGTCCGTGACGCCACCCACGGTTGTGGTGAGGTTGTGGCACCACCGCTGCTCTGGACGGGGATCCCGGGAGCGGTGTCAGGGAGCAGCTTGGATGTTGTTTCTCCCCTCCGTGGGTAGGGGGGTTGGCTGTCCCGGGGCCCGGTGAGGGAGGGATGGCAGGCGGGTTACGGGGCCTGGTGAGGTGCAGGGTCGCGGGGGCAGCGCGGTGCCGCACGGCACGGTGGTACTCACTCAGCCAATGATGAATGCAAAGTCTCTGGTAAAGCAAATGGCTGGATGGACGGGTCCCACAGACGGCTGCGGTAGTTCTCCCGGTAGGTTGGCGGTGACTGCCTTTCCCTGCACCTGTGTTACGTTCACGGTTCCAATGGCTTCCCACCGGTAACCCGCTCCCCAGCTTAGATGAGGCTGAGGGAGCCCGCAGGCTGTGGCCCTGGGAACTGTAGCCTTGGCGGTGACTGTATTTCCCTTCACGGTTTAAGCGGTTGCCTTCAATCGGGTCTTGACTGCTTGGAAACCCCGGAGGTTCCCTTCGCTAACGGATTTGACCGGTTTTACGGCGATTCCTAGCCTGGTCGGGGTCCGTAAGCCCTGCCGAATGGTGCTGGCTTCTCTTCGCTCCCCGATCCGGTACCGGCGGGGCACCGCCCGTCCCCGGTCCTTACGGTTTACTTCAATCAGCCTCTCCTGCAGACGGTCACCACCGTCTGCCAACCTTGCTGTATGTGCCCAGGCCACGCACCCGGACACGGTCAGTCTCCTCCACTACCACTTCACTTCACCACTCCTCAACTCAACTCTATCTCTCCACACTGACTTCCTTTTCCCGCCTCCAGGACTGTGAACTCCTCGGTGGGTGGGGCCAACCACCTGGCTCCACCCCCTGGTGTGGACATCAGCCCCTGGAGGGAGGCAACAAGGATTTTTGTTTGACTTCGGTGTGCCTAGCCGGGGTGTGGGGTGTGTTGTTGTAGTACCTGTGACGTCCTGGCTTGTCCAGGGCGCCACACATCTACCTTGGTATTGTCATTCCATCTCCTTGATATACTGATCAAATATTTCTCCTTGCTCTTCGCTAACGGCACCAAAGTTTTCAAGAAACTTCAAATTCATCAAATAACCCGAGGCTTTAAAGCATTTCCCCATATTCTCCATGATAGGACTTAAATTTTGGATCTTTGTTATTAACTAGACCTTTCTTCACGACTTCTTTAATAGAATCCCAAGCCCTTTTCTCAACATCTTTCATTTTTTATTTCAAACACATCGTCCTTCATGATTTTCCGTATATCCGAATCCACAAAATAGTCTTCCTTCAGTTTTGCTTTGGACAGTCCCTGAACTTTGTACACAGGTACTTAAGTCTCTCCTCACATCAAATTTGATGTTCTTTGCCAGTTTGTCCTGAGGAAGAGAGCTGAGTCTCCTGAAACGCGTTGACCTCTGCATGACATAAAGCAACATAATCTTAAACCTTCATGATCATTTGGTCATTGGCGCGGCTTTGAAACCCATCTCTACTACTTTGTTATCCGCCAATGTGGGGACTGCTGCCGTGGCTTGGAGTTACCTGCTTTTACAGGAGTTGTGACTTTCACAATCCCTATTGGTGAGTAGGATTGCTCATTTCTAAACCCCGTATCTATTGGGGTAAGACCCTATTTGCGCTTCTTTTTCCACAGTTTCTCTCACTCAAGTCCTGGTTGCAAAGATGTTCTTGTTGGCCAACTTTTTTTGGCTGCAGTGATGAGTCCTATGCCGGCTGTCCCATTCACATAAAAAGCATGGAGACTTTTTGTATCCTCCTTGCTGCCCAAGGAGCGAAGAGAGAACTTTTAGTTCACCACATATTGCTCATCATTGATACTCATAGTTGAGTTTCTTGAGAATAAGGTCTAAATTCTCATAGCTTTCCTTCAGGTGTATCGAATTCCCTACGGGCATACTGAAGTATACTGGCCACCATTGTTCAGTAGAAGCTTTCAGATTTTGGGGGGATGAAACAATAGTCTCCCATCACTCGTATTGTACGCCATGTTAAAAAAAAATTTCAATCAGCCCAGGAACATCACTACAATATACTAAAACACTGTCTTGAGAACATATGGAAGGAATTCCTTTTGGAATCCGATGGAATTCTATTCTATTGGAAGCCTATGGAGTCAGTGTTTGTGAAAAAACTGTACGTGATGGATTTTTCTTGATATTTTTATTGAGTTCAGTGATCAAAGGTATATAAAAATCACTTCTTACTTTTCAAACAATTTTGCCCTTGCGGACCTGTGTAATTATTATAAAAACTATATTATACGTATGACTCTCGTAGTTGCCGCCATAGGGGAAGAGGAGGTGACCAGAGTTGCAGAGCGGAATTTGTCATTAGGCCTTGTACATTGGTCATAACATATGGAGTTCAGTACTGCAACCAAAAACCTAATCTCTGCTACCCTTCCACACCCTCCAGACTCATAATCACCCCCCTCCCCCCCCTTTTTTTTTTTTTTTTTTTTTTTTTAATACTGATGTACATCCCTTCCTTAAGGAATAGCAACGACCAGTATAACACCTATATCTCTATCTGAAATGTGATATGGGGCATAAATATGAGATTGTTTTTCCTGCGAGCACTTTGTCTGCCATAAATATATTGATATTTGGAGTGGGGCGTGGAGCGCATTTAAGTCCCATTTGTCTCACTCCTGAGTAAAGTCTGTTACCGGAAGTGCGGTGACAGTCACGGTGTAATGTGGAACGCATTTGCGTTCCACTTACGTAATTTCCGGCGGAATTTAACTACCGGAAGTGGGGTAGTGTTTATGAGAGAGTGTGGAACGCATATGCGTTCCACGCGTCTGTATTACGATACCGGAAGTGACATGCATCGCTTAGTGGGGATCGCATTGGCGCTACACATATGTGTGGCGCCGATAGCGGAAGTGACTATGGACGCCTCCCAATGATTGAGGACTAAGTGTGGGGTGGCGTGTGGTATTGATCACATGGTCCATAAGACTGGGATACTCCTTGGGATTCTGTTGGGGGCGGAGATAGGATAATCCCTGCCATCAGGAAGTGAGGTATTAGCATCTGCCTCACACAGGGTATTTAAACCACTTGATGGGGCTGGATATGTGTCATCAGCCATTGTATTGCCAGGGTGCGTTCTTATCTGTGAGCAGCATGATCCCTGAGTAAGTACTTATCTGGATGGGGAGTTAACAATGGGAGAGATTAGATGGAGGATTCTAATTTGCACATTTGTTATTATTGCAGTCCATAAAATTATCTCATTGGAGGACCATTCTTTTTCTGTGGATGACTTTGACAGAATGTGAGTACTAGAGTCTACAATTGTAATTCCCGGAATTGGGTGGAGTTTTTTGGTTACTATATTAATATTTATATATTGACATTACAGTGTGTCATCTTGATGTGGTCTAATTGTGGACAGCCCCTGATGAACCTCCAAATGATCGCCCGCTATGGGGGAGAAACGCGTCGGGCAAGGGCAATGAGCTGCTGAATGTGGCTAAGTACTGGCCATTTGGCCTTTTTCTATCATCGATTGGGATGGACATCTGTTGCTGCATACACATATTTAGAATGGTGATGTGGCCATAACCCTAAAAACTGACTATTTAGTCCTATGATTATCCATACTCCTTGTCCTTTATCCTAATCATTGTTTGATCACTGTAGTCTACAACGAATATCAATATATATATATAAAAAAAAAAAAGTGTATGATATACTGGGTATGAGGAGTAAAGAATACTATTCTGGATGAATGTAATGATATCACTGTGGATTTTGTAAGGCCCTTAATTAGACCAGCAGCACCTACAGGTTGAGTGTAGGGTCATAAGGGCCAGTCCTCGGTGAGCGGGGGCGCCAATCCGTCATCTACAAGGGTGCCAACCTCCGCGGTCAGGAAGGGTGATACTTGGGAAATTTGGCCCGGGGCCCCATCTCCTAAAGTGTATGCTATGAATAGCCTGTTTTTACTTGCACCTTTTTTGAAATTTAGATAATAAAGTATTACATTTTATGGGGGTTTCTTTTTGTTTTTTTTTGACGTTAATACCCCTTGATGTATTTATATAAGGTTGTCTATGTCCACTCCACTAAGATGTAAGGATACGGACCGCAGCCGAAGCTGTAAGGTATAAGAACGCTACCCTGCCGGTAGCGCTCACCTAGCATAGGCAGTGAGATGCCTAGAGGGACAAGCACAGAGTGTCTACTCTCATGCATGAACCAAGAGGACTGAGCGCCGGGCGGCGTGCGTCAGGGTCTTATATAGACTCTGTGCCTCATCCAAGATGGAGGACACCAGAGCCAATCTGCTGCCAGAATGACAGCAATGACGTCACGCTGGCCTATCACCGAGCAAAGCGTCACAAGCACATGACCAGCGACCAATCGGCATAGAAAGTGTCAGAGACATGTGACCACGTGTCACAAGCACATGACCAGCGGCCAATCAGCTTAGAAGGTGTCAGAGACATGTGACCTCGTGTCAGCGATTATGTCACCCGCACATGTGCAATGGCTCCAAGATAGGACTTAGTCTCCAGCGCTTGCACATGTGCAGTAGCAAGAAATCCGAACATAGTCTCCAGTGCTCGCACATGTGCAGTAGCAAGAAATCCGAACATAGTCTCCAGTGCCACAGCAACCGTAACAGGTTATGTGGGATGGAAGCGTGTAGTAATGCACGCCCCTTTCCCAGCCTGGCTTTGAGTGGCGGGGCGTGGTTAGGGGGCTGACGCGTCCCCCGGACCACGTGGGGCCCTTGGGCTTGGTAGCGCATCATGATGCACACACGTCACATCATATCTTGGCGGCCATTGGCAGAGACGTCTGCCATTTGACGTAATTGCACCAGTAGTAAAGGAGAGGCTGAAGCCGTATAACGGATGACGACTTCCGGTTCAGCGGGCACTAAGGAGATACACCTTCCTTTAGTTACTGTGGCTTCTGTGTCCCTGATTTATATTATTTGCCTGGTACTGGCTGTTTCCGGGGTCGGCGGCTGGATGTTCGGGCCATCCTGATGACTTCCGGTGCGGTGGTTACCAGGGAAATGCGTCCTTAACCACCGCACGGAATCCTTTGTAACGTATTACACACGTCACTTCCGGCCTCCGTACACCTGCATCACATGATGTCATTATAAGAGGGCTTTTTAAAGGGGCCTCCGGCTCTAGACTCACCACTTAGGCTCCCCACCTTGAAAAAGCTAAACCTATCCGCGAAACGCACATCGATGGAGATCCTGGGCGTTGATTAGGGAATTCATTTGCTAAAAGGGACTGTATTCGGGCTGCTGGCACCCTAGGCACACCTGTGGATTCTGTCATCTTACACTTGCATTTTAGGTAAGAGAAGCAAACTCTATTCTGTGCCTCCTAACAAGGTACCCCACTGGCTATGTAATTCTAACTGTGATTTTACTATAGTTGGTGCCTGACTTTGTAGCCATCATGGTCTCTCCCTGCTATTAGCTGGAGATTCCATGATGACTCATCTGCCCTACTTTTCCTATACAGCCCCTATTTTTCACCTTTATCGCCTCCCTTAGTCCTGATTGTACTCCTGGCTAGTCCTTATCTACCCCTTTTCCCAATATTTATTGGTCAGATTCTTATGTAATATTATGGACTGCAATTTATCATGATTATGGGACTATGGTTATTGCATCCCTATTTGTTTGGTAGTATACCCCTTTTTAACCATATCTTGTTGTGTTTGTCTTAATAAAGTATGGATTTTGCACTTTACTCTTGTTCTCCTGTGTTTGACTGAATATATATCCTCTGACTGTGGTTAGAGCCCCCACATATACACACTGACTGGTCAGTGCCACCACATATATACACTGAATGTTCAGAGCCCCCACATATATATACACTGACTGTGGTCATAGCACCCACATATATACGCTGACTCTGGTCATACTGCCATATACTGCACCGTTACTGAACTGCCGGTAGATGTGGACAGATGCAGACACAGTGCAGTCCGTGCATCCGGGTGGCTGTTGCGTGAGCAGAAGACAGACTGCAGTGGCGTCACACGGAACTGCTTCCGTGCGTCTTCCATGGAATTGGTGCACACATAAACTTGTATACAGTCATGCTCCGTTATTAGTGAACAAAATAGGACTTGTTAAGAATAACGGAACGGACATACGGCATCTGTAGGTTTTTTAATTTATTTTTTTGGGGATTGGATGCACACGGAAGTTCAACCGTGTGCCATTCGATCCTACAGGAAACACACTGAAAAGATGGGACTGTCAGTGGGTCTAAACAATTCCACTAGTTTAGGGATGTCAGGGCACGGATGTGTAACACACTACTGCCAGCATTATGCGTTCCGCATTAAAGCGCGGAAGGATTAGAGTTATCATACCCGGCTATGCTGGCTTGCACCTTGGCTCCTCCCAGACCGTGGGATGAGTAGGTGACGTAGTGGATGTGTGCCCTGGTACCCGCCCCTTGGAGCGCGCGTAGACGCGGCCCCATGTGACAGGGGCGGGGCACACGTGCGCTCCAAGGTGGAACGCGGAAATGAACATGGGAGTGTAGGTGCCGCGTCTGCGTACTTCCGGGGTTACCCCCTGGAGCCCAGTGATGCGGCCCCACGTGGCTAGGGGCGGGCTCGCGTGCGGTCCAGTGTGGAACGCGGAAGTGTATGCCTGCACAATGTGGCTGGAAGAGGAATAGTAATCGGACACAGGCGTTAATCAATAAGGTAATTGGTAACCTTGTGCCCATTGGGTGACGCCTGGTCCTGGAGGACGTCTGAGGGGTTATAAGGGAAATCAATCACCTGGTGGCCCCTTTAGCATCATGTGAATCTGGCAGCATTTTGACTGCCACGGACTTATCATCCCACAATAGACTTATATCGGCCTCCTGATGAACCAGAAAATGGGGAAACGCGTTGAGGCAGCTTGAGAGGCAGCACAAGCTAAGTGTTATATCCCTGCTATTAGAATATAATCATTGTGATAAGGCTGACAGCCTCTTGCATCTAGAGGGTGACTGTGAGTTCCATATTGGCACATTATCACTTTATGGTCTGCACTGCACTTTAATTGATTTTTTGCACTGCACTTTATCGTCTTGGCTAGGGACTCACAGGGCCATAGTAGGGATAGCCGTCGAGGAGCGGGGGCGCCGCTGCGCAGAATTTAGGGTGCCAACCTCCGCGGCTAGGTAGAGCACAGGAGGGAGTGGATATTGTAGGGATTTTTCCCTCTTTCTTCTGTGCACATATTCATGTAATGTGGTGATTAATCTTTTAAATATCGAGTAATAATAAATGTTAAGTTTTAATAGGGTTTATGAATATTTATAACTGTCAGTGGGTCTGCAAAAAAACAGGAAGTGACCCGGACAGACGGAACGGACGACTGAATGAGCCCTTGGGGATATATTAAAAATTGATGATGGTAGTCATAGTTGTTTATTTAAAAAAATGATAAAAAATTGCAATGATAAGTGTAGTGATGAGGTCTTTGTATATTATGTTATTTTTTTTGTTTTTTCCACCAGATATGCCAGGCTGCATTATTAAAGATTGTGATAGTCATACCAAAAAAAATAAATTTAACAAAACAATAATTATGCATGTTTTTCTACACTATATGGATAGAATCAGACTGTGGCTTCAACAGACAGGCCAGTTTGCCAACATTGACACACTGTCTGAAAGAATCATGGCAGGTAAAAAGAACGACCAATTCAGAATGTGTTCTAAACACTTTGAGGAAGAATGTTACAATGTATGCATCTGAAAGAAAAAAAGGTGTCTGAGGGATTCTGCAGTCCCAACTATTTTTCCAAATCAAAGAGCACTTCCTCCGCCTTGTGGCTAGATTGTTTGAAGAACACAACTATTTTATTGTACACAAAAACATAAGTGATGCCTCAACTTCTACATCTTCACAGGTTCAGGTTATGGAGCAAAATTCAGATTGTAAAAGAAAATTGCCAACTAATTTGTTAAAGGAAATAACCGTTGCAGAAGGAATTAGTTTAGTTCAAAGGGATGCTTCCACAAATACATTTACATTACCAGGCACATTAAAAAATCGATGTACACATACAACCAAACAAATAATTCCAAGTTCAGTTCATCGTGGAACCAATACAACTATACCTCAGAAGAACTCATCAACTAACACCCATATTCTTTCTTCAAACGCTGGATGTCAGTTTCCTGATCCAAATGACGTGTTTTATAACACAACAATACCATAGATCATTTTTATCCCTTGCTAATCTCGACACCAGTGCAAAAAAAACCCCAACAAGCCGATTACTCTGGCAAAGAAATGGATGTCTCTTTGGAAAGCTCAAAAATATCTTCTGTTGATCTTAATGAAAGCAATGATCCTAAATTTGAGCCAAACTCTGAAAGTACCTTGAGAGGTTCAGAAAAAGAGGAAAGCGTTCACTATTGCAACAACGATAATATTGTAAGCCAAAAAACAATATATTGTATTTGATTCCTGTTTGGAGGCTCTTATACATAAAGTCCTTTGTTTTTGTGGTAGCCAAATTACTATTAATTTTTTTTTGTACAAAGGAACACATGTGTCTGTCCAAGGATTATGTACGAAGAGCCATAGTTTTGAATGGCATAGTCAGCCACTCTGTGAATGTACACCAGCTGGTCATTTGCTTTGTGCAGCAGCTATACTTATTACCGGTGCTAATTTTACGAAAATAGAAAATTTCTTTTCCACAATCGGAATTCAATTTCTGTCAAAAACTACTTTCTTTCGTTACAAAAAAAAAAAAATCTTTTTCCAGTAATAGATGTTCACTGGCAGAAGGAAAAAATGCAAGTACTACAGTCTGTGAATAGTCAAGCTATGTGTTTAATTGGTGATGGACAATGTGATAGTCCGGGCCATAATGCTAAATATTGTGTGTACACTTTCATGGACTCAAAGTCACGTAAAATTGTTGACTTTGAAACCATTCAAGTAACCCAAACTGGTTCTTCTGTTGCCATGGAAAAACATTCATTCCAAAATTGCCTAAATAGAGTTTTGGATGATGGTGTCAATGTTCATATAATTGCTACTGATCGCGGCATGTCGGTATTCAAAAATTGATGCGTGAAGATTATTCTGATATTGAACATGAATTTGATGTGTGGCACTATGCCAAGTCTATTCAATACAAATTATTAGCAGTGAGTAAAAAACGCAGTTGTGGAGATATAGCAAAATGGATATCTGCAATTAAAAATCATTTCTGGTACTGCTGTAGTACATCAACTGGGAATGTGGATCTTATGCGTGAAAAATGGCTAGCATTGCTGTATCACATACAAAATAAGCACAAATTTCCTGGTAAGTTGATAACAGAATGTGAATACAGAACATTAAATGATGACGAGTATCAACACCTTTGGTTGTCTCCGTCATCGGCGTCTTTTCACGAGATTACAACGATTGTAAGGGACAAAAAATTACTACAGGATTTTAGTCATTTGTCACGGTACTGCCAGACTGGTATCTTAGTGGTCTTCCACGGTTTTGTTTTAAAATACCGAACTAAAAGAATTCACTTCAGCTTTGATGGAATGGAGGAAAGAACAAAACTGGCTATTTTGGCACATAATATGAACCAAGAACGATCCCAAGCTACAGTTCAAAAAGTGAAGGCAAATTCTGATACTCATAGATCCTGTAGACACAGCTTGTACTATTCAAAGCTGAGCAAAAAATGGCAAGTAAAGAAAGTGTACACCGAAATGTCATACACACACTTGTTAAAAATGCTTGTTGATGTTGTGAAGTTATGCAAAAATGAACTTGAGCACAACAAGCATTCACAACACCAGATGCTGCCTAGAAACATTGCCAAAGAGCGACGTCCATGCAAAGTTACAAAAGTTCTAGATCACATTTCTCGTTTTTGCAAAAAAAAACCATATCTTGTTAGTGCACAACATTTGAAAATTAAATTTTTATTGTTGAAGTGCATTTATGCCTTTATATGTTTGCTAAAAAAAAAATCGATGACAGCAAAGATGGCGCAGCACAACATACCGATATTCAAATTACAACAAGCCATTTGTTTGTTACAACTATTTATTTCAATAAAAATCTTTACAATGTATATCCAGAATGATGAAAATAATACGCATTAAGAACTTTTCAAATATGCCATTTAGCTGTCGGCCATATCAGAAGCACAGTAGTCGACTACAGGGTGGAATCCCAAGTAAATTCCAGATTCTTCAGGGAACAGTTCTTGAACTTTTCTAACAGCACAGGCAGGAATCGGTCTTCTTTTTTTGGGACCCAGATACCCATGCACCCACATCGTGAAAAATATGTATGCTGCCTTCCTGTAATTCCCGTAACAAAATTGTATAGTATACAAATAACACAGTATTTATAGTTCAAAATAAAAGGTTAAGTTTTCATACCTATTATCCATTATTGGACGATCATTACCAAAGTTACGGTACGTTTCACATATTCTAAGTTGGTCCTTGTTTGTACACATTAAAGGTAAGAAGGGGGAAGCTCTGCTATAACCATGTAATACGTTGGTGCTCAGAAAAAAATGTATAACATAATACTGGTATTTCTGGCACGCATAGGAAAAAATATTTCAATATGATATTGAAGAATATTTTATTATCATATTCTGCAAAAGGAGTCAACCAAAATGCCAACGTTTCGGCTCACATTTGAGCCTTTTTCAAGGAATATATATCTAATAACAAAAATAAATATAAAGACAATATCAGTCAAAGGCAAACATAAAAAAATAAAGAAAAGAAAACAAAGTATATACAGATATGTGCACGGGTTACATTGTGCACCATAACCATGAATATATGGAATATCACACTTAACGATAACAATGTGTCGTACAAAAATCCTTAAGGAATTAAACTATGACATAGAATATATTTCATATGGATGACTAGCAGACAGTCTTATTGGTAAGTTGAAGATAAGAACTAGATATACAAGCACGAAATAGTAATATACAGAACATGGGTCATATATCTCAATGAGGACAAGGCTAGCTGCATATAAATTACTACTATACGGGTAATGCAGTGTAAGGAACACATACCAAGAGGTAGATAAGCACAAAAATAGATGCTTGGTAGAATATGGGCTTAGGATAGCAAATACCTAGGGAAGATGAAGATGACATGAGTATATAGCAAAAAATACTATACAATCCACAGTATGAGGTAGAAACATACCAGGGGATGGGATGAGGCAGGGGTAAGTCATAGGAGACCAGGGTGAATAGGTAATGGTGCCTGAAAGATAAATATTTGTAATGCTTAAACACGTAGCTCACACAAGGGAGAGGTGGGGGGGGGGGAAGAGAGAGCGTGGTGAGACAGAAAGTTACCTGGAACGACAGCAGGCTAAGTGCAAATGAAACTGTGTCCGGTGTGCTGGCTGTCTGGTAGCAGGGTGATGAATTAACTCGTGCCAGGACTCTTATAGAAGTCAGGAGGAGTAGTGTTTCTGGGTGACTGTATGGGTGTGTGCAGAAGCGCAGATAGGAGGAGATAGGGAAGGTAGAGAATGAGCATGCGTGGAGATACACTGGAATATACGCAAATGGCGTAAGGACGGCGTAAGTATACGGAAATAGTGTAGAGAATGAAAGTGTGAGCCTGCTGGATATGCGCATGCGTGAGTCAGTGTGAAACTACGTGGATGGAATATAGGAGCAATACGTGTGTGGGTGGGAGGATGTGAAGGTATTGGGAGGTAGTAGAGAGTGCTGGAGCAGTCCTGAGATGGCTGGATGGGGATGCTCAGGTCCAGAAAGAGTTATGTCTAAAGGGGAGAAAAGAGAAGAAATATATTAAAGATAAATGCTATAATAAACATGGTAGTATAAATCGCATGTAAATAGGCATAATACTGTGGAGAAATAGAAAAATAGTATAACCACGTGATCCATATACATATCAAGACATGTTACACGAAAAATTCGTATTCTTTGTTCAGACCAAGTGGTTCCAGGGTCTGTACACATGTCGTGAAATGTGTCGTGCTCTGTAATGCATGTCAATCATGGATCTTTTTCTTCCATGATTAGAGTTGTGTTATGGATACTGGTGCAACATACACACTCCATGTCTCTGTCACAGAGTCGTATTCCGTCTCTGTCACAGAGTCGTATTCCATGTCTCTGTCACAGTGTCGTATTCCATGTCTCTGTCATGGGGTCGTATTCCATGTCTCTGTCACAGGGTCGTATTCCATGTCTCTGTCACAGTGTCGTATTCCATGTCTCTGTCTTAGGGTCGTATTCCATGTCTCTGTCACAGAGTCGTATTCCATGTCTCTGTCACAGAGTCGTATTCCATGTCTCTGTCACAGTGTCGTATTCCATGTCTCTGTCTTAGGGTCGTAATCCATGTCTCTGTCACAGTGTCGTATTCCATGTCTCTGTCTTAGGGTCGTATTCCATGTCTCTGTCACAGAGTCGTATTCCATGTCTCTGTCACAGAGTCGTATTCCATGTCTCTGTCACAGTGTCGTATTCCATGTCTCTGTCTTAGGGTCGTATTCCATGTCTCTGTCACAGTGTCGTATTCCATGTCTCTGTCTTAGGGTCGTATTCCATGTCTCTGTCACAGGGTCGTATTCCATATCACTGTCACCGGGTCGGATTACATGTCTCAGTCACAAGCAACTGTGGTTAGAGCCCCAACATATATATTCACTGACTGGTCAAAGCCACGACATATATACACATATGTAGTGTGTGCAGTGCACATACCTACATAAATACATATATACAGAACAGATTTTTGGTCAGATTTTGTCCTTCACCTATTTCTCATTACTTCTATAACTATGAAAATTGAAGCTTCACATTCAAGGCATCAAACCAGCTGTACCACGGTGTTCAACTGAAGATCAGAAACCACAGAAGAGTGTCGGTGACTCACCCATCAGTAAGTATATGCCAATATAATTATGACAAAGACCACACATATATACATAGACTATTACACATACATACATATGTATATAGATAATTTCACTGTTGTCAGAGCCACAACACATATACATATACTGACTGTGGTCATAGCCCCCACATATATACACAGACTGTGGTCATAGCCTCCACATATATAACACTGTCTGTGGTAAAGGCCCCCATATACAGTTAGGTCCAGAAATATTTGGACAGTGACACAATTTTCGCGAGTTGGGCTCTGCATGCCACCACATTGGATTTGAAATGAAACCTCTACAACAGAATTTAAGTGCAGATTGTAACGTTTAATTTGAAGGTTTGAACAAAAATATCTGATAGAAATTGTAGGAATTGTACACATTTCTTTACAAACACTCCACATTTTAGGAGGTCAAAAGTAATTTGACAAATAAACCAAACCCAAACAAAATTTTTTTATTTTCAATATTTTGTTGCGAATCCTTTGGAGGCAATCACTGCCTTAAGTCTGGAACCCATGGACATTACCAAATACTGGGTTTCCTCCTTCTTAATGCTTTGCCAGGCCTTTACAGCCGCAGCCTTCAGGTCTTGCTTGTTTGTGGGTCTTTCCGCCTTAAGTCTGGATTTGAGCAAGTGAAATGCATGCTCAATTGGGTTAAGATCTGGTGATTGACTTGGCCATTGCAGAATGTTCCACTTTTTTGCACTCATGAACTCCTGGGTAGCTTTGGCTGTATGCTTGGGGTCATTGTCCATCTGTACTATGAAGCGCCGTCCGATCAACTTTGCGGTATTTGGCTGAATCTGGGCTGAAAGTATATCCCGGTACACTTCAGAATTCAGCCGGCTACTCTTGTCTGCTGTTATGTCATCAATAAACACAAGTGACCCAGTGCCATTGAAAGCCATGCATGCCCATGCCATCACGTTGCCTCCACCATGTTTTACAGAGGATGTGGTGTGCCTTGGATCATGTTCCGTTCCCTTTCTTCTCCAAACTTTTTTCTTCCCATCATTCTGGTACAGGTTGATCTTTGTCTCATCTGTCCATAGAATACTTTTCCAGAACTGAGCTGGCTTCATGAGGTGTTTTTCAGCAAATTTAACTCTGGCCTGTCTATTTTTGGAATTGATGAATGGTTTGCATCTAGATGTGAACCTTTTGTATTTACTTTCATGGAGTCTTCTCTTTACTGTTGACTTAGAGACAGATACACCTACTTCACTGAGAGTGTTCTGGACTTCAGTTGATGTTGTGAACGGGTTATTCTTCACCAAAGAAAGTATGCGGCGATCATCCACCACTGTTGTCATCCGTGGACGCCCAGGCCTTTTTGAGTTCCCAAGCTCACCAGTCAATTCCTTTTTTCTCAGAATGTACCCGACTGTTGATTTTGCTACTCCAAGCATGTCTGCTATCTCTCTGATGGATTTTTTCTTTTTTTTCAGCCTCAGGATGTTCTGCTTCACCTCAATTGAGAGTTCCTTAGACCGCATGTTGTCTGGTCACAGCAACAGCTTCCAAATGCAAAACCACACACCTGTAATCAACCCCAGACCTTTTAACTACTTCATTGATTACAGGTTAACGAGGGAGACGCCTTCAGAGTTAATTGCAGCCCTTAGAGTCCCTTGGCCAATTACTTTTGGTCCCTTGAAAAAGAAGAGGCTATGCATTACAGAGCTATGATTCCTAAACCCTTTCTCCGATTTGGATGTGAAAACTCTCATATTGCAGCTGGGAGTGTGCACTTTCAGCCCATATTATATATGTAATTGTATTTCTGAACATGTTTTTGTAAACAGCTAAAATAACAAAACTTGTGTCACTGTCCAAATATTTCTGGACCTAACTGTATATACAGACTGCGGTCAGAGCTCCCACACATATATAAACTAACTGTAACACATATATACACTAACTGTGGTCATAGCTGTGTATATACACGTGTGTGTGTATGTGTATGTATGTATGTACGTACATACGTACATAGTTGATATGTGTGTGCGTATGGATATGTGTGTGTGTGTGTGTGTATGTTCACTGTGCACTGCCATATACTGCACCGTTACTGAACTGCCGGTAGATGTGGACAGATGCAGACACAGTGCAGTCCGTGCATCCACGTAGCTGTTGCATGAGCAGAACACAGACTGCAGTGGCATCACACGGAACTGCTTCCGTGCGTCTTCCCAGGAATTGGTGCACACGTAAACTTGTATACAGTCATGCTCCCGTATTAGTGATCAAAATAGGACTTGTTCAGAATAACAGAACAGACATAAGGCATCTGTAGGTTTTTTTAATTTATTTTTTGGGGATTGGATGCACAAGGAAGTGCAACCGTGTGCCATTCGTTCCTACAGAAAACACACTGAAAAGATGGGACTGTCAGTGGGTCTGCAAAAATCCAGGAAGTGACCCGGACAGACAAAACGGACGACTGAATGAGCCCTTGGGGATATATTAAAAATTGATGATGTTAGTCATAGTTGTTTATTTAAAAAAAATGATAAAAAAAATTGCAATGATAAGTGTAGTGATGAGGTCTTTGTATATTGTTATTTTTTTTTTCACCAGATATGCCTGGCTGCATTATTAAAGATTGTGATAGTCATACCAAAAAAACTAAATTTGACAAAACAATAATTATGCATGTTTTTCCACACTATATGGATAGAATCAGACTGTGGCTTCAACAGACAGGCCAGTTTGCCAACATTGACACACTTTCTGAAAGAAGAATCATGGCAGGTAAAAAGAACGACCAATTCAGAATGTGTTCTAAACACTTTGAGGAAGAATGTTACAATGTATGCATCTGAAAGAAAAAAAGGTGTCTGAGGGATTCTGCAGTCCCAACTATTTTTCCAAATCAAAGAGCACTTCCTCCGCCTTGTGGCTAGATTGTTTGAAGAACACAACTATTTTATTGTACACAAAAACATAAGTGATGCCACAACTTCTACATCTTCACAGGTTCAGGTTATGGAGCAAAATTCAGAACGTAAAAGAAAATTGCCAACTAATTTGTTAAAAAAAATAACCGTTGCAGAAGGAAATAGTTTAGTTCAAAGGGATGCTTCCACAAATACATTTACATTACCAGGCACATTAAAAAAATCGATGTACACATACAACCAAACAAATAATTCCAAGTTCAGTTCATCGTGTAACCAATACAACTATACCTCAGAAGAACGCATCAACTAACACCCATATTCTTTCTTCAAACGCTGGATGTCAGTTTCCTGATCTAAATGACGTGTTTTATAACACAACAATACCATAGATCATTTTTATCCCTTGCTAATCTCGACACCAGTGCAAAAAAAAAACCAACAAGCCGATTACTCTGGCAAAGAAATGGATGTCTCTTTGGAAAGCTCAAAAATATCTTCTGTTGATCTAAATGAGAGCAATGATCCTGAATTTGAGCCAAACTCTGAAAGTACCTTGAGAGGTTCAGAAAAAGAGGAAAGCGTTCACTATTGCAACAACGATAATATTGTAAGCCAAAAAACAATATATTGCATTTGATTCCTGTTTGGAGGCTCTTATACATAAAGTCCTTTGTTTTTGTGGTAGCCAAATTACTATTAATTTTTTTTTTTTTTACAAAGGAACACATGTGTCTGTCCAAGGATTATGTACGAAGAGCCATAGTTTTGAATGGCATAGTCAGCCACTCTGTGAATGTACACCAGCTGGTCATTTGCTTTGTGCAGCAGCTATACTTTTCACCGGTGCTAATTTTACGAAAATAGAAAATTTCTTTTCCACAATCGGAATTCAATTTCTGTCAAAAACTACTTTCTTTCGTTACAAAAAAAAATATCTTTTTCCAGTAATAGATGTTCACTGGCAGAAGGAAAAAATGCAAGTACTACAGTCTGTGAATAGTCAAGCTATGTGTTTAATTGGTGATGGACAATGTGATAGTCCGGGCCATAATACTAAATATTGTGTGTACACTTTCATGGACTCAAAGTCACGTAAAATTGTTGACTTTGAAACCATTCAAGTAACCCAAACTGGTTCTTCTGTTGCCATGGAAAAACATTCATTCCAAAATTGCCTAAATAGAGTTTTGGATGATGGTGTCAATGTTCATATAATTGCTACTGATCGCGGCATGTTGGTATTCAAAAATTGATGCGTGAAGATTATTCTGATATTGAACATGAATTTGATGTGTGGCACTTTGCCAAGTCTATTCAATACAAATTATTAGCAGTGAGTAAAAAACGCAGTTGTGGAGAAATAGCAAAATGGATATCTGCAATTAAAAATCATTTCTGGTACTGCTGTAGTACATCAACTGGGAATGTGGATCTTATGCGTGAAAAATGGCTAGCATTGCTGTATCACATACAAAATAAGCACAAATTTCCCGGTAAGTTGATAACAATGTGAACACAGAACATTAAATGATGACGAGTATCAACAACACCTTTAGTTGTCTCCGTCATCGGCGTCCTTTCACGAGATTACAACGATTGTAAGGGACAAAAAATTACTACAGGATTTTAGTCATTTGTCACGGTACTGACAGACTGGTATCTTAGAGGTCTTCCACAGTTTTGTTTTAAAATACCGAACTAAAAGAATTCACTTCAGTTTTAATGGAATGGAGGAAAGAACAAAACCGGCTATTTTGGCACATAATATGAACCAAGAACGATCCCAAGCTACAGTTCAAAAAGTGAAGGCAAATTCTGATACTCATAGATCCTGTAGACACAGCTTGTACTATTCAAAGCTGAGCAAAAAATGGCAAGTAAAGAAAGTGTACACCGAAATGTCATACACACACTTGTTAAAAATGCTTGTTGATGTTGTGAAGTTATGCAAAAATGAACTTGAGCACAACAAGCATTCACAACACCAGATGCTGCCTAGAAACATTGCCAAAGAGCGACGTCCATGCAAAATTACAAAAGTTTTAGATCACATTTCTCGTTTTTGCCAAAAAAAACATACCTTGTTAGTGCACAACATTTGAAAATTAAATTTTTATTGTTGAAGTGTATTTATGCCTTTATATGTTTGCTAAAAAAAAAATCGATGACAGCAAAGATGGAGCAGCACAACATACCGATATTCAAATTACAACAAGCCATTTGTTTGTTACAACTATTTATTTCAATAAAAATCTTTATAATGTATATCCAGAATGATGAAAATAATACGCATTAAGAACTTTTCAAATATGCCATTTAGCTGTCGGCCATATCAGAAGCACAGTAGTCGACTACAGGGTGGAATCCCAAGTAAATTCCAGATTCTTCAGGGAACAGTTCTTGAACTTTTCTAACAGCACAGGCAGGAATCGGTCTTCTTTTTTTGGGACCCAAATACCCATGCACCCACATCTTGAAAAATATGTATGCTGCCTTCCTGTAATTCCCGTAACAAATAAAATTGTATAGTATACAAATAACACAGTATTTATAGTTCAAAATAAAAGGTTAAGTTTTCATACCTATTATCCATTGTTATTGGAAGATCATTACCAAAGTTATGGTACGTTTCACATATTCTAAGTTGGTCCTTGTTTGTACACGTCGTGAAATGTGTCGTACTCTGTAATGCATGTCAATCGTGGATCTTTATCTTGCATGATTAGAGTTGTGTTATGGATACTGGTGCAACATACACACTCCATGTCTCTGTCACAGGGTCGTATTCCATGTCTCTGTCCTAGTGTCGTATTCCATGTCTGTCTTAGTGTCCTATTCCATGTCTCTATCACAAGGACGTATTCCATGTCTCTGTCACAGGGTCGTGTTCCATGTCACTGTCACCGGGTCGGATTACATGTCACTGTCACAGGGTCGGATTACATGTCTTAGTCACAAGCAAATTCCATGTCCTTTACCCTGTGTTGTCAACGATGTAGCCCGACTGTTAAATCCAATCTTTCCACTGGTTGAGTCACCGCCACGCTCATGTACTCGCACATCTTACGGGCCACGCAGTGGCATTGCTGCATACAGATACAAAGTATGTTTGCAAGGGCTCTTTTGAGTGTGTGGGTATATATCTCTAGATCCATATCTCAATATTTATACAAATATATATATATATTATAGATAAAATATCAAGCTACCTACCTTGTTGTGAGTATGAAAACAGTCGATGTATATGTAGTATGCCTCTGTCAACAGTCTTCTGTGCATTACCAAAAATAAGACAGTCTTTGGCTAAGTGCGCACTAGGCTTTTTTAGCGTTGTAGAGGTTTTGGTCAGAAAACTGCATGACTTTGCTTCACCAGCAAAGTCTATAAGTTTTCAATTTTTCTGTCTGCACAGTGTTTTTTATTTGCTGCGTTTTAGAGGTTCCCTACTAAAACGCATCATGTAAATTATTACTGTGGTTTTCAGTGTGTTTTTGACACATTGAGTTCAATGAGCTGTTTAAACACGCACTGACAAACGCAATTTGCAAATATTCCTGCGGTTTAGGCTATGTGTGCACCTAACCTTTTTTTTAGCTGCATTTTTGCACGTTTTTTGCCGCAAAAAATTACCCACGGTAAAAACTGCAGCAAAAAAGCATGCATTTTTAGCGCAATATGGTGCGTTTTTGCCTGCGTTTTTTTTTACTGTGTTTTTATGCTTTTATTTTAGCTGTGAACAATGCTAATAAAGATTGATGAAGAAAAAAAAAACAAGATCTGATGTCATTTTCTTTTTCAAGGACACTGTGTTGTGAATGTCAGTTATGCTTTTGCTGCTGTGAGGATCCCTCTTGTGGCCAGGAATGGTTTGGACAGAGACCAGGTGTGCTGGAGCAATGGGCGTTTCCATTGCTAACTCTCTGCCTATTTAAACCTTGGTCTGCTGGCAGTCTGAGCTGGTTCTCATTTGTTCTTTAGTTTTCCAGCCTTCTCATCTTGCTACAGACCCCATCTACCCCAGATAAGTGCTTGGTTCTTTCTTATGTTGTTTTGTTCTTTTGTTCTTATCTGGGTTTGTCATTTACTGTGGTTATTGTCAGTTTATTTGCATGCAGGAATCTTCCCTCTCTGTTGCTTAGCTGGGAAGCTCCCTGCAGCTATGTTTGGAGTTTTGCTCCTATAAGTCCATGTGTTTGTTGCTTCTTGAATTTTTAATTGTTCCTGTTTTCTGTTCATTGGTTTGACAAGAGCACCTGATATAGGACGGAGTTCAGATCGTGCGATCTGAGGACTTTTTGTACTCTAAGGTATTTGGATTTTTGTAGGGTTTTTCTCTGGCCACCATCAGCCCCTTTCCTATTTAGTCAATGGGGCCTCACCTTTGCTAATCTTACCATCCATCTGTGTATTGTGTTTTCCTATATCACCATAGTCTGTCGTTTGAACAATGCGTTTTATTATATTCATGATGAATGCCTCCAGTCTCCTTTGAGAATTTACTCTTGCACTTGAACTTTTCTTGTTATTTATTCCGGCAGCATATATAATCAGAGTTTTGGCAGGTTATGTATGTGCTTCTTTTTAACATCTCCCCTCTCGACCACATTATTCATTTATTGTATTTTCAACTAATTTATATATGTATTTTTGCTCACGTTTTGATACAACATAAACAAAAAACATAATAAAAAATATATATATATATTTCTTGAAGCAATCTTACTCGTTTTTCCTCCTGTTTTTGAACTTGTATTCTGAGTAGCTCAGGCACAGTATGCGGCATCCTAACTGAGGGACTGCATTACTCAGTACTTTATAGAGAAAAGGCCACAGGGGATGAAGGGGGTATAAATGTTTTGGAGAAGATAAAGATCCCTACTTTAACAGTGGCTTAGCTAGACACTTTAAACGAGAATGTCCCGGAGGAAGAGGTCCAGGCGGTTATAAAATCTTTACCTTTAGGCAAGGCCCAGATGGGTATACAGGGGATTTCTATAAAGTCATGGCCCAACAGATAACCCCCAGTTAGACGAGATGGTACAACGAATTATTGGATGGTTCTAATTTAGCATATATTAATTTAATACTAAAACAGGGGAAAGATCCCGAAGGCCTGGCATCTTTTAGACTAATATCCCTAATTTAACCATGATGTAAAAATTATCTTTAAAATCATGCCAAACTATTTGGCAGAGGTGCTGCCAACAATAATAATCCCTGCGCAGGTAGGATTCCTGAAGGTGAGGAGTGCACTTACGAATATCAGATGAACGCTGCTGGCAATAGATGCTGTGAGCAAGGAAGTTAATGGGTGGGGTAGACCGGCGCTGGTAAGCCTGGACGCAGAGAAGGCATTCGACAGGATTAAGAATAGGTGGATGGAAATGGTGTTGGACAAGGTGGAATTGAGGGATTCATTTAGAAACTACATCAAAATGATCTACACTGATCCCCTGGCAAAAATACAAATCTTGGGACATTTGTCGGATGCCTTCTCACTACAAAAGGGAACACGCTAGGGGTGCCCACTGTCACCATTGCTCTTTGTCCTGGCATTGGAGCCGCTGGCTCGATATTTGGAAAAGCACAAGTCATTTGAGGGGGTAACAGTTGGACAAAAAAGTTTCAAAGTCGCTTATTTTGCTGATGACATTCTGTTTAGGGGTGCCATGGATCGATACTTACCTAAGGTATTGGGATTTTTTGAGAAGTTCAGGGAATTCTCAGGGTTTGCATTGAACAAAACTAAATGTGAAATTCTTTACCTTAGGGCCAGAGACTGGCTAAGCAGTGCAGGGGACAAACTGAATAGGATCCCGCTAGGTAAAACAAGCATAAAATACTTAGGAATCAGACTAGGGTAGAGAACAGACTTTGTATATAGCTTGAATTTCCCTACGGTCATTGCTTAAATAGTTGCGGAGTTATAAAGGTGGCAGAACCTGCCCTTAAGTCTCTTGGGTAGAGTATAATTATTAAAAATGACAAGCTTTTTTAAATTGTTGTATCACTTACAAAACAATCCCAATGTTGCTAAAGCATGTGGACGTAAAAAAAGTCAATACAGCTATGAGAAAATTTATTTGGAAGGGAAAACGCCCCCGCATAAAACTGCAAACACTTATGATGGCCAGAGAGGAGGGTGGAACAAATATGCCAGATGTGAGGGGGTGTAACTTGGTGTGCATAGCGACACATATAATAGACTGGCTAAAAAATACCAGTTGGTACTCGGACATAGGCTAGAAAAAGCATTTACCCACCCTTGGGACATAGTATTATTACTACATGCCCCTCAGGGCCTCCTCACCCCAAGATTAAACACACAATGGTGTTCAGGGACACAATTGGACCCTGGAAAGAACTGAGGATGAAACTAAGTTTGCCCTGGAGAGTTTTTAAATATCTGCCAAAGTAGGGAAGACCAGCCTTTCCAAGTATAGTTGATAATGGCCTGCTACTAGAATAGAGAAGAAAGGGGATCCATAAGGTGGTGAACTTGATACATGTAGAGGAGCATAGGTGGTTCAGAAGTGAAGAGATAATAGACAGATATGGACTAAAAAGCCAACAAAGATTACAGTACAGACAGATAATATAGTCGATAATATCGGTGCGGGTGGAGGAACACACAAGGAGTAATAACATGTACAAATCCTTCTTCGATCAACGGACAAACCTATGATGACATCACTTTACAGAGAATACAGGGAGGTGTTTATTCAAAACCTAAAACAGTGAGATAGGAGATCTAGCCGCAGAAGTAGTATACAAGGAGCGAAGGTTCTGCATCATTGTGCTATAGCTTCAAGAATAACTGCACGGATGGGAGGAGGGTGGGGAAAGTTTCAATGCATTATGTTGTATACATTATTTTTTTTTTTTTTCTGTCAATGTAACTTATTTTAATGAGTGTAAACTGTAACCTACAGAGAACAAGTAACTGAATAACACATCTTACTGGTAACCACTAATAACTCTCCTATCCCATCCGGCTGCTCCTTCCTCAGTATTCCTCTCCCTCTTCAGCTTCCCCGTCTAGAGTCTATTCCCACTTCTTCGTAGTCCTTTTCCAGCGCGGCCAGATCTTCTCGGGCCTCGGAGAACTCTCCTTCCTCCATTCCCTCTCCCACATACCAGTGCACAAAGGCTCGCTTGGCGTACATCAGATCGAACTTGTGGTCCAGCCGGGCCCAGGCCTCTGCGATGGCCGTAGTGTTGCTCAGCATGCACACAGCGCGCTGCACTTTGGCCAGGTCTCCCCCGGGCACCACTGTTGGGGGCTGGTAGTTGATTCCGACCTTGAATCCTGTTGGGCACCAGTCTACAAACTGAATAGTGCGTTTTGTCTTAATGGTTGTGATGGCGGCGTTGACATCCTTGGGGACCACGTCCCCCCTGTATAACATGCAGCAGGCCATGTATTTGCCGTGGCGGGGATCACACTTCACCATCTGGTTTGCAGGTTCAAAGCAGGCATTGGTTATTTCAGCCACGGACAGCTGCTCGTGGTAGGCCTTCTCTGCAGAGATGACAGGCGCGTACGTGACCAGCGGGAAATGGATACGTGGATATGGAACGAGGTTTGTCTGAAATTCGGTGAGATCAACGTTTAAAGCCCCATCAAACCTCAGCGAGGCAGTGATGGACGACACGATCTGCCCAATGAGACGGTTGAGATTTGTGTATGTTGGACGTTCAATGTCCAAGTTACGGCGACAAATATCATAAATAGCCTCATTGTCCACCATAAAGGCACAATCTGAATGCTCCAGCGTGGTGTGTGTGGTCAGTATGGAGTTGTATGGCTCCACCACCACTGCTGTGGACACTTGCGGTGCTGGATAGATTGCAAACTCAAGCTTGGACTTCTTGCCATAATCTACAGAGAGTCTCTCCATCAGAAGAGATGCAAATCCTGAGCCTGTGCCGCCTCATAAGCTGTGGAAAATGAGGAAACCTTGTAATCCGGTGCACTGGTCAGCCAACTTGCGTATACGATCTAGGACCAAATCGACTATCTCCTTTCCGATGGTGTAATGTCCCCGAGCGTAGTTGTTGGCAGCATCTTCCTTTCCTGTGATGAGCTGTTCGGGGTGGAACAGTTGGCGGTATGTGCGCACCTCATCAACCACCGTGGGCTCCAGATCCACAAACACCGCCCTGGGGACATGTTTTCCGGCTCCTGTCTCACTGAAGAATGTGTTGAACGAGTCGTCTCCTCCACCGATGGTTTTATCGCTGGGCATTTGTCCATCGGGCTGAATCCCATGTTCCAGGCAGTAGAGCTCCCAGCATGCATTGCCAATTTGAACTCCGGCCTGGCCCACGTGGATAGAAATGCACTCACGCATATTATCTCCGCAGAGGTATGTCCAATGGAGTATTCTTGTTCCGCCACTTCACGTCGTCTCTTCTTCTCACCTCACACCGCGTAGCTCCTCGCCAACTGTCGCGTCTCCCGCCCGCTGCCCCTGCTTATAAGACACATGCGGTGCGCTCGAGCGTGTCTGTCTCTACTGATTGGATGAAATTGGAATGAGGGCGGGAAATTATAACCAGTCAATCTCCAGTTATCTCTACAGGTAGCGCGTGCAGGCTGTGATTGGTTGCTAGGCAGCTGGGGACAGCAGTGATTGGTTGGCTGCTCATGGACTCACTGCGCGGGAAGATTTTTTCTAACGGTCGCTCGCTTGAGGTAACGATTCAGTGACGTGGTAATGGAGAGGTCTCCAGTGTTACCTCAGGTGTCACCAGATACTCTGCACGGCTCCAGTCTTACATTAACACACAATAAAATGGTATCTAGACTGCAGAGTGAATCCTCTCAGTTATTATCACATATATCCACACAAATTATGTATATTAGTAATAAAGAGAGAAAGTTCTCTTCTGCCACCATTTTAGCTAAAGTGGCAAGTTGATCGGCCGCCATTTTGTTTGTCACTTCATGGAAGAATTAACCAGACAAGTGACTAAAGTGTGCACAAAAACAGAAAAAAATGTCAGTAGGTCAGGACTGAGGAGCCAGAATGTGAGATATTTGGCTATAATAGAAGGGATGGAGAGCGGCACAATATGGAGGGTCTGCAGGTGGGCTGTCTGTCTCAATGCTGAGAGATACAGGCAGAGACTTCTCCATCGTGTAAGGCCATGTTCACACATTCAGTATTTGGTCAGTTTTTTACCTCAGTATTTGTAGCCAAAACAAGGGAGTGGGACAGTAGTAGAAACTGGTCACCATTTCTGTGTTTTTCACCCTCTCCTGTTTTGTTTTTTTTTTAACTATATTTTTATTCAAATTTTTCAATAACATAACACTGGCATAAGCGAATTCAGCATTGTAAATTCAATTCAAAAACATTACATTGTCATGTTTGATCATCCCAAATTCCATACCAGTTTTTAAAATCAATAACCGTAACATGGCAAGATAAAGCAAAGGAAAGCAGCGACCCCTTAACCCGTCATTCTTATCATTCTCCCCATTGAACCCTTGTGAACATGGTAATGACATATAATAAAGAAGTCCCACTCAAATCGGTTATTTCCCCCTCTCCTTTTAGTCAGCTTTCGGCCTTTCCTCCCCCACCTCCAAGCCATCCAATGTATCCTTCAATTTTTCAGTATGATACCAGACTGTGTAAACTGTGGAAACTGCACCTTACATTAGTGTGGTTTTGGTGCGGATTTTAACCATTGTGCACTGTTGTGTCTGAATAAAGCTGGGATTAGTTTGAGGGGGAAAAAAATGTTTCTTGATGTCATATCCTGTCACAACCCTCCTTTCTTCACCAGTATCCATTTTGTTTGTAACCCGAAAGTGTGCTTCCCCATACATTTAAGAATGTCCACTGAATTACAGCAACCAAGGCTGAACAATTTGGCCAGGAATCTGCCGACACTAACAGCACTTAGAATCCTACCACGAAGAATGGTATGTACCATGTATAATACTTGTTTACATATGTATTTTGCATGTAATCCATGTCTTTTTACTAACAATTTGACCTATTTTTATAGGTAGAAAACCGACCAAAAAAAAATGTGGGTGCATCACCTTCTCATGGAAAGGAGTGATAAGGGACATTTTGCCTTTTTATATGAAAATTTGAGAAGGTATTTTTTAAAAATGAAATTTTTTTGGGCAGATATTATGACTTGTCAGTAATAATATTTTTACAAAAATGTAAAAATGTAATAGTTACGCAAAATTATTGCTATGAGTAAGGACCTCACGGTCTGAACGCATAAGCGGTGTGTATTGGTGCCAGTACCTTGTTCTATTTTATGAGCCATGTTTTTAATGATTTTTTTAAATCAAGTAATTAATTTTATCTGGACGAGTGCTGGATCACCTTTTGCATACTGGAACTATTCCAGTATTTGCTTTCGAGTATCCTGGATTGCCCGGCGTCTTGTTTTCCCTGCACCGCCCAATATCAAGTGGATTCCCAGCCAGTAATATGGACACTGAATAGGTGAGCGGAAAGAAACTACCATTTGAATTGGGAAAAGTTCTAGGTATTCAAGTACGAATAATCCGAACACGAATATTTAGTATTCGCTCATAACGAATCCTAGTACAAGTCATCTCATCATGTTTTTTAGTTATCACCCAAACCAAAACATTAATGATCCAATAATAAAGAAAACTGGCATTCAGAAAGATAGATCAAACCATAAGTGGCTGACCTATTGTGACAAATGAAAAGCTGTATTTAGCGCAGTATGCCTTGCTTGTTCAAAGAGTTATTCAACCAACCTGTTTATTGACAGAATTACAGACAGGAGACATATTCGCAAAAAAATCGAAGCACATGAAAAATGTGTGATGCACAGCTCCTGTACTGAAGCTTATTTTTTGAAGGCCAGCAGTTCAAATATCAATAATTTACTGATTAGCAATCAAATGTCTATACACATTGAACAAGTCAGGAAAAGACATCAGATATTAGAACGTAAAAATATTAGGTAAACGTGGACTCTGCTACAGAGGAAACAAATTTGAGGCTGCCTACACCTTAGAGGACATTTTTAGCGATCATGGCCATTTTTTGGAATTTGTTCTGCTTCTCAGCCAGTATGATGTTTGTCTACAGGAAGATATCAGTGATTGCATAGCAGAAAGCAAGATGTTGCATTCAAGAGGGAGAGGATCTTTCATAACTTTGCTCTCTAAAACTATTGTCAAGAAAGTTATAGAAACAATTCAACATCTTATTCTGGAAACTTGTTTGTGAAGTAAGGGAAGCTGGCATGTTCTCAGTGCAAACTGACGACACAGGATATCACTTCAAAGAATCAATGTCCTATCATTGATCGGTATGTAACAGACAATATTCATGAGAAGCTACTTGCTGAGGTAGAATGTGAAAATCAGAGCTCTCCAGTCATGAAAAATTGACAAACATTGTGTTGCCATTTCTACGGATGGAGCTCCAAACATGCAAAGACATGGTTTTCTGCATGACTGTCGACAGTCACCAGGCAAAATCCATGTCTGGTGTTAAGCGCATGTCCTAAATTTAATGCAGGCAGATGCCACAAAGGTTGTGCTATCAAGTGCAAATATTTGGATCATTTACAAAATGAGATTCTGCTTAGTATGTTGATCTTTTTGTCACATTAACACTGATTGGAGAGAACCCAAGATCTCAGCCAGAAATGTGGGTAAAAGCACAAGCATTTGCTAAATGCCTGCTTAAGAGAATGATTACAGCTTCTACATTTATTAGATTTGACATCTTTATTGTCAAATTATCTACAAACAAGTGGACTGGATATCTTGGCAGCTTATCACATGGAATCTGCAGCACTGGAGAATCTCCAAAAGCTTTCAAGAGATTGTGATATAATGAAGAAAACTGCAGATGATTATATAAAGTGGGCAAATGACAAACATCAAGAACTTGTGATCTTGAGGTATAGGTCAATCTTCCTCAAAAAAGGTTCCGAAGAAAGAAGACTATGGTTGTTAAGTCTACTCCAGATGAAGTTATAATAGATACTGTAAAAGCCTATGAGGTACAAGTACACAACATAATCTTTGTAATAACGGAAAGCATGAATCAACGTTTTCTCACCAGAAAAACATTCTAAACAAAGAAGAAAAAAATCAGCTCACCGAGTTGCTGTGATCCGCAGTATATCCAGGGCTGCGCACGGAGGGCTAGGCTGCCATATAGAAATCAAGGAAGAAAAATGTCCAGCGCGGTCCAAATTCTCGTATAAAAAGTCATCTTTATTATTTAATCCATAAAAATAGGGGTTTACAGGCGGTCAGCAAAATACATGGATGTTAATAGGACCCCACAAAGCTACGCGTTTCGACGTGAGTCTTAATCATGCTCTGGGGAGGAAGAGATGTCGGCTTCCTATATCGTGTAACACACACCCTCCCAAATTAAAAACACATGTTGTCTTCAAGGGAACTTTCACAATACAACACATCACATTGTAAGGTTATAGACACTGCGGTTTTTCCAGAATGGGAGAAAAAGGAGAAAAAAAGACAGATAAAGAGAAGAAGGAAAAAAGAAGAAAAAGAAGAAGGAAAAAGGTAGATGGAGAAAAAATATGTAGGGAATAAGAGGAAAGATAGAAAAATGAGAAGAAAAAGACAGAAGGAAGATGAAGCATGTAGAAAAAGTAGAAACAAGAGAAAGGAGTGTTGGATGGAAAAAACCGTTAGAAAAAGAATTGGAAGGGTTAAAAATAAATAGTTAAAAAATCATATCATATGAATTATTATAATATAATCATATAATACACTAATGCATGATTATATAGAACAATCATTAAATAATCATAATAGAAAGAGTCAAAACCATATGTATATCTTTCACCACTCATTAGTGTTCTATATAGAAAGGCATCGGTAGATAAGACCCCTGTCAATATGCATTATAAAGAGAAGTGAAAGAGTACAAAAGAATGTGTTTATCCTTATCCAGTTATGTTAATCGTCCCAAAAAGGAAATCTTTAAAGGGTAGCAATGCCAATACACAAGCTGCGATCGTAAAGTAAATGTGTGCAGCTTTATAGGGAATAAATAGATCAACAGATATCTATATTACTTTGGTCATTTATATAATCCACATCATAGTATATTCTTTATTATTAAGATCGATTTTTTATGTCATTCTTTCCTTCACTCTCATCAATTTTATATTTTTCATCATTAATTATTATTATCCATGATACAGATATCGGGATATATATCAAAGAAAAAGAGTTTTTTTGTTCATGACTATCTATTGAATTTATGTGATATATATCTGTTACATAAGTATATGCTATTAAAGTTGAAAAATATTTTTTACATTTGTCCCATTTTTTGTATAGTTATTTATCACTTCATTTTATTTCAGTTATTTATTTATAATTTTAGTTTTTTATATATGTATATATTATTATAGTTATTTTATTTGTTATAATTATATTATACATCAAAAAGAAAAAGAGAGGAGGGGAGGGAAAAACGCAGAAAGATTAACTGTATATATATATATATATATCATTGAATCCATCTATCTATATAAAGTATATGAGAAAATTGCTTCAACTATTAGATATTTTGTAAGCCAAAAGAGGCTACATATTATATCAAATTTATTATGGGGAATAAATCATAAAGCCTATGAATTATAATTATTGTATGTCAATTGGAATCTAATTATTGAAGTAGTTCCAACAATTCACATAATTAGTACCATAATTTATCATCTAGGAAAGTGAAATGAAGTGATCAGCCAGTACAGAAGAGGGGAGTAAAGAGAATGTTGGTATGACAATTAGTAATGTAGAATCAAATCTTGTCGGTGATTATAATAATAATAATTCATCCCATGTGGGATTCTAGTCTCCAGGGTGAGGATCCAGTATGTTTCCCTATTAAGGAGTTTTCTCCTATGATCCCCACCCCGAATCGGTCTAAAAACCTTTTCAATGCCTGTAAACTTAAAATCACGCAGATCTCCTCCATGTACCATTTGGAAGTGACGAGAGGCTGCTGATACAGAGACAGCTTGTGGGTTAGTCGCATCTAATAGATGGCGTCTTATTCTAGTCTTCAATGGCAGCTTATCACATGGAATCTGCAGCACTGGAGAATCTCCAAAAGCTTTCAAGAGATTGTGATATAATGAAGAAAACTGCAGATGATTATATAAAGTGGGCAAATGACAAACATCAAGAACTTGTGATCTTGAGGTATAGGTCAATCTTCCTCAAAAAAGGTTCCGAAGAAAGAAGACTATGGTTGTTAAGTCTACTCCAGATGAAGTTATAATAGATACTGTAAAAGCCTATGAGGTACAAGTACACAACATAATCTTTGTAATAACGGAAAGCATGAATCAACGTTTTCTCACCAGAAAAACATTCTATGCTGACTATAGAAATTTGACTCTAGAAATTTCCCTGACGTCACAGAAAAGGCCTTCAAACAACAGCACTTGAACAATTGAGCAAACATTTGCTCAGATTTGATAATTGTGCTGTGAATTAAGCAATCTATCTGGGACAAGATAAAATGATCCGCACTCATAGAATATACTGTCAGGATGTCAAGAGACACACCAGTGAAGACTACAGTACAAAAAGTATGAGACAAAAATGAAACTTGTGATTAAGTAATTTGCTTCTTAAAAGAACTGTGCTATTTGCTGTTATCAAACTCTACGAAGACATTTAGTAAGTGATGTGTATAATTTGATCCTCTCACGATCTTCTCTTGTTGAGTTTTGTGACAGAATAACCAGCCTTACCTTTTTCCTTCAGTGTCATTATAACACAGGCTGTAGGTCTTTCCCATGTCATGCAGATCCTCTAGGAGGAGGTTTAGGGTCTGCATGCAGAGATGGCGGCCCTGTTGACGACGGCCCAAACTCCTCCTGAACCTAAGGTATCCCTCCATGACAGGTTTTCGGGGGAGAGGAGGGGGAACGGGATAGGTTAAGATTTTTTGAGTTAGCCTGCCATATTTATTTCAGGCTCTGTCAAAAAAAAGAATATGTCTATTTTGATATTTTAGATTTTTTACGACCAATCATGGAAGTTACACAGTAAGTCTTTTTTTGGTCCAAATAAATTTTCAGTCTGCCCTTTTAGGCTTGTGGATAACCCATATTAAAGTTTATATTCCATAATTATGACGCAATAATCACTTTGTCATTATTGAAAAATACTATAATATTGTTATGCAATGTGGTTAAACATTTTTGTATTTAAAAAATATACCAATTAATTATGTAAACATATGTTGCTTACATTGAAAAGCATAATCCTGACTATTATAAAAGTTGTAGATCATATGCCAAACTGGGCTTGTTAAAAAGGTCGTTGACCCTGTGTTAGAAAACGGTGAAAGATCTGGCCCTAGTAATGATTTTGGGCAACATCAAAGACTGTGCAATGAGTTCTAATTATTTGTGGTTTGACATAGCACATCTGTAAGGTCTATTGTCATTGTTTTTTTCTTTATAAGAATCATAATCTTGAAATAAAATTAAATTTAAATTTTTCTATTTTCAAAATTTAGAACTGAGGACAACTTAGAGGAGTCTCAAGAATCACCTTCAGCTGTTCCATCAGCAACATCTACATCCGCATCGAAGGCAGACCCCCACGTAGAACCAACACCACAAACACAGCAGGAAAACCCAACTGATGCTGCTGAAGACTCGAGTGATGCTGGTCTGGGAAGCAGCTAACCCATTATACAAACAACAGGACAATTGTTGACTGCCTCAGCCTCCCAGGCAACAACTTCCGGTGAATGGCGCATCGAGGCCCCGCCCCAAGCCTGGTCTGCCTGAATTCTTTCCTGCGCTTACATTATGTCTCAAGGTATTGTGTGTGTGTGTTTTTTCTTATCTTTTAGCTGCCCTCTGGGGAAATATCTATAGGAAGACACAGACATTATTCTGTTGTCACACACAATTTTCCCTGTCGCAGCTGCGTTTATTGTATGCTCATTGTATACTTACACATACTTTCTTATTAGGTGTTACTGCCATCTTCTGGCTTTCCCAGGTATTTTTGTGGGCTATGTTTCTGAGCAAGGGTTTTCCATCCTTTCCTTGCTACAACCACGTACTTGTTTTTTCACTTTTGTATCACTAAATTAATTTTGTATTTGACTATATATCTTATTAGGTTCCTTTCTTGTCTGTGTACCCCGATATTGATTTCACATCACACTTTCATAGGGTGTCACAACCTTTAGGTTTTAGATTTCGTGCAAACTTGTTGCCTTCTTAGAGGAAAAGGTGCAGGGACTGGAAGAAAGAATAGCAACGTTAAAGCTAATTAAAGAACATGAGGACTTCTTAGACGAAGCAGAAGGAACCATTCAGGATACAAAAAGTGAGAAAAGCTTCAGAACACATACAGAGGCTGAAAAGTGGACACATGTAACCAAAAGAAGCCAGCGGATCAAGTGGTCGTCACCACCCACACAGCTTAGCAACCAATATGAAGCCCTCATGCTGGAGAATAAAAATGGCACAGCTTAGGATGATACCGTATCTACAAGAGAAGACACACTATCAACAAAAGAAGTTACTTTGTCGACAAAAGTGGAAACGAGAAACTCAAAAACACTCAGGAACAACAAGCAGTGCGTCCAGAAACAAAAGAAGAGTGGTAGTTATGGGTGACTCACTACAAAGGGGCACGGAGGCAAATATCTGCAGGCCGGACATAACCGCACGAGAAGTATGCTGCCTCCCAGGAGCAAAAATCAAGGATGTGGCCAACAGGATACCAACTATCCTCAGCTGTAGTCAAAAACGATAAGGCAAGAAATGACCTACCAACTATTTGAGAAGACTTTGAAATTCTGGGGAAGAAAATAAAGGAACGGAACGTACAGGTTGTTTTCTCACCAATCCTCCCAGTTACTGGTCATGACATCAGAAGATGGAATAGGATACTAGAGGTGAACAACTGGCTAGGACGATGGTGCAGGTAGCAAGGATTTGGATTCTTGGACCACGGAGTGAATTAACTCTACGATGGACTTCTCGCAAGAGACGGGATACACCTCACAAAGCCTGGAAAACACACGTTCGCCAGAAGGCTTGCCACACTCATCAGGGGGGCTTTAAACTAAAAGAAGAAAAAACAGCAGACAAGAACAAGCAGCAGAAGGACAAACTAATCAAGGATACTAGATGCCGTAAAGAGGAGCCAAGACAGGGTACTCAGAAGGAAGCTAAGAAAAGGGAAGCAAAAGTTCTTTCCTGCATGCTGGCCAATGCAAGAAGCCTGACCAATAAGATGGAAGAACTGGAAATGTATGAGGAAAAATATGACATAGTAGGAATAACTGAGACATGGTTAGATGACAGTTATGACTGGGCGGCAAACCTGCAAAGATATGAATTATTTAGGAGGGATCGTAAAAAGGGAAAGGGGGTGGAGTCTGTCTATATATAAAGTCAAGTTTAAAGCCCAGACTAAGAGAAGATATACAAGAGGGAAATGAAGAGGTGGAGTCTCTATGTGTGGAGATACAAGGAGGGAAAACTAATAATAAAATCCCCATAGGGGTTTGTTATAAGCCACCAAATATAACAGAAACCACTGAAAATGTATTATTGAAACAAAAAGACAAAGCAGCAAATCACAATGAGGTGATTATTATGGGTGACTTCAACTACCCCGATATAGACTGGGAAACTGAAACCTGCGTATCTCAGGAAGGAAAACGGTTTCTGTCAGTAACCAAAGATAATTATCTGTCCCAACTTGTGCCGGGCCCAACTAGAGGGGCAGCCCTTCTCGACTTAATTTTAAGCAACAGGCCAGATAGAATAACAAGAGTACGAGTCTATGGGCACCTAGGGAACAGTGACCACAATATAATACAATTCAACTTTTCCTTCACTAAGGTGCCTTGGAGGGGGGGTTACAAAAACGCTGAATTTCAGGAAAGCAAAGTATGATCAGCTTAGAGAGGACCTTTGCTGAATTGATTTGGACAATGTCCTCAAAAATAGGGGCACAGAAAATAAATGGGAAATTTTGAAATCAGTATTAAACACCCACTGCAGGCTAGCCATACCGTACAGAAATAAAAGGACTAAGAACAGGAGAAAACCAATGTGGCTAAATAAGGATGTAAAAGGGCAATAAATAATAAGAACGAGGTTTTTAAGAAGGTAAAACGAGAAGGCAGCGAAGAAGCATTGAAAAATTATAGAGAAAAAAATAAAATGTATAAAAAACAAATAAATTTAGCAAAAGTGGAAACTGAGATTCATTGCTAAGAAAAGCAAAACAAATACCAAACTATTCTTTAATTATATTAACAGTAAAATGATTAAAATTGATGGTGTTTGCCCTTTAAACAACAATGATAGAGAGTGATGTGGGAAAAGCAAATGTTTTAAATACTTTTTTCTCAACTGTGTTCATACAGAAAAAGGATAAGCCATAGAAAATGCAGTGATCATGTAAATTCCTCATTAAGTATTACCTGCCTAACCCAGGAACAAGTGCAGAACCGACTTAGTAACATTAAAATTGACAAATCACCAGGTCCTGATGGCATTCACCCTTGGATATTAAGGGAGTTAAGTAATGTGATAGACAGGCCTCTTTTCCTTATATTTAACCCCTTAACGACCGCGGGCCGTAAAATTACGTCCTAAATGACATAATCTTACTGCCCGCGGTCCTCCGGCGGCAGCATGCCGCGATCGGCACACATCTCAGCTGATTTTCACAGCTGAGATGTGTGCCTGCTAGGCACGAGCAGAATCGTTATCTGCTCGTGCCGATTAACCCCTTATATGGCGCTGTCAATACATGACAGCGCCATTATAAGCGCGATCGCGGTAAAGTTTTACTTACCGCCGAAACCGGAAGTCACGTGACGCGATCACGTGACTCCCGATAGTTGTCATGGTAGCACAGGGTCATGTGATGACTCCTGTACTACACATGAATTGGTTTCACTTTCGCTGTGCCCGGGGCACAGCAAAAGAGAAAGACAGCGTATCTGCTGTTTACAGCCTTCCAGCTGTGATCAGCAGATAGTGCAGAGCGATCGGAATGCTGATCGCAATAGCCCCCTAGGGGGACTAGTAAAATAAAAAAAAAAAGTAAAAAAATAAGTTTTAAAAAATTAAAAAAAAAACTAAAAGTTCAAATCACCCCCCATTCGCCCCATTGAAAATTAAAGGGTTAAAAAAATAAAAAATATACACACATTTGGTATCGCCGCGTTCAGAAACGCCCGATCTATCAAAATATAAAATCAATTAATCTGATCAGTAAACGGCGTAGCGGCAAAAAAATTCCAAACGCCAAAACGACGTTTTTTTGTCGCCACAACTTTTGCGCAAAATGCAATAAGAGGCGATCAAAACGTAGCATCTGCGCAAAAATGGTACCGTTAAAAACGTCAGCTCGAGACGCAAAAAATAAGCCGTCATTGAGCCTAAGATCCCGAAAAATGAGAACGCTACGGGTCACGGAATATGGCGTAAAACGTGCGCCACTTTTTTCGGACAAACTTCCGATTTTTTTTTAACCCCTTATATAAAAGTAAACCTATACATGTTTGGTGTCTACGAACTCGCACTGACCTGAGGCATCACACCCACACATCAGTTTTACCATATAGTGAACACAGTGAATAAAATATCTCAAAAACCATAGTGCTATCGCACTTTTTTTGCAATTTTTCAGCATTTGGATTTTTTTTGCCATTTTCTAGTACACAATATGGTAAAACTGATGGTTTCATTTAAAAGTACAGCTCGTTCCGCAAAAAATGAGCCCTCACATGACCATATTGACTGAAAAATAAAAAAGTTACGTCTCTCAGAAAAAGAATGGCGAAAAAAAAAAACGGAAAGCGAAAAATCGGCCGGTCGTGAAAGGGTTAAAGACTCTATAGAAACTGGGTCTGTTCCACTGGATTGGCAGCTAGCAAATGTGGTACCAATATTCAAAAAGGGGTCTAAAAGGGAAAGTGGAATCTATAGGCCGGTAAGCTTAACATCTGTTGTGGGTAAAATGTTTGAAGGGTTTTTAAAGGAAGGGTGTCTCGGTTTTTTTATTTTTGTATTAACAATAGTGATTATGAAATCAAGTATTTTTAATGCAAAATTAAAATCACTGCTCATTTAGTTTTCATTTAATTCTAATTTTAGTGAAGGCACTGGGGTCTTCCATCTTGGATTTGGTGTTTGTAACAACAGTTACTCACCTCCTTTATGGCTGCCTCCTGGGCATAGACTCTTGATAGTTGGGCTCCGACCCCATTTAATAACATTAACTTCTCTTAGCTGTCCAGATCACAGCACAGGAAGGAGATCAGCACCATCATTGTGGAGCTCACAGCGTATGCTGTTTGCTCCACTTTACCCATGTCCACCGCCGGGATATGTGAGTATGGGGCGCCGGGCAGCCTCCCCTACATTCCCCACACCGTTACCGTCTCCAATGACACCCTCTCCTCCCGCTCTACCCAGCCCCGCTCTCCCCCCCACCGACGGCGTGCATGCAGCAGAGCTGTGTGTGTTTGTGTGCGTGTGCATGCAGAGCATGTGAGTACCGGCACCCCTCCCCCCTCCGCTGCTACCGTCTCCAATGACACCCCCTCCACTCTCCTTGCTGCAGCCGCTGTGAGCGTGAGTACCAGCGTGCCTCCCCTGCTGCTACCGTCTCCAATGATACCCCCTGCCTACTCCCCCGTGCCGTGTATCTAATCCTCTACTGTGTAATACTGCCTGTTAAGCTGTATCTAATCCTATCTTGTCTGTGTGATACTGTCTCCAGAGCTGGGTATCTAAACCTCTGTGTGATACTGCCTGCTGAGCCATGTACCTAATCCTCTCCTGTTTGATACTGTCTGCTGAGCTGTGTATCTAATCCTGTCCTGTGTGGTACCGTCTGCTGAGCTGTGTATCTAATCTATAATGTGTAATACTGTCTGCTGAGCTGTACATCTAATTCTCTCCTGTGTGATACTGCCTGCTGAGCTGTGTATCTAATCCTATCCTGTGTGATACTGCATGCTGAGCCGTGTATCTAATCCTCTCCTGTGTGATACTGTCTGCTGAGCCGTGTATCTAATCCTTTCCTGTGTAATACTGTCTTCTGAGCCGTGTATCTAATCCTCTCCTGTGTAATACTGTCTGCTGAGCTATGTATTTAATTCTCTCCTGTGTGATACTGTCTGCTGAGCTGTATCTAATCTTCTCCTGTGTGATACTGCCTGCTGAGCTGTGTATCTAATCCTCTCCTGTGTGATACTGTCTGCTGAGCCGTGTATCTAATCCTCTCCTGTGTAATACTGTCTGCTGAGCCATGTATCTAATCCTCTCCTGTGTGGTACTGTCTGCTGAGCTGTGTATCTAATCCTCTCCTGTAATGCCTGCTGAGCCATGTATCATACTTCTCCTGTGTGATACTGCCTGCTGAGCCATGTATCTAATCCTCTCCTGTGTGATACTGACTGCTGAGCTGTGTATCTAATCCTCTCCTGTGTGATACTGACTGCTGAGCTGTGTATCTAATCCTCTCCTGTGTGATACTCCCTGCTGAGCCGTGTATCTAATCCTCTGCTGTGTGATACTGTCTGCTGAGCCATGTATCTAATCCTATCCTGTGATACTGTCTGCTGAGCTGTATCTAATGCTCTCCTGTGTGATACTGTCTACTGAGCTGTGTATCTAATCCTCTCCGGTGTGATCCTGCCTGCTGAGCCGTGTATTTAATCCTCTACTGTGTGATACTGCCTGCTGAGCTGTGTATCTAATCCTCTCCTCTCTGATACTGTCTGTTGAGCTGTGTATGTAATCCTGTCCTGTGTGGTACCGTCTGCTGAGTTGTGTATCTAATCCTATTCTGTGTGATACTGTCTGCTGAGCTGTGTATCTAATCCTGTCCTGTGTGGTACCATCTGCTGAGCTGTGTATCTAATCCTATCCTGTGTGATACTCCTGCTGTCCTTGGTGACACTTTAGACATTTCTGGTCACCAGCAAAATGGTTCTGCACTGTGTGCCTATATTTCATTCTCTCCTATCCTTTGGAAACACTCAGGTTGGGAGGGGGAGGTGTGATATCACACACACAGGAGAGCAGATTCTGCCCACTGTACTGCAGCTGTAATCCAGGCTATTTCTACAGTAGGATTTCTGTAGGATTTCAGAAGCTGCTCCCCCTAGTGTTTAAGAGTGGAAAATATCAAACGTTTAAATTTTTTCTTATATTTTGCTCAATTAAAAATAAATAATATCTAAACAAAACATTAATATTTTACATATTTTTTTGGACACCTTCCCTTTAAGGGATACTATTATGGAATATCTCAATGTTAATAAATGTTTAACTCCATATCAGGATGGATTTATGAAGGATCTCTCCTGTCAAACTAACCTGATCAGCTTCTACGAGGATGTAAGCTCTCACATGGACCGAGGAGAATCATTGGATGACATTTATCTCGACTTCGGTAAAGCATTTGACACTGTCCCACATAAAAGATTGGTAAGTAAAATGAGAAAGCTTGGGCTAGGAGAAAATGTGTGTAGATGGGTAGGTAAGCTGGCTTTGTGATAGAAAACAAACAGTGGTTATTAACGGTGCATTCTCAGATTGGGCCAGGGTTGCTAGTGAGGTACTACAGGGTTTTGTATTGGGCCCCTTACTATTTAATACAGAGGTCTCAAACACGCGGCCCGCCGGCCACATGCGGCCCCTGAAGCAAGCATCTGCGGCCCGTGGTGCATCAGAGGTCTCAGACTGGCAGGGAGGAGGAGCGCATGTACGCTCCTTGATGACATCGCGTCAGCGCTGTGTAAGTGATCAGGAGTCAGGGAGCAGTGATTTCTCTTCCATTTCTGCACTTACAGGTGACCAGGAGAGGATTATTTTTACCTCTGTCTAAGGACGGAGTCACACTTGCCAGTGACTCGCGCTCATCGCATCACCCAGCACGTCCAGCTGCACACTGTCCTGACAGGAGCAGGTTAGTTGCATGTCAGGAGAGCAGCAGGCCGGCATGGGTGATGCGATAAGCGTGAGTCACTGGCACTGTGACTCTCATATAGATCATAGCATTGGCTCACAAGCAGTGCCGACATTATGCACAGCTGACAAATGGCTGTGTTATATAAGGGTGTTAAAAGGTCACGATAGATGCTTATACTGATTGGGGCATTGAAACTCCTTAAGGCCCCGTGACACAGGAGATCGCTAACGAGATCGTTGCTGAGTCACACCTACCAGCGATCAGGCCCCTGCTGTGACATCACTAGTCGTTGACGAATGGTATGGACCATTTTCTTCAAAGGCGATGTCCTGCTGGGCAGGACGCATCGCTGTGTTTGACGCCTACCAATGACCTCCTAACATGGTCCCAACGCCTGCCGGGATCATTATACAGATCACTGATCATTACTGCGTCGTTGGTAAGGTCTAACTGTGTGACATCTCACCAGCGACCTCCCAGAGACTTACCAGCGATCCTTATCATGTTGTATCGTTGTCGGGATCGCTGATAAGTCATTGTGTGTGACTGGGCCTTTAGATACCAGAGTCTATCAGCAGCAATGTATTGCAGCACTTCTTTTTATTTTCCAAATGTTCAGCACAGACAGGGAAGCCCCAGCAGGCAGAAAACCACCTCACATTGAACTGCAGTAGAAACAATGTACCAAGGAAATTAAGACGTCACCAATTTTCACAATGTAATAGCCTTCAGGTTAGCTATCTATGGTGCCTGTGTAAGGCCTGGAATATGCAAGGTCATAGGCCTCTTTAACACTGCGTTTTGTGCCCTGTTCAGTGGTCCGGTTGGGACTTATGTCTGAACCATTCACAAAAAGGGATTTGGACGTATGCACCAAAGGAGCATTGACTCTAGTGGAGCAGAGAGTCAGCATGTGCTCTGTTGTGCACCATTTTTGTATGTAAACAGCTATTGGAGGTAGACACTCAAATGCAGTCTCCTATGTCTGGGTGTCTGCCTCTGGTAGACATACAAAAATGGGGCATGACAGAGTGCACAGTGATTTCATCTGTGCCACTAGAGTCAATGATGATTGCATCACCCGGACCAACCAGTATCTGGTCCGGGTTATGGGTCAGCGAATGAGCTTTATAAAAAATACATGAAGTTGACACACTGCTGTCAGGAGAGAAGAGAGAAGGCTGCCGGTCTGGGCGACGCGCTCTTCAGTTGTCAGCTGTGTAGTTCCGCTCTATAGGGGCGGACACTGAAAACTTGGAGCCCTTGTGCAAGAAATTGTGACTCCCCCCCTTCTTCTATGGTTCTCTGGTGACAAAGCTGCAAAGATATAGATGACAAATATATATATATATCACTAAATACCCATATACTACACCTGTAATATACTACACCACTACACTACCCATGTACTACACCTGTAATATACTAAATCACTACACTACCCATGTACTACACCTGTAATAAACTACATTCCCATATATTACACCTGTAATATACTACATCACTATACTCCCCATATACTACACCTGTAATATACTACACTACCCATGTACTACATCTGTAATATACTATATCCCCATATACTACACCTGTAATATCCTACATCACTACACCCCCATATACTACACCTGTAATATACTACATCCGCAAAATTAGTCATTACTTACCTTCCCCTCCTCAGGTTGTTAGTCGCTCATCACCTCCCCCTCATTATTGTCCCCTCCTCAGGCTATTATTGACCCCTCAACTATCCGTACAGGCCCCCGTTACTTCTCTTGTACGGGCTCCCACTGCACTGCTTCTTCTCCTACCAGGAACTTTGACACGCTCGAGCACAGTACTGATAACATCAAGGTGCGCGTGTGTGTCACACAGAAAGTGTCGGGCAGGGAACAGGTGACTGATTCCTGCGCTCCGCTGCCTACATTAAACAGAGCTGCAGGATCGCTCCCTGGTTGACGCGCTGCATGTGGAGAGGGTGAACTGGTCAGGGCCGCCGCTGCCGCTTTGCAACTAATCATATCCATGTACCAAAGGCATCAGGAACAGCTGATCAGGGGTGCTGGATATTGCATCCCATCGATCAAATATTGGTCACTTATCGTAAGAATAAGCCTACAATATAAAATTCTTGGACAACCTTTGTAATGATTAATCACCACTTCATTCAATAAGTCAGAGATATTAGATTGGTGGGGTTCTGACACCCTGCACACCCATTGGTCTGCTGAAAACTGCTCCAGCAGTGGCCAGAACTAAGCGACGTTTGGGCAGTACACAGCAACCTCATAGTGGTCACATAAGAGTATTATATTTTATTTTCTATTGAAGTGAATGTGCCGCAGTACTTGGTAGTGACTTCTAAGAAATGTACAAGGCTGCTGTGTTCTGCCCATCTAGTGCTTAGCACTGGCGATCAGAGACAAAAGAGGGCCCCTGTGCAAGAGCTTTATAAGGGCCCTTTGCATTCCAAAAGCTCATATTGCAAAATTCCACCTGCTTTGAAGGTAGAAATGGGCCCCCTCAACTTTTGGGCCCCTGTACAACTGCACAGGTTGCACCAATGATATGTCCGCTCCCGATGCTTTGTTCTGGTGGCTGCTGGAGCACTGCAATTTGAAGGGGGCAGCAGACTATACATAAAAGCAATTTTTTTATAGGGGGCAAAAGACTATAATGCATTTCTTAGGGAGCAGTTGCTAACAGATATTTTTTCACTTTACAGAGAACCCCATATTGATACAGGTAAAATATATCTTTGTACCGTCTTAGCCAGTAGAGATAAAAAATTGTTTAAAAGAACTGAAGTCCTCAGTGGTTGATACCTTTTAATGGCTAACTGAAAAGATGGTAATAATAGCAAGCTTTCGAGACTACGCAGGTCTCTTCTTCAGGCTCAATATAACACAAAATCTGAAGAGTCACATATTTATACACAACAGGACATAGAATGGGGCAGTAAATAAAACAAGTTATGTGAAGCAGAACTATCAGTATGGCAAGAGTACAAACTGTTGTAGCCATAAATATTGCTGCAGTTCAGTGTGAAAGTTTTATTGTCCTCTGATTAGAGCCTGGTCCAGGGCTGTGATGCCCCCGGATGGTCAGAGGAGCACATCACTTGATGTAAAAAGACATGAATCCATGAGACACATTCATTCCTGCTCTGAATGTGTCATCAAACGTCATCATAAGTTTGTACTCCCATAGTCTCCTATCTTTCTGGGACTTGAAGTTTCCTTTCAATACCAGCAATTTCATGTCAATGATGCTGTGGTCTGGGTTGCAAAAATGTTTGGCCACAGGTAGAACTATTCTTTTTTCCTTAATTGTGTGTCGGTGAGAATTCATTCTTTTCCTGAGCTGTTGTCCTTACTCCTCTACATACAGACCCCCAGTTGGACATTTGGTATATATAATTAAGTACACCACATTAGTTGTGGTGCAGCTGAAGGTACCTGGGATCTTGTAGTCCTGATGTGATCTGGGGATCTTTATCTTGTCCGTTGTCAATATAAATGGACAGGTCTTACATTTTTTCTGGTTTCAGGGAAGTGTTCGTGTTGTTGTTGGGTGAGGACAGGGAGCGTCTAACAATGATGCTTCTTAGATTTGGGGGCTGTCTAAAGCACAAAAGTGGGGGGTCTGGAAAAATAGATTTTAACAGTAATGGTTGTTGTTTCCGCGTAGCTCCTCTTAACACCTCCAGATGTGGAATGTAGGTAATTACAAGAGGGACCTGGTTGTTTTCTTCTTTAGTTTTATAATGTAGAAGATGGTTTCTTGATATTCTGGTAACTCTTGTAATCTGGTTTTCAATTGTTCTTGGGTGGTAGCCTTGATTTAATAAGGTCTTTCTGAGGCCCTCAAGGTGATTGTCTCTATCTGTACTGTTGGAACATATCAAATTGTACCTGATAGCCTGGCTGTATACAATAGAGTTTTTTATGTGTTTTGGATGAAAACTGTCCCATTTCAGGTATGTTGGACAGTCAATAGGCTTCTTGTACAGGGATGTCTCTATTTCATTGTTCCGTAGTTTAATGATGGTGTCCAAGAAGTTGATTTCAGTGCAGGAGTAGTTGAGTGTTAGGTTGATGGTGGGATGATACAGGTAAAATATATCTTTGTACCGTGTTAGCCAGTAGAGAAAAAAAATTGTTTAAAAGAACTGAAGTCCTCAGTGGTTGATTACCTTTTAACTTTTAACCCCATAAAATCATAAATGGTATCGTCATCAAAAAAACGCAAGATTCCTGACGAAAAACGAATATTTCAGGAAAAATGGGAAAACTTATATTTTGTCACAGAGGTCGGAGAGCGAGCTCAGTGTTTGATTTGTTTTCAGTTTATTGCAGTGCTTAAGGACTACAATGTGCGTCAACATTACATGACGCAGCACGGAGAACAGTATGAAACAGTCTGGCAAACTCCGAAATGAAAAGTGTCAGCAGCTGAAACCATCACTTAAAAAACAGCAAAACCTTTCCTTGAGTATTTACAGGTCAAGTGAAGCTTCAGTGAAAGCAAGTTTTGTCCTCAGTAACATGATAGTAAAATATTCACGATCATTTACTGAGGGACAGTTCATTAAAGATTTTGATAAAGTCATGTGAAATTGTGTCCAGACAAAAAGAAATTATTCAAAGGCATAAGCTTGTCGGCAAATACTGTTGCTAGTAGAATCACTGAATCTGCTAGTAACGTTCAACAGCAACTGATTACAGCAGCACAAAGTTTTGAAGCGTTTTCCATAGCACTTGACGAGAGTACAGGTGTAACAGATACTTCTTACTGTGCTGTGTTCATTCGTGGGGTTGATGAAAACCTAAACATAACCAAGAAATTATTAGACTTATTACCTATTAAAGGCACAACAACCGGTCATGACATTTTTAAAGAACTCGAAGGTTGCATTAATACAGCAGGACTGCCATGGGATAAACTCGTGTCTGTGGTAACGGACGGTGCACCAGCAATGTGTTCTGGAAACATTGGTGTTGTGGGATTGTTGAAAGCAAAACAAAACCAGCTTTCTTTGTCAGGTCCTTTCAGTGCAATACATTGCATTCTGCATCAAGAAGCGCTGTGCAGAAAAAGTGTGCAAATAAAAGACGTGATGGACTTTGTGGTTAAGACAGTTAATTTTATACGGACAAGAGGTCTTAACCATAGGCAGTTCACTTCATTCTTGTTAAATTTGGACACTGAATATGGAGACTTGTATCATACCGAAGTCAGATGGTTGAGTCGGGAAGAGTGTTGAAAAGATTTTTTGCATTAAGACAGGAGATAGCGCTTTTCACGGCACTGAAAGATAAAGATGTTTTCCTACTTTCTGACCCCACTTTTCTATCTCATGTAGCATTTCTAACAGATGTCACAGAACACCTCAATGAACTCAAATTAAAAGCTCCAGGGCCCAAAGCAAATTATTACGATGATGATTGACCATGTCAAAGCATTCAGATGTAAGCTATCATTGTGGGCCAAACAGCTGCAGTCTGGCAATTTGGCTCACTTCTCAGCTATGCAGTCGCTGGTACAAGTTGAACCAGAACGTTTGAAGCATTACTCAGATATAATTTTCCAATTATTACAAGAGTTTGATCGACGTTTTCACGAATTCAAGGCTCTTGAAATTGAATTTGCACTCTTTGCCACACCATTTGCGGTAGACATTGCTTGTGTTTCAGAAGATCTGCAGATGGAGATTGTGGACTTGCAGTGAGACACTGTTCTTCAACAGAAGTATATGGACATTGGGGTTCCAGACTTCTACAGGTTTGTAGATCAAGAAAAGTTTCCAAAACTTGTTAAAGCCGCTTCCAGAATCATGATCATGTTTGGCAGTATATATGTATGCAAACAGTTTTTCTCGTCAATGAAGATAAACAAATCAGCCATACGGTCAAGACTTATTGATGAACATCTTCGTGCAACATTGCAACTGGCTACTGCTCATATCAAGCCCAATCTTGACATTCTTGTATCTGCCAAATGCTGCAACTAAGCAGCCAGACTGCATCTTGTGACAGTTGAACTGGAAAACTGGATTGTTAAAATAAGCAAATTTCCGTTACATTTAAGCTTAGCAATATTATTATAATAATGTAGCATTGTTATAGTAGTTCAAATACTTGATTAACAATAATTTTGTATTGTATTCAATTTATAAAGTATGCGGCCCTCCAGCTTAAATTTTTTTAATGTGTGGCCCATTGACTTGTCCGAGTTTGAGACACCTGGTCTAGAGGAAGTCCTCAATGATTGCATAGCAGAAAGGAAGATGTTGCATTCAAAAGAGAAAGGTAGAGGATCTTTCATGACTTTACTCTCCAAAACTACTGTCAACAAAGTTCTAGAAACAATTCAACATCTTATTCTGGAGACTTTTGTTTGTAAAGTAAGGGAAGCTGGCATGTTCTCAGTGCAGATTGATGACACAGGACATCACTTCAAAGAATCAATGTCCTATCATTGATCGGTATGTAACAGACAGTATTCATGAGAAACTACTTACTGTGGTAGAATGTGAAAATTAGAACTCTCCAGTCATTAAAAATTGACAAACATTGTGTTGCTATTTCTAAGGATAGAGAACCAAACATGCAAAGACAAATGGTTTTCTGCATGGTTTTCGACAGTCACCAGGCCAACTCCACGTCTGGTGTTAAGCGCATGTCCTGAATTTAATGCAGGCAGATGCCACAAAGGTTGTTGTATCAAGTGCATCGTTATTTAACTTAATGAACAATATAACAGTATTTATTCGTGAATCAAATCACTGAGTGAATACATGGTTCAATCAAGTTAGGATCATCACCATTGGAGACTATCCACAATTTGTGAAACTCACTGATGGTGTAAGGATGCTGCGTTAAGAAAAATATTTGGATCATTTGCAAAACGAGATTCTTTGTATGTTGATCTCTTTGTCACATTTAGGCCTAAGCCACACGGCGAGAAAATCGGTGCGAGTGGAGTGCGATAAAACATCGCATTCCCCTCGGACCAATTCTAGCCTGTGTGTGAGCACACATGAGCGATTATTTTCTCAGCCCTAATCGGACCGAGAAAACAATCGCAGCATGCTGCGATTGTAATCCGAGACTCTTTCTCTCGCACCCATTCAAGTGAATGGGGCGAGAGAAAAATCGCACTGCACTCGCGGTACACCGGTGTACCGTGCGTGCAGAGCGAGAATGTCTATAGCCGGCTACACAGGCGAGAGGGAGAGAAATCCCTCCCTCCCCTCCTGAGTGCCGGCCCGCCCCCCGCAGCTGAGGTCTGCTCGCACGAACGGACCTCAGTTGCAAGGACACAAGCATGAGACTCGGCTCTGCTGTACTGCCAGCACGAGCCGAGTCTCATGCAAGGGGATCGCAGTAGTCCCCGTGTGGCCCCAGCCTAACACTGATTCGAGAGAACCCAAGATCTCAGCCAGAAATGTGGGTAAAAGTACAAACATTTGTTGAATGTCTGCTTAAGAGAATGATTACAGGTTCAACATTTATTTGATTTGTCATCTTCATTGTCGAATTATCTACAAACAAGTGGACTGGATATCTTGGCAGCTTATCACATGGAATCTGCAGCACTGGAAAATCTCAAAAAGGTTTCAAGAGATTGTGATGTAATGAAGAAAACTGCAGATGATTATATAAAGTGGGCAAATGACAAACATCAAGAACTTGTGATCTTGAGGTATAGGTCAATCTTTCTCAAAAAAGGTTACGAAGAAAGAAGACTATGGTTAAGTCTACTCCAGATGAAGTTATAATAGATACTGTAAAAGCCTATGAGGTACAAGTACACAATATAATCTTTGTAATAATTGAAAGCATGAATCAATGTTTTCTCACCAGAAAAACATTCTATGCTGACTATAGAAATTTGACCCTAGAAATTTCCCTGACGTTACATAAAAGCCTTCAAACAACAGCACTTGAAAAATTGAGCAAACATTTCCTCAGATTTGATAATTTGTGCTGTGAATTAAGCAATTTAGCTTTACACTGGGATGAGATAAAATGATCTGCACTCAGAATATATCGTCAGGTTGTCAAGAGAAACACCAGTGAAGACTACAGTACAAAATGTATGAGACAAAAATGAAACTTGTGAATAAGTCATTCGTTTCTTAAAAAAACTGTGCTATTTGTTGTTATCAAATTCTACGAAGACACAATTTACTAAGTGATGTGTATAATTTGATCCTGTCACGATCTTTTCTTGCTGAGTTTCGTGACAGAATAACCAGCCTTACCTTTTTCCTTCAGTGTCATTATGACAGGCTGTAGGTCTTGACCATGTCATGCAGATCATCTAGGAGGAGGTTTAGGGTCTGCATGCAGAGATGGTGCAGCAGCAGGTTGTGGCCCTGTTGGCGACGGCCCAAACTCCTCCTGAACCTAAGGTATCCCTCCCTGACAGGTTTTCAGGGGAGAGGAGGGAAAGCAGGATAGGTTCACTTTTTGAGGGAGCCTGCCATATTTATTTCAGGCTCTGTCAAAAAAAGAATATGTCTATTTTGATATCATAGATTTTTTAAAACCAATCATGGAAGTTACACAGTAAGTTTTTTTTGGTCCAAATACCTTTTGAGTCTGCCCTTTTAGGCTTGTAGATAAGCCATATCAATGTTTATAGTCTATAATTATGACGCAATAATCAGTTTGTCATTATTGAAAAAATACTATAATATTTTGTCATGCAATGTGGTTAAACATTTTTGTATTTAAAAAATATACCATTAATTATGTAAACATATGTTGCCTACAATGAAAAGCATAATCCTGAATGTTATAAAAGTTATAGCTCATATGCCAAACTGGGCTTGTTAAAAAGGTCTATGACACTGTGTTACAAAACGGTGAAAGATCTGGCCCTAGTAATGATTTTGGGCAACATCAAAGCCTATGCCATGAGTTCCAGTTATTTGTGGTTTCACATAGCATAACTGTAAGGTCTATTGTCATTCTTTTTTCTTTACAAGAATCATAATCTTGAAATAAAATTAAATTTAAATTTTTCTATTTTCAAAATTTAGAACTGAGGACAACTTAGAGGACTCTCAAGAATCACCTTCAGCTGCTCCATCAGCAACAGCTACTTCGGGCTCGAAGGCACACACCCACATAGAATCAACACCACAAACACAGCAGGAAAACCCAACTGATGCTGCTGAAGACTCGAGTGATGCTGGTCTGGGAAGCAGCCAACCCATTACACAAACAACAGGCCAATTGTCAATTGCCCCAGCCTCCCAGGCAACAACTTCCGGTGAAAGGTGCGTTGAGGCCCCGCCCCACGCTTGGTCTGCCTGAATTCTTTCCTACGCTTACATTATGTCTCAAGATATTGTGTGTGTTCTTTTCTTACCTTTTAGCTGCACTCTGGGGAAATATCTATAGGAAGACACAGATATTCTGTTGTCACACACAATTTTCCCTATCGCAGCTGCGTTTATTGTATGCTCATTGTATACTTCCACATACTTTGTTAGCAGGTGTTACTGCCATATTCTGGCTGGCTTTCCCAGGTATTTTTGTTTGCTATGTTTCTGAGCAAGGGTTTTTCATCCTTTCCTTGCTACTACCATGCGCCTGTTTTTTCCCTTTTGTACCAATAAATTAATTTTGCATTTGACTATATATCTTATTTGGTCCCCTTTTTTTTCTGTGTACCACTGATATTGATTTCACATCACACTTTCATAGGGTGTCTCAACCTTTAGGTTTTATATTTCGTTGTGGACCTTTCCGTTTCTGGAATATATTTTGTAGGTTTATAAAAACTTCCACTACTATACCTTGTTCTTGCTCAAACATTTCGAGGATGACTACTCAGGCATCAGGAGGATCTAAGCTCACTCCCAGAGGTCATTGACACTGAAATATTAACTATCATGAATGTACTAAAGCCAGAGAATGATGTTGAACATTTTTGTCAGTCACTGTCTCCCTACCTTTGCAAAGTACGATCAGAATGTCAGGAGCAGGTCAGGGCCACTATTCTAATCCTAATATCTGCAAACCAGGGCAACAACGAGCCATACTATGTGTGGGCCACAATCGAGCAGTGACGTACCAATCAATGACCAACACAGCTGGCCTCACCAACATCAGGCAACATGCTGAAAATATTGGTGGTCCTTCATCGGCCATTAATCAACCAGCACCAAGGATATCTATTGCCCCAATGCCATCTTTAGGTTTTGCCTTACAAATGTCATTACCACAGCCATACACATAGCCCATGGCAAATTTCCATTAAATAACAGCAGCACATAACTTTAGTCATACAAGCAGTGTTGCCTCCAGAACCGCAATTCAAAATGTCACAACATACCCACACACCTTTATGGTGCCACACACTCAAATTCAACCTGTGCCTCAGAAGCAACAATTGGCAATAACAAAACTTACCACAGCAGACAGCTCACCTAAGCCAAAATTATTATGTCCCATCTTTGGACCAACAAGTCTATAGCACAACGGCAAATATATTTCCCCAACCATCAGCAAAAGTGACAGTGGAAACACAATACAGTCACAGCCCAATGCATCCACCCTTGTCCCTGAAACCATCTCAGAAGTGGCCAACACTACTACTACCAATAGTCAGGATACAGTGTCAAGTCTTGAGGACAAACATTTTTTGCTAAATGATTAAATGATCTTTACCAACCAAGGGGCACAAAAAAACAGTAAAAATTGTGAATATGTGGTATACCCAGCGGTGATATTATGGGCCTCATATGTGAAGGACATCAACTGTTTGGGCAGGCTCTTAAGAGATGGAGCGCCATTTGAATTTTATAGCTCAAAATTTGGTTGATTTGATAGCGGTCGGTCTCATGTCATGTATGGAGAGCCCCTAATATGCCTAAATAGTGAAGCTCCCCTTCAAGTGACCCCATTTTGAAAACTAGACCCCTCAAAGAATTTATCTAGATGTTTGGTGAGCACCCTGAACCCACAAATGCTTTACAGAATTTTATAATGCTCAGCAGTAAAAAAAAAATAATTTTTTTTTTACTACAAAATTGTTGCTTCAACCCCAAATCTTTAATTTTCACAAGGGTAACAGGAATAAATGCATCATACAATTTGTTGTGCAATTTCTCCTGAGTTAAGCCAGCTTTACACCTTACAATTAGGTGTGCGATCTCGTATGCGATGTGACACGCCCAGGTCGCATATGCGATTGAATGAGATTGCATGTAGGTCGTTCATTTGCTGTCACGTGCGTTAGTAGTCTATGTTAACTTGATCAATTTTGTGTGCGATCCTTTAGATCATGTGTTCTGTGACGTATGCATTGGGCACCTTTTTTTTTTTTATTTATTGACTTGACAAGCGTGTGTAATGTGTAGGGATGCGTTTTTACTATGTCATCTGCCATTCAGCTCTGCTACATGGCCGCTAACAGCAGACACAGACAGCCATGTAGCAGCGGTGAATGGCAGATGGCAGCAGACACAGACAGAGCCGCACTGTCAGAATGAACTCGGGTGAACCTCACCCGACTTCATTGTGATGCTGCGGCTCTGTCTGTGTCGCTTCCTGATTAGCGGTCACCAGTGAAGACTCACCGGTGACCACTAATCTCCTGAGTAACTGAATTGAGCAGCCCTCTCTCATATACTCACCAATCCCCGATCCCCGGCTCTGCACGGCGTTCACACTGCTCCGGCGGCTTTTACTGTTTTGAAAAAGCCGGCCGCCCATTAAACAATCTCGTATTCCCTGCTTACCCCGCCCACCGGCGCCTATGATTGGTTACAGTGAGACACGCCCCCCACGCTGAGTGACAGGTGTCACACTGCACCCAATCACAGCAGCCGGTGGGCGTGTCTATACTGTGTAGTGAAATAAATAATTAAATAATTAAAAAAAACGGCGTGCGGTCCCCCCCAATTTTAAAACCAGCCAGATAAAGCCATACGGCTGAAGGCTGGTATTCTCAGGATGGGGAGCTCCACGTTATGGGGAGCCCCCCACCCTAACAATATCAGCCAACAGCCGCCCAGAATTGCCGCATACATTATATGCGACAGTTCTGGGACAGTACCCGGCTCTTCCCGATTTGCCCTGGTGCGTTGGCAAATCGGGGTAATAAGGAGTTATTGGCAGCCCATAGCCGCCAATAAGTCCTAGATTAATCATGTCAGGCGTCTATGAGACACCTTCCATGATTAATCTGTAAATTACAGTAAATAAACACACACGCCCGAAAAAATCCTTTATTAGAAATAAAAAACACACACACATTCCCTGGTTCACCACTTTAATCAGCCCCAAAAAGCCCTCCATGTCCGGCGTACTCCAGGATGGTCCAGCGTCGCATCCAGCGCTGCTGCATGGAGGTGACCGGAGCTGCAGCAGACACAGCCGCTCCAGTCACCTCCACGCAGCTAATGAAGACAGCCGCGCGATCAGCTGAGCTGTCACTGAGGTTACCCGCTGTCACTGGATCCAGCGGTGGATGCTTGAGTAGATCAAACTTTGCAGCAAACTTTCAATACATTCTTTACTTGGTAAGGGGAACCTCTTTCTTTGCCAGTGTTCAATTGGACCAACAATTACCCCCTCACATCTAATTTACAGCTTTGATGCACTTGAACCATGAGATTACAAGTGAGATAAGGATGTTTCCGACAATATAGCACACTATTCAAACATGGATTAGGGTGCGGACATTATGTAGGATGAATGTCTTCACTTCGCCACTCCATCCTTTTACAGGGACCTCGAGGTTTCTTGGAAGCAAACCTCCCCTACATTATGGTACATTAGCAATGCAGGGCTGTGTTTTTACAGTAAATCTACTAGATTCTGAGTACTTGATACTTCCTTATGAAACAGTAAAGCAATTCTTTTCAGTCTTTGCTGACCTTTCCTGTTCTTTCAGGCTCATAGTTTTGTAGAGAGGTGCATCGCTGGTAGACCACGTTCTGACCATAGGATAAGCATAGACAATTTTGCGAGACAAGCCAGAACACAGGCTTTCTCAACAAGTCATATTTACTCAATGCTGAGGCCCAATTGGTCGTGGGGGGAAAGATTTGAGGGACCTTTGAAATGGGAAGAGGCTATGCCAGAACATGAAATTGGGGATTTCTTGAAAGCTACATTAACTCAAAGGAAAATTTTATCCACTAATAGCTACACAGATATGACTTTGTTTATTTTATCACGCCTAACATCCAGTCAAGAATGGATCCGTCAACCAACAATTGACATACTGCAGTTTTTTTCTGCACCAAAATCTGAACGTTTAAAAAAAAAAAAAAAAAAAGCAGTGTGCGCTCAGCACTTCAGAAATCTCAGACTTTGCTGGCTTCAGGATAGGCATGAAGATACTGGTGCAGATTTCACCATGTGCACATAGCATTTCTCTGCATCGCTCTGATCAGAGGAGATGGGATAGTGCAGGCATATAGTCCCCTAGAGCGTCTAGTAAAATAAATAAAACATGTAAAAAAAAGTTTTAAAAATAGGAAAGACCAAAAACCTAAAATTTCAAATCACCTCTTTTGTCCATTGAAAAAAAAAGTATAAAAATGACATATTTGGTATCGCCGCATTCAGCATTCAAAAATGACAGATCTATAGAAATATTAAATTAATTAATTTGATTGGTAAACGGTGTGGCGAGAAAAAAATTCCAACTCCAAAATTTCGTTTTTTGGTTGCCGAAACATTGTATTAAAATACAATAACAAGCGATCAAAACATCGCATCTACACAAAAATGGTATAATTACAAATGTCAGCTCAAGACGCAAAATAAAATCCATCACTGAGCACCAGATCCCGAAAAATGAGAATGCTACGGGTCTCGGAAAATGGTGACAAAAACACAATTCTTTTTTTTTTTTTTGCAAACTTCTGAATTTTTTATTACCACTTAGATAAAAGTAAAACTATACATGTTTGGTATCTATGAACTCGAACTGACCTGGGGAATCATAATGTCAGGTCAGTTTTACCAAATAGTGAACATGGTAAGTAAAAATCCCCCAATCATGCAATTTTTGTTTTTGCAATTTCACCGCACTTGGAATTTTTTTCCCGTTTTCCAATACAAAAAGGGGCAGAATGAATGGTGATATTCAACAGTATAGCTTGTCCCACAAAAAAAACAGGATATACTAAAAAGAATGATGAAAAGGAATAAATAAAAAGAATGAAGATAATAACTTATTAGGTGTATATTATGTATATATATGAAAGGTTTCTTGGTCAAGTTATACATGGAATGAACATGAAATATCTGTAGATAATAATAGAATGAACGCATATGCCACATAACTAGGTTTATATTATGTTACCTGAGCATTATAGGTGTGGAATAATCATAAAATATATGTAGATAATAGGAAAATGAACGCATATGCCATATAACCAGGTGTATATTATGTTACCTGAGCATTATAGGTGTGGAATGATCATGACATGTGTTCATGTGACTGATCAGCTGATCGGGTAGCCCCGCCAGGTCCTTAAGCTCGGAATAGATGTAGCGCATCGCGGGACACACACCAGAGAGGTGAAGATTTATTTTTGTTATTTTTAACACTTGCTTCACTCCTGCAATGTATGTATATAATGTATGTATGTACAATGCGGGAGTGAAAGTGCCCCGCTTGCCTGCACTTTGCAAACTCGGCCTTTCTATGTCCGGATCCGTGAAAATCACGAACACGGATACAGAAATGGCATCTGGAGGTCACATCTGATGGTGTCCTTTCCTGTCCATGGGGCCCTACAAAAAATAGCAACCCAACAGACAGGAAAATATTGTGATGTGAAACCACCCTTAGGTGATCTAAACTACCTGATAGGTTCCCTTTAAGCTTCCATCTCACAGGCAGACAGGGTGCAACATTGTTTCAATATAGCAGAGCTCAGTGAGCTGCAAAAAGTGTTTGCAAGAACTTAAATTTAAGTTCTCTTGTTCTGTGTCAGTTACTTGTCTCACGCTGGTAACTCCCTCCTCATTTAAAACAAGCTCTGGAGGCAGCCATCTTCAAGGCAACATCCACCCCATGGTTGGAAACAGCTAATCTATGTGAAGTGATAAAAGATGATTTCTCCACAACAAGGCATCTGATAAGAGGTAGACAGGTATGATTCTTTTCAGTAGTCTATAACATGTATGGCCAAATGAATACTTTACAAAGGTCAAAATGGTGACCTATTCCCTTTCATTTTAGGATTTTTGATTGTAGTGAGATGATTATAGACCGACTCACTGTTGCTGGCTGAGGTAGATCGTTCAGAAAAATCTGAAAAATGTCACCTACAATCACCCCATATATGATCGGGGTACATGAGCCATTAGCATTTGATGAAGTTTTCACACTTCTTAGCAAGATCAAACTAAATGAAGCAAAAGTTATTTCAATACCGCCTGCATTGCCCAAAGGAGGAGAAGTATATGTGTACTGCTCACAATCACCGGAAAGAGGCCATCAACTGGAATTCAAGTATGATCAGTACAGGTGGATTTGCAAAGGTTCTAATGTGAATTCACAGATTAAACATTTGCCGGTAGTTATAAAACAATACTACTACCTTAAAGACCCAAATGGTGCGAGAAAACAAACATTGTCTGTCTTCAAGAAACATGTATACTTTTTCAGGTTATCATCAGAGCTGAACCAAATGTATGTCATTCATTATCTCAGTGATGAAAATCTACATAGAGCCTAAGCTCATGGTAATCAAAAGCTGTCAAACCGACCTTTTATTCCTTCAATGAATAAAGTGTTTACGGATGCTAGAAATGATATTCTCAAGTCAATGAACTGTAAGAAAGCCTACAGCAGTTTGTTGACCAATATGTCACAGTCTGAAAAGTGGCACATGCCTGTGGCTTTACTACGTGATTTAAAACAGGTTCAAAATGTGGGCCACAAATTAACTAAAGAGAAAAGAATTAGTAATGATGAGATATTCTGTTTATTTGAGTTATGTAATCAATTGGAGTCATTTTTTATTAGAATTCAAATGTTTCCAGAACTAATGGTATCATTTGGTCATCCGGACATAATCAAAAAAACATGCACTCTTATCCAGCTATCCTGTCAAGATCCTAGTTTGCCAAAATTGATATCACATGATACAACTTTCAACATTGGAGATTTCTGTCTCTAGTTATGAGAAATGTAGCACTAGTAAGTGATCCAATATTCCCAGTCGCATTCCTACTTCATGTCAAAACATTTATGAGAGATCATGAATATTTTTTAAATTAAATTCTCCACCAACTAGACTGCACAAATCTGACATCGGTGCCCTTGGACACTGATAGAGAACCTGGAATTATAAGAGCTCTGAAGAAAAACTTTCCTCAAATAAAGAATGTGCACTGTGTAAACCATATATTAAGAGATGTTGATCTATGGATTCGGAATCATGGTGGCAAAAAAGATGATATAAAGGTCTTGAGGGATCATATGATTCAGCTAATTACCAGCAATTCTATTGAAGAATACAACCAAAAATATGAACATTACAGTGAAATGTGGAGCAGTGCATTTAAAATATACTTTGACCACCAATTCAAGACGGCTTTGCCAGAACACTCAACAGATTTCTTTACAAAACAGTTTGCTGTATTTAGAAAAGACTGTACAGCAACAAACAATATCAGTGAGAGCTTCAACAAAACGGTGAAAGAACAAACTGACTGGAAAGAATTACCTGTGGATGAACTAGTGCTTGCAATGTACCACATGCAGTGTTTTTATCTTTTTGAATTCCAGTGCGCATATTGTAACATGGGAAAAAAGCATGTGAAAGAGCAATTTTCACATTTGCTTAAGCACTGCAGTGAAGTAGATTTTCCCCCATTTTTGGAACTAGAAAAAATTGTTGAGGCCATAAAAGAAGTTCCATCCTCTGTTTTTACTGTGGAAAAAGGAAAAAATTTAAGACTGATGTGACGCCCTGGACCCCAGGGGTCATAGGTAACAACAACCACCACACCACACACACACCTCCATCCCTTGTGAGGACACACCCGTCACCCGAGAGGGAGACCTGATGCCTCCCTCAGGGCCAGTAGGACACACCAGGTGGGCAGAGTCAGGCGGAAAGGCACGCCCACCGAGGAGACTACTGTCCTGAGGCAGGAAATTCAAACAGTTAGTTTTGAGGAGCGTCTGAGGAGAGTTGGAGTTGACAGGAGGTGTGGAGGAGAAAAGCTGTCAGGGACCCGGGTTGGAGCCTGGGATCCCCGAAACGTCAGGCAGGCAGACGGTGGTGGCCACCTGCAGGAGTACCGATATAGCGACCGGCGGAACCGTAGGGACCGGGCCAGGGTTGGAGCCCACCGGCACTGAACCGGGGAGCCAACAGCTAATCGGAGCACCAGTAACCGAGCACTCAGACCCCGTCCTAGCTTGGAAGCCACTGAGTTTAGGCAAATTCACTGATTGCAGTCTGGACCTCACGGGTTCATCCTGACATAAAGTCCTGAAAGAAGGCAACAGCCCACCGATACCGGGTGAGAGCCACCGCCAAAGGCCAAACACCCGACGGGCCAGCGTCTGCGGGCAACCGAGGGCTCTTCCGGCACCTAAACGTCGGGGAGCGGGCTACCACTGTCCAGGCAGGGGAGCCAAAAGTCAAAACAAGAGGTGCAAAGGAAAGGGGCCACCATCAGCCTCACAAGGGACACAAGCAGCCGGCTGCGGGACCCGACCATACCCGAACTTTGGTTTACCAGTGACTCTGAGTGTGAATTAATAGTGAGTACACCAGTGCTATCCGGGCACAATATCGCACCGGAGTACGGCACCTTGCACCCCGACTCCATAGCCCGTCCCACTGGGCCCCGGGACACACCGCCCCTACCTACGGAGGGGCTAACATCCAGGCTGCGCCTTCAACACCGATCCCGGGAGCACCCTTCACTCCAGCCGCAGCGGTGGTGCATCCCGTCACCACGACCCGTGGGTGGCGTCACGACCCGTCCAACGACAACGCGGCCCCCGGCTGCGAACCTCGTCCCACACCACCACCCCACTACCTCCCCTTACCAGAGCGACGTGGCCCCCGGTCCGGAGGCGCTCGAGCCACCGACAACCCGAGCCCGGACCTCGAGTGGCTTGGCCCGGCGAGGGAGCAGCCGAGCCCCTCTCAGGGCGGTACACTGACACTGACATCAGTGGCTAAATTGATTAACTGAGGGGGAGGAGAGACGAGCAATCCGACAGAGGTCTTGGAGGAATTGAGGGGGTTTTACTCGGATCTGTATAATATCCGAGGGAAGTTCTCGGATATGGAGCCACTGGCATTGACTGAGCGCATTGAGGCATATATGGCGGACACAGCCTTACCGACTCTAAAAACTGAGGAGGTACTAAAATTAGAAAGCAGGTTCTCGGAAGAGGAAGAAGCTATTACGAATACTCCAAATGGGAAGAGTCCAGGCCCAGATGGATTTTCTCCTACATTTTATAAAACATTTCGAGAAATGCTTACTCCATTCCTAACAAAGGTATTTAACGCAATTTCAGGGGAAACCCCCTTTGCAGCTCAGTCACTGGAGGCACATATTACGGTTCTTCCAAAACCTGGTAAAGATCCCACCTTGGTGGCTAACTATAGACCAATATCTCTACTCAATGTAGACATAAAACTATACTCCAAAATTCTGGCTAATAGGCTCGCTCCCCTTCTCCTTTCCATCATTGATACGGATCAAGTAGGATTTATACAGGGGAGGCGCGGGATAATGTTAATAAGACTCTGCTGCTCATAGCTCATGCCAAAAATTCGTCTCAGCCACTGGGTATACTATCGGTGGACGCAGAAAAAGCATTTGACCGTGTACATTGGGACTTCCTGAGGGAGGCTTTAAAGCAAATAGGGCTGGGCACATGCTTCTTAAATAAGGTAATGGCCTTATATACCTGTCCTTCGGCCCGTATAAAGGCAAATGGTTTCTTATCACAACCTATTACAATTAAAAATGGAACAAGACAGGGGTGTCCTCTTTCCCCGCTGTTGTATGTACTTACAATGGAACACCTCGCTAACACGAATAGGAAAAGTCCCAGTGTACACGGTATGCGAATAGGAGGAGAGACATATAAGGCAGCGCTGTATGCGGACGATTTGTTAATATGTTTCCCAGCCACACATTACTTTCCCTTCTTTGTTGGCAGAGTTCGAGAGATTTGGGGATCTAAGTAATTTCAAGGTCAATTATGCGAAATCAGAGGCCTTAAATGTCACGGTGCAGCCACAGGAAGTGTTACTGGCTAAAAGTAACTTCCCATTTAAGTGGCAATCCCAGGCTATCAAATATTTGGGCATAAGTGTCCCCGCAGATCTGGGATCCTTGTACTCTATGAATTACTTAGCATTATTAACACGAACAGTTAAAGAGCTTCGGACATATCATAGAAAACCCATATCTTGGTTTGGCCGTATCAATACGTTTAAGATGGATATACTACCTCGGTTTCTATATATATTTCAGGCAGTGCTGATTCTCCCTCCCGCTAGTTTTTTTCGGACCCTCAGGTCTGCTCTAACTCGCTTTATATGGGGACACTCTAGAGCCAGAATAAAATATCATACACTTACACGGCATATTACTGCTGGGGGCGCTGGACTTCCAGACCTGCGCGGATATCATAAGGCGGCCCTGTTAGTTCGACTGTTTGACTGGCATTTTAACGAAAAAGTTAAGAAATGGGTCACACTTGAACAGGAAAGCTCCTCAACTCCCTTAAAATATCTTCCATGGCTTGAGTCCAGAGAGGGGGTGAGATAATCTTCGTCGGATTTTTTGATTAGAGCCACGTTGAGGGTATGGGATCAGGAAAAACAGAGAGGGGGGTTGGTGGGGTGCCCCTTCCTTCTAGCACCTATCATTTCCAACCCAGAATTTCCCCCGGGAGTTGGCCGGACTAACTTTTTAAGATGGAATGTACAACAGGATGGTAGGATTTATCACACCCTAGCAGGGTCCAGCATGAGATCTTTCTCGGATATACAAAATATGGAACCCCTTCGGATATTGTCCTGGATTGAATACAGACAACTCTATTCATTTGTCAACTCTAAGTCACGGGGAATAGGAGGTCTGTCAGACACATTGGTTTTGCCCTTTGAAAAATTGTTTATGCAGGATTCAACACCACTACATCTGATGTCCCTCATATATAAGTTGATAGGTCAGGCAGTTCCCTCCGCGGACTCAGATCCCAAATATATGACAAAGTGGGAAGAAGAACTGGAGACGACTTTCACAGACACAGAAAAACAGAGAGCCTATATATTTACACATAAACTGTCAATGGCAGGGTACACAAAAGAGAAAAACTATAAGATTTTGACAAGAGGGTATCAGTGTCCGGTACAGCTGCACAGGATCATCCTTTCTGTCGCTGAAGAGTGTTGGCGCTGTGAGACAGTCCGGGGGACGATGACGCATATATGTTGGGACTGCCCCAAAATTAAACCATTTTGGGAGGCAATTTTTCAAACATATACAAAAATAACGGGGACAGTAGTGCCACAGACCCCGCAAATAGCACTGTTATCAATGCTCCCAGGTTCTATTAAAGCTCAAAAAGGAGATATACTACGGTTCTGTCTGGCAGTGGCTAGGGCAGTGATACCCAGACACTGGAGATCAAAAGAGGTCCCGGCTTTGAGGGAGTGGACGCAGGAATTTGAGTATATTTACCATATGGAAGAATTAATAGCAGAAGCAGAGGGACACAACGAGAGGTTTGTGAAAATTTGGATGTCTTGGATACTTTTCAAAGACACAGAGGGTTACCAAACACTATTTTGAGCCTTAGTGGAACGTCAATAGTTAGTGGACGGATCAGGATAGGCTCCATAAGTGGCTACCCCCCTTCTCCCTCCCAAACCCTTAGATGTTTCTCTTTATCTTCTTAAAGCTTACTTTTCTGGTCTATGTATGTTTATTCTTTCTCTCGTTACTTTTTTCTTCTCTATCTCGGTACAGGTGAAATTGGAAGGAGTTGGTTATTTTAAGGATCATACTAGATTTTGAGTACAATAAGTTCTCATTAAAAAGATTGAGTCAGGTGGTGGAGGTGATCATAAAGTAAAATAAGTGAAGACTGGCATTTTTTCTTTTTTTATTTGTACTCCTTAAATATGCAAATATCAGTTTTGAGTAGCGATACAGGAAGACAGAATGAAGTGGATAGCTCTAATATTATGCAGGATGTAGTGTATCAGTTGAAAAAAGTTTATAGTACTGTTATTCATATAATGGTGATACTTGTGAAGCTATTTCTGTATCCTTGGTTATTTGTATGTTATTTTCTTTCTCTTCTATTCAATAAAGAAAGATTATACATAAATTGATTGTTAACTGTGGACATGTGTCACTTTGTGCACAGTCATCTACTTTCACAGATAGAGACTTCAGGGGTTCGAAGGATCAAGCTGTAAAACTTGCGCCAGAACCAACTTGCTCTTGTCTACGTTCTGGGAAATGCTACCATATTATTGCAGCTGAAATGGCAGTTGGTCTAATTAATAGGAATGAGAGACATACCTACTCGTTGAGTTTGCTTCTAAAAAGCAGACGAGGCAGAAGCAAGAAATCTGGAAGAAAGAAGCCGAAACTTGATGATTATGATGTTTTACCTGCTCCAGACTCTTATCATACATTTGTTTCTCAGAAAAGAATTGAGGACGATAATACAAATGAGCACAAGAATGAGACATTTTCTAAACATTTTCTGAAGAATAATATATTCCCAAAACATTCAACACCAAAAAAAAAGGCAGTAACTGTTGACTTCATTTGTGAACCATGGAATGTGGAACCTAACAAAGATGACCTTATTGTATTCGAGAATCTAAAGGATGTTCTAAAGCAAACACTTCAACCATTTGTATGGCTCTGTGGAGAAGCCACAGAGGAAGCCATTATATACTTTATTTGTAAATTGAGTTATACAGAAAAAATCTTGTTGTGTCCCGTTTACATATATCCGAGTATTATGAGAGGGTGCAGTCATATATTCTACAGTTTCCTTGCAAACAACTACGCCCTTAGCCCCTGTGCCCACTTACCGGATTTTGCCGCGAATTTTCTGCGGATTTGCTGCATGTTTCGCTGCAGAAAATGTTCATAACATCTCTGCAGTGAATCACCAGCAAAACCTATGGGAAAAAAAAATCCTGTGCGCACTAGGCGGATTTTGACAGCTGCATGTTTTGCTGCGGGATTCCCGCAGCAAAAACAATTGCATGTCAATTATTTTCCGCACATCGCTGCGGGATTTCACTCCATTGACTCCAATGTAATCGTGAAATCCCGCAGGGAATAACGCAGGCAGCAAATTCTGTGCGGTTCACTGCGTTTTCCTGCGTTATTCCCTCCGGTATTTCGCGGTTTACCTCAGTTTTGCAGGGAAGTGATGTCATTACAGGAAGAGGAAGCGGAGCAGAGAGTAAACACACACAGATCACAGACACACACAGACATCACAGGTATAGAACACAGACACATAGAATACACATAGAAATCAAACGGAAATATAGAAAACAAAACACGTGGGCTCCGCTGTATATTTACCGTCCAGCCGAGGTAAGCACACAGCGGCGGCCCGGTATTCTCAGGCTGGGGAGGGCGAGGGGCAGGGTTAATGTCCCCAGCCTCACTCCCCCTCCCGCAGCCGAGAATATCAGCCGCAGCTGCCCCGGCACTGTCGCATGCATTATGCGGCAGTACCGGAGTGTCCCCGGCTCTTCCTGCTGCCGTGTAGCAGTGGCAGTCAAGGTAATGTAAGGAGTTAATGGTGGCGGATCACCGCCATTAACTCCAGGCTTGATCATGGCAGCGTCTATGAGACAGCTGACATGATCAACCCGTAAGTAAAGTGAAAAAACACACACACCGAAAAATCCTTTATTTTAAATAAAACACAAATAAGCCTCGTTCACCCTTTTATTAACCCCTCCCGAAACAAAGCTCCGACGTAATCCACAGCTCCGGCGTCCTGCGACGCTTGCATCCAGCCGCGACTAACACACAGCGCTGAATGCAGCCTCACAGCGAGACAGCAGAGGTAACTCCAGGGTATTTCCCACGGCTGGTAATGTGAAGTCACTGCCGACCGTGAGAAATGCAGAGTGTGCTCACAGGGACTCTATCTATCTATCATCCTTTTATCTATCCCTCTGTCTGTCTATCTATTCTTCTGTCTATTTCTCTATCTCAGAATGAAATGACTTTTTTTTTCAATGTGCTTTATTGCATTGAATGCAATAAAGCACGCGGCAAAACCGCGGCAATACCGCAAACAATACCGCGGTAAAACCGCAGCAAACCGCGGCAAGCCGCATGCGGTTTTCGGGTGCGGTTTGTCGCGGTTTTTTACCATGGGTGCGGTAATCTTTGAATACCTGCGGAATTTTCTTGAGAAAATTCCATTTTTCAGTGCGCGCAGGGCCTTAATAAGGACATTTTGCTGGTTCCATTTAATACAGATGTATATGGAACTGGTGAACACTGGTGTTTGGGAGTGATTATCTTTAAAACAAAGGACATTATCATTCTTGATTCATGCAAAAGCTTTGAAAGAGCTTAAACAAACATTTCAAATCTTGTTACATTGCTGCATCATGCTACCGGTTGGGCAATGTAAACTGTAACATGACTGAGTGGAGGGCCTCACTGTGCGAGGATGCTGTGCAACAAAGAAATAGTTATGATTGTGGGGTTCACACTATATTAAATGTCTACAGTATCATCACTGGAAAATTCTATATGAATGTAATTAGTGAACATGCAAGTGTGGATAGGTGTAAATATTGCTGAACATAAATTATGCCCCTGTTCAAAAAAAGTCATGAAAAAGCCAACTGTCAATTTTGGTAAATTACATAGATCTTTAAAAAAAAGGAACCTTAACATTAATCTGTCTGAAAGACCCTTAATTCATTACTTAATTACCTTAATGGATGCACATAGCACATGGTCAAAATGTTCAGCTGCAACTTGTCATGGAAATTTTACCCCTTTGAGTGAGATGGTATTTTGTTGTTGTTGCAGAAATTGGTTGCATTTGGACTGTCTTAAAATAAATGCACAGAATCTGCTAAATTACTACATCTGCCACAAATGTTCTCAATAACATAGTGTACTAACACTAAATTAAAAAAAATACTGTAATTGGAATAGCAGTATAAGTATATTGTGAAAGCCTACCAATAACATGTATGAAATACCGCGCTACAGTCAATGGGATGGACCTGACAAAAGGACAAAGATTGCAAAGTTAAAAACAGACTTTCACAGACTTTATTGCATCCAAAATGTCACAGACTTTATTGCATCCAAAAATTTGCTAAATTAAAACATACGTCTGTGTATATTAAGGTTTGTATTTAGCTAATTTTTGGATGTAATAAAGTCTGTGACATGAACAATCTGTGTTTAACTTTGAAATCTTTGTCCTTTTGTCAGGTCCATCCCATTGATTGTAGTGCGGTATTTCATACTTGTTATAGGTCTAGATTTTTACTTCTAATAAGCCAACATCCATGGTTAATTGAAATTAACAGCAGTAATACAAATACAAGAAAGAGGTGTATTTTATTTGTCTTTATTTTATCTTTCACCTTCATCTTTGATCATACCATTTCCGTTGTAATTCATTTATTTACCAGCATTGCAATGGATTATATGTCAGCGCTGCACTTGCAGCTGACACTTCGCCTCACATACCATGCATTTATCATGGTATACCAGGCATTCTCCAGCTGGGTGACCCAGAAGTTGTCATGACTGGTCATCATGGCAGCGGTCGTATCTACCTAAATGCCGAGATTGCTATTTATTGCAGCATTTAGGGGGTTATCCCCCTCACCTCCCTGGCGATTTTTGCTTTCAATTTTCGCTCACCTTCTCAATACATTTTTTATATTTTTTATTTTTTATGTCAATATAGATATACAGTGCCTACAAGTAGTATTCAACCCTCTGCAGATTTAGCAGGTTTACACATTCGGAATTAACTTGGCATTGTGACATTTGGACTGTAGATCAGCCTGGAAGTGTGAAATGCACTGCAGCAAAAAAGAATGTTATTTCTTTTTTTTTTTAAATTGTGAAAAGTTTATTCAGAGGGTCATTTATTATTCAACCCCTCAAACCACAAGAATTCTGTTTGGTTCCCCTAAAGTATTAAGAAGTATTTCAGGCACAAAGAACAATGAGCTTCACATGTTTGGATTAATTATCTCTTTTTCCAGCATTTTCTGACTAATTAAGACCCTCCCCAAACTTGTGAACAGCCCTCATACTTGGTCAACATGGGAAAGACAAAGGAGCATTCCAAGGCCATCAGAGACAAGATCGTGGAGGGTCACAAGGCTGGCAAGGGGTACAAAACCCTTTCCAAGGAGTTGGGCCTACCTGTCTCCACTGTTGGGAGCATCATCCGGAAGTGGAAGGCTTATGGAACTACTGTTAGCCTTCCACGGCCTGGACAGCCTTTGAAAGTTTCCTCCCGTGCCGAGGCCAGGCTTGTCCGAAGAGTCAAGGCTAACCCAAGGAAAACAAGGAAGGAGCTCCGGGAAGATCTCATGGCAGTGGGGACATTGGTTTCAGTCAATACCATAAGTAACGTACTCCACCGCAATGGTCTCCGTTCCAGACGAGCCCGTAAGGTACCTTTACTTTCAAAGCGTCATGTCAAGGCTCGTCTACAGTTTGCTCATGATCACTTGGATGACTCTGAGACTGACTGGTTCAAGGTTCTCTGGTCTGATGAGACCAAGATCGAGATCGTTGGTGCCAACCACACACGTGACGTTTGGAGACTGGATGGCACTGCATACGACCCCAAGAATACCATCCCTACAGTCAAGCATGGTGGTGGCAGCATCATGCTGTGGGGCTGTTTCTCAGCCAAGGGGCCTGGCCATCTGGTCCGCATTCATGGGAAGATGGATAGCAAGGCCTACCTGGAGATTTTGGCCAAGAACCTCCGCTCGTCCATCAAGAATCTTAAGATGGGTCGTCATTTCATCTTCCAACAAGACAACGACTCAAGAAAACCAAGGCCTGGTTCAAGAGGGAAAAAATCAAGGTGTTGCAGTGGCCTAGTCAGTCTCCTGACCTTAACCCAATTGAAAACCTGTGGAAGGAGCTCAAGATTAAAGTCCACATGAGACACCCAAAGAACCTAGATAACTTGGAGAAGATCTGCATGGAGGAGTGGGCCAAGATAACTCCAGAGACCTGTGCCGGCCTGATCAGGTCTTATAAAAGACGATAATTAGCTGTAATTGCAAACAAGGGTTATTCCACAAAATATTAAACCTAGGGGTTGAATAATAATTGACCCACACTTTTATGTTGAAAATTTATTAAAATTTAACTGAGCAACATAACTTGTTGGTTTGTAAGATTTATGCATGTTAATAAATCCTGCTCTTGTTTGAAGTTTGCAGGCTCTAACTTATTTGCATCTTATCAAACCTGCTAAATCTGCAGGGGGTTGAATACTACTTGTAGGCACTGTATATATATCATACTGAGCAGAGGATTACATCATGTGTAACTGTGTTCAGCGTTTTACCCTATATGGTTTGGACAGCTGCCATATATATACACGGTGGGAGGGGGTCGCGCGCTCTCTTTCACATGTCAGGCTACCGAGAGCCTGTTCCTTTGATCCCTCCATCCAGCCCGCCACGAAGCAAGACACGTCTGTCAGGTCTCCAGCATAATTCTATTCAGGACTAAGGAAAGATGGATGAAGATTTCTATTAATTAGAATGGACTTTTATTAACTCTTTACGTAAGCTAAAGAAGAATATTATTTTTTCCTTTCTGTAACTGAACTTTGGCAACCAATTTATTAGATATAAAATACAGTTATTTTTTACACATTTTGAAGTCCATCTTTCATGCGTCTTATCACGTATTTGACGAAAAAATATATTTAAGAGTGTATTTTTAACATTTGTGCTCCCGGTCCACCCTGACTGTCACCACTTCCTTGGAGCTACGTTTGAAGGAGAGTATTATTTTGACACCTGCCTGCCTATGGGTTGCTCTATCTCCTGCCATTTTTTTTTAATTTACAGCACTTTTTTTGGAAAAGGTGCTTCGGAGGGAACAGGATTTTCTTCGGTCACCCATTATTTGGATGATTTTTTATTTGTTGGCCCTGGTGATTCACCCATATGCGCAAAAATTTTAGACCACTTCCAAAGACTTATGAGTCTTTTTGGTGTGCCCCTGTCACAAGAAAAGACCATAGGCCCAGTCACGGAGTTGGCCTTCCTGGCAATTGTCATCGATTCCAAAGCAATGGAATTCAGGCTTCCACAAGACAAAATCACTGATTTGCTTGAGCTCATCGCGATTTTCATTTCTGCCGATAAGGTCACGTTAGTCAAAAAGCAGTCATTATTGGGGTCCCTAAACTTTGTAAAAATTTTTCAAGGCGCCTTTCGTTGGCTACCCACGGGGCGCGGCTCCCTCACCATAGAATCGGGTTGACCGTTCCGTTAAAGGAAGATTTGTTGGTATGGGGGTCTTTCTTGGGAGAACTAAAATGGCCACACATGTTTTTAAGAAAATGATCAGTCAAACGCCGAGGCAGAGCTATTTTCTGATGCGGCTGGGTCAGCCGGATTAAGGGTAATTTTTGGTAACCAATGATGTTCAGAAAAATGGCCCCATGCTTGGGAGCAGCAGGCATGGACTAAGCATCTAACTTTACTTGAGATTTTCCTTATAGTAGTCGCTGCTGAACTCTGGGGAGAGGCTTTAAAAACAAACAAATCATTTTTTGGAGTGACAGCGCCAGCGTTGTGCACGCTATTAACCACCTGTCTGCTTCATCCCCTCCGGTTATCAGGCTGATCAGGTTACCGGTTTTAAAATGCTTGAAATTAAATGCATGGTTTAGAGCAAAATTCGTACCCAGTTATTGCAATAACACGGCTGATGCATTGTCACGGTTTCATTTCCAGAGATTCCGAGAGCTCTACCCATCGGCGCAGGAAGAAGGCCTGGAGTGCCCGGCATGGATGTAGGATGTAACCCTGAATTAACGCCTATGATCCAAGCATCAGTGGCCCCATCAACCTGGCGGGCATACGGTAAGGCATGGAGCGACTGGTGTGAGTCTGGGAGCGTGGTACTGGGCGTGCCCACAAGGGAGTTATTACTGAAGCACACAGTGCATTATTTGGCATACCTACACAGCCGGCAGACGTCAGGGGCTGTGGCTCGCAATCGTTTGTCGGGTCTAGCCTTCCACTTCAAATTGCGGAATTGACCCGATGTGACAAAGGTTATTCTTGGTGACTCAGGTATTAAAGGGCTGGAGGAGCACCAGGCGAATGGACTCTAGGAGGCCCATTTCGTTCCCCCTGCTGACGGAAATAATAAAAGGCGCTGGTGCTGTTTGCTATTCCCATTATGAGTCCACCTTGTTGTCGGCAGCGTTTGCGATCGCCTTCTTCGGTGCCCTACGAATTTCTAAGCTTATCCCCAAGGCCCTGGGGTCGGCCGGGTCCTTGCATCAGGATGACGTGTTGGTATGCGGGGACGGTTTACGGCTCAGGTTGCGCAAGTCGAGGACAGACAAGGATGGCAGAGGCACCTGGTTCCCATTGTTTTCCCTGACAGGCGCAGTATGCCTGAGGGCATTGGTCATGGCCTTTATGGAGGTTAGGGGCGACAGTGACCAATTTTTCATCCACGAGGACAGTTTGCCACTTTTAGCGGGCCAGTTTTTGCCGGTAATGCGGCAAATCTTAAACATCCTTGGCTTGCCGGCGTCTGAATACGGCACACATTCTTTCAGAATCGGGGCGGCTACTTAGGTGTCGCGAGCCGACATGCAGGAGCCAGAGATCCAGCGGGTGGGGAGGTGGTAATCCAGATGTTTTATGAGGTACATCAGGCCTGTTTTCATTTTGAGTCCCGTTTGTCCCTTGGACACGCTTTAGTTCTCCAACAGGCTTTGGTGCCAATTTCGTCTGAAGGTCTTTTGTTACAATCGGGGTACCTGTATGCGTGTACGTATATATGTGTGTGTACGTATATGTGTATATATATGTAGATAAAAAAAAATAGGGGTTCCCGATGACTATGGACCGTACTGTTTCAGCCTTGTGTTTCCATAACTAACAGTTTTCCTTGCAGATGTGAGCTGTCCTAGCGTGTGCATACTAGGGCACTCATACGTTTTTTGGGCTGCAAGGAGAGCTGATTTCCGCCCTGGTGGTCGGTCTTTGGGCTTCCTGGATGTAGATATCAATTGGAGAGGCTACAGGGGCCTTTCATGACCACAGGTTTTGCCGGAGGTGGTGAAAATCGCAAGAAGTGTTTCTTTGCCAGTTGTCCTGGTGATCCATGCAGGAGGCAAAGACATAGTCTCTTTCCCCTTAGCTGAGCTGATCACGTTGATGCGTTTGGACATGGACAAATTCCCCTGTTTTTTCCCAGAGGTTAAGCTCTCCTGGTCTGAAGTGATCCCTCGGCTCACGTGGCACGGAGCTAGAGATGGTGGTGCGATGGAGCGGACCAAGCATATGCTTAACCAACGGATCTCGAGATTTATTCGTTTTAAGAACGAGGTAGTGGTCCGCCATCACCGACTAGAAGGGGATAACTCTGTCTTTTTACGCCCGGATGGGGTACACCTGAATGAGTCTGGTTTGGATATATTCTTGGGAGGGATTCGGGATGGAATTGCACAGGTACTCCAGGCTTTGGGGGGGGGGGGGGTCGCAGCTTGCTAGGGCTTTGCTGCTCCTTGGCGGAAGGGGCTGGTAGAGGTGGTTGGAGATACCCGAATCGGACGGCTGGTTTAGGTGGAAAATCTCCCAATAACCCCGTTTGGTGTTGGCCATTTTAAGGCCTTTGAGTGTAAGCTGTGACCAAAAAATTTGCCAACAGAAAAGATGGGAGTTTTATTACCAGTCTCTCCCTTAAAAGAGAAAAATAGTTCAATAAAGTTTTTGCATTTATAAAAAAAGAACATGTTTGTGGCGTCTTTTTATAAAGGGGAAAACAGGTGTTGGGGTCTGGGCAGTCTGTAGGTCTTTATGCCTGTAGCACTTTATAGTCTTTTATATAATGTAATTTGTGTTTTAGGCTGACTGGGCTTTTAAAAACCCCACAAAAGTTACTTAGTTACCATTGCAGAATATAAATACTTTTTATAAAAGTGATTACAGATGCTTTATGTCTCAGCACTTTGCTTTTTTTGGAGGTTTATCCTAAACATGTCTCAGGATGGCTGTTAGCAAAAGTTTTTCCTGACTGTATCAACACATGCAAGATTAATTGAAATCTATTTTCAGGCAGTGAGACGTCAGTATGTGATTGGGTACGCCCATGCAATTGGGGCAGTGGGCATGTTTGGATCTCTGGTGGTGATTTTCTTAGCATAAACGCGGCTGAAGAACTGTGACCCAGGAGAGAGCGATCGGGGAGACCAAGGAGAGGAACAAGCTACAGGTGAACATCGGGTCCCTTGACATTTGGCAGTCCAAAATGATCTGTGCAGGTTAAATTAATATATACAAGCTTGTAGTGTTTGGAGTTGGAGGGTAAAAGTGCTTGGACCACCCAGTTCCTCATGAGTCATTTTAACTAGGATTCATAAAAGCAGTTGGTGATAGGTTATGAAGTATGTATTCTCAAATTGTGGACACTCAGGTGAAGAGGAGTTTATTGCCATGAGGGCTCAGTATATGCAAAATGGATAAGGCTTTTTCTGTATTTTTGCTATTAATGACAGAATGTCCTTTGAAGAAGTCATTCGTTACATGAAACAGTTCAACTGCGTAAAAGACTCTCAGGATGTAACCATGGTATTAGTCGGTAACAGTGTGACGCTCAATTTTGGATTGTGGACAAAGGGCTAGTTCAAGTGCTAGCCAAGCATGAAGATTTGCCGTTCATAGAGGTTCATAGGCTGCCGCCCCACCACCGTGCGGAGCTGCCGCCCAACCTACACCCCACCTACTGTCTCCTCCCCAAAATTATAGAATGTAAGCCCGCAAGGGCAGGGCCCTCTTCCCTCTGTACTAGTCTGTCTATTGTAACATACATGTATTCTGTATGTAACCCCCTTCTCATGTACAGCACCATGGAATCAATGGTGCTCTATAAATAATAATAATAATAATAATAATAATAATAATAATAATAAGAGATCTTAGCAGCAAAAGGCGGTTGAGGATGCCTTCTACCCCGTGTTGTAGTAAAATTGATGAGAAGAAATCTTCCAAAAGGAATTGTTGTGTCATCTTTTAAATGAAGTGCCATCCTTCCAGCAGAATGCAAGTCAAACTGCAGCCAGTATGCCTGCACAACGCAGACTGAATGTGTGGACTTAAGTTATGCTGTGAACTGGGAATAATTGTCATGAAACGGATTCTCCTTGTTAATTATTTTTCTATGGAAATTTCATAACCCAGATATTTTTTCTTTATTTTCTTAAACTATAAAAGGATTGGCTTTAGAAGCCTTTCCTGAAATTTCAAACTGTTGCGTAAGACAGATTTTTTTTTTTTTTTACAAATTTGCACATAGCAGACAAAATTAAAATGAACCTCTCTAAATTAGTTTGGATACCCATAGGTTCCTGTTATGGGCAAATTTGTACCTTGGATGTTGATGTCCGAGATGGAAACCTATTCACAAAGGTTTTCAGAAAACCAACCGCTTTGAACTCTTTATTGCATTTTCATAGTGCTCATCCTATGCATACAAAAACTGCTCTACCTTATGGCCAGTCTCTGAGACTTTGCAGAGTTAATAATGACACCAATACTTTTACTGAACAAGCCGTTGATTTAAAACTAAGATTAAAAATCAGAGGGTATCCGGCTTCCGTTATTGATGCCGCATATGATAAAAGCTATTTCAGATCTTCCTGTCCAGCTTCTGCGATTCCCAAGAAAGAATTTAGGAAGAGATTTATCTTTAATTTCAAATTTGGCTCCCTTGAAGACACTATAAAAAGGTGCTTTATAAAAACTGGCACATTTTGGAAAGGGATACTGACCTGAGCGCCATGACAGTTCAAAAACCTATGGTCACCTATCGGAGGTGTAATAACTTGAAAGATATGTTGGTTTGAAGCAGATTGCTCGTAAAGATGAAGATAAATCTTCCAAAATTGAAGGAAAGGAAGTAATCCTTTAAGTGAAGTGCCATCCTTCCAGAGGTATGCCGGTCAAATCACAGTCAATGTGCTAGCACAACACAAACTTAATAGGTTGACTTGGAAGTCATGCCATGAACTTGAAATAATTGCCATGAAACATTCCATTTGTTGTTTTATTGGGGTTTTTTTTAATGGCAATTTCATAACCCATATTGTTTTCTTTTCCTTAAAGTATCAGAGGATGGGCTTTGGAAGCCTTTACTGAAATTCCATGTACAATGGAAAGTAAAGTGTAAGCTCGGAGTGTTTACGAATGCTTCATTTCAAACACAACCTGTTAGTGAATCTCAATGTACTGAGTAAAGACAAAACTGGTTAACAGTACTTAAATGCTCAACTATCATTCATAGAATTTTCATAAACGCAATGAAACCACAGCCATGAATTTTGTTTCAAAATGGAAACCATACACAAAATAAAAAATATAATAAACAAATCTCTTTACAGGCGATTTAAGGTGGCTATTGAGCTTAGTATTCTAACTAAGGCGCCTAAGCGATAGTATATTTTCTAGAACTCAAAGGTTACACTCCACTGCATCCACAGTGTTCAGCATAGAATCTATAGAAACTCCAAATTTTCAGGGATTGTCCAAGGGTACATGATATGCATTTTTCAAGATATGATTTTTTTAAAAACCTTAAACCTTAAACTGTTGAATAATGGCTAAACTAGGGCCGCTCGAGAGGTCTTTGTGGGGTGCAGGGTCACCAGTTTTAGCTTTCAGACTGGTTCCAGAGAAAATTGAGTCTAATCGATTATATATTTCATCTATTGTAATATTCTAATGTAGATATACATACAAAAATGAATATTTCATTCTTTTTCTTGCACTTCTAAGTCAGCGGTCTAAATTCCCTTCAATCATGAAAGGGCGGAAGAACAAAACAAGACTGAACACAAGACTTTCAAAACCTTCTACACATCATAGGGAAGATTTCATGAAAACTCAATTGTGATTTTCTTTTAAAAAGTCTTATGGAAGTAAAGGACAGAGACACCTCTCTAGTGTTGCAAATCAACTTGATATAACTTTTGAGAAATGTCCTTTTCAGTATGCCTGTATCCTTACATCCACCTGGAGGTGTTTGTGGTGGTTGAATGTCAGTTTCTATTATAGGCTTTGTTTTTCCATTATGATGCATACATATGATTCACTGGCCACACTTACACAAAACCACCTATCTGGTATTAAGGATTAAGAATTGTTCCTGCATCATTATGTCATGGCTGCTGCTATATTCATCTATTGACATTTATTATTAATATACCTTTTGTGCTATATATGCTTTTTTATGTACTGTATAGACATATGATGTATGTTTTTTTCAAATAGTTATATTCAGGATTGTAGGCACTTGCGTGTGTTACCCTTCCCTTCCTGCAATAAGCAGTCTTACAGGCAGTCAGTGAGACACTGACAAATCTCATGTGCTGTGGTACATGAGTATAGCAGTATATTAGATCAGTAATCGGAGTAACAAATATTCATGTCCCAGAATGGGGCTAAATGAAAAATAAAAGATAAAAAATAAAATAAAAATAAATAAATAAAAATGTATACAAAAACCACGAAAACATACTTTGCCACTAAAAATGCAGTTTTTGTGATCAAACAAAGAAAACAAAAATAGGAGTCAATGGGTAATGGATAATTTAATAATGCATCCGTTACCCATTCATTAATATAATGGTTGTCCATTGACTCCCATTATACAATAACGGAATTGTTTTTAGTCCAAGCCTATGATAAGTTGCAAATAGGATCCACCTGTGTGATTCCATACTTTAGTAACCTGCCAGTGCAGAATAGCTGCTCTTTTTTTTTTGGGGGGGGGGGATGTTGCTGGCAAGCATCAGGACACCAATCGTCCGAGTATGAATGGTAAGTTCAGAAGTAATGTTCTCCAAATTATGTATGGGCTGCTTAGCAGAGGGGTGATTCTACATTTTGCACAGTACACACAGGGTGGGATTGCCACCGCTATCATTATAAAGTTATCCCATCTACTATTTTAGTGAAACGGACCTGCAAATGGCGCATACAGTATATTGATATAGCACTTCCTATAATAGATAGCATTGTTTATTGAGGGTCTGCAAAATGACGCCTGCTTGATTGCTGTATAAATAACAGTGTGGAATAGATGACGATATTCCTTCCACACTGGTATGCTGTGATCCGTGCTGGTGTGCAGTGAATCTGCCTTCAGACTCCTTGTCATCATTTAATTGTCTTTCTTTTTTTCTCTGGGACTCTGCTCCCTGTTCACAAGACTCAGTACCAGTCAGCCAGAAAAGAGGTAGTAGTCAAATAGGCACCTGAGGTTGTGATGTAACAAAATATCCATTAACATTCTGATATTTATGGATTTTAGCTGCTGCTTGTGGTGACTCGGCGCCCTGAACAAAGACAGATGTCTTGAAGGTAATGTCCTGCCCATATACTGTATATATATATATATATATATATATAGATATATATATATATATATATATATATATCTATATATATATATATATATATATATATATACATAGATAGATATATATAGATGTATGTATATACAGTTAGGTCCAGAAATATTTGGACAGTGACACAAGTTTTGTTATTTTAGCTGTTTACAAAAACATGTTCAGAAATACATTTATATATATAATATGGGCTGAAAGTGCACACTCCCAGCTGCAATATGAGAGTTTTCACATCCAAATCGGAGAAAGGGTTTAGGAATCAAGGCTCTGTAATGCATAGCCTCCTCTTTTTCAAGGGACCAAAAGTAATTGGACAAGGGACTCTAAGGGCTGCAATTAACTCTGAAGGCGTCTCCCTCGTTAACCTGTAATCAATGAAGTAGTTAAAAGGTCTGGGGTTGATTACAGGTGTGTGGTTTTGCATTTGGAAGTTGTTGCTGTGACCAGACAACATGCGGTCTAAGGAACTCTCAATTGAGGTGAAGCAGAACATCCTGAGGCTGAAAAAAAAGAAAAAATCCATCAGAGAGATAGCAGACATGCTTGGAGTAGCAAAATCAACAGTCGGGTACATTTTGAGAAAAAAGGAATTGACTGGTGAGCTTGGGAACTCAAAAAGGCCTGGGCGTCCACGGATGACAACAGTGGTGGATGATCGCCGCATACTTTCTTTGGTGAAGAAGAACCCGTTCACAACATCAACTGAAGTCCAGAACACTCTCAGTGAAGTAGGTGTATCTGTCTCTAAGTCAACAGTAAAGAGAAGACTCCATGAAAGTAAATACAAAGGGTTCACATCTAGATGCAAACCATTCATCAATTCCAAAAATAGACAGGCCAGAGTTAAATTTGCAGAAAAACACCTCATGAAGCCAGCTTAGTTCTGGAAAAGTATTCTATGGACAGATGAGACAAAGATCAACCTGTACCAGAATGATGGGAAGAAAAAAGTTTGGAGAAGAAAGGGAACGGCACATGATCCAAGGCACACCACATCCTCTGTAAAACATGGTGGAGGCAACGTGATGGCATGGGCATGCATGGCTTTCAATGGCACTGGGTCACTTGTGTTTATTGATGACATAACAGCAGACAAGAGTAGCCGGATAAATTCTGAAGTGTACCGGGATATACCGTATTTTTCGGACCATAAGACGCACTTTTTTTCCCCCAAATGTTGGGGGAAAGTTGGGGTGCGTCTTATGGTCTGACTGTGGCTGCGGGGAATGTGGGTGCTGCGGTGGAGCGAGTCATCGGGGGCACGAGCAGGCTGTGGCAGCCTACCGTGACCACGTGGGCCCGCTCATTTAATATGCACGCCCATCGTCCCGCCCATCTCTCAGCGATGAAGTCGGCGCTGACAGGTGGGCGGGGTGATAGGGAATAAACAACCGGCCCGGCATGATCACCCCTGGCAACTGCAGCCTGGAGTGATCATGTGCGGCTGTATTCACTGCCCCCGAACATCATCATCAGTGCAGGGGGCATTGAATCAGTACACATTACTCACCGTTCCCCTGCAGCACCGCGGTCTCCTGTTTGTGCCGGTCAGCTGACTTGTGACTAGCGGCGCGCACAGCGATGACGTCATCGCTGTGCGCACGTGTCCACACGCAGCCGTCGGCACAGACCACCGGAGGGCATCGCGATGCCGCAGGAGGACGGCTGCATTCAGCGTCGCTGCCGCTAACATAGACGGTAAGAGGAGCGGTGCTGCAGGGAGTGAGGTGAGGTGAGTATGAACGTTTATTTTTTTATGTGCCACAGGATGCACCCATACACCAGGATGGTGGGGGTATAAGATCAGGATAGGGGTTTATGAGCAGCATGGGGAGTATATGAGCAGGATGAGGGTATATAGCAGGCTGGGGAGTATATGAGCTGCATGGGCAGTATATGAGCAGGATGAGGGTATATAGCAGGCTGTGGAGTATATGAGCTGCATGGAGAGTATATGAGCAGGATGAGGGTATATAGCAGGCTGGGGAGTATATGAGCTGCATGGGGAGTATATGAGCAGGATGAGGGTATATAGCAGCATGGGGAGTATATGAGCAGGCTGGGGAGTATATGAGCAGGATAGGGGTATATTATGAGCAGCATGGGGTGTATATAGCAGGCTGGGGAGTATATGAGGAGGATGAGGGTATATAGCAGGCTGGGGACTATATGAGCAGGCTGGGGAGTATATGAGCAGCATGGGGAGTATATGAGCAGCATGGGGAGTATATGAGCAGGCTGGGGAGTATATGACCAGGACATTACCCCATAATAGTGTCAGCAGCAGATCATCGCCCCATATGTGTGTCATGACCACATTTTCTGCTTAAAATTTTATTTTCCTATTTTCCTCCTCTAAAACCAGGGTGCGTCTTATGGTCAGGTGCGTCTTATAGTCCGAAAAATACGGTACTTTCAGCCCAGATTCAGCCAAATGCCGCAAAGTTGATCGGACGGCGCTTCATAGTACAGATGGACAATGACCCCAAGCATACAGCCAAAGCTACCCAGGAGTTCATGAGTGCAAAAAAGTGGAACATTCTGCAATGGCCAAGTCAATCACCAGATCTTAACCCAATTGAGCATACATTTCACTTGCTCAAATCCAGACTTAAGACGGAAAGACCCACAAACAAGCAAGACCTGAAGGCTGCGGCTGTAAAGGCCTGGCAAAGCATTAAGAAGGAGGAAACCCAGCGTTTGGTGATGACCATGGGTTCCAGACTTAAGGCAGTGATTGCCTCCAAAGGATTCGCAACAAGATATTGAAAATAAAAATATTTTGTTTGGGTTTGGTTTATTTGTCCAATTACTTTTGACCTCCTAAAATGTGGAGTGTTTGTAAAGAAATGTGTACAATTCCTACAATTTCTATCAGATATTTTTGTTCAAACCTTCAAATTAAACGTTACAATCTGCACTTGAATTCTGTTGTAGAGATTTCCTTTCAAATCCAATGTGGTGGCATGTAGAGCCCAACTTGCGAAAATTGTGTCACTGTCCAAATATTTCTGGACCTAACTGTATATTGGCATATATTTAAACTTAAAAGCTTACCTACGCGGCTACTGTTGGTAACCATTTTCCTCTCTGCTGTGAGGACACTATCTACGCCTGCACTCTCATGTAACTTTCGCTATATGATACCCATTGGGTATGTATATTTTTCCAAGTTATGATCTAGTGGCTATTCTATTACCATGTTACCCTATTTTTCACTAGTCATATTTTTCATCATAGTACTTTGTAGTGGACTCCATTATTCTGATAGCATCTTTGGATTACCTACCCTCATCTTGGCATACTAGCGTTGGTCAACAGCAAAGGTACTTCTTTTTGTACTTACTTGTGATTCTGCCTTCTCCTTTCATGGTTTTGTTCCTCTTCTTTCTATTTTTTCTCTTTCCTCTTCCTTCTTTCTCTTTTGTTTTTCTTCTCTCTTTCTTCTCCACCTTTTACCTTCCTTCGATCCCGCCTCTGCACCTCTGCTACCATCCCTCTGCTTTCCTCTCCGCCATTTGTTTTACTCTTCAACTACTCCTATTTCCTACAGAGGATGAAACTCTTCCTCTCTGATACCTCTCTTATAAATACATGTCGGGTTCCATTTCTAAATTCATGTCTATTTTTTAGGCAACTAAAATTCTCTATCTGGATCTCCTATGCATGAGAAATACGCATTTATATTTCTTATAACCATATAGGTACGTTTTTGTATGGTTTCAGTAATTTACTGTATGGTGATTTTTTCCCCTCAGTATATGAAGTGCTCTTCTTCATTGTTTTGTGTATATGGAATACGAAATTCTTCTTCTTATTGCCTTCCATTATATATCAATATGCAGATATTGTTTTTATATATATCTAATCATCCTATACCATCTCTCCATACAACGCATATGTGCGATACAACAAATGTGTCTTCAGTGTACTCACTAATATGTTTTTTCTTTCTGTATATTTTCACTATAGATTATCTCTGACGAAGGCCTGTGTGTTAAGGCCGAAACGTTAGAATTAAATTCTTTTGACCTTTGTACCAATAAAAACAAGCAAATTGATTTTCAAGCATCATTTTGTCTCAGACTTTCATCTTTGAGTGTGCCCGAGTTAACCTTTTTGTATACCTTCTGAGTCTAGGCATATAGAAGACACTAATTTCGGCTGTCAATCACTCTCTGTCGATTTCTGATCAGCCTCCGGACCCGACTTCTCAGTCGGCAATCAAGCGGACCAAGAAGCCTCTTAAGTCTTATGCCCAGGATCCGTTTTTTCGTCAAATCATATCTAAATGGTGGGATCACCCTGATAGGTTTAATAAAAAACCCTTCACTTCATTCGCTTATCCCTTTCCATCTGAAATGGTTAAGACCTGGTCAGTACCCCCCGTTGTGGATCCGCCAGTATCCAGGCTGGCTAAACACACGGTTATGTCTCTTTCAGACAACGCGTCTCTCAAGGACTCGTCCGACCGCGCAGTTCATGCTGCGGTCAAATCTTTTTTCCAGGCTTCGGCTCCTCTCTTTGCCCCCTGTTTACCTTGACATCGGTCGCGAGAGCTATGGGTGTGTGGAGTAGAAACCTGCGCAGGATGCTTCGATCTTGTAATATTCCTCCGGAGGCTTTTGAGATCCTTGATTTGTTCTCTCTAGCCTCTTATCATTTTCTTCACGGCTCCCTAGATGCAGCTAGTTTGTCAACCCTAACGCTGTCTTTGCCCGCAGAGTCCTGTGGCTAAAAATATGGAATGCGGACAGTCCCTCCAAGAAATCCCTGTCCACACTCCCCTTCCATGGCCTTCGTCTGTTTCGAGAATTCCTGGACAAACTCATATCTGAGACGACGGGTGGTAAAAGTACCATTCTACCACAAAAGCGGCCTGTATCCAGGAATTTTAAAAAATCTTCTTGGCGCAGGCAGTCCTTTCAGCCCGCTCCCCAAAAACCATCAGCACAAGGATCGTCCCAACGCTCTGATCGAGGATCCGGTCCCTCAAGTGGCTCTTCCTGGCGTTCCCACTCCAATCAATACAACCTACAAAGAACTACAACACTTTTACATAGAAAATATCTTTATTAAGAGAATATGTATATAAAACAAGATAAAAATGCACAGCAATTCAATGACATGAGGATAGAAGACAGCTTTTTCTCTGATTGAAATCACATGGTGGCCAGCAATAATAAATATATATCTCCTAGTCAGATGAAGTGTAAACAAAATCCCCTCTGAAAATTACTTTCAGGAATTTATTTCAAAAAATTCATCCGACTGAATAAAATTGAATACTTTGGCCAAACATACAATGAAAAAGTCTCAAAAGCTGAACTTAAAGTCTGTACACCTTGTACAGCAAATGGATGGCAAGAAGAAATCAGGACAGTATGTCTATAGCAAGAGTGACAGATGTGACACTGCACGGACTGTAGAAATGCATGAACATTTAGTAGTGTAATGGGGAATGTCAGGAGTCAATGCCATTTATAAATAGGTAATGCCATAACCAAATTAATGGAATATGGAGTAATAATAACAAGAAATGAGAGTCCTCACATGCCGCAACACACAAAATAGATAGTCACATGCAAGTGTACAAAAACATCTAGAGTAATCACATACTGTATCTTACCATGGGACACCTTGACGCGTTTCGCCAATGCTTTATCCAAGGGCGCTTATGACAAATGTAAGGTTTACAGAGGTTTTTATATCATTGGTAATTCACACCATCTAATATAAAAAAGCAAAAAAGAAAATATCATTACTTACAGCAAGATGGAATTGCAGCTGTATATGGCTCAGGCCAAAAGACTACTACCACTCCAGCAGGATACAGCTAAACCCCCACTAGGTGGAGGCAACACAGGTGCAGGTGGAGCCATTCACACGCACTTCCAAATATGGAGGAGGTGATGGCTGGATGGTAAAACTGCACCAGTGTGCAGTTTTACCATCCAGCCATCACCTCCTCCATATTTGGAAGTGCGTGTGAATGGCTCCACCTGCACCTGTGTTGCCTCCACCTAGTGGGGGTTTAGCTGTATCCTGCTGGAGTGGTAGTAGTCTTTTGGCCTGAGCCATATACAGCTGCAATTCCATCTTGCTGTAAGTAATTCACACCATCCCATAATTGCTAGAAAGGTTGAGCCAATACACTCATAGGGGTCACTAAATGATCAACCGCATTGGTGGTTTCAAAAAATGCACAATGTTATTAGCATAATTACTTACTTCATCAAATCGCAAATCAATTGCACAGATGGGGATTCCCATTTTTCGTATGTGGGGTAACTAGGATAATCCTCCCCTCTGTGACCTCTCTGAACAGTTCCACTGGCCGGAACTGCCACATAAAGTGATGCATAAGGAAATCGGAAAACAGGAAGTGAGGAATCATGATGTGGTCCATCAGGGATATCCTTCCCCAAAGCTCACAAAGAAAGGTTCCGCTACCCGGAAACGCTGTATATGTTTGTTACACATTTGTGAGCACAGTGGAACGCAAATGCGTTCCACATATGCGGAAGTCATTGTACATTATACAAATGTAAGTATTTTTAGTTTTTATATGAAAAAATAGAACTATAAAACCACCAATATGATTTAAAAGATCATAAAGAGACATATATTACACAATGCCGATAAAAATAAATGTATATATAAGTACATAAAGCAAAATTTGATAAAAACAAGATTATGCATTTTGCAATATAAGTAGGGTTATAAATTTTTGTAGGGTTATACATTTCTCACTGTAAACAATAAATACAAAATCCTTTGTGCTTGTTAAAAAATCATTTGTGCTCATAGAAACATATAATTACATACTGAGAGAGGAGTAAGAGAATGCACACATACACACGCACATTAGTGCATGAACATGTGCGCAGAGTCCACCCCAATCCCATAAAAAAGCATACACACATATATATATATACATATACATAAACTGGTCGACTAAAGCTGATTTACTTTTCAACAATGATGCACAGCAGAACGATGACATGGTTGGTACCAGTAGGAAGAGCATATTCAAACAGGTATGTGATCTCATGCATCGGCGCACGAAATTATGGTGGAACAAGAAGACTCTTGAACAATATCTACACAGGAATTTGATTCCTGGAGGTCTTCGGGTTCAAATTTACCCATCATTTGGGAGAGATGTAACAGATTTCGCCAAACGATGGGAGAACATATGTAACAGCTGTTCTAGATCTTTTATGCAGGCTATTATTGAATATAATAAACAACAGTTGGCCGTAGTAGATACGGAACTGGATGGAATACAGTCCCAGATCACTGACATATGGACGACTGAAGATATAGCCTTACTTGATAGTGAAATCGATACTAAATCTAAGGATTGGGAGAAACAAATCAGTGATGTAAAGAATAAAAAACTGCAAAGGGATTCACTTGATGACCAGACTGGACGAGTATATAAATGGAAATTTCAGAATGGAGATCGACAGGTGAGAAATCCATCTATATCATCGGCGGCATCATCGACCAGTGAAATGTCTGTGTCTGAGCGACAACATAGGATTGCCCAGAATAAATCCACCAATTGGAAAAAGAAGGGATTCAAACGAAAATAGGTTCCTGATCTAGAACAAGACAAATCAAGTGCCTTGAAGGTAATAAATTTGTCTAATATGGTCCTCTCACCAGCTCAAATTGATGTACTGTGTAGGGGTCTAACATTCTGTCCTGCCTCTAAATTTGACTGTTTTGCAGCTATCACGGATCTAAACCTCTTTGCCAGGAAATTACTTTTTAAAAAATATTTTCATGATGAGAATTTGAGATCAATGTTCCCTACCAGTGAGGAAAGAGAAGCAATTCAGATACTGGAGGAGCTGCTAAGTGAACAAGATAGTCTTAAAGGAGGTAAGGATCCATCATCCTTTATCCCTAAATCTAAGAAGTTCCCTCCTCTCACTTCTTGTCCGAATATTGACATATTTGTGCAGCTGGTTACAGAAGATCTGAAATCTATATCATCATCTATTAGACATGACAACTGCACAAGTATTGAGAGGGAGGCGTTGAAGAATCTGTCTAAAATGGATGATATTGTGATTAAGCCATCCGATAAGGGTGGCAATGTAGTCATCTGGCCACGCACCCTTTATGAGAAGGAAGCATTACATCAGCTGAGGGATTCTCAGTGTTATAAGAAATTGTATTATAATCCCTTGTCTGATTTTCAGTTGGCATTGATGGAAGACTCTCCATAAAGCAGTTGAAGATGGTTTTCTATCCTCTAAGGAAGTGGAATTTTTGACGGTTGAGGACCCATGTGTGGCCACAATATATTTTCTGCCGAAAATCCATAAAAACCCTGTAACTCCACCTGGACGACCTATCGTTTCAGGTAATGGCAATATTTGTGAATGTATTTGTAAATTTTTGGACCATTACCTGCAACCTTTGGTTGAAACCCTGCCTTCTTTCATCAGGGATACAAATGACATATTAAGAAAAATGGAAGACTTGCACTTGGAACAAGACATGTTACTTGTTACAGCCGACGTTGAATCGTTATATACGTCCATACGACATCAGGACGGTCTTTCTGCGGTGAGTTTCTTCCTTGACTCATTCAATTTGGAGAGGGGTCTTGTTAAGTTACTTTTACAACTTCTGTAATTTATTCTGGAGCATAATTTTTTCTTTTTCAAGGATGTCCTCTACCTACAGCTCCAGGGTACAGCAATGGGGGCGTCTTGTGCGCCCTCATATGCTAACCTTTTCCTGGGGCTGTGGGAGAGGAACATCTTTGTGACAGACCCCCTTCCTCTCCCTGACAAGATACATATGTGGTCAAGATATATTGACGATGTCATTTTTGTATGGCAGGGTAACAAGGAAGAGTTGGAATTATTTATGACATCTATCAATCAAAATGACATTAATTTGAAACTCACCCATAATGTCGGAACTTCTATTGATTTCTTGGATGTGGAATTTAATGTTGATGCTAATGGTGCAATACATTCGGATCTCTTCAGAAAGACCACTGCAGTGAATTCTGTATTGCATGCGAAGTCTGCCCATCCTAAACATGTCATCAAAAACATTCCCAAAGGTCAATTCTTACGAATTAAGAGGATCTGTTCGGATAGCCTATCCTTTGAGAAACAAGCCGCTGATCTTACTAGAAGATTTTTGGCCAGAGGATATCATCCCAGAGATGTTAATCGTGGATACCAAGCGGCGAAACATACAGAACGGAGGACTCTCCTCAATAATGTCAAGAGAAGCAAATCCCATGAGGATATCGTGAGATTCATCTCTACGTTCAATTCGCATTCTGAGGAGGTACGTGCAATCCTAAAAAAACATTGGGGGATTCTAAAACTTATCAACATCTTGAGGCACTATGTTCCATCAGATCCGAACATCACTTTTCGGAGATCTAAGAGCCTCAAGGACCTTCTTGTACACAGTCATCACAGAGGTCAGGTAAGCCAAACTTTTTTGGACTCCTCAAAGATTCCATGGGGTTGTAAACCATGTGGTGACTGTGTGTCATGTCCCAATGTTGAGAGAGTAAAAAATTTCTTTAGCTCGGACGACAAGAGGGAATTTAAAATTACACATGCCCCAGGGGGTGATTTACTTGGCTTCTTGTCCCTGCAACCTTAGGTACGTTGGCTTCACGACCAGGCAATTCAGGAGAAGAGCAAGGGAGCATGTTCTAGCCATTTCTGCAGCAAAGGATGAAGAGGATGTATCCAGATTGACAACCATTCCTCGCCATTTCAGGCAATTCCACCAGTGTAATCCCTCTCTATTACGGATACGTGCAATTGATAGAGATATGGTAAGTCAAAGAGGGGGGAAATGGAAAAAAGCTCTAGCCCAAAAAGAATCACGATGGATTTTTACTTTGAATACCCTAGTACCCCATGGGTTAAATGAGAACATCAGTTATGTACCCTTCTTGTGATTAAGGTTCCTAGTTCCTTTTATTAGCTCTTCCTACTGTAGTTAGTTCTTTGTACACTTGTTTTAATTTTTTAATTATTTTTTATTATTTTTATTTTTTTAGGTTCAGCCTTTTTGAGTATTGTGAATGGAGATATCTTATCCTACTGCCCGGAGAAATTATGGATACTTTGTGGGGACTCTTTTCAATAGTCTACACTCTTACAAATAAAAATCCTTTTACATAAACACTATATTGTGTTAATAAATTATATTTATACATTTTTCAGATTTTTTTATAAGAAATGTTTTTTGTCACGTGTGTTTTTCACTCGCACTGCGCACTTTATGCACTTTTTGTTAATCAAAATGTTTCTTTGATTATCTTAAGACATATATATTTTTTCAACAAGTGAGTTCGGAGTTGGTTGTTGCATATAGCACCAAAAAAGTAGAAATTAATTCTACAAAAACCGAATTAAGGTCAAAAAGAATTCATTTATTAGTTACACAAAGGTAAAAAGATACAGTGTTAAGCCACAAGGCAAGAAAACCAAGCAAAAAGACGGTGTCACATGTGAGTAAATACATAATGTGGGGGCAGAGGCTCCATGTAAGACATACAATTTTGTGTGAGCAGGAAAAGAGGGGAGATCAGAGTTCAGTATAGTATTGTGTGGGGAAGGAGATTCCAGTGCACAAAAGTGAAGCATCAAATGGCAGGAGCGTACTGGCATCACCTCATGTAACCCACACTACAACAAGGTTATAGTTACAAGGAAATAGTTACAAGGAAAATGATGGACAATTACCTGATCACTGAGGAGACCTGGCCCACATGTGACACCAAACCCCCGACGCGCACGTTTCGGCGTCACCTTCGTCAGGGGGTGGAGTCATCATGGCAGAACAAGGTATTATATAGGGCATAAATCTCAGGAAACTGATTAAGGAAGTTGTTCATCTGTGACAGCGTATGACCACATCCGCCAACCAACCCACCCACCTCGAGGCGCCAACCACAACCGGAAGTGACGCCGAAGAGGGGGCGGGCAGCCACGGACGTCTCTAGTCATCACTATCAAAAGAGAGTGTGTGAATTTAAAAAGAGAAGACAAGTGCCTGTAATGGTACAAGTATGTAAGGTAAAATAACGGACTCATAATCTGCACATCTGGGTCGGATTCGCCCACCTATCACATGTCACAACGTCACCTCCAAAGAGGATGACGTATGTAGCAGAGGGCGGGAGGGCCGGCACCGGAGTAGCGCAGACAGAGGTCTAAGAGCATGTGACTACATCCGCCAACCACCACGCCCACCTCGAAGCGCCAACCACGGGTGGAAGTGACGTTGAAGAGGGGGCGGGCGGCCACGGAAGTGTCCATCTACAAAAGTAAATAGAAGAGCGTGTGTGTGTTAATAAGAAGAGACAAATCTCTGTAATAAGTGAAGTGAGTAAAAAGAAATAAAGTATGCATAAACGGCACGACCGGGCCGGATCCGCCCACCCATCATGTGCTACAACGTCACCTCCAAGGAGGATGACGTATGTAGCAGAGAGTGGGAGGGCCCGGACCGGAGAGGTACCGAAAGAGGTCAAAGACTGATGTTACACATGCGTGAGCAGATGGTACAGAAAATTATTAAGTCAATAACATGAAGTCCGCGCCAGAGACCTTAGTCCCGCACACACTCTGATATCTGTACGAACATCAGTCAGGAGTGCAGAGTACAGAGGAGACGGCGCCCTTAGAATGTCAATGATGAATGTTGATGGTACAATGGTACAATTATATGTCATGTAATAGCTGTTGTTGCACCAAAGAGAATGAAAGGAAAAAGAAAGAAAAGAAGGAGGAAGTGAAACCATAACCAATGTGTTAAGACGGCCCTGATTAAGGGGGGGGGGGGCGCTCCACAATCCATAACATCGCATTACGTGTGTCCGGCGCCGGACACACGTAATGCGATGTTATGGATTGTGGAGCTGCCAAGAAGATTATAAAGATGAATTTCTGAGCATTCCTGAGGATGAAGAAGATAAGAAAAGATGTATTAGGATGCTATTCACTGCACCCACAAGGTAATGGCAGCAGCTTCATAGGGTCCAGGGGGGGTGACAGGTGCGCTTTAAGCATGTGAATACGGCCCCCTGGTCATAGTAACAGGTGTGTAATAGAAGACAACACAGGGAATAGTAAATAATAGGAAACTTTAACAAGCTCTTTAGACGTGACTATCTTTTATTTTTTCTTTAGCAAACCGTCTCATGACAATGAATCGTGTAAAAAAGAATATTAAGAAAAGAAAATACACCGAGGATTTCTTGCAGTATGGTTTTACCTCAATAATTACAGCAGGAATTGAGAAACCACAATGTGTTGTTTTTTGTGAAGTTCTCTTAGCTGAATCTATGAAGCCGAACAAACTAAAACGGCATTTTGATAGCAAGCATCCACTCTTTGCTAGCAAGGATATCAGCTATTTTAGAAGCAAAGCTGATGGACTCAAGAAATCTAGATTTGACACTGGTGGCCAGTACCATAAACACAATGTAGCAGCTGTTGAAGCATCATATTTGGTGGCACTCAGAATTGCCAGAGCTATGAAACCTCACACCATTGGTGAGGATTTACTGTTGCCAGCTGCAAAAGACATAGTTCGAGTGATAATTGGAAATGAATATGTTCAGAAATTGAATGCAATTTCCTTATCTAATGACACTGTCCGCAGAAGAATAGAGGACATGTCTGCTGATATTCTTGATCAGGTGATCCAGGAAGTTAAATCTGCACCACTACCAATATTCAGTATCCAGCTTGACGAATCTACAGACGTGGCAAACTGTGCACAGTTGTTGGTTTACGCAAGGTATATTAATGATGGCGACTTTAAAGATGAGTGTCTTTTTTGCAAACCGCTTGAAACAACAACAACTGAACATGATGTTTTTGATGCAGTTGGTTCTTTTCTAAAATCGCATTACATCTCCTGGGAAAAGGTTTGCGGTGTATGCACAGATGGCGCTCCTGCTATGCTAGGACGTCGCTCAGGATTTCAGCGTTTGGTACAAAATGAATCGCCAAAAGCAATCGGAACACACTATGATACATTGCCAAATATTAGCGACTAAGACACTGCTGCAAGATTTACAAGTAATGAAAAGCGTCATAACGTGTCAATTTTGTTAAGTCGAGCGCCTTAAACAGTCGGCTGTTTTGCCAACTGTGCAACGATCTAGATGCGCCAAACAATGCTCTGTTATTTCACACTGAAGTCAGATGGTTGTCAAGAGGAAAAGTTTTAAAACGTGTCTTTGAGCTTCGTGAGGAACTGAAAACGTTTTTTTAATCAGAAAGCAAGACCGCAATTCGAAGCACTGTTTAGCGATATAACTGAGCTGCAGAGAATAGCTTACTTGGTGGACATCTTTGTCATCTTGAATGACTTAAATTTATCACTGCAAGGACCAAATGCAACGTGCCTCGATTTGTCTGAAAAAATGAGATCATTCCAAATGAAACTTCAGCTTTGGAAAGATAAATTGGATAAAAATAAAATTTACATGTTTCCTACATTATCTGCCTTCTTTGAGGAACATGACATTGAGCCAGACAACACAATTATGATGATAACTTCTGTGAAAGAACATTTGCACATGCTTTCAGAGGAAATTTCATTATACTTTCCTAATCTATCTGACACCCCATTTGCACTTGCCAGAAGTCCATTCACAGTGAAAGTTGAAGATGTTCCGGAGACAGCGCAAGAAGAGTTCATCGACCTAATTAACAAAGATGCAGCGAGAACAGATTTCTCTACAATGCCACTGACAAAATTCTGGATTAAGAGTTTACAGTTATATCCTATTCTGTCTGAGAGTGTGCTGCGCCTTCTTCTTCCTTTTCCAACAACATATCTTTGCGAAACAGGGTTTTCAAGATTGCTGGTAATCAAGTCTAAATACCGAAGTAGACTTGTTGTGGAAAATGATCTTCGCTGTGCCCTTGCAAAGACTGCCCCAAGAATTTCTGAATTGGTAAGCAAGAAGCAACCACAACGATCTCACTGAATTTGGCAGCATACTGTAGCAAAATATTGCACTGTTTACTGTTATATTTAAACCCATGCTATGCCATGGTGAAATGTTATTTAAAATTGTTGTTATATATAAACCCATGCTATGCCATGGTGAAATGTTATTTATTGAAATTCGTAATAAATATTTCTCAACATATAATTGTTTTTGTGATTTTTTAAATTATGTTTGATTTGTAGCAATGAGAATACATAATGCATATCAGATATTTACATTCCGAATCATAACTAGCAAAATTACAGTTTTAAAGTAGCCACCAAAATTATTTTTTGGGTTGGGGGTCACCGCAACATGAGAAACTGTATTGCGGGGTCACGGCATTAGAAAGGTTGAGAACCACTGCACTAGAGTATCTTGCACCATAACATCAATTGTGTCTATGGATGATAAACACACTAGTGGAATTTCGATACATTCCAAGTGTGGAACATAGCAGAATATATACAATATTTTTTATGGACACTGAAATGTATATTGAAAGTATCCATATATGAACTGATTATTTGTCACAATTATTTGTGGAGCATGAAATAGGGTTATTTAGTTATTCCCCGTTCTAGGGCAGGGTTACTTAAGACCAGCCGTCGTTGAGTCGGGGCGTTATAGTTCCCACAAGAGGGTGCCGACCTCTGTGGCCAGGTAGCGGCGAAATCAGAACTGGATTGCATTTCCCTATTATTTGCTCCTTAAACCATTCTGTGAGATTGTCTGTCACAGACTTGTTTATCTGGTGCCTAGAACGTATATTGTGTTCTTAGGGTATTGTTCTCACCCACCTTCCCCATCCATCCAGTTAACCCATGTTTAGAGAGGGGGAGCCAACGTTGAGTAGGGATGTCAGTTTTGCATTTAAGAGGGTGCTGACCCCTGCAGCAAAGTATGAGTAACAATAGGGAGAACTTAGGGACTATTTGTCCCTCCCCTACCCTTCCTTCCCTCTATCCTCTCCTTGTGTGTTATTGGGTTTTACAAACCAGGGTGGTGGGTCATATCACAGTGTCCTTTTTTTATTGAGTGAGACCAAACTAGGTCTAGTTACATAGAAAACTGAGCATTAGATTTTCTGCCTTTTAAAGTCTGGGGTCTAATTTCCAAACAGAAAAACCTCAATTATGAAAGGGCAGAAGAATAAAAAGACTTTTAAAGCCTTCTACATATCATAGCAAATATTTCATAAAAACTCTTCATCTACATGACGATCCTAAAGAATTTTCTTCTGAAAAGTCCTGTGGAAGAAAAGGACAAACATCACTAGTGTTGTCTTTCAACTGGATTTAACGGGACCTCATGGTGACCGTTGAACATGTAGGACGCAACTTCCCGGGGATCCAACTGTCATCATACAAAGCAAGAAATTGCCTTAAATTTAATGGTGTGATCATCGCAAAAAACTTGAAAGACAAGATTTCTAAAAAAAATACTGAGGAGCATTTTGATACTTTTTCTGAGCGGATCGGACCCTGTCACATTGGAGAATTAACTATCTATAGTCAGTGATCTGGGATCTTTCTCCCCGCCGCCTCCATTACTGTGCCCACAACTGCTGCTGTTATATGTATAACAGGGCCTGCCTAGTTAAGCCTCTAATCAGTTCGAACTTTTAACTCAGTATTTATATCAACTATTGTCTGTATACCATCTCCGGCCCCATAGTTGTCTAATAAAAGAAGAGATTTTAGTGAAGCCATCATGAGACTCTACCACAATTATAATGCTCCCGGTCTGCGACTGAGATCTAGAGGGGGCGGTTCCTAGGTGTAGTGCGGTTATTCCTCCTCTCATCTTTAGTAAAGAAAAGACATTAGACATATATGCACATCCATCAATTAAAGCAAATACTTATCAATTTCTGCGAATAACTTCTGCTCCATTAACGGTGAAAGTCGCAAGATGAAACTCGAGCAGCGGCCATCTTAAGTTCAGCACAGCGTCTATCAGTATCATCATCATAGCAGCAGGCTATCAAAGACCTGGTCTCAATTATAACTAATAAAAATCCACCAGTAAAAGCATAACACTACTTTTAAGCTATTGGCAACTTTAATAAAGAATTATCTTTTCTTATTGGTAATTGAAGCGGAGACTTGCCTATTATACATAAACTGTGAAAGCGAAAGGTGCGCATGGAAAAGATATTTTGATGGTCCTCTGTCCTTTTAAACTTTGCTTTAAATAAACTTTGCACCCCAGTTAAACTTATATATGCCTATCAAATTCTTTTAGAGGGAACCTGTCACCCCATTTTTCACCTATAAGCTGCGGCCACCACCACTGGGCTCTTATAAACAGCATTCTAACATACTGTATATAAGAGCCCAGGCCGCTGTTTAGAACATAAAAAGCACTTTATAATAGTCACCTAGAAGGTCGCTCCGATGCACAGCAGTCAGATGCGTGGCACCGTTCTCCGGGACCAGCGCCTCCCCTTTCGGTCATCTTGGTCTTCCTTACTTTGAAGCCGCAGTGCATGACATGTCTACATCATACAAACGCGCCAGCATTGGGGTCCTGCGCAGGCGCACTACAATGCTTTGATCTGCCCTGAGCAGGGCAGATTAAAGTGCGCCTGCGCAGGACCTCAATGCCGAATTTCCTAAATTCACTTGGGTTGATAAGTACATTACCTACTTGGGAATAAAAATCACTACAGATTTTAACTCCTTAGCATTAAACATGGAAGACCTTATTGAACCTACTCAAAAAGATACTACTAACTTGTTTTAAGGAGTAACATGGCTTGGCAAAATAATGTCTTTTAAAATGTTGGTATTGCCCAAGATCCTTTACTACTTTAGAGCTATTCCTCTAATTATCCCATCTAATTATATAACCAAACTCCAATCAATAATAAATAATTTTGTATAGAACAAAAAAGGCCAAGACTATAAAACAGTACATTAATGAAACTTAAGTTCATAGTTGGATATGGTTTGCCAAATCTTAATAGTTACTATAAAACTAATATTATAAAAGTGTTTATTGGCTAGCCAGTGAAAATTTGCTATCATAGTTACATTTGGAGTCTACTTGGACCAATCACTCTTCTCACGGTTCCCTTTTGTTGTTTCTTCTTTTAAACCCTAAATTTCCTCTACCTAGCTACTCTACTTTAGCTTCTACGATTGTGGTCTGCGGGACCCTCTTGTACCCCTCTGACATCCAGTATCTGAACCTTGCATATGTAAGCATAATTTAGTAGTTGGCCTTTTATATATTAGGTGATTCACCTTGCCGATGTTATCTTTAATGGCCATATGTTCGTTCAGGGATGTTTACGGGTATATGCTGACATCTAGTGGACAGAGATACAGTACAAAATATGTATTATGGTCATACCCCTGTACCCAGAGGCAAAAAGGGGGGGGGGCTGCCATCTCAACAATAAATTACAAAAAGGGCACAAAGCTTAAATGTTCATTGAGCCCATCTGGCTGCAGAGTTTTCAGAGTCCATATCCACTCCGTTTCGCGTTGTGCAAGGAGTCGGCTAATATTGCCGCCTCGAACCCCAGTTATGATCTGATCTATCCCTCCTACCTTCAGTAAGTTACAATGATGGTATTGCTTAAAATGCCTCGGTATTGTTTTAAGGCCCTCAATGTCCACCTCATCTACGGCAGCCTGGATGTCACGAACATGCTCTCTCACACGGACCTTCAAGGCCCGTGTGGTCAGGCCGACGTAGATGAGAGGACATGGGCACCTACCATAATAAACCACAACCTTGGAGAGGCAATTAATTTTTCTCTTAATCGGGAAGACTTTCCCACCAGAAGAGGTAAAGTCAGTCGCTGTTTCAATATTGGGGCATGCAATACATGAACCGCAGGGTGACCAGCCAAATCTATACCTCAGGGAGGAGGACACAAATGGAAGAACAGCTTTATCCTTCATGTCATAGTGGCTAGACGTTAGTATATCTTTCAGATTTCTAGCCTTACGGGCCGCGACTGATGGTCTATCAGGCAAGTAGTTCCGAAGAATGGGATCGATGGTAAGGATGGACCAAAAACGGGACATGACGTCCACCATTCAGCCCCACTGTGAGTGATATTGGGTAATCATTCTCACATCGTTAGAGGTCTTTCTCGTTTGACCCCCGAATAGCAACTCAATACGTGATGAATTCCTGGCTCTATTATAGGCCTTTTTAATCGACCTGTTGCTGTATCCGCGAACGCGGAACCTTTGTTTAAGCTCAAGAGCTCTGGATTCAAATGTCAAATCCGAGGAGCAGATCCTCCGTAAACTGAGGAACTGCCCCACGGGCACTGCCCGTACAACGTGGGCAGGATGGGCCGAGGTGGCATACAAAACTGAATTGACTGACGTGTCTTTACGATATAAGTCAGTCGTCCTAAAAACCATTTTCATTCTTTGGGGCTGATCGCTGCCATCTTCTTCATCTCTTTAAAAGGAAAGAACAGGAATACCCATGTTAAAACAGAAAAGTTTGTTGTTCAAGGACAATATCAATGAACATATTCACTAATTATCTGCAGCACTGCCATCTCTTCAACTCCATCCTTATCGTTATGGACCTTGTGTGAACAATGGGTGCGATTAATATTGTCAGGACTTCCTGTGGTAGCGTGCAAGGTCCTTGGAGATGTTTTAATCCCCTTTTCCTGTAGATGATGCAAGCAATGTATTTCAACTCTCTTGTGTGGCCACGGTCAAGTCAGATGGGCAGCCATGAGATACTTGAAGCTTCTCTAAATTCATTTGGCTTCACTCTATAATTCAACAATAGTTCTGTCCCTGATATGAGGTCCGATTTAGCAATAAAAATTAATGATGGGGTCTCATCAACTATATATTGAATGAGAGGCTTCAGATTGTCTTTTTGCACGAATGGTTAATCTTTCTTCCAAATGTTGAAGGCATATCTAGATGACAACTACAAGAAGCCTCCCTGGAATTCAAACACAATGACTTTCCACGACTCTTCAAAAAAATACATATAGCATTCGTGCTCACTCAGCGTTGACTGTAAATGTTCGGCCTCTCCTTCTCTAAGCACTCCATGGTAATCACAAACAATGTACCCCTTTTTAAAACCATAAGGGGTGTACAGTGTTTGACCTTTCTGTGGATCATCTATAATTATTAGGTCTTTCCAGTCTTGTGATTCCACCAAAGCTTGACGTTTGGCACTGTAGTCTTGATCCCCTCTTCTTGGTCGAGGTTTCCATGCATAATGGACATCTAGGCCAGGTACATAGATGTCCCACTGCTGTGGTCTCACATAACCAGTTAAATCTTCAAAGTTGGGGATATGCTTGAAATGATCCATGAGGGGAATAAAAAAAGATATTTTATATACACATTACACACTGAAAAAAGTAAAATAAACTATTCAGGAATCACATCCCACATCCCATAGAAGACAATGCCATTAACTAGACAGCTTTCAAATTAATATATATATATATATATATATATATATATTACAATCTACAAAACTTACTAGCGGCATCTAAAACCCTTAAATTGTATTGCTTCCTCCTCCATTTTTTCTGATAGCTCTTTGCAAAATACCCAGTGTACCGCCTGCAGGTAGGAAGAGACGGTGGTTGCTTGTCTATTTTTACAGGGTGCTCATTGTTACGGTTGCTGTGGCTCTGGAGACTAGGTCCTATCTTGGAGCCATTGCACATGTGCGGCTGACATCATCGCTGACACGAGGTCACATGTCTCTGACACCTTCTAAGCTGATTGGCCACTGGTCATGTGCTTGTGACACGTGGTCACATGTCTCTGACACCTTCTATGCCGATTGGTCGCTGGTCATGTGCTTGTGACGCTTTGCTCGGTGATAGGCCAGCGGTGTCGTCATTGCTGTCATTCTGGCAGCGGATTGGCTCTGGTGTCCTCCATCTTGGATGAGGCACAGAGTCTATATAAGACCCTGACGCACGCCGCCCGGCGCTCAGTCCTCTTGGTTCATGCATGAGGGTAGACGCCCTGTGCACGTCCCTCTAGGCATATCTCTGTCTATGTTAGGTGAGCGCTACCGGCAGGGTAGCGTTCTTATACCTTACAGCTTCGGCTGCAGTCCGTATCCTTACCTCTTAGTGGAGCGGACATAGGCAGGTGCCTGAGGCACATGGTCCGGCTGGGCCTTGTGATTCTACTCGTAGGTGGACGTTGCCGCTAGGGTAACGTTCCTTATACTGCGTCTGGCAGTTGTTCGTATCCTCGCACACTAGGGGAGCGAACAGAGGTAGGAGCTTTGTGCGGCTTATGCTGCTGTCCGTCTCTTTTGCACCACTAGAAGAGCGGACCTAGGCAGGTGCCACATCTAGTGGTTCGTGTCCTCGCACACTAGTGGAGCGAACGCAGGTAGGAGCTTTGTGCGGCTTACGCTGCTGTCCGTCTCCTGGCACCACTAGAGGAACGGACCTAGGTAGGTGCCATTTCACACTCACTGCTTTTGTCTCTGTGATCTTTAACAGAGACCATTCCACACACCCTCCAAGTAAGGGAGAAATTGCTTTATTTTCTAATTATATTCCTCTGTGAGTTTAACAGAGGTATTGCACTCTGCACTTGTGCTATTATTTTTTACAGTGGCACACTTATATACCCCTTATCCTCTGCCATAGTCTGCAGCAGAGTCTTTGCACGGTGGACCCTGACTGTCTGACATTCCTTTAGGTTTTATTATCAGACAGCCCCCCATAACACACAGGTTGGTTTGAATGATACAGGGTCAAATACTAATGTGATAGGACCTTTAGGTTTCCTGCAGATTGAATCCACAGTCAGTGAAATAATAGATGATACACGAGTTGCTACTCAGTATTACTGACAGTGAACTGAGCAGCGGAGTATCTTATGACAACGAGAGAGCGGGTTTTAAAAGGGGTGTAAAATCCTCCTGGTTTCTGCACAAGTGCAGGTAATAATTTTGATTTATTCCAGGATATGGTGCTACGTGAAATGAAAGCATTAATCTATCCAGAGCTGCCGAATAATTTAACGCTAAAGGAAAGAGGCATTGTCAAAAATTAAATCGCTAGACAACGTAACCATCAGGCGAGCAGACAAAGGGGGAGCTAGTGTCTTAGTAAAATCTGATTATGAGAATCTCTTAGACAGTTGAATAATATGGAGGCTTGTGAAGTACTAAAAAGTGATCCCACATCGAAATATAAAGAGCAACTACGAAGTCTGCTTAATAGTCAAGTATTACAAGGAGCTATATAGAAGAGCCAGGCAGAAAAACTATCAAGTATTACAAGGAGCTATATAGAAGAGCCAGGCAGAAAAACTATTACCATCTTTGCTGAAAAAAACGCATTGGTATTTAGCCCCAAAAAAACCAAAGGGCAATGAAACCCCTCCCCCACCCCCCCGGCCATCCTATTGTCTCGGGAGTGGGCTCCTTGACGGAGCCCCTCTTGAGATATTTAGATTGGCTTTTACATCCTTTGCTAACCAATATCCCCTCATTTGTACAAGACACAGGTGATTTGATTAAACATTTGGAGGGCTTTCAATGGCAGCCGAATTTCAAATGGGCTTCGCTTGACATAGAAAGCCTTTATACTAGAATCCCGCAAAAATTGGGGTTAGAAAAAATAGTTGATATGATGGAAAAACTAGGGAATAATAAAAAAATGGTTGATTTTGTTCAAAATGCTCTGACCTTCATATTGTCTCATAATTCGTTTAAGTTTGGTAACACCTGGTATAGACAAAGGAGCGAAGTTGCTATGGGCACGCCAGTGGCATGCACCTTGGCAAACCTATATCTAGCCTGTGTAGAAAATGAATTAATATATAGCATTCAAAATCCGTTTATTAAACATATTAAATTATTTCTACGCTACGTGGACGATGTCCTGTTGGTATGGGACGGGTCCGAGAATGAGTTTAAGGGTTTTGTGAGGTATTTAAATACCGTCAACCAATTTAATATGTTTTTTACGTCAGAATTTAACGCAGAGGCAATAGAATTTCTAGATGTAAAATTCTACATAAAAAATAATGCAATCATGCGGGAACTACACAGGAAACCTACAGCCGTTAATATGGTACTCCATTTTGACAGCACAAATCCCCCACACATAAAAAATTCCGTTCCTTATAGCCACTTTTACGGCTATATAGAACAACTAATGACCCTGAAAAATTGCAAGATTTAACAGCTGACTTAAAACTTCAAAAAAAGAGGTTACCCGAATAACATTATTGAATAGGCAAATTATAAAGCTCTGAAACATTTCTCCAAAGGGAGAGGATATAAGAAAAAACAGAATAAGAGAGAGGCTGGCAGATTTGTATTCTGTTTTAAATATGGTCCAATGGATAGTTATTCAGTCAATCATAAACAAAAACTGGCATTTTATAGAGAAAGATGAAGATTTGAAAGAAATGGCTGAGCAAAAAACAATAATAGCATTTAAAAGATGCAAAAATTTGGGCGATATACTAGTGAACAAAAGATATACACCACCGTTTAACTGGCTACAAAAATTAAGTCCTAAGGGAATTATAAGTGTGGTAGCTGTTCTTTTTGTAAATTCCACTGCTTGGGAAACAGTTTGAAGATCGGCAACAACTGGCATGTTACCAGACAATTAATCACATGCAAAACTAAGATGGTAGTGTATGTGCTCTTCTGCCCTTGCGGCATGTATTACATAGGGAAAACTATTCGCCAGCTGTTTGTCAGATTCAGGGAGCATCAAAACTTTAGAGATACCGGTATAGGAGCAAACAAAATGATTGCACACATTAGAGAGGCACACGAAGGCAACAAAAATGTGTTAAAGTTTGCAGGTCTAGAAGTAGAGGAGACCAGAGCGGAGGGGGGGGGACCTCCACAAGTTATTACTACAGAAAGAAGCACAATACATAAAATTGAAAGGACTGGGCCTCCTAATTAATCTATTTAATGGGTGTTACCCTATAAGAATAGGATACCTGACTCACATGCTTGTAGATCTGTTGAAGTGCTTGCTGAGCACGAATCGGACGTCATCTGCTGTGTCGGATGTCTGTTTGTTTCCTCCCCCCATGAAATTGATGTAACCTGTTGCTGAAATAAAGGTATTTCTTAGGCTACTGCTCAGTGAATGCCCTACTCTTTTATATATATTTTTGGTGACGGCTTTTTGTTTTTTGTTTGTTTCCCCGTATTTTAATGAATTATTAAAAGATACATTTTATATTACCCAGCTACTCACTCCTCCAGATTTGTGGGGTATTTTGCTCTATGCTATTGTTTTTTTTGTGAATTTGTAATAATTGGACTTATTTTTAGTCCTCTTTTAGAAAATATTAAAAGGTATGTTTTAAACTTGTATTTTCTCAGTGATTAGTACACTGGATTTCCCATTGAGGATTTTTTGCACAAGTGCACTTTGATAATGAACCTATTGAACTAAGTATGTTTCTACCCACAAGCATTTGCATGTGCGAGGAATTAAAATAAAGGCTAACTAAAGGTTATGGTTTATATAATATGACTTAGTGTGGTACATGCTATATCTCTATATGTCCGCACCTTAGTATATTGTAACTTGGTTCTATTTTTGCACAAGTGCACTTCTGATAAGTATGAACAAATGTTTATTTTTTAACTCATTTTTATTGGAATACTTTATTATTTATATACTTTGGAAAGATAAATGGAAGTGTATAGTCTATGATGACCTTTTCTTCGGTCTCTATCTGTATCATATCTGGTATGTACTCTTGATGAACCTATCTGGGGAAAAAATGTTAAGTAATGAGCATACTAGTGTAAGATTGTGTCTATAAATAACTAATAAATAGTATACATACTAGAGCAGCGGTTCTCAACCTGGGGGTCGCGACCCCTAGGGGGGTCGAACGACCAAAACACAGGGGTCGCCACCTCTCTCACCTCCCCATCCACCTTCCCCCGTATGCCAGGACTGCTAGCTTTGGGATCCCCGCAGGAAAATGAATCGATCGCGCATCGGATCTAGGGAGATACCAACTTCCGACGTCCCCCCTTCTTGTTTGGTGCAGCCAGGACAGATCCGGAATCTGTGGCACGTATCTGGCAACGGAATCCAGGGACGCAGGACGAACGCGGCTGCCGACATCGGTAATCGGCTTGAAGGGCTGCGGGAGAGCACGCCATAAAGGAGCCGTTCGGTACCCAGCAGTGATCCGCTGCCATCACTGTGTTACAGTGTGCCCCCGGACAGACACCTCCCCCATCCCCTCCGGAGTAACAAGTAAGACTCCCAGACATTGGGAATCTACCAGTTATTTTTGTGGCTCAATAACTGGTCATTTAAAGCAGAATGTCCTGTTTTATACTTTTATGCACTGACTGTGGGCTAGGGGGAACTGGATGAATCTGGAGGGAGGCTTTCTATGAGAAATGTGCCCAAGAGCTGAGGGATGGAGCTTGCTGACCCAGCTATAGGAAACCTAAAAGAAGTGACAAATGGAGAATTATCCCTGTAATAAGGAAGGATGTCTAATTAAGGGCAGGGCTGTCTTACCCATTGGGCACGGTAGGTGGCTGCCCGGGGGCCCCTGAGTCCTAGGGGCCCCTCTGCCCGTAGGTGGGTTAAACAGGTGTGTAGGGGAGTTAATCATGAAAGGAGCCGGGTGGAGAAGGACCTTCCAGCCTCCTGCACACAGAGGGGTAAAGGACCTTATCACATGACCCGCAGGTCCTGAAAGTGTAAAGAACAAGCCGACTACAGAGAGGAGATGGGGGAGGACCAGGATCTGTAAGTGTGTGTGAACCTGTGTGTGTATATGTCGGTGTGTGTTTATATGTCAGTGTGTGTGTGTATAAAGAGACAGTGCTCTGACAGTGCGCTGTTAAGACGGCCCTGATTAAGGGGGGGGGGGGGGGACGCTCCACAATCCATAACATCGCATTACGTGTGTCCGGCGCCGGACACACTTAATGCGATGTTATGGATTGTGGAGCTGCCAAGAAGATTATAAAGATGAATTTCTGAGCATTCCTGAGGATGAAGAAGATAAGAAAAGATGTATTAGGATGCTATTCACTGCACCCACAAGGTAATGGCAGCAGCTTCATAGGGTCCAGGGAGGGTGACAGGTGCGCTTTAAGCATGTGAATACGGCCCCCTGGTCATAGTAACAGGTGTGTAATAGAAGACAACACAGGGAATAGTAAATAATAGGAAACTTTAACAAACTCTTTAGACGTGACTATCTTTTATTTTTTCTTTAGCAAACCGTCTCATGACAATGAATCGTGTAGAAAAGAATATTAAGAAAAGAAAATACACTAAGGATTTCTTGCAGTATGGTTTTACCTCAATAATTACAGCAGGAATTGAGAAACCACAATGTGTTGTTTTTAGTGAAGTTCTCTCAGCTGAATCTATGAAGCCGAACAAACTAAAACGGCATTTTGATAGCAAGCATCCACTCTTTGCTAGCAAGGATATCAGCTATTTTAGAAGCAAAGCTGATGGACTCAAGAAATCTAGATTTGACACTGGTGGCCAGTACCATAAACACAATGTAGCAGCTGTTGAAGCGTCATATTTGGTGGCACTCAGAATTGCCAGAGCTATGAAACCTCACACCATTGGTGAGGATTTACTGTTGCCAGCTGTAAAAGACATAGTTCAAGTGATAATTGGAAATGAATATGTTCAGAAATTGAATGCAATTTCCTTATCTAATGACACTGTCCACAGAAGAATAGAGGACATGTCTGCTGATATTCTTGATCAGGTGATCCAGGAAATTAAATCTGCACCACTACCAATATTCAGTATCCAGCTTGACGAATCTACAGACGTGGCAAACTGTGCACAGTTGTTGGTTTACGCAAGGTATATTAATGATGGCGACTTTAAAGATGAGTTTCTTTTTTGCAAACCGCTTGAAACAACAACAACTGAACATGATGTTTTTGATGCAGTTGGTTCTTTTCTAAAATCGCATTACATCTCCTGGGAAAAGGTTTGCGGTGTATGCACAGATGGCGCTCCTGCTATGCTAGGACGTCGCTCAGGATTTCAGCGTTTGGTACAAAATGAATCGCCAAAAGCAATCGGAACACACTATGATACATTGCCAAATATTAGCGACTAAGACACTGCTGCAAGATTTACAAGAAGTAATGAAAAGCGTCATAACGTGTACATTTTGGTAAGTCGAGCGCCTTAAACAGTCGGCTGTTTTGCCAACTGTGCAACGATCTAGATGCGCCAAACAATGCTCTGTTATTTCACACTGAAGTCAGATGGTTGTCAAGAGGAAAAGTTTTAAAACGTGTCTTTGAGCTTCGTGAGGAACTGAAAACGTTTTTTTTTAATCAGAAAGCAAGACCGCAATTCGAAGCACTGTTTAGCGATATAACTGAGCTGCAGAAAATAGATTACTTGGTGGACATCTTTGTCATTAAATTTATCCCTGTAAGGACCAAATGCAACGTGCCTCGATTTGTCTGAAAAAATGAGATCATTCCAAATGAAACTTCATCTTTGAAAAGATAAATTGGATAAAAATAAAATTTACATGTTTCCTACATGATCTGCCTTCTTTGAGGAACATGACATTGAGCCAGACAACAAAATTATGATAACTTCTGTGAAAGAACATTTGCACATGCTTTCAGAGGAAATTTCATTATACTTTCCTAATCTACCTGACACCCCATTTGCACTTGCCAGAAGTCCATTCACAGTGAATGTTGAAGATGTTCCGGAGACAGCGCAAGAAGAGTTCATCGACCTAATTAACAATGATGCAGCGAGAACAGATTTCTCTACAATGCCACTGACAAAATTCTGGATTAAGAGTTTACAGTTATGTCCTATTCTGTCTGAGAGTGTGCTGCGCCTTCTTCTTCCTTTTCCAACAACATATCTTTGCGAAACAGGGTTTTCAAGATTGCTGGTAATCAAGTCTAAATACCGAAGTAGACTTGTTGTGGAAAATGATCTTCGCTGTGCCCTTGCAAAGACTGCCCCAAGAATTTCTGAATTGGTAAGCAAGAAGCAACCACAACGATCTCACTGAATTTGGCAGCATACTGTAGCAAAATATTGCACTGTTGTTTACTGTTATATTTAAACCCATGCTATGCCATGGTGAAATGTTATTTAAAATTGTTGTTATATATAAACCCATGCTATGCCATGGTGAAATGTTATTTATTGGAATTCGTAATAAATATTTCTCAACATATAATTGTTTTTGTGATTTTTTAAATTATGTTTGATTTGTAGCAATGAGAATACATAATGCATATCAGATATTTACATTCCGAATCATAACTAGCAAAATTACAGTTTTAAAGTAGCCACCAAAATTATTTTTTGGGTTGGGGGTCACCGCAACATGAGGAACTGTATTGCGGGGTCACGGCATTAGAAAGGTTGAGAACCACTGCACTAGAGTATCTTGCACCATAACATCAATTGTGTCTATGGATGATAAACACACTAGTGGAATTTCGATACATTCCAAGTGTGGAACATAGCAGAATATATACAATATTTTTTATGGACACTGAAATGTATATTGAAAGTATCCATATATGAACTGATTATTTGTCACAATTATTTGTGGAGCATGAAATAGGGTTATTTAGTTATTCCCCGTTCTAGGGCACTTAAGACCAGCCGTCGTTGAGTCGGGGTGTTATAGTTCCCACAAGAGGGTGCCGACCTCTGTGGCCAGGTAGCGGCGAAATCAGAACTGGATTGCATTTCCCTATTATTTGCTCCTTAAAACATTCTGTGAGATTGTCTGTCACAGACTTGTTTATCTGGTGCCTAGAACGTATATTGTGTTCTTAGGGTATTGTTCTCACCCACCTTCCCCATCCATCCAGTTAACCCATGTTTAGAGAGGGGGAGCCAACGTTGAGTAGGGATGTCATTTTTGCATTTAAGAGGGTGCTGACCCCTGCAGCAAAGTAGGAGTAACAATAGGGAGAACTTAGGGACTATTTGTCCGTCTCCTACCCTTCCTTCCCTCTATCCTCTCCTTGTGTGTTATTGGGTTTTACAAACCAGGGTGGTGGGTCATATTACAGTGTCCTTTTTTTATTGAGTGAGACCAAACTAGGTCTAGTTACATAGAAAACTGAGCATTAGATTTTCTGCCTTTTAAAGTCTGGGGTCTAATTTCCAAACAGAAAAACCTCAATTATGAAAGGGCAGAAGAATAAAAAGACTTTTAAAGCCTTCTACATATCATAGCAAATATTTCATAAAAACTCTTCATCTACATGACGATCCTAAAGAATTTTCTTCTGAAAAGTCCTGTGGAAGAAAAGGACAAACATCACTAGTGTTGTCTTTCAACTGGATTTAACGGGGGCTCATGGTGACCGTTGAACATGTAGGACACAACTTCCCGGGGATACAACTGTCATCATACAAAGCAAGAAATTGCCTTAAATTTAATGGTGTGATCATCGCAAAAAACTTGAAAGACAAGATTTCTAAAAAAAATACTGAGGAGCATTTTGATACTTTTTCTGAGCGGATCGGACCCTGTCACATTGGAGAAATAACTATCTAAAGTCAGTGATCTGGGATCTTTCTCCCCGCCGCCTCCATTACTGTGCCCACAACTGCTGCTGTTATATGTATAACAGGGCCTGCCTAGTTAAGCCTCTAATCAGTTCGAACTTTTAACTCAGTATTTATATCAAATATTGTCTGTATACCATCTCCGGCCCCATAGTTGTCTAATAAAAGAAGAGATTTTACCCATAGTGAAGCCGTCATGAGACTCTACCACAATTATAATGCTCCCGGTCTGCGACTGAGATCTAGAGGGGGCGGTTCCTAGGTGTAGTGCGGTTATTCCTCCTCTCATCTTTAGTAAAGAAAAGACATTAGACATATATGCACATCCATCAATTAAAGCAAATACTTATCAATTTCTGCGAATAACTTCTGCTCCATTAACGGTGAAAGTCGCAAGATGAAACTCGAGCAGCGGCCATCTTAAGTTCAGCACAGCGTCTATCAGTATCATCATCATAGCAGCAGGCTATCAAAGACCTGGTCTCAATTATAACTAATAAAAATCCACCAGTAAAAGCATAACACTACTTTTAAGCTATTGGCAACTTTAATAAAGAATTATCTTTTCTTATTGGTAATTGAAGCGGAGACTTGCCTATTATACATAAACTGTGAAAGCGAAAGGTGCGCATGGAAAAGATATTTTGATGGTCCTCTGTCCTTTTAAACTTTGCTTTAAATAAACTTTGCACCCCAGTTAAACTTATATATGCCTATCAAATTCTTTTAGAGGGAACCTGTCACCCCATTTTTCACCTATAAGCTGCGGCCACCACCACTGGGCTCTTATAAACAGCATTCTAACATACTGTATATAAGAGCCCAGGCCGCTGTTTAGAACATAAAAAGCACTTTATAATAGTCACCTAGAAGGTCGCTCCGATGCACAGCAGTCAGATGCGTGGCACCGTTCTCCGGGACCAGCGCCTCCCCTTTCGGTCATCTTGGTCTTCCTTACTTTGAAGCCGCAGTGCATGACATGTCTACATCATACAAACGCGCCAGCATTGGGGTCCTGCGCAGGCGCACTACAATGCTTTGATCTGCCCTGAGCAGGGCAGATTAAAGTGCGCCTGCGCAGGACCTCAATGCCGAATTTCCTAAATTCACTTGGGTTGATAAGTACATTACCTACTTGGGAATAAAAATCACTACAGATTTTAACTCCTTAGCATTAAACATGGAAGACCTTATTGAACCTACTCAAAAAGATACTACTAACTTGTTTTAAGGAGTAACATGGCTTGGCAAAATAATGTCTTTTAAAATGTTGGTATTGCCCAAGATCCTTTACTACTTTAGAGCTATTCCTCTAATTATCCCATCTAATTATATAACCAAACTCCAATCAATAATAAATAATTTTGTATAGAACAAAAAAGGCCAAGACTATAAAACAGTACATTAATGAAACTTAAGTTCATAGTTGGATATGGTTTGCCAAATCTTAATAGTTACTATAAAACTAATATTATAAAAGTGTTTATTGGCTAGCCAGTGAAAATTTGCTATCATAGTTACATTTGGAGTCTACTTGGACCAATCACTCTTCTCACGGTTCCCTTTTGTTGTTTCTTCTTTTAAACCCTAAATTTCCTCTACCTAGCTACTCTACTTTAGCTTCTACGATTGTGGTCTGCGGGACCCTCTTGTACCCCTCTGACATCCAGTATCTGAACCTTGCATATGTAAGCATAATTTAGTAGTTGGCCTTTTATATATTAGGTGATTCACCTTGCCGATGTTATCTTTAATGGCCATATGTTCGTTCAGGGATGTTTACGGGTATATGCTGACATCTAGTGGACAGAGATACAGTACAAAATATGTATTATGGTCATACCCCTGTACCCAGAGGCAAAAAGGGGGGGGGGCTGCCATCTCAACAATAAATTACAAAAAGGGCACAAAGCTTAAATGTTCATTGAGCCCATCTGGCTGCAGAGTTTTCAGAGTCCATATCCACTCCGTTTCGCGTTGTGCAAGGAGTCGGCTAATATTGCCGCCTCGAACCCCAGTTATGATCTGATCTATCCCTCCTACCTTCAGTAAGTTACAATGATGGTATTGCTTAAAATGCCTCGGTATTGTTTTAAGGCCCTCAATGTCCACCTCATCTACGGCAGCCTGGATGTCACGAACATGCTCTCTCACACGGACCTTCAAGGCCCGTGTGGTCAGGCCGACGTAGATGAGAGGACATGGGCACCTACCATAATAAACCACAACCTTGGAGAGGCAATTAATTTTTCTCTTAATCGGGAAGACTTTCCCACCAGAAGAGGTAAAGTCAGTCGCTGTTTCAATATTGGGGCATGCAATACATGAACCGCAGGGTGACCAGCCAAATCTATACCTCAGGGAGGAGGACACAAATGGAAGAACAGCTTTATCCTTCATGTCATAGTGGCTAGACGTTAGTATATCTTTCAGATTTCTAGCCTTACGGGCCGCGACTGATGGTCTATCAGGCAAGTAGTTCCGAAGAATGGGATCGATGGTAAGGATGGACCAAAAACGGGACATGACGTCCACCATTCAGCCCCACTGTGAGTGATATTGGGTAATCATTCTCACATCGTTAGAGGTCTTTCTCGTTTGACCCCCGAATAGCAACTCAATACGTGATGAATTCCTGGCTCTATTATAGGCCTTTTTAATCGACCTGTTGCTGTATCCGCGAACGCGGAACCTTTGTTTAAGCTCAAGAGCTCTGGATTCAAATGTCAAATCCGAGGAGCAGATCCTCCGTAAACTGAGGAACTGCCCCACGGGCACTGCCCGTACAACGTGGGCAGGATGGGCCGAGGTGGCATACAAAACTGAATTGACTGACGTGTCTTTACGATATAAGTCAGTCGTCCTAAAAACCATTTTCATTCTTTGGGGCTGATCGCTGCCATCTTCTTCATCTCTTTAAAAGGAAAGAACAGGAATACCCATGTTAAAACAGAAAAGTTTGTTGTTCAAGGACAATATCAATGAACATATTCACTAATTATCTGCAGCACTGCCATCTCTTCAACTCCATCCTTATCGTTATGGACCTTGTGTGAACAATGGGTGCGATTAATATTGTCAGGACTTCCTGTGGTAGCGTGCAAGGTCCTTGGAGATGTTTTAATCCCCTTTTCCTGTAGATGATGCAAGCAATGTATTTCAACTCTCTTGTGTGGCCACGGTCAAGTCAGATGGGCAGCCATGAGATACTTGAAGCTTCTCTAAATTCATTTGGCTTCACTCTATAATTCAACAATAGTTCTGTCCCTGATATGAGGTCCGATTTAGCAATAAAAATTAATGATGGGGTCTCATCAACTATATATTGAATGAGAGGCTTCAGATTGTCTTTTTGCACGAATGGTTAATCTTTCTTCCAAATGTTGAAGGCATATCTAGATGACAACTACAAGAAGCCTCCCTGGAATTCAAACACAATGACTTTCCACGACTCTTCAAAAAAATACATATAGCATTCGTGCTCACTCAGCGTTGACTGTAAATGTTCGGCCTCTCCTTCTCTAAGCACTCCATGGTAATCACAAACAATGTACCCCTTTTTAAAACCATAAGGGGTGTACAGTGTTTGACCTTTCTGTGGATCATCTATAATTATTAGGTCTTTCCAGTCTTGTGATTCCACCAAAGCTTGACGTTTGGCACTGTAGTCTTGATCCCCTCTTCTTGGTCGAGGTTTCCATGCATAATGGACATCTAGGCCAGGTACATAGATGTCCCACTGCTGTGGTCTCACATAACCAGTTAAATCTTCAAAGTTGGGGATATGCTTGAAATGATCCATGAGGGGAATAAAAAAAGATATTTTATATACACATTACACACTGAAAAAAGTAAAATAAACTATTCAGGAATCACATCCCACATCCCATAGAAGACAATGCCATTAACTAGACAGCTTTCAAATTAATATATATATATATATATATATATATATTACAATCTACAAAACTTACTAGCGGCATCTAAAACCCTTAAATTGTATTGCTTCCTCCTCCATTTTTTCTGATAGCTCTTTGCAAAATACCCAGTGTACCGCCTGCAGGTAGGAAGAGACGGTGGTTGCTTGTCTATTTTTACAGGGTGCTCATTGTTACGGTTGCTGTGGCTCTGGAGACTAGGTCCTATCTTGGAGCCATTGCACATGTGCGGCTGACATCATCGCTGACACGAGGTCACATGTCTCTGACACCTTCTAAGCTGATTGGCCACTGGTCATGTGCTTGTGACACGTGGTCACATGTCTCTGACACCTTCTATGCCGATTGGTCGCTGGTCATGTGCTTGTGACGCTTTGCTCGGTGATAGGCCAGCGGTGTCGTCATTGCTGTCATTCTGGCAGCGGATTGGCTCTGGTGTCCTCCATCTTGGATGAGGCACAGAGTCTATATAAGACCCTGACGCACGCCGCCCGGCGCTCAGTCCTCTTGGTTCATGCATGAGGGTAGACGCCCTGTGCACGTCCCTCTAGGCATATCTCTGTCTATGTTAGGTGAGCGCTACCGGCAGGGTAGCGTTCTTATACCTTACAGCTTCGGCTGCAGTCCGTATCCTTACCTCTTAGTGGAGCGGACATAGGCAGGTGCCTGAGGCACATGGTCCGGCTGGGCCTTGTGATTCTACTCGTAGGTGGACGTTGCCGCTAGGGTAACGTTCCTTATACTGCGTCTGGCAGTTGTTCGTATCCTCGCACACTAGGGGAGCGAACAGAGGTAGGAGCTTTGTGCGGCTTATGCTGCTGTCCGTCTCTTTTGCACCACTAGAAGAGCGGACCTAGGCAGGTGCCACATCTAGTGGTTCGTGTCCTCGCACACTAGTGGAGCGAACGCAGGTAGGAGCTTTGTGCGGCTTACGCTGCTGTCCGTCTCCTGGCACCACTAGAGGAACGGACCTAGGTAGGTGCCATTTCACACTCACTGCTTTTGTCTCTGTGATCTTTAACAGAGACCATTCCACACACCCTCCAAGTAAGGGAGAAATTGCTTTATTTTCTAATTATATTCCTCTGTGAGTTTAACAGAGGTATTGCACTCTGCACTTGTGCTATTATTTTTTACAGTGGCACACTTATATACCCCTTATCCTCTGCCATAGTCTGCAGCAGAGTCTTTGCACGGTGGACCCTGACTGTCTGACATTCCTTTAGGTTTTATTATCAGACAGCCCCCCATAACACACAGGTTGGTTTGAATGATACAGGGTCAAATACTAATGTGATAGGACCTTTAGGTTTCCTGCAGATTGAATCCACAGTCAGTGAAATAATAGATGATACACGAGTTGCTACTCAGTATTACTGACAGTGAACTGAGCAGCGGAGTATCTTATGACAACGAGAGAGCGGGTTTTAAAAGGGGTGTAAAATCCTCCTGGTTTCTGCACAAGTGCAGGTAATAATTTTGATTTATTCCAGGATATGGTGCTACGTGAAATGAAAGCATTAATCTATCCAGAGCTGCCGAATAATTTAACGCTAAAGGAAAGAGGCATTGTCAAAAATTAAATCGCTAGACAACGTAACCATCAGGCGAGCAGACAAAGGGGGAGCTAGTGTCTTAGTAAAATCTGATTATGAGAATCTCTTAGACAGTTGAATAATATGGAGGCTTGTGAAGTACTAAAAAGTGATCCCACATCGAAATATAAAGAGCAACTACGAAGTCTGCTTAATAGTCAAGTATTACAAGGAGCTATATAGAAGAGCCAGGCAGAAAAACTATCAAGTATTACAAGGAGCTATATAGAAGAGCCAGGCAGAAAAACTATTACCATCTTTGCTGAAAAAAACGCATTGGTATTTAGCCCCAAAAAAACCAAAGGGCAATGAAACCCCTCCCCCACCCCCCCGGCCATCCTATTGTCTCGGGAGTGGGCTCCTTGACGGAGCCCCTCTTGAGATATTTAGATTGGCTTTTACATCCTTTGCTAACCAATATCCCCTCATTTGTACAAGACACAGGTGATTTGATTAAACATTTGGAGGGCTTTCAATGGCAGCCGAATTTCAAATGGGCTTCGCTTGACATAGAAAGCCTTTATACTAGAATCCCGCAAAAATTGGGGTTAGAAAAAATAGTTGATATGATGGAAAAACTAGGGAATAATAAAAAAATGGTTGATTTTGTTCAAAATGCTCTGACCTTCATATTGTCTCATAATTCGTTTAAGTTTGGTAACACCTGGTATAGACAAAGGAGCGAAGTTGCTATGGGCACGCCAGTGGCATGCACCTTGGCAAACCTATATCTAGCCTGTGTAGAAAATGAATTAATATATAGCATTCAAAATCCGTTTATTAAACATATTAAATTATTTCTACGCTACGTGGACGATGTCCTGTTGGTATGGGACGGGTCCGAGAATGAGTTTAAGGGTTTTGTGAGGTATTTAAATACCGTCAACCAATTTAATATGTTTTTTACGTCAGAATTTAACGCAGAGGCAATAGAATTTCTAGATGTAAAATTCTACATAAAAAATAATGCAATCATGCGGGAACTACACAGGAAACCTACAGCCGTTAATATGGTACTCCATTTTGACAGCACAAATCCCCCACACATAAAAAATTCCGTTCCTTATAGCCACTTTTACGGCTATATAGAACAACTAATGACCCTGAAAAATTGCAAGATTTAACAGCTGACTTAAAACTTCAAAAAAAGAGGTTACCCGAATAACATTATTGAATAGGCAAATTATAAAGCTCTGAAACATTTCTCCAAAGGGAGAGGATATAAGAAAAAACAGAATAAGAGAGAGGCTGGCAGATTTGTATTCTGTTTTAAATATGGTCCAATGGATAGTTATTCAGTCAATCATAAACAAAAACTGGCATTTTATAGAGAAAGATGAAGATTTGAAAGAAATGGCTGAGCAAAAAACAATAATAGCATTTAAAAGATGCAAAAATTTGGGCGATATACTAGTGAACAAAAGATATACACCACCGTTTAACTGGCTACAAAAATTAAGTCCTAAGGGAATTATAAGTGTGGTAGCTGTTCTTTTTGTAAATTCCACTGCTTGGGAAACAGTTTGAAGATCGGCAACAACTGGCATGTTACCAGACAATTAATCACATGCAAAACTAAGATGGTAGTGTATGTGCTCTTCTGCCCTTGCGGCATGTATTACATAGGGAAAACTATTCGCCAGCTGTTTGTCAGATTCAGGGAGCATCAAAACTTTAGAGATACCGGTATAGGAGCAAACAAAATGATTGCACACATTAGAGAGGCACACGAAGGCAACAAAAATGTGTTAAAGTTTGCAGGTCTAGAAGTAGAGGAGACCAGAGCGGAGGGGGGGGACCTCCACAAGTTATTACTACAGAAAGAAGCACAATACATAAAATTGAAAGGACTGGGCCTCCTAATTAATCTATTTAATGGGTGTTACCCTATAAGAATAGGATACCTGACTCACATGCTTGTAGATCTGTTGAAGTGCTTGCTGAGCACGAATCGGACGTCATCTGCTGTGTCGGATGTCTGTTTGTTTCCTCCCCCCATGAAATTGATGTAACCTGTTGCTGAAATAAAGGTATTTCTTAGGCTACTGCTCAGTGAATGCCCTACTCTTTTATATATATTTTTGGTGACGGCTTTTTGTTTTTTGTTTGTTTCCCCGTATTTTAATGAATTATTAAAAGATACATTTTATATTACCCAGCTACTCACTCCTCCAGATTTGTGGGGTATTTTGCTCTATGCTATTGTTTTTTTTGTGAATTTGTAATAATTGGACTTATTTTTAGTCCTCTTTTAGAAAATATTAAAAGGTATGTTTTAAACTTGTATTTTCTCAGTGATTAGTACACTGGATTTCCCATTGAGGATTTTTTGCACAAGTGCACTTTGATAATGAACCTATTGAACTAAGTATGTTTCTACCCACAAGCATTTGCATGTGCGAGGAATTAAAATAAAGGCTAACTAAAGGTTATGGTTTATATAATATGACTTAGTGTGGTACATGCTATATCTCTATATGTCCGCACCTTAGTATATTGTAACTTGGTTCTATTTTTGCACAAGTGCACTTCTGATAAGTATGAACAAATGTTTATTTTTTAACTCATTTTTATTGGAATACTTTATTATTTATATACTTTGGAAAGATAAATGGAAGTGTATAGTCTATGATGACCTTTTCTTCGGTCTCTATCTGTATCATATCTGGTATGTACTCTTGATGAACCTATCTGGGGAAAAAATGTTAAGTAATGAGCATACTAGTGTAAGATTGTGTCTATAAATAACTAATAAATAGTATACATACTAGAGCAGCGGTTCTCAACCTGGGGGTCGCGACCCCTAGGGGGGTCGAACGACCAAAACACAGGGGTCGCCACCTCTCTCACCTCCCCATCCACCTTCCCCCGTATGCCAGGACTGCTAGCTTTGGGATCCCCGCAGGAAAATGAATCGATCGCGCATCGGATCTAGGGAGATACCAACTTCCGACGTCCCCCCTTCTTGTTTGGTGCAGCCAGGACAGATCCGGAATCTGTGGCACGTATCTGGCAACGGAATCCAGGGACGCAGGACGAACGCGGCTGCCGACATCGGTAATCGGCTTGAAGGGCTGCGGGAGAGCACGCCATAAAGGAGCCGTTCGGTACCCAGCAGTGATCCGCTGCCATCACTGTGTTACAGTGTGCCCCCGGACAGACACCTCCCCCATCCCCTCCGGAGTAACAAGTAAGACTCCCAGACATTGGGAATCTACCAGTTATTTTTGTGGCTCAATAACTGGTCATTTAAAGCAGAATGTCCTGTTTTATACTTTTATGCACTGACTGTGGGCTAGGGGGAACTGGATGAATCTGGAGGGAGGCTTTCTATGAGAAATGTGCCCAAGAGCTGAGGGATGGAGCTTGCTGACCCAGCTATAGGAAACCTAAAAGAAGTGACAAATGGAGAATTATCCCTGTAATAAGGAAGGATGTCTAATTAAGGGCAGGGCTGTCTTACCCATTGGGCACGGTAGGTGGCTGCCCGGGGGCCCCTGAGTCCTAGGGGCCCCTCTGCCCGTAGGTGGGTTAAACAGGTGTGTAGGGGAGTTAATCATGAAAGGAGCCGGGTGGAGAAGGACCTTCCAGCCTCCTGCACACAGAGGGGTAAAGGACCTTATCACATGACCCGCAGGTCCTGAAAGTGTAAAGAACAAGCCGACTACAGAGAGGAGATGGGGGAGGACCAGGATCTGTAAGTGTGTGTGAACCTGTGTGTGTATATGTCGGTGTGTGTTTATATGTCAGTGTGTGTGTGTATAAAGAGACAGTGCTCTGACAGTGCGCTGTTAAGACGGCCCTGATTAAGGGGGGGGGGGGGGGACGCTCCACAATCCATAACATCGCATTACGTGTGTCCGGCGCCGGACACACTTAATGCGATGTTATGGATTGTGGAGCTGCCAAGAAGATTATAAAGATGAATTTCTGAGCATTCCTGAGGATGAAGAAGATAAGAAAAGATGTATTAGGATGCTATTCACTGCACCCACAAGGTAATGGCAGCAGCTTCATAGGGTCCAGGGAGGGTGACAGGTGCGCTTTAAGCATGTGAATACGGCCCCCTGGTCATAGTAACAGGTGTGTAATAGAAGACAACACAGGGAATAGTAAATAATAGGAAACTTTAACAAACTCTTTAGACGTGACTATCTTTTATTTTTTCTTTAGCAAACCGTCTCATGACAATGAATCGTGTAGAAAAGAATATTAAGAAAAGAAAATACACTAAGGATTTCTTGCAGTATGGTTTTACCTCAATAATTACAGCAGGAATTGAGAAACCACAATGTGTTGTTTTTAGTGAAGTTCTCTCAGCTGAATCTATGAAGCCGAACAAACTAAAACGGCATTTTGATAGCAAGCATCCACTCTTTGCTAGCAAGGATATCAGCTATTTTAGAAGCAAAGCTGATGGACTCAAGAAATCTAGATTTGACACTGGTGGCCAGTACCATAAACACAATGTAGCAGCTGTTGAAGCGTCATATTTGGTGGCACTCAGAATTGCCAGAGCTATGAAACCTCACACCATTGGTGAGGATTTACTGTTGCCAGCTGTAAAAGACATAGTTCAAGTGATAATTGGAAATGAATATGTTCAGAAATTGAATGCAATTTCCTTATCTAATGACACTGTCCACAGAAGAATAGAGGACATGTCTGCTGATATTCTTGATCAGGTGATCCAGGAAATTAAATCTGCACCACTACCAATATTCAGTATCCAGCTTGACGAATCTACAGACGTGGCAAACTGTGCACAGTTGTTGGTTTACGCAAGGTATATTAATGATGGCGACTTTAAAGATGAGTTTCTTTTTTGCAAACCGCTTGAAACAACAACAACTGAACATGATGTTTTTGATGCAGTTGGTTCTTTTCTAAAATCGCATTACATCTCCTGGGAAAAGGTTTGCGGTGTATGCACAGATGGCGCTCCTGCTATGCTAGGACGTCGCTCAGGATTTCAGCGTTTGGTACAAAATGAATCGCCAAAAGCAATCGGAACACACTATGATACATTGCCAAATATTAGCGACTAAGACACTGCTGCAAGATTTACAAGAAGTAATGAAAAGCGTCATAACGTGTACATTTTGGTAAGTCGAGCGCCTTAAACAGTCGGCTGTTTTGCCAACTGTGCAACGATCTAGATGCGCCAAACAATGCTCTGTTATTTCACACTGAAGTCAGATGGTTGTCAAGAGGAAAAGTTTTAAAACGTGTCTTTGAGCTTCGTGAGGAACTGAAAACGTTTTTTTTTAATCAGAAAGCAAGACCGCAATTCGAAGCACTGTTTAGCGATATAACTGAGCTGCAGAAAATAGATTACTTGGTGGACATCTTTGTCATTAAATTTATCCCTGTAAGGACCAAATGCAACGTGCCTCGATTTGTCTGAAAAAATGAGATCATTCCAAATGAAACTTCATCTTTGAAAAGATAAATTGGATAAAAATAAAATTTACATGTTTCCTACATGATCTGCCTTCTTTGAGGAACATGACATTGAGCCAGACAACAAAATTATGATAACTTCTGTGAAAGAACATTTGCACATGCTTTCAGAGGAAATTTCATTATACTTTCCTAATCTACCTGACACCCCATTTGCACTTGCCAGAAGTCCATTCACAGTGAATGTTGAAGATGTTCCGGAGACAGCGCAAGAAGAGTTCATCGACCTAATTAACAATGATGCAGCGAGAACAGATTTCTCTACAATGCCACTGACAAAATTCTGGATTAAGAGTTTACAGTTATGTCCTATTCTGTCTGAGAGTGTGCTGCGCCTTCTTCTTCCTTTTCCAACAACATATCTTTGCGAAACAGGGTTTTCAAGATTGCTGGTAATCAAGTCTAAATACCGAAGTAGACTTGTTGTGGAAAATGATCTTCGCTGTGCCCTTGCAAAGACTGCCCCAAGAATTTCTGAATTGGTAAGCAAGAAGCAACCACAACGATCTCACTGAATTTGGCAGCATACTGTAGCAAAATATTGCACTGTTGTTTACTGTTATATTTAAACCCATGCTATGCCATGGTGAAATGTTATTTAAAATTGTTGTTATATATAAACCCATGCTATGCCATGGTGAAATGTTATTTATTGGAATTCGTAATAAATATTTCTCAACATATAATTGTTTTTGTGATTTTTTAAATTATGTTTGATTTGTAGCAATGAGAATACATAATGCATATCAGATATTTACATTCCGAATCATAACTAGCAAAATTACAGTTTTAAAGTAGCCACCAAAATTATTTTTTGGGTTGGGGGTCACCGCAACATGAGGAACTGTATTGCGGGGTCACGGCATTAGAAAGGTTGAGAACCACTGCACTAGAGTATCTTGCACCATAACATCAATTGTGTCTATGGATGATAAACACACTAGTGGAATTTCGATACATTCCAAGTGTGGAACATAGCAGAATATATACAATATTTTTTATGGACACTGAAATGTATATTGAAAGTATCCATATATGAACTGATTATTTGTCACAATTATTTGTGGAGCATGAAATAGGGTTATTTAGTTATTCCCCGTTCTAGGGCAGGGTTACTTAAGACCAGCCGTCGTTGAGTCGGGGCGTTATAGTTCCCACAAGAGGGTGCCGACCTCTGTGGCCAGGTAGCGGCGAAATCAGAACTGGATTGCATTTCCCTATTATTTGCTCCTTAAACCATTCTGTGAGATTGTCTGTCACAGACTTGTTTATCTGGTGCCTAGAACGTATATTGTGTTCTTAGGGTATTGTTCTCACCCACCTTCCCCATCCATCCAGTTAACCCATGTTTAGAGAGGGGGAGCCAACGTTGAGTAGGGATGTCAGTTTTGCATTTAAGAGGGTGCTGACCCCTGCAGCAAAGTATGAGTAACAATAGGGAGAACTTAGGGACTATTTGTCCCTCCCCTACCCTTCCTTCCCTCTATCCTCTCCTTGTGTGTTATTGGGTTTTACAAACCAGGGTGGTGGGTCATATCACAGTGTCCTTTTTTTATTGAGTGAGACCAAACTAGGTCTAGTTACATAGAAAACTGAGCATTAGATTTTCTGCCTTTTAAAGTCTGGGGTCTAATTTCCAAACAGAAAAACCTCAATTATGAAAGGGCAGAAGAATAAAAAGACTTTTAAAGCCTTCTACATATCATAGCAAATATTTCATAAAAACTCTTCATCTACATGACGATCCTAAAGAATTTTCTTCTGAAAAGTCCTGTGGAAGAAAAGGACAAACATCACTAGTGTTGTCTTTCAACTGGATTTAACGGGACCTCATGGTGACCGTTGAACATGTAGGACGCAACTTCCCGGGGATCCAACTGTCATCATACAAAGCAAGAAATTGCCTTAAATTTAATGGTGTGATCATCGCAAAAAACTTGAAAGACAAGATTTCTAAAAAAAATACTGAGGAGCATTTTGATACTTTTTCTGAGCGGATCGGACCCTGTCACATTGGAGAATTAACTATCTATAGTCAGTGATCTGGGATCTTTCTCCCCGCCGCCTCCATTACTGTGCCCACAACTGCTGCTGTTATATGTATAACAGGGCCTGCCTAGTTAAGCCTCTAATCAGTTCGAACTTTTAACTCAGTATTTATATCAACTATTGTCTGTATACCATCTCCGGCCCCATAGTTGTCTAATAAAAGAAGAGATTTTAGTGAAGCCATCATGAGACTCTACCACAATTATAATGCTCCCGGTCTGCGACTGAGATCTAGAGGGGGCGGTTCCTAGGTGTAGTGCGGTTATTCCTCCTCTCATCTTTAGTAAAGAAAAGACATTAGACATATATGCACATCCATCAATTAAAGCAAATACTTATCAATTTCTGCGAATAACTTCTGCTCCATTAACGGTGAAAGTCGCAAGATGAAACTCGAGCAGCGGCCATCTTAAGTTCAGCACAGCGTCTATCAGTATCATCATCATAGCAGCAGGCTATCAAAGACCTGGTCTCAATTATAACTAATAAAAATCCACCAGTAAAAGCATAACACTACTTTTAAGCTATTGGCAACTTTAATAAAGAATTATCTTTTCTTATTGGTAATTGAAGCGGAGACTTGCCTATTATACATAAACTGTGAAAGCGAAAGGTGCGCATGGAAAAGATATTTTGATGGTCCTCTGTCCTTTTAAACTTTGCTTTAAATAAACTTTGCACCCCAGTTAAACTTATATATGCCTATCAAATTCTTTTAGAGGGAACCTGTCACCCCATTTTTCACCTATAAGCTGCGGCCACCACCACTGGGCTCTTATAAACAGCATTCTAACATACTGTATATAAGAGCCCAGGCCGCTGTTTAGAACATAAAAAGCACTTTATAATAGTCACCTAGAAGGTCGCTCCGATGCACAGCAGTCAGATGCGTGGCACCGTTCTCCGGGACCAGCGCCTCCCCTTTCGGTCATCTTGGTCTTCCTTACTTTGAAGCCGCAGTGCATGACATGTCTACATCATACAAACGCGCCAGCATTGGGGTCCTGCGCAGGCGCACTACAATGCTTTGATCTGCCCTGAGCAGGGCAGATTAAAGTGCGCCTGCGCAGGACCTCAATGCCGAATTTCCTAAATTCACTTGGGTTGATAAGTACATTACCTACTTGGGAATAAAAATCACTACAGATTTTAACTCCTTAGCATTAAACATGGAAGACCTTATTGAACCTACTCAAAAAGATACTACTAACTTGTTTTAAGGAGTAACATGGCTTGGCAAAATAATGTCTTTTAAAATGTTGGTATTGCCCAAGATCCTTTACTACTTTAGAGCTATTCCTCTAATTATCCCATCTAATTATATAACCAAACTCCAATCAATAATAAATAATTTTGTATAGAACAAAAAAGGCCAAGACTATAAAACAGTACATTAATGAAACTTAAGTTCATAGTTGGATATGGTTTGCCAAATCTTAATAGTTACTATAAAACTAATATTATAAAAGTGTTTATTGGCTAGCCAGTGAAAATTTGCTATCATAGTTACATTTGGAGTCTACTTGGACCAATCACTCTTCTCACGGTTCCCTTTTGTTGTTTCTTCTTTTAAACCCTAAATTTCCTCTACCTAGCTACTCTACTTTAGCTTCTACGATTGTGGTCTGCGGGACCCTCTTGTACCCCTCTGACATCCAGTATCTGAACCTTGCATATGTAAGCATAATTTAGTAGTTGGCCTTTTATATATTAGGTGATTCACCTTGCCGATGTTATCTTTAATGGCCATATGTTCGTTCAGGGATGTTTACGGGTATATGCTGACATCTAGTGGACAGAGATACAGTACAAAATATGTATTATGGTCATACCCCTGTACCCAGAGGCAAAAAGGGGGGGGGGCTGCCATCTCAACAATAAATTACAAAAAGGGCACAAAGCTTAAATGTTCATTGAGCCCATCTGGCTGCAGAGTTTTCAGAGTCCATATCCACTCCGTTTCGCGTTGTGCAAGGAGTCGGCTAATATTGCCGCCTCGAACCCCAGTTATGATCTGATCTATCCCTCCTACCTTCAGTAAGTTACAATGATGGTATTGCTTAAAATGCCTCGGTATTGTTTTAAGGCCCTCAATGTCCACCTCATCTAGGGCAGCCTGGATGTCACGAACATGCTCTCTCACACGGACCTTCAAGGCCCGTGTGGTCAGGCCGACGTAGATGAGAGGACATGGGCACCTACCATAATAAACCACAACCTTGGAGAGGCAATTAATTTTTCTCTTAATCGGGAAGACTTTCCCACCAGAAGAGGTAAAGTCAGTCGCTGTTTCAATATTGGGGCATGCAATACATGAACCGCAGGGTGACCAGCCAAATCTATACCTCAGGGAGGAGGACACAAATGGAAGAACAGCTTTATCCTTCATGTCATAGTGGCTAGACGTTAGTATATCTTTCAGATTTCTAGCCTTACGGGCCGCGACTGATGGTCTATCAGGCAAGTAGTTCCGAAGAATGGGATCGATGGTAAGGATGGACCAAAAACGGGACATGACGTCCACCATTCAGCCCCACTGTGAGTGATATTGGGTAATCATTCTCACATCGTTAGAGGTCTTTCTCGTTTGACCCCCGAATAGCAACTCAATACGTGATGAATTCCTGGCTCTATTATAGGCCTTTTTAATCGACCTGTTGCTGTATCCGCGAACGCGGAACCTTTGTTTAAGCTCAAGAGCTCTGGATTCAAATGTCAAATCCGAGGAGCAGATCCTCCGTAAACTGAGGAACTGCCCCACGGGCACTGCCCGTACAACGTGGGCAGGATGGGCCGAGGTGGCATACAAAACTGAATTGACTGACGTGTCTTTACGATATAAGTCAGTCGTCCTAAAAACCATTTTCATTCTTTGGGGCTGATCGCTGCCATCTTCTTCATCTCTTTAAAAGGAAAGAACAGGAATACCCATGTTAAAACAGAAAAGTTTGTTGTTCAAGGACAATATCAATGAACATATTCACTAATTATCTGCAGCACTGCCATCTCTTCAACTCCATCCTTATCGTTATGGACCTTGTGTGAACAATGGGTGCGATTAATATTGTCAGGACTTCCTGTGGTAGCGTGCAAGGTCCTTGGAGATGTTTTAATCCCCTTTTCCTGTAGATGATGCAAGCAATGTATTTCAACTCTCTTGTGTGGCCACGGTCAAGTCAGATGGGCAGCCATGAGATACTTGAAGCTTCTCTAAATTCATTTGGCTTCACTCTATAATTCAACAATAGTTCTGTCCCTGATATGAGGTCCGATTTAGCAATAAAAATTAATGATGGGGTCTCATCAACTATATATTGAATGAGAGGCTTCAGATTGTCTTTTTGCACGAATGGTTAATCTTTCTTCCAAATGTTGAAGGCATATCTAGATGACAACTACAAGAAGCCTCCCTGGAATTCAAACACAATGACTTTCCACGACTCTTCAAAAAAATACATATAGCATTCGTGCTCACTCAGCGTTGACTGTAAATGTTCGGCCTCTCCTTCTCTAAGCACTCCATGGTAATCACAAACAATGTACCCCTTTTTAAAACCATAAGGGGTGTACAGTGTTTGACCTTTCTGTGGATCATCTATAATTATTAGGTCTTTCCAGTCTTGTGATTCCACCAAAGCTTGACGTTTGGCACTGTAGTCTTGATCCCCTCTTCTTGGTCGAGGTTTCCATGCATAATGGACATCTAGGCCAGGTACATAGATGTCCCACTGCTGTGGTCTCACATAACCAGTTAAATCTTCAAAGTTGGGGATATGCTTGAAATGATCCATGAGGGGAATAAAAAAAGATATTTTATATACACATTACACACTGAAAAAAGTAAAATAAACTATTCAGGAATCACATCCCACATCCCATAGAAGACAATGCCATTAACTAGACAGCTTTCAAATTAATATATATATATATATATATATATATATTACAATCTACAAAACTTACTAGCGGCATCTAAAACCCTTAAATTGTATTGCTTCCTCCTCCATTTTTTCTGATAGCTCTTTGCAAAATACCCAGTGTACCGCCTGCAGGTAGGAAGAGACGGTGGTTGCTTGTCTATTTTTACAGGGTGCTCATTGTTACGGTTGCTGTGGCTCTGGAGACTAGGTCCTATCTTGGAGCCATTGCACATGTGCGGCTGACATCATCGCTGACACGAGGTCACATGTCTCTGACACCTTCTAAGCTGATTGGCCACTGGTCATGTGCTTGTGACACGTGGTCACATGTCTCTGACACCTTCTATGCCGATTGGTCGCTGGTCATGTGCTTGTGACGCTTTGCTCGGTGATAGGCCAGCGGTGTCGTCATTGCTGTCATTCTGGCAGCGGATTGGCTCTGGTGTCCTCCATCTTGGATGAGGCACAGAGTCTATATAAGACCCTGACGCACGCCGCCCGGCGCTCAGTCCTCTTGGTTCATGCATGAGGGTAGACGCCCTGTGCACGTCCCTCTAGGCATATCTCTGTCTATGTTAGGTGAGCGCTACCGGCAGGGTAGCGTTCTTATACCTTACAGCTTCGGCTGCAGTCCGTATCCTTACCTCTTAGTGGAGCGGACATAGGCAGGTGCCTGAGGCACATGGTCCGGCTGGGCCTTGTGATTCTACTCGTAGGTGGACGTTGCCGCTAGGGTAACGTTCCTTATACTGCGTCTGGCAGTTGTTCGTATCCTCGCACACTAGGGGAGCGAACAGAGGTAGGAGCTTTGTGCGGCTTATGCTGCTGTCCGTCTCTTTTGCACCACTAGAAGAGCGGACCTAGGCAGGTGCCACATCTAGTGGTTCGTGTCCTCGCACACTAGTGGAGCGAACGCAGGTAGGAGCTTTGTGCGGCTTACGCTGCTGTCCGTCTCCTGGCACCACTAGAGGAACGGACCTAGGTAGGTGCCATTTCACACTCACTGCTTTTGTCTCTGTGATCTTTAACAGAGACCATTCCACACACCCTCCAAGTAAGGGAGAAATTGCTTTATTTTCTAATTATATTCCTCTGTGAGTTTAACAGAGGTATTGCACTCTGCACTTGTGCTATTATTTTTTACAGTGGCACACTTATATACCCCTTATCCTCTGCCATAGTCTGCAGCAGAGTCTTTGCACGGTGGACCCTGACTGTCTGACATTCCTTTAGGTTTTATTATCAGACAGCCCCCCATAACACACAGGTTGGTTTGAATGATACAGGGTCAAATACTAATGTGATAGGACCTTTAGGTTTCCTGCAGATTGAATCCACAGTCAGTGAAATAATAGATGATACACGAGTTGCTACTCAGTATTACTGACAGTGAACTGAGCAGCGGAGTATCTTATGACAACGAGAGAGCGGGTTTTAAAAGGGGTGTAAAATCCTCCTGGTTTCTGCACAAGTGCAGGTAATAATTTTGATTTATTCCAGGATATGGTGCTACGTGAAATGAAAGCATTAATCTATCCAGAGCTGCCGAATAATTTAACGCTAAAGGAAAGAGGCATTGTCAAAAATTAAATCGCTAGACAACGTAACCATCAGGCGAGCAGACAAAGGGGGAGCTAGTGTCTTAGTAAAATCTGATTATGAGAATCTCTTAGACAGTTGAATAATATGGAGGCTTGTGAAGTACTAAAAAGTGATCCCACATCGAAATATAAAGAGCAACTACGAAGTCTGCTTAATAGTCAAGTATTACAAGGAGCTATATAGAAGAGCCAGGCAGAAAAACTATCAAGTATTACAAGGAGCTATATAGAAGAGCCAGGCAGAAAAACTATTACCATCTTTGCTGAAAAAAACGCATTGGTATTTAGCCCCAAAAAAACCAAAGGGCAATGAAACCCCTCCCCCACCCCCCCGGCCATCCTATTGTCTCGGGAGTGGGCTCCTTGACGGAGCCCCTCTTGAGATATTTAGATTGGCTTTTACATCCTTTGCTAACCAATATCCCCTCATTTGTACAAGACACAGGTGATTTGATTAAACATTTGGAGGGCTTTCAATGGCAGCCGAATTTCAAATGGGCTTCGCTTGACATAGAAAGCCTTTATACTAGAATCCCGCAAAAATTGGGGTTAGAAAAAATAGTTGATATGATGGAAAAACTAGGGAATAATAAAAAAATGGTTGATTTTGTTCAAAATGCTCTGACCTTCATATTGTCTCATAATTCGTTTAAGTTTGGTAACACCTGGTATAGACAAAGGAGCGAAGTTGCTATGGGCACGCCAGTGGCATGCACCTTGGCAAACCTATATCTAGCCTGTGTAGAAAATGAATTAATATATAGCATTCAAAATCCGTTTATTAAACATATTAAATTATTTCTACGCTACGTGGACGATGTCCTGTTGGTATGGGACGGGTCCGAGAATGAGTTTAAGGGTTTTGTGAGGTATTTAAATACCGTCAACCAATTTAATATGTTTTTTACGTCAGAATTTAACGCAGAGGCAATAGAATTTCTAGATGTAAAATTCTACATAAAAAATAATGCAATCATGCGGGAACTACACAGGAAACCTACAGCCGTTAATATGGTACTCCATTTTGACAGCACAAATCCCCCACACATAAAAAATTCCGTTCCTTATAGCCACTTTTACGGCTATATAGAACAACTAATGACCCTGAAAAATTGCAAGATTTAACAGCTGACTTAAAACTTCAAAAAAAGAGGTTACCCGAATAACATTATTGAATAGGCAAATTATAAAGCTCTGAAACATTTCTCCAAAGGGAGAGGATATAAGAAAAAACAGAATAAGAGAGAGGCTGGCAGATTTGTATTCTGTTTTAAATATGGTCCAATGGATAGTTATTCAGTCAATCATAAACAAAAACTGGCATTTTATAGAGAAAGATGAAGATTTGAAAGAAATGGCTGAGCAAAAAACAATAATAGCATTTAAAAGATGCAAAAATTTGGGCGATATACTAGTGAACAAAAGATATACACCACCGTTTAACTGGCTACAAAAATTAAGTCCTAAGGGAATTATAAGTGTGGTAGCTGTTCTTTTTGTAAATTCCACTGCTTGGGAAACAGTTTGAAGATCGGCAACAACTGGCATGTTACCAGACAATTAATCACATGCAAAACTAAGATGGTAGTGTATGTGCTCTTCTGCCCTTGCGGCATGTATTACATAGGGAAAACTATTCGCCAGCTGTTTGTCAGATTCAGGGAGCATCAAAACTTTAGAGATACCGGTATAGGAGCAAACAAAATGATTGCACACATTAGAGAGGCACACGAAGGCAACAAAAATGTGTTAAAGTTTGCAGGTCTAGAAGTAGAGGAGACCAGAGCGGAGGGGGGGGACCTCCACAAGTTATTACTACAGAAAGAAGCACAATACATAAAATTGAAAGGACTGGGCCTCCTAATTAATCTATTTAATGGGTGTTACCCTATAAGAATAGGATACCTGACTCACATGCTTGTAGATCTGTTGAAGTGCTTGCTGAGCACGAATCGGACGTCATCTGCTGTGTCGGATGTCTGTTTGTTTCCTCCCCCCATGAAATTGATGTAACCTGTTGCTGAAATAAAGGTATTTCTTAGGCTACTGCTCAGTGAATGCCCTACTCTTTTATATATATTTTTGGTGACGGCTTTTTGTTTTTTGTTTGTTTCCCCGTATTTTAATGAATTATTAAAAGATACATTTTATATTACCCAGCTACTCACTCCTCCAGATTTGTGGGGTATTTTGCTCTATGCTATTGTTTTTTTTGTGAATTTGTAATAATTGGACTTATTTTTAGTCCTCTTTTAGAAAATATTAAAAGGTATGTTTTAAACTTGTATTTTCTCAGTGATTAGTACACTGGATTTCCCATTGAGGATTTTTTGCACAAGTGCACTTTGATAATGAACCTATTGAACTAAGTATGTTTCTACCCACAAGCATTTGCATGTGCGAGGAATTAAAATAAAGGCTAACTAAAGGTTATGGTTTATATAATATGACTTAGTGTGGTACATGCTATATCTCTATATGTCCGCACCTTAGTATATTGTAACTTGGTTCTATTTTTGCACAAGTGCACTTCTGATAAGTATGAACAAATGTTTATTTTTTAACTCATTTTTATTGGAATACTTTATTATTTATATACTTTGGAAAGATAAATGGAAGTGTATAGTCTATGATGACCTTTTCTTCGGTCTCTATCTGTATCATATCTGGTATGTACTCTTGATGAACCTATCTGGGGAAAAAATGTTAAGTAATGAGCATACTAGTGTAAGATTGTGTCTATAAATAACTAATAAATAGTATACATACTAGAGCAGCGGTTCTCAACCTGGGGGTCGCGACCCCTAGGGGGGTCGAACGACCAAAACACAGGGGTCGCCACCTCTCTCACCTCCCCATCCACCTTCCCCCGTATGCCAGGACTGCTAGCTTTGGGATCCCCGCAGGAAAATGAATCGATCGCGCATCGGATCTAGGGAGATACCAACTTCCGACGTCCCCCCTTCTTGTTTGGTGCAGCCAGGACAGATCCGGAATCTGTGGCACGTATCTGGCAACGGAATCCAGGGACGCAGGACGAACGCGGCTGCCGACATCGGTAATCGGCTTGAAGGGCTGCGGGAGAGCACGCCATAAAGGAGCCGTTCGGTACCCAGCAGTGATCCGCTGCCATCACTGTGTTACAGTGTGCCCCCGGACAGACACCTCCCCCATCCCCTCCGGAGTAACAAGTAAGACTCCCAGACATTGGGAATCTACCAGTTATTTTTGTGGCTCAATAACTGGTCATTTAAAGCAGAATGTCCTGTTTTATACTTTTATGCACTGACTGTGGGCTAGGGGGAACTGGATGAATCTGGAGGGAGGCTTTCTATGAGAAATGTGCCCAAGAGCTGAGGGATGGAGCTTGCTGACCCAGCTATAGGAAACCTAAAAGAAGTGACAAATGGAGAATTATCCCTGTAATAAGGAAGGATGTCTAATTAAGGGCAGGGCTGTCTTACCCATTGGGCACGGTAGGTGGCTGCCCGGGGGCCCCTGAGTCCTAGGGGCCCCTCTGCCCGTAGGTGGGTTAAACAGGTGTGTAGGGGAGTTAATCATGAAAGGAGCCGGGTGGAGAAGGACCTTCCAGCCTCCTGCACACAGAGGGGTAAAGGACCTTATCACATGACCCGCAGGTCCTGAAAGTGTAAAGAACAAGCCGACTACAGAGAGGAGATGGGGGAGGACCAGGATCTGTAAGTGTGTGTGAACCTGTGTGTGTATATGTCGGTGTGTGTTTATATGTCAGTGTGTGTGTGTATAAAGAGACAGTGCTCTGACAGTGCGCTGTTAAGACGGCCCTGATTAAGGGGGGGGGGGGGGACGCTCCACAATCCATAACATCGCATTACGTGTGTCCGGCGCCGGACACACTTAATGCGATGTTATGGATTGTGGAGCTGCCAAGAAGATTATAAAGATGAATTTCTGAGCATTCCTGAGGATGAAGAAGATAAGAAAAGATGTATTAGGATGCTATTCACTGCACCCACAAGGTAATGGCAGCAGCTTCATAGGGTCCAGGGAGGGTGACAGGTGCGCTTTAAGCATGTGAATACGGCCCCCTGGTCATAGTAACAGGTGTGTAATAGAAGACAACACAGGGAATAGTAAATAATAGGAAACTTTAACAAACTCTTTAGACGTGACTATCTTTTATTTTTTCTTTAGCAAACCGTCTCATGACAATGAATCGTGTAGAAAAGAATATTAAGAAAAGAAAATACACTAAGGATTTCTTGCAGTATGGTTTTACCTCAATAATTACAGCAGGAATTGAGAAACCACAATGTGTTGTTTTTAGTGAAGTTCTCTCAGCTGAATCTATGAAGCCGAACAAACTAAAACGGCATTTTGATAGCAAGCATCCACTCTTTGCTAGCAAGGATATCAGCTATTTTAGAAGCAAAGCTGATGGACTCAAGAAATCTAGATTTGACACTGGTGGCCAGTACCATAAACACAATGTAGCAGCTGTTGAAGCGTCATATTTGGTGGCACTCAGAATTGCCAGAGCTATGAAACCTCACACCATTGGTGAGGATTTACTGTTGCCAGCTGTAAAAGACATAGTTCAAGTGATAATTGGAAATGAATATGTTCAGAAATTGAATGCAATTTCCTTATCTAATGACACTGTCCACAGAAGAATAGAGGACATGTCTGCTGATATTCTTGATCAGGTGATCCAGGAAATTAAATCTGCACCACTACCAATATTCAGTATCCAGCTTGACGAATCTACAGACGTGGCAAACTGTGCACAGTTGTTGGTTTACGCAAGGTATATTAATGATGGCGACTTTAAAGATGAGTTTCTTTTTTGCAAACCGCTTGAAACAACAACAACTGAACATGATGTTTTTGATGCAGTTGGTTCTTTTCTAAAATCGCATTACATCTCCTGGGAAAAGGTTTGCGGTGTATGCACAGATGGCGCTCCTGCTATGCTAGGACGTCGCTCAGGATTTCAGCGTTTGGTACAAAATGAATCGCCAAAAGCAATCGGAACACACTATGATACATTGCCAAATATTAGCGACTAAGACACTGCTGCAAGATTTACAAGAAGTAATGAAAAGCGTCATAACGTGTACATTTTGGTAAGTCGAGCGCCTTAAACAGTCGGCTGTTTTGCCAACTGTGCAACGATCTAGATGCGCCAAACAATGCTCTGTTATTTCACACTGAAGTCAGATGGTTGTCAAGAGGAAAAGTTTTAAAACGTGTCTTTGAGCTTCGTGAGGAACTGAAAACGTTTTTTTTTAATCAGAAAGCAAGACCGCAATTCGAAGCACTGTTTAGCGATATAACTGAGCTGCAGAAAATAGATTACTTGGTGGACATCTTTGTCATTAAATTTATCCCTGTAAGGACCAAATGCAACGTGCCTCGATTTGTCTGAAAAAATGAGATCATTCCAAATGAAACTTCATCTTTGAAAAGATAAATTGGATAAAAATAAAATTTACATGTTTCCTACATGATCTGCCTTCTTTGAGGAACATGACATTGAGCCAGACAACAAAATTATGATAACTTCTGTGAAAGAACATTTGCACATGCTTTCAGAGGAAATTTCATTATACTTTCCTAATCTACCTGACACCCCATTTGCACTTGCCAGAAGTCCATTCACAGTGAATGTTGAAGATGTTCCGGAGACAGCGCAAGAAGAGTTCATCGACCTAATTAACAATGATGCAGCGAGAACAGATTTCTCTACAATGCCACTGACAAAATTCTGGATTAAGAGTTTACAGTTATGTCCTATTCTGTCTGAGAGTGTGCTGCGCCTTCTTCTTCCTTTTCCAACAACATATCTTTGCGAAACAGGGTTTTCAAGATTGCTGGTAATCAAGTCTAAATACCGAAGTAGACTTGTTGTGGAAAATGATCTTCGCTGTGCCCTTGCAAAGACTGCCCCAAGAATTTCTGAATTGGTAAGCAAGAAGCAACCACAACGATCTCACTGAATTTGGCAGCATACTGTAGCAAAATATTGCACTGTTGTTTACTGTTATATTTAAACCCATGCTATGCCATGGTGAAATGTTATTTAAAATTGTTGTTATATATAAACCCATGCTATGCCATGGTGAAATGTTATTTATTGGAATTCGTAATAAATATTTCTCAACATATAATTGTTTTTGTGATTTTTTAAATTATGTTTGATTTGTAGCAATGAGAATACATAATGCATATCAGATATTTACATTCCGAATCATAACTAGCAAAATTACAGTTTTAAAGTAGCCACCAAAATTATTTTTTGGGTTGGGGGTCACCGCAACATGAGGAACTGTATTGCGGGGTCACGGCATTAGAAAGGTTGAGAACCACTGCACTAGAGTATCTTGCACCATAACATCAATTGTGTCTATGGATGATAAACACACTAGTGGAATTTCGATACATTCCAAGTGTGGAACATAGCAGAATATATACAATATTTTTTATGGACACTGAAATGTATATTGAAAGTATCCATATATGAACTGATTATTTGTCACAATTATTTGTGGAGCATGAAATAGGGTTATTTAGTTATTCCCCGTTCTAGGGCACTTAAGACCAGCCGTCGTTGAGTCGGGGTGTTATAGTTCCCACAAGAGGGTGCCGACCTCTGTGGCCAGGTAGCGGCGAAATCAGAACTGGATTGCATTTCCCTATTATTTGCTCCTTAAAACATTCTGTGAGATTGTCTGTCACAGACTTGTTTATCTGGTGCCTAGAACGTATATTGTGTTCTTAGGGTATTGTTCTCACCCACCTTCCCCATCCATCCAGTTAACCCATGTTTAGAGAGGGGGAGCCAACGTTGAGTAGGGATGTCATTTTTGCATTTAAGAGGGTGCTGACCCCTGCAGCAAAGTAGGAGTAACAATAGGGAGAACTTAGGGACTATTTGTCCGTCTCCTACCCTTCCTTCCCTCTATCCTCTCCTTGTGTGTTATTGGGTTTTACAAACCAGGGTGGTGGGTCATATTACAGTGTCCTTTTTTTATTGAGTGAGACCAAACTAGGTCTAGTTACATAGAAAACTGAGCATTAGATTTTCTGCCTTTTAAAGTCTGGGGTCTAATTTCCAAACAGAAAAACCTCAATTATGAAAGGGCAGAAGAATAAAAAGACTTTTAAAGCCTTCTACATATCATAGCAAATATTTCATAAAAACTCTTCATCTACATGACGATCCTAAAGAATTTTCTTCTGAAAAGTCCTGTGGAAGAAAAGGACAAACATCACTAGTGTTGTCTTTCAACTGGATTTAACGGGGGCTCATGGTGACCGTTGAACATGTAGGACACAACTTCCCGGGGATACAACTGTCATCATACAAAGCAAGAAATTGCCTTAAATTTAATGGTGTGATCATCGCAAAAAACTTGAAAGACAAGATTTCTAAAAAAAATACTGAGGAGCATTTTGATACTTTTTCTGAGCGGATCGGACCCTGTCACATTGGAGAAATAACTATCTAAAGTCAGTGATCTGGGATCTTTCTCCCCGCCGCCTCCATTACTGTGCCCACAACTGCTGCTGTTATATGTATAACAGGGCCTGCCTAGTTAAGCCTCTAATCAGTTCGAACTTTTAACTCAGTATTTATATCAAATATTGTCTGTATACCATCTCCGGCCCCATAGTTGTCTAATAAAAGAAGAGATTTTACCCATAGTGAAGCCGTCATGAGACTCTACCACAATTATAATGCTCCCGGTCTGCGACTGAGATCTAGAGGGGGCGGTTCCTAGGTGTAGTGCGGTTATTCCTCCTCTCATCTTTAGTAAAGAAAAGACATTAGACATATATGCACATCCATCAATTAAAGCAAATACTTATCAATTTCTGCGAATAACTTCTGCTCCATTAACGGTGAAAGTCGCAAGATGAAACTCGAGCAGCGGCCATCTTAAGTTCAGCACAGCGTCTATTAGTATCATCATCATAGCAACAGGCTATCAAAGACCTGGTCTCAATTATAACTAATAAAAATCCACCAGTAAAAGCATAACACTACTTTTAAGCTATTGGCAACTTTAATAAAGAATATTCTTTTCTTATTGGTAATTGAAGCGGAGACTTGCCTATTATACATAAACTGTGAAAGCGAAATGTGCGCATGGAAAAGATATTTTGATGGTCCTCTGTCCTTTTAAACTTTGCTTTAAATAAACTTTGCACCCCAGTTAAACTTATATATACCTATCAAATTCTTTTAAAGGGAACCTGTCACCCCATTTTTCACCTATAAGCTGCGGCCACCACCACTGGGCTCTTATAAACAGCATTCTAACATACTGTATATAAGAGCCCAGGCTGCTGTTTAGAACATAAAAAGCACTTTATAATAGTCACCTAGAAGGTTGCTCCGATGCACAGCAGTCGGATGGGTGGCACCGTTCTCCGGGACCAGCGCCTCCCCTTTCGGTCATCTTGGTCTTCCTTACTTTGAAGCCGCAGTGCATGACATGTCTACATCATACAAACGCGCCAGCATTGGGGTCCTGCGCAGGCGCACTACAATGCTTTGATCTGCCCTGAGCAGGGCAGATTAAAGTGCGCCTGCGCAGGACCTCAATGCCAAATTTCCTAAATTCACTTGGGTTGATAAGTACATTACCTACTTGGGAATAAAAATCACTACAGATTTTAACTCCTTAGCATTAAACATGGAAGACCTTATTGAACCTACTCAAAAAGATACTACTAACTTGTTTTAAGGAGTAACATGGCTTGGCAAAATAATGTCTTTTAAAATGTTGGTATTGCCCAAGATCCTTTACTACTTTAGAGCTATTCCTCTAATTATCCCATCTAATTATATAACCAAACTCCAATCAATAATAAATAATTTTGTATAGAACAAAAAAGGCCAAGACTATAAAACAGTACATTAATGAAACTTAAGTTCATAGTTGGATATGGTTTGCCAAATCTTAATAGTTACTATAAAACTAATATTATAAAAGTGTTTATTGGCTAGCCAGTGAAAATTTGCTATCATAGTTACATTTGGAGTCTACTTGGACCAATCACTCTTCTCACGGTTCCCTTTTGTTGTTTCTTCTTTTAAACCCTAAATTTCCTCTACCTAGCTACCCTACTTTAGCTTCTACGATTGTGGTCTGCGGGACCCTCTTGTACCCCTCTGACATCCAGTATCTGAACCTTGCATATGTAAGCATAATTTAGTAGTTGGCCTTTTATATATTAGGTGATTCACCTTGCCGATGTTATCTTTAATGGCCATATGTTCGTTCAGGGATGTTTACGGGTATATGCTGACATCTAGTGGACAGAGATACAGTACAAAATATGTATTATGGTCATACCCCTGTACCCAGAGGCAAAAAGGGGGGGGGGGCTGCCATCTCAACAATAAATAACAAAAAGGGCACAAAGCTTAAATGTTCATTGAGCCCATCTGGCTGCAGAGTTTTCAGAGTCCATATCCACTCCGTTTCGCGTTGTGCAAGGAGTCGGCTAATATTGCCGCCTCGAACCCCAGTTATGATCTGATCTATCCCTCGTACCTTCAGTAAGGTGTGGTTACAATGATGGTATTGCTTAAAATGCCTCGGTATTGTTTTAAGGCCCTCAATGTCCACCTCATCTACGGCAGCCTGGATGTCACGAACATGCTCTCTCACACGGACCTTCAAGGCCCGTGTGGTCAGGCCGACGTAGATGAGAGGACATGGGCACCTAGCATAATAAACCACAACCTTGGAGAGGCAATTAATTTTTCTCTTAATCGGGAAGACTTTCCCACCAGAAGAGGTAAAGTCAGTCGCTATTTCAATATTGGGGCATGCAATACACGAACCGCAGGGTGAGCAGCCAAATCTATACCTCAGGGAGGAGGAGGAGGAGGACACAAATGGAGAACAGCTTTATCCTTCTTGTCATAGTGGCTAGACGTTAGTATATCTTTCAGATTTCTAGCCTTACGGGCCGCGACTGATGGTCTATCAGGCAAGTAGTTCCGAAGAATGGGATCGATGGTAAGGATGGACCAAAAACGGGACATGACGTCCACCATTCACTGTGAGTGATATTGGGTAATCATTCTCACATCGTTAGAGGTCTTCCTCGTTTGACCCCCGAATAGCAACTCAATACGTGATGAATTCCTGGCTCTATTATAGGCCTTTTTAATCGACCTGTTGCTGTATCCGCGAACGCGGAACCTTTGTTTAAGCTCAAGAGCTCTGGATTCAAATGTCAAATCGGAGGAGCAGATCCTCCGTAAACGGAGGAACTGCCCCACGGGGACTGCCCGTACAACGTGGGCGGGATGGGCCGAGGTGGCATACAAAACTGAATTGACTGACGTGTCTTTACGATATAAGTCAGTCGTCCTAGGAACCATTTTCATTCTTCGGGGCTGATCGCTGCCATCTTCTTCATCTCTTTAAAAGGAAAGAACAGGAATACCCATGTTAAAACAGAAAAGTTTGTTGTTCAAGGACAATATCAATGAACATATTCACTAATTATCTGCAGCACTGCCATCTCTTCAACTCCATCCTTATCGTTATGGACCTTGTGTGAACAATGGGTGCGATTAATATTGTCAGGACTTCCTGTGGTAGCGTGCAAGGTCCTTGGATATGTTTTAATCCCCTTTTCCTGTAGATGATGCAAGCAATGTATTTCAACTCTCTTGTGTGGCCACGGTCAAGTCAGATGGGCAGCCATGAGATACTTGAAGCTTCTCCAAATTCATTTGGCTTCACTCCATGATTCAACAATAGTTCTGTCCCTGATATGAGGTCCGATTTAGCAATAAAAATTAATGATGGGGGGGGCGTGTCTGGAACTCCATGAGGCAAGACGCCTGAGGCCTGAGCTCCTTCGCCCGGGATCATAAAAAGCACTTCTACATCAGCTCGGAGGATCCGAAATGGGGAAGAAGAAGCCCCCAAAGATGTCTAAAGACCCTGGGACCCCAGCAGCATTCACCCTGGACTCCTACCTAACAAGGGAGCCGCCCGGCGAGCAGGAGCAGGAGGAGGCCCGAGCCGGGGAGGTGACTCAGCATCTCTCCCCTCGCCCAACAGCAGCAGCAGAGGAGACTGCACGGGGACTGCCGGTACGTGCTGCAGGGGGCAGAGGGATTGAAGAGCGGGGTCCAGTGAGCGCCGGCGGGATGGAGGCTCCCCTTGCGGTCAAGATGGCGGCGGCGGGGAAGACGCGCGGGGACTCACCTGTGGCCCAGCAGGAGCGTGGAGGCGGTGAGCCGGAGGACCCGGAGTATCCCCGATCTCCCAGGCCAGGTGAGCGACTGCCGCTCTCCCTAGAAGCGAGCCCTGGGAGCCAAGTGAGGACGGAGCAGATGATGCCGCCCCTCCCCCCTCTGGAGGTGCTGGAGCGTGGCGGCGGCTGGAGCCCCGCGGCCCACGTGGACGCCACACTGAGTGCAGTGAATGGCACAGAGTGGGGCGTAGGGGAGCAGGGACTGGAGAGCAGAAGATGTGGGGGAATGGAGGATATGGCAGGAGGCAGCGGGGAGGCTTTAGGGGGCACATATGAGGCCCTGCAGAGTGCTGGAGTCCCCAGACCCCCATGGGACAGTGATACAGTGCCGGGCAGTGACTCCCTGTCTTTTCCACTGGAACCACCAATGCTGCATAATGAGACTCTCATTTCTAGGCCCCAAAGACCCCACAAAGTAATAAAGGGCCCGGGACTTCGGAGCCCCGGGTCCCCCTCCGATCCTCCAGGGGTAGATAATACCAGGCAGAGGGCCCAGGAGAGGGCAGGGGCCAGCCTTTCCATCACACAACCTATGTGCCTGCCTGCTGAGTGGTGGGAGCATGTCCAACAGCTCCCTACCAAGAAGGATTTTCAAACACTCATTTCTGAGGTTAAACATGCCTGTAGATCTGAAATAGCAGTGGTCCGGCAGGATGTCATTTCCATCTCTAAAAGAATAAACCAGCTGGAAAATGACCATACGGAAGCTAGAACAACCATCCGTCACCTCCAGTCCCAAACCTCCTCTCAGGCTGACGTCATAAGGGAGCTGCAGCGTCATATTGAGGATCTGGACAACAGAGGCAGACGCCATAATATAAGGGTCAGAGGCGTACCCGAGTCCCAAGCAAAGGAGGACGTCATAACAATTTTGCAGACTATATTCAACTCACTTGTGCAGCAACCTTCTGACCATCCAATTCCCATAGATAGAGCGCATAGGGCTTTACGCCCTAAAAATCTGAAAGGGAACCCAAGGGATATTATCTGCCATATCACTGACTTTCAACTTAAAGAAGAATTAATGCTTAAAGCACGACCGCCAAAACAAGTGATGTACCGAGGTACCAAAATCCAGTTATTCCAAGATCTCTCGTGGTTAACACTCCAGCAGAGGAAGGCCCTCCGCCCACTACTCTCGTCTTTGAAGGATAACAACATTCTCTACAGATGGGGGTTTCCGTTTAGCCTCACCGCACGGCGAGGAGAGACGCAGGCCTGCCTTCGGGCCCCCGCTGATCTTGAGCCTTTTTGCCGGGCCTTTGACCTCCCTCTTCCAGATTTGGCAGATTGGAGTATGCCCCAGCAGATGCCGCCACTTCCTCAGACCTGGCAACCGGCTACTACGCCGCGCAAACGACGCTCCAAGAGTTCGAGGGAAGAAGAACCTACTTGACTAAGCTCTCATGTGAACTTATGGTTACCTGTAGAAGTTACTTCGTCCTAATGGGTTTACCTATATAGTTTTCCATATCTTTGTGATTTCTCCGTTTTAGATGATCCCGGGGGGGGGGGGGGGGGGGGGGGATTGGGGCCAGTGTGCTAGGCTTGTGGAGTTTTGCCACCTACCCACTGGCAGAGTCGTACTAAATTTTTTCGCACTCTAGTTTATAGTGCAGGTTATATTCAGTGTAATACTCTCTACTCTGAGTAAATACAAGTCGGCTCTGGTATTGGGATAGTGGGCGGTTAGTTTCGACTGCCGTATGAAAATTCCTATTTTATAGTTGAACATAGTTATGTCTGAGTTTGTTATTTTAGGTCTTGATAAGATCCACAGGTATGCAACTTATCAAAATGTATCGGCTATCTCACAGAGGGGTTCAGGGGGATCGCCTGCCACGCACACTAAACGAAAGTCTCAGATATTAGCCTCCACACGAGCACATCTAGAGGTCATGAGATGGCGAAGATAATGAGTCTTAATGTTAAGGGGTTGAATTCTGATGTGAAGAGGAGGCTGGTCCTTCAGGAGATGCGGAAGTCAAGGGCGGCAGTAGTGTTCCTGCAAGAAACACACTTTACAAACAAAGGGTCTTTTAGCTTTGCCCGCCATTGGTTTCCTCAATCCTTTTCAGCCACAAACTCAAAGAAGAGAGCAGGGGTGGCCATATTGATTTCCCGCACTTGCCCATTTCAAGTGGGCAAGTGTGAGGCAGATCCGTTAGGTCGCTATCTGATTGTCAAGGGAACTTTGAATGGGAAACGGATAATCCTCTGTAACCTATATGCCCCTAACGTCAATCAGCTTAAATTTGTTTCATCTGTCTTGGCGCATCTTTCAGCAGATCGTGGGGCCATACACATTATAGGAGGGGATTTTAACATGGTGTTCTCGGAGAATGCTGATAAATTGCATGCACTCTCACATCCCGTAAGTCAACACAGATCATCACAATTATCTGTTGGTTTCCGCAGGCTGATCCGTAAACACCAATTGTATGACCTCTGGAGAATAGACAACCCAACAGCAAGACAATACACCTTCTTCTCACATCCGCACAACTCACATAGTCGAATAGACTACTTCTTTGGCAATATCCCCACACTTAGAGCACTTCAGCAGGCACAGATTGGTAGCATCACCTGGTTGGACCATGCCCCCGTATCGATATTTCTGAACCTGACAACTGCCCCTCTAAAGAGAACCCACTGGAGACTTAATGAATCTTTATTAACTAACATTTCCTCTCGAGAATCCCTCCGACGGGCCATACAGAATTATTTTACGGAAAACTCTGTCACCTCCATCCTTCCCGCTAACTATTATTCCCAAAGCCGGTAAGGACCCGATGGAGTGTGCGAGCTATCGCCCGATTAGCCTCTTAAATTCGGACCTCAAGATATTTACTAAACTTTTAGCTGAACGTCTAATTGGCTCCCGTACTTGGTCCATAAAGACCAGGTTGGGTTCGTTCGCTACCGTCAGGCGGGAGATAACACACGTAGGATTCTGGACTTGGTGGAGGTGGTGAACAGGGAGGGAGGGGAGGCCCTGCTTCTAAGCTTGGATGCGGAGAAGGCCTTCGACAGGCTGGACTGGTCCTTCATGTTTTCTGTGTTGGGCCATTTGTCTCGGCATTAAGAGGCTTATACTCGTGTCCGGCAGCGACAATTCGCCTCCCTCACGCTCACTCAGAATCCCTTCCTATCAGAAATGGAACGAGGCAGGGATGCCCACTGTCCCCTCTTTTATATGTACTTAGCATTGAACCGCTGGCAGCTCAAATTCGGCTTAACCCAGATATTATGGGGGTCAAAGTTCGGGAAAAATCCTTTAAGGTGGCTTTATTTGCGGACGATGTTTTGTTGTCCCTGACTAACCCTGTTGTCTCACTGCCAAACCTGCATGCAGTCTTAGCCCAGTATGCGAGGTTCTCGGGATATAAACTTAACTCAGATAAAACGGAGGCATTACCCATTAACATCCCGGAAGGTAAAGTGCGGTCCCTTAAGCAAAATTTTAAGTATTCCTGGCGTTCGGACTTCCTGCGATACTTAGGGGTTAAAATAACCCCCAGCTACAAAACAATATATCAGACAAATTTCCCACCCTTTATTCGAGACGTTGAAAATAGTCTAAAGAAATGGTCTTCCCTGCAGATCTCTTTTCTAGGCAAAAAAGCCACAATTAACATGTCAATAATCCCGAAATTTCTGTACCTGTTCGAAACACTTCCGGTACGAGTCCCTATGGGGGTGTTGAAAAGAGTCCAGTCAATGCTTATGCAATTCATCTGGCACTCGGGGAGGCATCGCATCCCAGACTCAGTCCTGTGCGCACCACGTTCAAGAGGGGGTCTATCGTGCCCGAATTTTATACTCTATTATTATGCCTCTCATTTACGTACTCTGGCCTCTTGGACAACCCTACCAGCATATAATAAATGGACGGAGATTGAGAAGCTTTGGATGGCACCTTTCCACCCAAGCTCTTTAATCTGGGGCCGCCCTAGTGAAACTCATTCGAGAGATCTTTTAGGCCCAATGGCATTTATAAGGGAGCTGTGGCGGCAGTGCAGGAAAAAGTTCCAACTGGCAACGCAGTCTTCCCTACTCACTCCCTTCCTGTTCACTCCACACTTGACAGAGGGCATGAGCCCGGGGGTGGTGGGGCAATGGGCAAAGGCGGGCTTGTACTGTTTTCGTGACATTGTTAACCGAGTCACCTTAAAATTAAAGACATTCTCAGACCTACGACACCAGTACAAATTACCTCTCTACCTCCATTTCTCATACCAACAGATAGCGCATTTCTTCTCGACCGTTAGAGGGCAGATGGCGTCATGTCGTCCCTCAACTTTTGAGGCCCTCTGCTCGGGACGCACTTCAACTAAGGGCTTGATTTCAGCCATCTACAACATATTGTCAAGAGGGAACTCTTTAGAGATAGTGAAGCACACATATATGAAGAGATGGGAGGGCTGGATCGGTCGACCTATATCGGAAGCACTCTGGTCGGTGATATGGACTAGGACATTTTGGTCCTCAGTCAGCACTCTCTATAAGGAGAACCAAGTCAAAGTCCTTATGACATGGTATCACACTCCAGAGCTTCTGCATAAGTTCAACCGTTCCTATCCAGATGAATGTTGGAGATGTGGACATGGGGGAGCTTCATTATATCATATATTCTGGACGTGCCCAGCTATCGGTGGTTTTTGGGAGGAGGTGGAGTCCCTGATGGGTAGATTGGTAGGTAGAAATCTGAGTAGGGATCCGGTGGTATATTTACTAAACGCTCTCCCTTCGTCTTTAAGCAAATCTGAATTAAAGCTTCTCCTGCATATTCTCACCGCTGCCAAATGTCTAATATCATTATTCTGGAAGAGGGTAGCACCGCCGTCAATCTCAGATCTTTATGCTAGGATAAAAGACGTGAGAAATATGGAGAGGTTGACGGCCCAGCTCCACAACACAATGGATGGATTTGTAAAGATATGGTCTCTGTGGGATGATTTTGGAAATACGTTCCAGATTTGAGCCCGAATAAGTGGTGTTGATTTCTTTCCCCTTTCCAAGACCGAAGTGTGCTGGGGGATTCTCCCCCCTTTTTTTTTTTTTTTTCTACCTGATATTACATCTGTGTATTGCATAATGTATCTAACGGCATACCTGGGACATGTCTCCTTTACTTGTCTATCTGTTTCTGATTTACTGTAAAACTTGTTTAAAATCTTTTTTCAAAAATAAAAAGTTGATTAAAAAAAAAAAATAATGATGGGGTCTCATCAACTATATATTGAATGAGAGGCTTCAGATTGTCTTTTTGCACGAATGGTTAATATTTCTTCCAAATGTTGAAGGCATATCTAGATGACAACTAAAAGAAGCCTCCCTGGAATCCAAACACAATGACTTTCCACGACTCTTCAAAAAAAAATACATATAGCATTCGTGCTCACTCAGCGTTGACTGTAAATGTTCGGCCTCTCCTTCTCTAAGCACTCCATGGTAATCACAAACAATGTACCCCTTTTTAAAACCATAAGGGGTGTACAGTGTTTGACCTTTCTGTGGATCATCTATAATTACTAGGTCTTTCCAGTCTTGTGATTCCACCAAAGCTTGACGTTTGGCACTGTAGTCTTGATCCCCTCTTCTTGGTCGAGGTTTCCATGCATGATGGACATCTAGGCCAGGTACATAGATGTCCCACTGCTGTGGTCTCACATAACCAGTTAAATCATCAAAGTTGGGGATATGCTTGAAATGATCCATGAGGGGAATAAAAAAAGATATATGTTATATACACATTACACACTGAAAAAAGTAAAATAAACTATTCAGGAATCACATCCCACATCCCATAGAAGACAATGCCATTAACTAGACAGCTTTCAAATTAAAATAAGAATATATATATATATATATATATATTATAATCTACAAAACTTACTAGCGGCATCTAAAACCCTTAAATTGTACTGCTTCCGCCTCCATTTTTTCTGATCTTTGCAAAATACCCAGTGTACCACCTGCAGGTAGGAAGAGACGGTGGTTGCTTGTCTATTTTTACAGGGTGCTCATTGTTACGGTTGCTGTGGCTCTGGAGACTAGGTCCTATCTTGGAGCCATTGCACATGTGCGGGTGACATCATCGCTGACACGAGGTCACATGTCTCTGACACCTTCTATGCCGATTGGTCGCTGGTCATGTGCTTGTGACGCTTTGCTCGGTGATAGGCCAGCGTGACGTCATTGCTGTCATTCTGGCAGCGGATTGGCTCTGGTGTCCTCCATCCTGGATGAGGCACAGAGTCTATATAAGACCCTGACGCACGCCGCCCGGCGCTCAGTCCTCTTGGTTCATGCATGAGGGTAGACGCCCTGTGCACGTCCCTCTAGGCATCTCTCTGTCTATGTTAGGTGAGCGCTACCGGCAGGGTAGCGTTCTTATACCTTACAGCTTCGGCTGCAGTCCGTATCCTTACCTCTTAGTGGAGCGGACATAGGCAGGTGCCTGAGGCACATGGTCCGGCTGGGCCTTGTGATTCTACTCGTAGGTGGACGTTGCCGCTAGGGTAACGTTCCTTATACTGCGTCTGGCAGTTGTTCATATCCTCGCACACTAGGGGAGCGAACAGAGGTAGGAGCTTTGTGCGGCTTATGCTGCTGTCCGTCTCTTTTGCACCACTAGAAGAGCGGACCTAGGCAGGTGCCATATCTAGTGGTTCGTGTCCTCGCACACTAGTGGAGCGAACGCAGGTAGGAGCTTTGTGCGGCTTACGCTGCTGTCCGTCTCCTGGCACCACTAGAGGAACGGACCTAGGTAGGTGCCATTTCACACTCACTGCTTTTGTCTCTGTGATCTTTAACAGAGACCATTCCACACACCCTCCAAGTAAGGGAGAAATTGCTTTATTTTCTAATTATATTCCTCTGTGAGTTTAACAGAGGTATTGCACTCTGCACTTGTGCTATTATTTTTTACAGTGGCACACTTATATACCCCTTATCCTCTGCCATAGTCTGCAGCAGAGTCTTTGCACGGTGGACCCTGACTGTCTGACATTCCTTTAGGTTTTATTATCAGACAGCCCCCCATAACACACAGGTTGGTTTGAATGATACAGGGTCAAATACTAATGTGATAGGACCTTTAGGTTTCCTGCAGATTGAATCCACAGTCAGTGAAATAATAGATGATACACGAGTTGCTACTCAGTATTACTGACAGTGAACTGAGCAGCGGAGTATCTTATGACAACGAGAGAGCGGGTTTTAAAAGGGGTGTAAAATCCTCCTGGTTTCTGCACAAGTGCAGGTAATAATTTTGATTTATTCCAGGATATGGTGCTACGTGAAATGAAAGCATTAATCTATCCAGAGCTGCCGAATAATTTAACGCTAAAGGAAAGAGGCATTGTCAAAAATTAAATCGCTAGACAACGTAACCATCAGGCGAGCAGACAAAGGGGGAGCTAGTGTCTTAGTAAAATCTGATTATGAGAATCTCTTAGACAGTTGAATAATATGGAGGCTTGTGAAGTACTAAAAAGTGATCCCACATCGAAATATAAAGAGCAACTACGAAGTCTGCTTAATAGTCAAGTATTACAAGGAGCTATATAGAAGAGCCAGGCAGAAAAACTATCAAGTATTACAAGGAGCTATATAGAAGAGCCAGGCAGAAAAACTATTACCATCTTTGCTGAAAAAAACGCATTGGTATTTAGCCCCAAAAATACACAAGGGCAATGAAACCCCTCCCCCACCCCCCCGGCCATCCTATTGTCTCGGGAGTGGGCTCCTTGACGGAGCCCATCTTGAGATATTTAGATTGGCTTTTACATCCTTTGCTAACCAATATCCCCTCATTTGTACAAGACACAGGTGATTTGATTAAACATTTGGAGGGCTTTCAATGGCAGCCGAATTTCAAATGGGCTTCGCTTGACATAGAAAGCCTTTATACTAGAATCCCGCAAAAATTGGGGTTAGAAAAAATAGTTGATATGATGGAAAAACTAGGGAATAATAAAAAAATGGTTGATTTTGTTCAAAATGCTCTGACCTTCATATTGTCTCATAATTCGTTTAAGTTTGGTAACACCTGGTATAGACAAAGGAGCGAAGTTGCTATGGGCACGCCAGTGGCATGCACCTTGGCAAACCTATATCTAGCCTGTGTAGAAAATGAATTAATATATAGCATTCAAAATCCGTTTATTAAACATATTAAATTATTTCTACGCTACGTGGACGATGTCCTGTTGGTATGGGACGGGTCCGAGAATGAGTTTAAGGGTTTTGTGAGGTATTTAAATACCGTCAACCAATTTAATATGTTTTTTACGTCAGAATTTAACGCAGAGGCAATAGAATTTCTAGATGTAAAATTCTACATAAAGAAGGGAATTTTGTTACTTACCGTAAATTCCTTTTCTTTTAGCTCTTATTGGGAGACCCAGACGATTGGGTGTATAGCACTGCCTCCGGAGGCCACACAAAGCAATTACACTAAAAAGTGTAAGGCCCCTCCCCTTCTGGCTATACACCCCCAGTGGGATCACTGGCTCACCAGTTTTAGTGCAAAAGCAAGAAGGAGGAAAGCCAATAACTGGTTTAAACAAATTCTCTCCGAGTAACATCGGAGAACTGAAAACCGTTCAACATGAACAACATGTGTACCCGCAAACAAACCAACAATCCCGAAGGACAACAGGGCGGGTGCTGGGTCTCCCAATAAGAGCTAGAAGAAAAGGAATTTACGGTAAGTAACAAAATTCCCTTCTTCTTCGGCGCTCTATTGGGAGACCCAGACGATTGGGACGTCCAAAAGCTGTCCCTGGGTGGGTAAAGAAATACCTCATGTTAGAGCTGCAAGACAGCCCTCCCCTACGGGGAGGCAACTGCCGCCTGCAGGACTCTTCTACCTAGGCTGGCGTCCGCCGAAGCATAGGTATGCACCTGATAATGTTTGGTGAAAGTGTGCAGACTCGACCAGGTAGCTGCCTGGCACACCTGTTGAGCCGTAGCCTGGTGCCGTAATGCCCAGGACGCACCCACGGCTCTGGTAGAATGGGCCTTCAGCCCTGATGGAACCGGAAGCCCAGCAGAACGGTAGGCTTCAAGAATTGGTTCTTTGATCCATCGAGCCAGGGTGGCCTTAGAAGCCTGCGACCCTTTGCGCTTACCAGCGACAAGGACAAAGAGTGTATCCGAACGGCGCAAGGGCGCCGTGCGGGAAATGTAGATTCTGAGTGCTCTCACCAGAGCTAACAAATGTAAATCCTTCTCATACCGATGAACTGCATGAGGACAAAACGAAGGCAAAGAGATATCCTGATTAAGATGAAAAGAGGATACCACCTTCGGGAGAAACTCCTGAATAGGGCGCAGCACAACCTTGTCCTGGTGGAAGACCAGGAAGGGAGCCTTGGATGATAGTGCTGCCAGCTCAGACACTCTCCGAAGAGATGTGATCGCTACCAGAAAAGCCACTTTCTGTGATAGTCTAGAAAGTGAAACCTCCTTCAGAGGCTCGAAGGGCGGCTTCTGGAGGGCAACTAGTACCCTGTTCAGATCCCATGGATCTAACGGCCGCTTGTACGGGGGTACGATATGGCAAACCCCCTGTAGGAACGTGCGCACCTTAGGAAGGCGTGCCAAACGCCTCTGAAAAAAGACGGATAGCGCCGAGACCTGACCTTTAAGGGAGCCGAGCGACAAACCTTTTTCTAACCCAGATTGCAGGAAAGAAAGAAAGGTAGGCAATGCAAATGGCCAGGGAGACACTCCCTGAGCAGAGCACCAGGATAAAAATATCCTCCACGTTCTGTGGTAGATCTTAGCGGACGTGGGCTTCCTAGCCTGTCTCATGGTGGCAACGACCCCTTGGGACAATCCTGAAGACGTTAGGATCCAGGACTCAATGGCCACACAGTCAGGTTCAGGGCCGCAGAATTCCGATGGAAAAACGGCCCTTGGGACAGTAAGTCTGGTCGGTCTGGGAGTGCCCACGGTTGGCCGACCGTGAGCTGCCACAGATCCGGATACCACGCCCTCCTCGGCCAGTCTGGGGCGACAAGTATGACGCGGCTGCAATCGGATCTGATCTTGCGTAGCACTCTGGGCAAGAGTGCCAGAGGTGGAAACACATAAGGGAGCCGGAACTGCGACCAATCTTGCACTAGGGCGTCTGCCGCCAGCGCTCTTTGATCGCGAGACCGTGCCATGAAGGTTGGGACCTTGTTGTTGTGCCGTGACGCCATTAGGTCGACATCCGGCACCCCCCAGCGGCGACAGATTTCCTGAAACACGTCTGGGTGAAGGGACCATTCCCCTGCGTCCATGCCCTGGCGACTGAGGAAGTCTGCTTCCCAGTTTTCTACGCCGGGGATGTGAACTGCGGATATGGTGGAGGCTGTGGCTTCCACCCACATCAGAATCCGCCGGACTTCCTGGAAGGCTTGCCGACTGCGTGTCCCCCCTTGGTGGTTGATGTATGCCACCGCTGTGGAGTTGTCCGACTGAATTCGGATCTGCCTTCCTTCCAGCCACTGCTGGAAGGCTAGAAGGGCAAGATACACTGCTCTGATTTCCAGAACATTGATCTGAAGGGTGGACTCCTGCTGATACCACGTACCCTGAGCCCTGTGGTGGAGAAAGACTGCTCCCCACCCTGACAGACTCGCGTCTGTCGTGACCACCGCCCAAGACGGTGGTAGGAAGGATCTTCCCTGTGATAATGAGGTGGGAAGAAGCCACCACTGCAGAGAGTCTTTGGCCGTCTGGGAAAGGGAGACTTTCCTGTCCAGGGATGTTGACTTCCCGTCCCATTGGCGGAGAATGTCCCATTGAAGTGGACGCAGATGAAACTGCGCAAACGGAACCGCCTCTATTGCCGCCACCATCTTCTCGAGGAAGTGCATGAGGCGTCTTAAGGAGTGCGGCTGACTTTGAAGGAGAGCCTGCACCCCAGTCTGTAGAGACCGCTGCTTGTCCAGCGGAAGCTTCACTATCGCTGAGAGAGTATGAAACTCCATGCCAAGATACGTTAGTGATTGGGTCGGTGACAGATTTGACTTTGGGAAGTTGATGATCCACCCGAACGCCTGGAGAGTCTCCAGTGCAACATTCAGGCTGAGGTGGCATGCCTCTTGAGAGGGTGCCTTGACCAGTAGATCGTCCAAGTAAGGGATCACAGAGTGTCCGTGAGAGTGCAAGACTGCTACCACTGCCGCCATGATCTTGGTGAACACCCGAGGGGCTGTCGCCAGACCAAATGGCAGAGCTACGAACTGAAGATGGTCGTCTCCTATCACGAAGCGTAGAAAGCATTGGTGCTCTGTAGCAATCGGCACGTGGAGATAAGCATCTTTGATGTCTATTGATGCTAGGAAATCTCCTTGAGACATTGAGGCAATGACTGAGCGGAGGGATTCCATCCGGAACCGCCTGGTGTTCACATGCTTGTTGAGCAGTTTTAGGTCCAGAACAGGACGGAAGGAGCCGTCCTTTTTTGGAACCACAAAGAGATTGGAGTAAAATCCTCGCCCCCGTTCCTGAGGGGGGACAGGGATCACGACTCCTTCTGCTCTTAGAGAGTCCACCGCCTGCAGCAGGGCATCTGCTCGGTTGGGGTGTGGGGAGGTTCTGAAGAACCGAAGTGGAGGCCGAGAACTGAACTCGATTCTGTACCCGCGAGACAGAATGTCTGTTACCCACCGGTCTTTGACCTGTGCCAGCCAAATGTCGCAAAAGCGGGAGAGCCTGCCACCGACCGAGGATGCGGAGGGAGGAGGCCGAAAGTCATGAGGTAGCCGCTTTGGAAGCGGTTCCTCCATTTGCTTTCCTGGGGCGTGAGTGAGCCCGCCAGGAATCTGAGCTCCCTTGTTCTTTCTGAGTCCTTTTGGACGAGGAGAATTGGGCCTTGCCCGAGCCTCGAAAGGACCGAAACCTCGACTGCCACTTTTTCTGTTGAGGTTTACTTGCTCTGGGCTGTGGTAAGGAAGAGTCCTTACCCTTGGACTGTTTTATGATTTCAGCCAATGGCTCACCAAACAGTCTGTCTCTAGATAATGGCAAGCTGGTTAAGCATTTTTTGGAACCAGCATCTGCTTTCCAGTCCTTTAACCACAAGGCTCTGCGCAAAACCACAGAATTGGCGGACGCCATAGCGGTACGGCTCGTAGATTCTAGGACAGCATTGATAGCATAGGTCGCAAACGCAGACATTTGCGAAGTTAGGGACGCCACTTGCGGCACTGCTGGATGTATGAAAGCATCCACCTGTGCTAAACCAGCTGAAATAGCTTGGAGTGCCCACACGGCCGCGAATGCTGGAGCAAACGACGCGCCGATAGATTCATAGACAGATTTCAACCAAAGGTCCATCTGTCTGTCGTTGGCATCTTTAAGTGAAGCGCCATCCTCTACTGCGACTATGGATCTAGCCGCAAGCTTGGAAATTGGGGGATCCACCTTTGGACACTGGGTCCAGCGTTTGGCCACCTCAGAGGGAAAAGGATAACTGGTATCCTTAGAACGTTTAGAGAAACGCTTGTCTGGATGAGCGTCGTGTTTCTGGATCGATTCTCTGAAGTCAGAGTGGTCCAAAAAAGCACTTAATTTACGCTTGGGATATAGGAAATGGAACTTCTCCTGCTGTGCAGCTGCCTCCTCTGCAGAAGGGGCTGGGGGAGAAATATCCAACAGTCTATTAATTGCCGATATAAGGTCATTAACCATGGCGTCACCATCAGGGGCATCCAGATTGAGAGGGGCCTCAGGATTAGAATCCTGATCACCGTCCTCAGTCTCATCACAGAGAGACTCTTGTCGCTGAGACCCTGAGCAGTGTGATGACGTGGAGGGTCTTTCCCAGCGAGCTCGCTTAGGCTGCCTGGGACTGTCATCTGAGTCAGAGACTTCAGCCTGTGATGCTTGAGACCCCCCTGAAGTACGGATTAGTTCCAACTGAGGGGGACCGGAGAGCATAGACACAGCAGTGTCCATGGTCTGAGCAACTGGCCTGGACTGCAAGGTCTCCAGGATTTTTGCCATAGTCACAGACATTTTATCAGCAAAAACTGCAAAGTCTGTCCCCGTCACCGGGGCAGGGTTCACAGGCGTCTCTGCCTGGGCCACTACCACCATAGGCTCTGGCTGACGAAGTGCCACTGGGACTGAACATTGCACACAATGAGAGTCGTTGGAGCCTGCTGGTAGATTAGCCCCACATGCAGTACAAACAGTGTACACAGCCTGTGCCTTGGCACCCTTGCGTTTTGCGGATGACATGTTGCTGCCTCCTCAGAGCAGTACAGGGTGTCCAGCCAAGAAGCGACCTTACAGTGCAACTATATATATATATGGTACCAAGAAAAAAGTACACTAATATAACACTGAGGCACTAGTGGGGCCAGCACTAAAGTGCAGCTTACCGCCCGCTTAGGAGCGGGTGTGTGGTCGCCGAAATCCCTTTAGTCTGGGTCTCCCAGAGCCTGCTGCCTTTCCCCAGCCAGACCGCATGTGTAATGGCTGCCGGCTTCCTTGTGGAGAGGGGGGGCGGGCCCTGGGCGTATACAGACGAAGAGCGGGAAGCCTGCTTCCCACTGTGCCTAGTGAGAGGGCTGGAGCATGTAAATAAAGCTCCAGCCCTCGGCGCTGCCAATTGAGCAGCGTCTCTCCCCTACCCTGATTGACAGGGTGGGGGCGGGAACGAAGCGGCGCTAGGCCGCAGAAGCCGGGGGCTAAAGTTAGAAGCGCCGCCGCCGTAAAAGCGCGGTCGGCGCAAAGTCCCCGGCGCACCACAAGTCGCAGCTGCGCCGCCGCTCCAGTAGCGGTCGGCGCAGTAGTTCCCAACATGTAACGTCACTCAGCAAAGCTGCAGTGACCTAACCCCAGCGCACAGCGCTACTGTCCCCGGCGCACTATAACGCTCAGCAAGCCTTGAGAGTGTCCGTGCCTGCCGGGGACACAGAGTACCTGAAAGTTGCAGGGCCTTGTCCCTGAACGGCACTCCCGCTCCAAATCCAGCAGGTTCTCTGGGTCTGTGGATGGAGCCCGGCCCCAGGGCTTGGGGGCCGGCAAGATCCCACTTCCACAGAGCCCTCCAGGGGATGTGGAAGGAAAACAGCATGTGGGCTCCAGCCTCTGTACCAGCAATAGGTACCTCAACCTTACAAGCACCACCGCGGGTGAGAAGGGAGCATGCTGGGGGCCCCATATGGGCCCTCTTTTCTTCCATCCGATATAGCCAGCAGCTACTGCTGACTACAAACAGTGGAGCTATGCGTGGATGTCTGACCTCCTTCGCACAAAGCAGAAAACTGGTGAGCCAGTGATCCCACTGGGGGTGTATAGCCAGAAGGGGAGGGGCCTTACACTTTTTAGTGTAATTGCTTTGTGTGGCCTCCGGAGGCAGTGCTATACACCCAATCGTCTGGGTCTCCCAATAGAGCGCCGAAGAAAAATAATGCAATCATGCGGGAACTACACAGGAAACCTACAGCCGTTAATATGGTACTCCATTTTGACAGCACAAATCCCCCACACATAAAAAATTCCGTTCCTTATAGCCACTTTTACGGCTATATAGAACAACTAATGACCCTGAAAAATTGCAAGATTTAACAGCTGACTTAAAACGTCAAAAAAAGAGGTTACCCGAATAACATTATTGAATAGGCAAATTATAAAGCTCTGAAACATTTCTCCAAAGGGAGAGGATATAAGAAAAAACAGAATAAGAGAGAGGCTAGCAGATTTGTATTCTGTTTTAAATATGGTCCAATGGATAGTTATTCAGTCAATCATAAACAAAAACTGGCATTTTATAGAGAAAGATGAAGATTTGAAAGAAATGGCTGAGCAAAAAACAATAATAGCATTTAAAAGATGCAAAAATTTGGGCGATATACTAGTGAACAAAAGATATACACCACCGTTTAACTGGCTACAAAAATTAAGTCCTAAGGGAATTATAAGTGTGGTAGCTGTTCTTTTTGTAAATTCCACTGCTTGGGAAACAGTTTGAAGATCGGCAACAACTGGCATGTTACCAGACAATTAATCACATGCAAAACTAAGATGGTAGTGTATGTGCTCTTCTGCCCTTGCGGCATGTATTACATAGGGAAAACTATTCGCCAGCTGTTTGTCAGATTCAGGGAGCATCAAAACTTTAGAGATACCGGTATAGGAGCAAACAAAATGATTGCACACATTAGAGAGGCACACGAAGGCAACAAAAATGTGTTAAAGTTTGCAGGTCTAGAAGTAGAGGAGACCAGAGCGGAGGGGGGGGACCTCCACAAGTTATTACTACAGAAAGAAGCACAATACATAAAATTGAAAGGACTGGGCCTCCTAATTAATCTATTTAATGGGTGTTACCCTATAAGAATAGGATACCTGACTCACATGCTTGTAGATCTGTTGAAGTGCTTGCTGAGCACGAATCGGACGTCATCTGCTGTGTCGGATGTCTGTTTGTTTCCTCCCCCCATGAAATTGATGTAACCTGTTGCTGAAATAAAGGTATTTCTTAGGCTACTGCTCAGTGAATGCCCTGCTCTTTTATATATATTTTTGGTGACGGCTTTTTGTTTTTTGTTTGTTTCCCCGTATTTTAATGAATTATTAAAAGATACATTTTATATTACCCAGCTACTCACTCCTCCAGATTTGTGGGGTATTTTGCTCTATGCTATTGTTTTTTTTGTGAATTTGTAATAATTGGACTTATTTTTAGTCCTCTTTTAGAAAATATTAAAAGGTATGTTTTAAACTTGTATTTTCTCAGTGATTAGTACACTGGATTTCCCATTGAGGATTTTTTGCACAAGTGCACTTTGATAATGAACCTATTGAACTAAGTATGTTTCTACCCACAAGCATTTGCATGTGCGAGGAATTAAAATAAAGGCTAACTAAAGGTTATGGTTTATATAATATGACTTAGTGTGGTACATGCTATATCTCTATATGTCCGCACCTTAGTATATTGTAACTTGGTTCTATTTTTGCACAAGTGCACTTCTGATAAGTATGAACAAATGTTTATTTTTTAACTCATTTTTATTGGAATACTTTATTATTTATATACTTTGGAAAGATAAATGCAAGTGTATAGTCTATGATGACCTTTTCTTCGGTCTCTATCTGTATCATATCTGGTATGTACTCTTGATGAACCTATCTGGGGAAAAAATGTTAAGTAATGAGCATACTAGTGTAAGATTGTGTCTATAAATAACTAATAAATAGTATACATACTAGAGCAGCGGTTCTCAACCTGGGGGTCGCGACCCCTAGGGGGGTCGAACGACCAAAACACAGGGGTCGCCACCTCTCTCACCTCCCCATCCACCTTCCCCCGTATGCCAGGACTGCTAGCTTTGGGATCCCCGCAGGAAAATGAATCGATCGCGCATCGGATCTAGGGAGATACCAACTTCCGACGTCCCCCCTTCTTGTTTGGTGCAGCCAGGACAGATCCGGAATCTGTGGCACGTATCTGGCAACGGAATCCAGGGACGCAGGACGAACGCGGCTGCCGACATCGGTAATCGGCTTGAAGGGCTGCGGGAGAGCACGCCATAAAGGAGCCGTTCGGTACCCAGCAGTGATCCGCTGCCATCACTGTGTTACAGTGTGCCCCCGGACAGACACCTCCCCCATCCCCTCCGGAGTAACAAGTAAGACTCCCAGACATTGGGAATCTACCAGTTATTTTTGTGGCTCAATAACTGGTCATTTAAAGCAGAATGTCCTGTTTTATACTTTTATGCACTGACTGTGGGCTAGGGGGAACTGGATGAATCTGGAGGGAGGCTTTCTATGAGAAATGTGCCCAAGAGCTGAGGGATGGAGCTTGCTGACCCAGCTATAGGAAACCTAAAAGAAGTGACAAATGGAGAATTATCCCTGTAATAAGGAAGGATGTCTAATTAAGGGCAGGGCTGTCTTACCCATTGGGCACGGTAGGCGGCTGCCCGGGGGCCCCTGAGTCCTAGGGGCCCCTCTGCCCGTAGGTGGGTTAAACAGGTGTGTAGGGGAGTTAATCATGAAAGGAGCCGGGTGGAGAAGGACCTTCCAGCCTCCTGCACACAGAGGGGTAAAGGACCTTATCACATGACCCGCAGGTCCTGAAAGTGTAAAGAACAAGCCGACTACAGAGAGGAGATGGGGGAGGACCAGGATCTGTAAGTGTGTGTGAACCTGTGTGTGTATATGTCGGTGTGTGTTTATATGTCAGTGTGTGTGTGTATAAAGAGACAGTGCTCTGACAGTGCGCTGTTAAGACGGCCCTGATTAAGGGGGGGGGGGACGCTCCACAATCCATAACATCGCATTACGTGTGTCCGGCGCCGGACACACTTAATGCGATGTTATGGATTGTGGAGCTGCCAAGAAGATTATAAAGATGAATTTCTGAGCATTCCTGAGGATGAAGAAGATAAGAAAAGATGTATTAGGATGCTATTCACTGCACCCACAAGGTAATGGCAGCAGCTTCATAGGGTCCAGGGAGGGTGACAGGTGCGCTTTAAGCATGTGAATACGGCCCCCTGGTCATAGTAACAGGTGTGTAATAGAAGACAACACAGGGAATAGTAAATAATAGGAAACTTTAACAAACTCTTTAGACGTGACTATCTTTTATTTTTTCTTTAGCAAACCGTCTCATGACAATGAATCGTGTAGAAAAGAATATTAAGAAAAGAAAATACACTAAGGATTTCTTGCAGTATGGTTTTACCTCAATAATTACAGCAGGAATTGAGAAACCACAATGTGTTGTTTTTTGTGAAGTTCTCTCAGCTGAATCTATGAAGCCGAACAAACTAAAACGGCATTTTGATAGCAAGCATCCACTCTTTGCTAGCAAGGATATCAGCTATTTTAGAAGCAAAGCTGATGGACTCAAGAAATCTAGATTTGACACTGGTGGCCAGTACCATAAACACAATGTAGCAGCTGTTGAAGCGTCATATTTGGTGGCACTCAGAATTGCCAGAGCTATGAAACCTCACACCATTGGTGAGGATTTACTGTTGCCAGCTGTAAAAGACATAGTTCAAGTGATAATTGGAAATGAATATGTTCAGAAATTGAATGCAATTTCCTTATCTAATGACACTGTCCACAGAAGAATAGAGGACATGTCTGCTGATATTCTTGATCAGGTGATCCAGGAAATTAAATCTGCACCACTACCAATATTCAGTATCCAGCTTGACGAATCTACAGACGTGGCAAACTGTGCACAGTTGTTGGTTTACGCAAGGTATATTAATGATGGCGACTTTAAAGATGAGTTTCTTTTTTGCAAACCGCTTGAAACAACAACAACTGAACATGATGTTTTTGATGCAGTTGGTTCTTTTCTAAAATCGCATTACATCTCCTGGGAAAAGGTTTGCGGTGTATGCACAGATGGCGCTCCTGCTATGCTAGGACGTCGCTCAGGATTTCAGCGTTTGGTACAAAATGAATCGCCAAAAGCAATCGGAACACACTATGATACATTGCCAAATATTAGCGACTAAGACACTGCTGCAAGATTTACAAGAAGTAATGAAAAGTGTCATAACGTGTACATTTTGGTAAGTCGAGCGCCTTAAACAGTCGGCTGTTTTGCCAACTGTGCAACGATCTAGATGCGCCAAACAATGCTCTGTTATTTCACACTGAAGTCAGATGGTTGTCAAGAGGAAAAGTTTTAAAACGTGTCTTTGAGCTTCGTGAGGAACTGAAAACGTTTTTTTTAATCAGAAAGCAAGACCGCAATTCGAAGCACTGTTTAGCGATATAACTGAGCTGCAGAAAATAGATTACTTGGTGGACATCTTTGTCATTAAATTTATCCCTGTAAGGACCAAATGCAACGTGCCTCGATTTGTCTGAAAAAATGAGATCATTCCAAATGAAACTTCAGCTTTGGAAAGATAAATTGGATAAAAATAAAATTTACATGTTTCCTACATGATCTGCCTTCTTTGAGGAACATGACATTGAGCCAGACAACAAAATTATGATAACTTCTGTGAAAGAACATTTGCACATGCTTTCAGAGGAAATTTCATTATACTTTCCTAATCTACCTGACACCCCATTTGCACTTGCCAGAAGTCCATTCACAGTGAATGTTGAAGATGTTCCGGAGACAGCGCAAGAAGAGTTCATCGACCTAATTAACAATGATGCAGCGAGAACAGATTTCTCTACAATGCCACTGACAAAATTCTGGATTAAGAGTTTACAGTTATATCCTATTCTGTCTGAGAGTGTGCTGCGCCTTCTTCTTCCTTTTCCAACAACATATCTTTGCGAAACAGGGTTTTCAAGATTGCTGGTAATCAAGTCTAAATACCGAAGTAGACTTGTTGTGGAAAATGATCTTCGCTGTGCCCTTGCAAAGACTGCCCCAAGAATTTCTGAATTGGTAAGCAAGAAGCAACCACAACGATCTCACTGAATTTGGCAGCATACTGTAGCAAAATATTGCACTGTTGTTTACTGTTATATTTAAACCCATGCTATGCCATGGTGAAATGTTATTTAAAATTGTTGTTATATATAAACCCATGCTATGCCATGGTGAAATGTTATTTATTGGAATTCGTAATAAATATTTCTCAACATATAATTGTTTTTGTGATTTTTTAAATTATGTTTGATTTGTAGCAATGAGAATACATAATGCATATCAGATATTTACATTCCGAATCATAACTAGCAAAATTACAGTTTTAAAGTAGCCACCAAAATTATTTTTTGGGTTGGGGGTCACCGCAACATGAGGAACTGTATTGCGGGGTCACGGCATTAGAAAGGTTGAGAACCACTGCACTAGAGTATCTTGCACCATAACATCAATTGTCTATGGATGATAAACACACTAGTGGAATTTCGATACATTCCAAGTGTGGAACATAGCAGAATATATACAATATTTTTTATGGACACTGAAATGTATATTGAAAGTATCCATATATGAACTGATTATTTGTCACAATTATTTGTGGAGCATGAAATAGGGTTATTTAGTTATTCCCCGTTCTAGGGCACTTAAGACCAGCCGTCGTTGAGTCGGGGCGTTATAGTTCCCACAAGAGGGTGCCGACCTCTGTGGCCAGGTAGCGGCGAAATCAGAACTGGATTGCATTTCCCTATTATTTGCTCCTTAAAACATTCTGTGAGATTGTCTGTCACAGACTTGTTTATCTGGTGCCTAGAACGTATATTGTGTTCTTAGGGTATTGTTCTCACCCACCTTCCCCATCCATCCAGTTAACCCATGTTTAGAGAGGGGGAGCCAACGTTGAGTAGGGATGTCATTTTTGCATTTAAGAGGGTGCTGACCCCTGCAGCAAAGTAGGAGTAACAATAGGGAGAACTTAGGGACTATTTGTCCGTCTCCTACCCTTCCTTCCCTCTATCCTCTCCTTGTGTGTTATTGGGTTTTACAAACCAGGGTGGTGGGTCATATTACAGTGTCCTTTTTTTATTGAGTGAGACCAAACTAGGTCTAGTTACAAAGAAAACTGAGCATTAGATTTTCTGCCTTTTAAAGTCTGGGGTCTAATTTCCAAACAGAAAAACCTCAATTATGAAAGGGCAGAAGAATAAAAAGACTTTTAAAGCCTTCTACATATCATAGCAAATATTTCATAAAAACTCTTCATCTACATGACGATCCTAAAGAATTTTCTTCTGAAAAGTCCTGTGGAAGAAAAGGACAAACATCACTAGTGTTGTCTTTCAACTGGATTTAACGGGGGCTCATGGTGACCGTTGAACATGTAGGACACAACTTCCCGGGGATACAACTGTCATCATACAAAGCAAGAAATTGCCTTAAATTTAATGGTGTGATCATCGCAAAAAACTTGAAAGACAAGATTTCTAAAAAAAATACTGAGGAGCATTTTGATACTTTTTCTGAGCGGATCGGACCCTGTCACATTGGAGAAATAACTATCTAAAGTCAGTGATCTGGGATCTTTCTCCCCGCCGCCTCCATTACTGTGCCCACAACTGCTGCTGTTATATGTATAACAGGGCCTGCCTAGTTAAGCCTCTAATCAGTTCGAACTTTTAACTCAGTATTTATATCAAATATTGTCTGTATACCATCTCCGGCCCCATAGTTGTCTAATAAAAGAAGAGATTTTACCCATAGTGAAGCCGTCATGAGACTCTACCACAATTATAATGCTCCCGGTCTGCGACTGAGATCTAGAGGGGGCGGTTCCTAGGTGTAGTGCGGTTATTCCTCCTCTCATCTTTAGTAAAGAAAAGACATTAGACATATATGCACATCCATCAATTAAAGCAAATACTTATCAATTTCTGCGAATAACTTCTGCTCCATTAACGGTGAAAGTCGCAAGATGAAACTCGAGCAGCGGCCATCTTAAGTTCAGCACAGCGTCTATTAGTATCATCATCATAGCAACAGGCTATCAAAGACCTGGTCTCAATTATAACTAATAAAAATCCACCAGTAAAAGCATAACACTACTTTTAAGCTATTGGCAACTTTAATAAAGAATATTCTTTTCTTATTGGTAATTGAAGCGGAGACTTGCCTATTATACATAAACTGTGAAAGCGAAATGTGCGCATGGAAAAGATATTTTGATGGTCCTCTGTCCTTTTAAACTTTGCTTTAAATAAACTTTGCACCCCAGTTAAACTTATATATACCTATCAAATTCTTTTAAAGGGAACCTGTCACCCCATTTTTCACCTATAAGCTGCGGCCACCACCACTGGGCTCTTATAAACAGCATTCTAACATACTGTATATAAGAGCCCAGGCTGCTGTTTAGAACATAAAAAGCACTTTATAATAGTCACCTAGAAGGTTGCTCCGATGCACAGCAGTCGGATGGGTGGCACCGTTCTCCGGGACCAGCGCCTCCCCTTTCGGTCATCTTGGTCTTCCTTACTTTGAAGCCGCAGTGCATGACATGTCTACATCATACAAACGCGCCAGCATTGGGGTCCTGCGCAGGCGCACTACAATGCTTTGATCTGCCCTGAGCAGGGCAGATTAAAGTGCGCCTGCGCAGGACCTCAATGCCAAATTTCCTAAATTCACTTGGGTTGATAAGTACATTACCTACTTGGGAATAAAAATCACTACAGATTTTAACTCCTTAGCATTAAACATGGAAGACCTTATTGAACCTACTCAAAAAGATACTACTAACTTGTTTTAAGGAGTAACATGGCTTGGCAAAATAATGTCTTTTAAAATGTTGGTATTGCCCAAGATCCTTTACTACTTTAGAGCTATTCCTCTAATTATCCCATCTAATTATATAACCAAACTCCAATCAATAATAAATAATTTTGTATAGAACAAAAAAGGCCAAGACTCTAAAACAGTACATTAATGAAACTTAAGTTCATAGTTGGATATGGTTTGCCAAATCTTAATAGTTACTATAAAACTAATATTATAAAAGTGTTTATTGGCTAGCCAGTGAAAATTTGCTATCATAGTTACATTTGGAGTCTACTTGGACCAATCACTCTTCTCACGGTTCCCTTTTGTTGTTTCTTCTTTTAAACCCTAAATTTCCTCTACCTAGCTACCCTACTTTAGCTTCTACGATTGTGGTCTGCGGGACCCTCTTGTACCCCTCTGACATCCAGTATCTGAACCTTGCATATGTAAGCATAATTTAGTAGTTGGCCTTTTATATATTAGGTGATTCACCTTGCCGATGTTATCTTTAATGGCCATATGTTCGTTCAGGGATGTTTACGGGTATATGCTGACATCTAGTGGACAGAGATACAGTACAAAATATGTATTATGGTCATACCCCTGTACCCAGAGGCAAAAAGGGGGGGGGGGGCTGCCATCTCAACAATAAATAACAAAAAGGGCACAAAGCTTAAATGTTCATTGAGCCCATCTGGCTGCAGAGTTTTCAGAGTCCATATCCACTCCGTTTCGCGTTGTGCAAGGAGTCGGCTAATATTGCCGCCTCGAACCCCAGTTATGATCTGATCTATCCCTCGTACCTTCAGTAAGGTGTGGTTACAATGATGGTATTGCTTAAAATGCCTCGGTATTGTTTTAAGGCCCTCAATGTCCACCTCATCTACGGCAGCCTGGATGTCACGAACATGCTCTCTCACACGGACCTTCAAGGCCCGTGTGGTCAGGCCGACGTAGATGAGAGGACATGGGCACCTAGCATAATAAACCACAACCTTGGAGAGGCAATTAATTTTTCTCTTAATCGGGAAGACTTTCCCACCAGAAGAGGTAAAGTCAGTCGCTATTTCAATATTGGGGCATGCAATACACGAACCGCAGGGTGAGCAGCCAAATCTATACCTCAGGGAGGAGGAGGAGGAGGACACAAATGGAGAACAGCTTTATCCTTCTTGTCATAGTGGCTAGACGTTAGTATATCTTTCAGATTTCTAGCCTTACGGGCCGCGACTGATGGTCTATCAGGCAAGTAGTTCCGAAGAATGGGATCGATGGTAAGGATGGACCAAAAACGGGACATGACGTCCACCATTCACTGTGAGTGATATTGGGTAATCATTCTCACATCGTTAGAGGTCTTCCTCGTTTGACCCCCGAATAGCAACTCAATACGTGATGAATTCCTGGCTCTATTATAGGCCTTTTTAATCGACCTGTTGCTGTATCCGCGAACGCGGAACCTTTGTTTAAGCTCAAGAGCTCTGGATTCAAATGTCAAATCGGAGGAGCAGATCCTCCGTAAACGGAGGAACTGCCCCACGGGGACTGCCCGTACAACGTGGGCGGGATGGGCCGAGGTGGCATACAAAACTGAATTGACTGACGTGTCTTTACGATATAAGTCAGTCGTCCTAGGAACCATTTTCATTCTTCGGGGCTGATCGCTGCCATCTTCTTCATCTCTTTAAAAGGAAAGAACAGGAATACCCATGTTAAAACAGAAAAGTTTGTTGTTCAAGGACAATATCAATGAACATATTCACTAATTATCTGCAGCACTGCCATCTCTTCAACTCCATCCTTATCGTTATGGACCTTGTGTGAACAATGGGTGCGATTAATATTGTCAGGACTTCCTGTGGTAGCGTGCAAGGTCCTTGGATATGTTTTAATCCCCTTTTCCTGTAGATGATGCAAGCAATGTATTTCAACTCTCTTGTGTGGCCACGGTCAAGTCAGATGGGCAGCCATGAGATACTTGAAGCTTCTCCAAATTCATTTGGCTTCACTCCATGATTCAACAATAGTTCTGTCCCTGATATGAGGTCCGATTTAGCAATAAAAATTAATGATGGGGGGGCGTGTCTGGAACTCCATGAGGCAAGACGCCTGAGGCCTGAGCTCCTTCGCCCGGGATCATAAAAAGCACTTCTACATCAGCTCGGAGGATCCGAAATGGGGAAGAAGAAGCCCCCAAAGATGTCTAAAGACCCTGGGACCCCAGCAGCATTCACCCTGGACTCCTACCTAACAAGGGAGCCGCCCGGCGAGCAGGAGCAGGAGGAGGCCCGAGCCGGGGAGGTGACTCAGCATCTCTCCCCTCGCCCAACAGCAGCAGCAGAGGAGACTGCACGGGGACTGCCGGTACGTGCTGCAGGGGGCAGAGGGATTGAAGAGCGGGGTCCAGTGAGCGTCGGCGGGATGGAGGCTCCCCTCGCGGTCAAGATGGCGGCGGCGGGGAAGACGCGCGGGGACTCACCTGTGGCCCAGCAGGAGCGTGGAGGCGGTGAGCCGGAGGACCCGGAGTATCCCCGATCTCCCAGGCCAGGTGAGCGACTGCCGCTCTCCCTAGAAGCGAGCCCTGGGAGCCAAGTGAGGACGGAGCAGATGATGCCGCCCCTCCCCCCTCTGGAGGTGCTGGAGCGTGGCGGCGGCTGGAGCCCCGCGGCCCACGTGGACGCCACACTGAGTGCAGTGAATGGCACAGAGTGGGGCGTAGGGGAGCAGGGACTGGAGAGCAGAAGATGTGGGGGAATGGAGGATATGGCAGGAGGCAGCGGGGAGGCTTTAGGGGGCACATATGAGGCCCTGCAGAGTGCTGGAGTCCCCAGACCCCCATGGGACAGTGATACAGTGCCGGGCAGTGACTCCCTGTCTTTTCCACTGGAACCACCAATGCTGCATAATGAGACTCTCATCCCTAGGCCCCAAAGACCCCACAAAGTAATAAAGGGCCCGGGACTTCGGAGCCCCGGGTCCCCCTCCGATCCTCCAGGGGTAGATAATACCAGGCAGAGGGCCCAGGAGAGGGCAGGGGCCAGCCTTTCCATCACACAACCTATGTGCCTGCCTGCTGAGTGGTGGGAGCATGTCCAACAGCTCCCTACCAAGAAGGATTTTCAAACACTCATTTCTGAGGTTAAACATGCCTGTAGATCTGAAATAGCAGTGGTCCGGCAGGATGTCATTTCCATCTCTAAAAGAATAAACCAGCTGGAAAATGACCATACGGAAGCTAGAACAACCATCCGTCACCTCCAGTCCCAAACCTCCTCTCAGGCTGACGTCATAAGGGAGCTGCAGCGTCATATTGAGGATCTGGACAACAGAGGCAGACGCCATAATATAAGGGTCAGAGGCGTACCCGAGTCCCAAGCAAAGGAGGACGTCATAACAATTTTGCAGACTATATTCAACTCACTTGTGCAGCAACCTTCTGACCATCCAATTCCCATAGATAGAGCGCATAGGGCTTTACGCCCTAAAAATCTGAAAGGGAACCCAAGGGATATTATCTGCCATATCACTGACTTTCAACTTAAAGAAGAATTAATGCTTAAAGCACGACCGCCAAAACAAGTGATGTACCGAGGTACCAAAATCCAGTTATTCCAAGATCTCTCGTGGTTAACACTCCAGCAGAGGAAGGCCCTCCGCCCACTACTCTCGTCTTTGAAGGATAACAACATTCTCTACAGATGGGGGTTTCCGTTTAGCCTCACCGCACGGCGAGGAGAGACGCAGGCCTGCCTTCGGGCCCCCGCTGATCTTGAGCCTTTTTGCCGGGCCTTTGACCTCCCTCTTCCAGATTTGCCAGATTGGAGTATGCCCCAGCAGATGCCGCCACTTCCTCAGACCTGGCAACCGGCTACTACGCCGCGCAAACGACGCTCCAAGAGTTCGAGGGAAGAAGAACCTACTTGACTAAGCTCTCATGTGAACTTATGGTTACCTGTAGAAGTTACTTCGTCCTAATGGGTTTACCTATACAGTTCTCCATATCTTTGTGATTTCTCCGTTTTAGATGATCCCGGGGGGGGGGGGGATTGGGGCCAGTGTGCTAGGCTTGTGGAGTTTTGCCACCTACCCACTGGCAGAGTCGTACTAAATTTTTTCGCACTCTAGTTTATAGTGCAGGTTATATTCAGTGTAATACTCTCTACTCTGAGTAAATACAAGTCGGCTCTGGTATTGGGATAGTGGGCGGTTAGTTTCGACTGCCGTATGAAAATTCCTATTTTATAGTTGAACATAGTTATGTCTGAGTTTGTTATTTTAGGTCTTGATAAGATCCACAGGTATGCAACTTATCAAAATGTATCGGCTATATCACAGAGGGGTTCAGGGGGATCGCCTGCCACGCACACTAAACGAAAGTCTCAGATATTAGCCTCCACACGAGCACATCTAGAGGTCATGAGATGGCGAAGATAATGAGTCTTAATGTTAAGGGGTTGAATTCTGATGTGAAGAGGAGGCTGGTCCTTCAGGAGATGCGGAAGTCAAGGGCGGCAGTAGTGTTCCTGCAAGAAACACACTTTACAAACAAAGGGTCTTTTAGCTTTGCCCGCCATTGGTTTCCTCAATCCTTTTCAGCCACAAACTCAAAGAAGAGAGCAGGGGTGGCCATATTGATTTCCCGCACTTGCCCATTTCAAGTGGGCAAGTGTGAGGCAGATCCGTTAGGTCGCTATCTGATTGTCAAGGGAACTTTGAATGGGAAACGGATAATCCTCTGTAACCTATATGCCCCTAACGTCAATCAGCTTAAATTTGTTTCATCTGTCTTGGCGCATCTTTCAGCAGATCGTGGGGCCATACACATTATAGGAGGGGATTTTAACATGGTGTTCTCGGAGAATGCTGATAAATTGCATGCACTCTCACATCCCGTAAGTCAACACAGATCATCACAATTATCTGTTGGTTTCCGCAGGCTGATCCGTAAACACCAATTGTATGACCTCTGGAGAATAGACAACCCAACAGCAAGACAATACACCTTCTTCTCACATCCGCACAACTCACATAGTCGAATAGACTACTTCTTTGGCAATATCCCCACACTTAGAGCACTTCAGCAGGCACAGATTGGTAGCATCACCTGGTTGGACCATGCCCCCGTATCGATATTTCTGAACCTGACAACTGCCCCTCTAAAGAGAACCCACTGGAGACTTAATGAATCTTTATTAACTAACATTTCCTCTCGAGAATCCCTCCGACGGGCCATACAGAATTATTTTACGGAAAACTCTGTCACCTCCATCCTTCCCGCTAACTATTATTCCCAAAGCCGGTAAGGACCCGATGGAGTGTGCGAGCTATCGCCCGATTAGCCTCTTAAATTCGGACCTCAAGATATTTACTAAACTTTTAGCTGAACGTCTAATTGGCTCCCGTACTTGGTCCATAAAGACCAGGTTGGGTTCGTTCGCTACCGTCAGGCGGGAGATAACACACGTAGGATTCTGGACTTGGTGGAGGTGGTGAACAGGGAGGGAGGGGAGGCCCTGCTTCTAAGCTTGGATGCGGAGAAGGCCTTCGACAGGCTGGACTGGTCCTTCATGTTTTCTGTGTTGGGCCATTTGTCTCGGCATTAAGAGGCTTATACTCGTGTCCGGCAGCGACAATTCGCCTCCCTCACGCTCACTCAGAATCCCTTCCTATCAGAAATGGAACGAGGCAGGGATGCCCACTGTCCCCTCTTTTATATGTACTTAGCATTGAACCGCTGGCAGCTCAAATTCGGCTTAACCCAGATATTATGGGGGTCAAAGTTCGGGAAAAATCCTTTAAGGTGGCTTTATTTGCGGACGATGTTTTGTTGTCCCTGACTAACCCTGTTGTCTCACTGCCAAACCTGCATGCAGTCTTAGCCCAGTATGCGAGGTTCTCGGGATATAAACTTAACTCAGATAAAACGGAGGCATTACCCATTAACATCCCGGAAGGTAAAGTGCGGTCCCTTAAGCAAAATTTTAAGTATTCCTGGCGTTCGGACTTCCTGCGATACTTAGGGGTTAAAATAACCCCCAGCTACAAAACAATATATCAGACAAATTTCCCACCCTTTATTCGAGACGTTGAAAATAGTCTAAAGAAATGGTCTTCCCTGCAGATCTCTTTTCTAGGCAAAAAAGCCACAATTAACATGTCAATAATCCCGAAATTTCTGTACCTGTTCGAAACACTTCCGGTACGAGTCCCTATGGGGGTGTTGAAAAGAGTCCAGTCAATGCTTATGCAATTCATCTGGCACTCGGGGAGGCATCGCATCCCAGACTCAGTCCTGTGCGCACCACGTTCAAGAGGGGGTCTATCGTGCCCGAATTTTATACTCTATTATTATGCCTCTCATTTACGTACTCTGGCCTCTTGGACAACCCTACCAGCATATAATAAATGGACGGAGATTGAGAAGCTTTGGATGGCACCTTTCCACCCAAGCTCTTTAATCTGGGGCCGCCCTAGTGAAACTCATTCGAGAGATCTTTTAGGCCCAATGGCATTTATAAGGGAGCTGTGGCGGCAGTGCAGGAAAAAGTTCCAACTGGCAACGCAGTCTTCCCTACTCACTCCCTTCCTGTTCACTCCACACTTGACAGAGGGCATGAGCCCGGGGGTGGTGGGGCAATGGGCAAAGGCGGGCTTGTACTGTTTTCGTGACATTGTTAACCGAGTCACCTTAAAATTAAAGACATTCTCAGACCTACGACACCAGTACAAATTACCTCTCTACCTCCATTTCTCATACCAACAGATAGCGCATTTCTTCTCGACCGTTAGAGGGCAGATGGCGTCATGTCGTCCCTCAACTTTTGAGGCCCTCTGCTCGGGACGCACTTCAACTAAGGGCTTGATTTCAGCCATCTACAACATATTGTCAAGAGGGAACTCTTTAGAGATAGTGAAGCACACATATATGAAGAGATGGGAGGGCTGGATCGGTCGACCTATATCGGAAGCACTCTGGTCGGTGATATGGACTAGGACATTTTGGTCCTCAGTCAGCACTCTCTATAAGGAGAACCAAGTCAAAGTCCTTATGACATGGTATCACACTCCAGAGCTTCTGCATAAGTTCAACCGTTCCTATCCAGATGAATGTTGGAGATGTGGACATGGGGGAGCTTCATTATATCATATATTCTGGACGTGCCCAGCTATCGGTGGTTTTTGGGAGGAGGTGGAGTCCCTGATGGGTAGATTGGTAGGTAGAAATCTGAGTAGGGATCCGGTGGTATATTTACTAAACGCTCTCCCTTCGTCTTTAAGCAAATCTGAATTAAAGCTTCTCCTGCATATTCTCACCGCTGCCAAATGTCTAATATCATTATTCTGGAAGAGGGTAGCACCGCCGTCAATCTCAGATCTTTATGCTAGGATAAAAGACGTGAGAAATATGGAGAGGTTGACGGCCCAGCTCCACAACACAATGGATGGATTTGTAAAGATATGGTCTCTGTGGGATGATTTTGGAAATACGTTCCAGATTTGAGCCCGAATAAGTGGTGTTGATTTCTTTCCCCTTTCCAAGACCGAAGTGTGCTGGGGGATTCTCCCCCCTTTTTTTTTTTTTTTTCTACCTGATATTACATCTGTGTATTGCATAATGTATCTAACGGCATACCTGGGACATGTCTCCTTTACTTGTCTATCTGTTTCTGATTTACTGTAAAACTTGTTTAAAATCTTTTTTCAAAAATAAAAAGTTGATTAAAAAAAAAAAAAAATAATGATGGGGTCTCATCAACTATATATTGAATGAGAGGCTTCAGATTGTCTTTTTGCACGAATGGTTAATATTTCTTCCAAATGTTGAAGGCATATCTAGATGACAACTAAAAGAAGCCTCCCTGGAATCCAAACACAATGACTTTCCACGACTCTTCAAAAAAAAATACATATAGCATTCGTGCTCACTCAGCGTTGACTGTAAATGTTCGGCCTCTCCTTCTCTAAGCACTCCATGGTAATCACAAACAATGTACCCCTTTTTAAAACCATAAGGGGTGTACAGTGTTTGACCTTTCTGTGGATCATCTATAATTACTAGGTCTTTCCAGTCTTGTGATTCCACCAAAGCTTGACGTTTGGCACTGTAGTCTTGATCCCCTCTTCTTGGTCGAGGTTTCCATGCATGATGGACATCTAGGCCAGGTACATAGATGTCCCACTGCTGTGGTCTCACATAACCAGTTAAATCATCAAAGTTGGGGATATGCTTGAAATGATCCATGAGGGGAATAAAAAAAGATATATTTTATATACACATTACACACTGAAAAAAGTAAAATAAACTATTCAGGAATCACATCCCACATCCCATAGAAGACAATGCCATTAACTAGACAGCTTTCAAATTAAAATAAGAATATATATATATATATATATATATATATATTATAATCTACAAAACTTACTAGCGGCATCTAAAACCCTTAAATTGTACTGCTTCCGCCTCCATTTTTTCTGATCTTTGCAAAATACCCAGTGTACCACCTGCAGGTAGGAAGAGACGGTGGTTGCTTGTCTATTTTTACAGGGTGCTCATTGTTACGGTTGCTGTGGCTCTGGAGACTAGGTCCTATCTTGGAGCCATTGCACATGTGCGGGTGACATCATCGCTGACACGAGGTCACATGTCTCTGACACCTTCTATGCCGATTGGTCGCTGGTCATGTGCTTGTGACGCTTTGCTCGGTGATAGGCCAGCGTGACGTCATTGCTGTCATTCTGGCAGCGGATTGGCTCTGGTGTCCTCCATCCTGGATGAGGCACAGAGTCTATATAAGACCCTGACGCACGCCGCCCGGCGCTCAGTCCTCTTGGTTCATGCATGAGGGTAGACGCCCTGTGCACGTCCCTCTAGGCATCTCTCTGTCTATGTTAGGTGAGCGCTACCGGCAGGGTAGCGTTCTTATACCTTACAGCTTCGGCTGCAGTCCGTATCCTTACCTCTTAGTGGAGCGGACATAGGCAGGTGCCTGAGGCACATGGTCCGGCTGGGCCTTGTGATTCTACTCGTAGGTGGACGTTGCCGCTAGGGTAACGTTCCTTATACTGCGTCTGGCAGTTGTTCATATCCTCGCACACTAGGGGAGCGAACAGAGGTAGGAGCTTTGTGCGGCTTATGCTGCTGTCCGTCTCTTTTGCACCACTAGAAGAGCGGACCTAGGCAGGTGCCATATCTAGTGGTTCGTGTCCTCGCACACTAGTGGAGCGAACGCAGGTAGGAGCTTTGTGCGGCTTACGCTGCTGTCCGTCTCCTGGCACCACTAGAGGAACGGACCTAGGTAGGTGCCATTTCACACTCACTGCTTTTGTCTCTGTGATCTTTAACAGAGACCATTCCACACACCCTCCAAGTAAGGGAGAAATTGCTTTATTTTCTAATTATATTCCTCTGTGAGTTTAACAGAGGTATTGCACTCTGCACTTGTGCTATTATTTTTTACAGTGGCACACTTATATACCCCTTATCCTCTGCCATAGTCTGCAGCAGAGTCTTTGCACGGTGGACCCTGACTGTCTGACATTCCTTTAGGTTTTATTATCAGACAGCCCCCCATAACACACAGGTTGGTTTGAATGATACAGGGTCAAATACTAATGTGATAGGACCTTTAGGTTTCCTGCAGATTGAATCCACAGTCAGTGAAATAATAGATGATACACGAGTTGCTACTCAGTATTACTGACAGTGAACTGAGCAGCGGAGTATCTTATGACAACGAGAGAGCGGGTTTTAAAAGGGGTGTAAAATCCTCCTGGTTTCTGCACAAGTGCAGGTAATAATTTTGATTTATTCCAGGATATGGTGCTACGTGAAATGAAAGCATTAATCTATCCAGAGCTGCCGAATAATTTAACGCTAAAGGAAAGAGGCATTGTCAAAAATTAAATCGCTAGACAACGTAACCATCAGGCGAGCAGACAAAGGGGGAGCTAGTGTCTTAGTAAAATCTGATTATGAGAATCTCTTAGACAGTTGAATAATATGGAGGCTTGTGAAGTACTAAAAAGTGATCCCACATCGAAATATAAAGAGCAACTACGAAGTCTGCTTAATAGTCAAGTATTACAAGGAGCTATATAGAAGAGCCAGGCAGAAAAACTATCAAGTATTACAAGGAGCTATATAGAAGAGCCAGGCAGAAAAACTATTACCATCTTTGCTGAAAAAAACGCATTGGTATTTAGCTCCAAAAATACACAAGGGCAATGAAACCCCTCCCCCACCACCCCGGCCATCCTATTGTCTCGGGAGTGGGCTCCTTGACGGAGCCCCTCTTGAGATATTTAGATTGGCTTTTACATCCTTTGCTAACCAATATCCCCTCATTTGTACAAGACACAGGTGATTTGATTAAACATTTGGAGGGCTTTCAATGGCAGCCGAATTTCAAATGGGCTTCGCTTGACATAGAAAGCCTTTATACTAGAATCCCGCAAAAATTGGGGTTAGAAAAAATAGTTGATATGATGGAAAAACTAGGGAATAATAAAAAAATGGTTGATTTTGTTCAAAATGCTCTGACCTTCATATTGTCTCATAATTCGTTTAAGTTTGGTAACACCTGGTATAGACAAAGGAGCGAAGTTGCTATGGGCACGCCAGTGGCATGCACCTTGGCAAACCTATATCTAGCCTGTGTAGAAAATGAATTAATATATAGCATTCAAAATCCGTTTATTAAACATATTAAATTATTTCTACGCTACGTGGACGATGTCCTGTTGGTATGGGACGGGTCCGAGAATGAGTTTAAGGGTTTTGTGAGGTATTTAAATATCGTCAACCAATTTAATATGTTTTTTACGTCAGAATTTAACGCAGAGGCAATAGAATTTCTAGATGTAAAATTCTACATAAAAAATAATGCAATCATGCGGGAACTACACAGGAAACCTACAGCCGTTAATATGGTACTCCATTTTGACAGCACAAATCCCCCACACATAAAAAATTCCGTTCCTTATAGCCACTTTTACGGCTATATAGAACAACTAATGACCCTGAAAAATTGCAAGATTTAACAGCTGACTTAAAACTTCAAAAAAAGAGGTTACCCGAATAACATTATTGAATAGGCAAATTATAAAGCTCTGAAACATTTCTCCAAAGGGAGAGGATATAAGAAAAAACAGAATAAGAGAGAGGCTGGCAGATTTGTATTCTGTTTTAAATATGGTCCAATGGATAGTTATTCAGTCAATCATAAACAAAAACTGGCATTTTATAGAGAAAGATGAAGATTTGAAAGAAATGGCTGAGCAAAAAACAATAATAGCATTTAAAAGATGCAAAAATTTGGGCGATATACTAGTGAACAAAAGATATACACCACCGTTTAACTGGCTACAAAAATAAAGTCCTAAGGGAATTATAAGTGTGGTAGCTGTTCTTTTTGTAAATTCCACTGCTTGGGAAACAGTTTGAAGATCGGCAACAACTGGCATGTTACCAGACAATTAATCACATGCAAAACTAAGATGGTAGTGTATGTGCTCTTCTGCCCTTGCGGCATGTATTACATAGGGAAAACTATTCGCCAGCTGTGAGGCAAATCCCGGGATATGAAGATGAATTATGACTCCAGTCATAATCCCTCATCACTCCCTGGCAGTGCCCCCTCCCTTCTTGTTCTCAGTGTTCCACTTACACCTCCATGGCCATGTCCTGTGATATGGAGATGAGGTGGTGTGGGAACAATGGACACAGGATGACTCCCTGCCGTCACCCTGTAACAAGAGTTGTATCTCATTAGCAAGGCTATGGAAATAGCCAGACAGAACGACTCCAGTAAAAAATGGTTCATATCTCGCAAGCCATATTTCCGATAAATATGGCAACCATAAAAATGGTGTCTCCGCATGCGGACGATGCTGGCACACCCTTTTTATGGGAGCAGGACATTGGGAAATGCCCCAGGCGTGATATCAGCCAATGGGGAACTGGCAGACAGGTCATGAGTCCCCTCGTTCTGTAGCTAAATTCATAACTGTCACAATGAGAGCATTGGCGTCCGCCTACGACGCTCCCAGGCCAAGTTATGGCCATATTCCATGTTGTGGATTTTGTCCATAACTCCAGCCAGGGGTGGAGCAGTGCTCCCTCTGAGGTCACGAAGGTAGGAGGGGACCTGGATTTGTCCAGGTTAATAACCCTACTTCGGCCATTTTTCCAGTGTTCTTTTCGCTGGGGGCACGTGTAGGAAACATCTGTGAGAAGGATCCTAGAAACCTGGGTACAGCGCCCCCCTGTGGCCAGACGCAACAAGGTAACTGCTGGAACTGTGTATGCCTGTTTGTAACCCATGCTTTGATTGTAACTGTACTCTGACATATGTATATTCTGTAGATTCCCTATTGTATATATTGTAGTTTCTAGTGTGCTTTAGGCTGATTAAATTATATAATTAATCTTGGGCTGTTCTGTTATCTCGATCTTGAATCCCACGTCTGTGTGTTCGGCTAATAGTTACCGTGAAGCGGTTGGTGGCAGCGAATTGTGCCAAGGATTATTGTGGGGAGGCCAGTGAGATTCGGGGAGATTTTATATATTCCGCCCGCGGAGGTCGGGGGAATATATACCTTACTCTCACCGGGGACCCTTCAATAATCGGCATAAGTAGTATAGCGGCCTCCTTGCTTATGGTCGGGCAATTCCATAATTGGCCTGACTATAAGAGGGGCGCTAGAGAGCGCGTCACGTGCTCTGTCTGTCGGTCGGGAGGTATAAAGGAGGGGTGACCCCCACTTGTTACCCCCCGATTGTGACGTACTGGTAGCCAGCGCGGGGGATTTCTGAGTGACCCCCCCGGTGGTTTGTGACATATTGGTGGCATAGCGGTGGGATCGAGATAATAGTGTGTGTGAGTGTGAGACCCATACTCCCAGACACTAAAGACTGCCTGCAGCAGCTGTGGCTGCTGGGGTCTTCAGACTAGCTCAACACTAGAGTGTCAGAGTGCAGATACTGTAAGGTGTGTGGAGGCATCAGGTGTCAGTTCTGTGTCAGTGACCAAAAGTCTGCAAGAATGGCTGATGGCACCAGGAGCAGAGCTATGCAACTGGCCAATGCTAAGGCAGGAGCCGAAGAGAGGGAGGACGGTGCTGTGGACAGCAATGAGGAGGTTGCCCACGAGTCCTCCAGGAGCTCGACGCCAGAAAACCATTCTGCCGAGGACATTGCGCAACCTGGCACTGCTGGACAAGATGAGGAGGAGCTCACCCAAGGTTCCTCAACGAGCCAGATGCCAGCCCTCCGCTCTGAAAGGGACAGTGAATCGCCTAGCTCTGCAGCGTGCCGCAGATCACCACGTGCCATTCCACCGAGCCTGGGAGGCTCGGATAGCCTTCTTCAAATGGCTATGGCCCTTCTCCAGGCTGGAGACCAGAAGGGCTACAAGGAACTCCTGGCAGAGCGCAGGGCAGAGCGGCAGGCAGCGCGTGACGCTGAGGCTGCGGAGCGGCACGCAGAGCGTGAGGCTGCGGAGCGAGAGCGGCAGGCAGCGCGTGAAGAGCGAGAGCGACAGGCAGACCGTGACTACCAGCTGCAGCTAGCTCAGCTCCGGCCCTCATCAGCCACATGTGACCTTCGAGACACCAAACTTCCAAAGGTCCGTGTTGAGGACTTCCCAGTGCTGGAGAAGGATGGAGACTTGGACTCTTTCTTGACTGCTTTTGAACGGACTTGCTTGCAGCACCATCTGGACAAGGACCAGTGGGCCAAATACCTGACCCCCCGTTTAAGGGGTAAGGCCCTGGATATCCTTGGGGACTTGCCTGCTGAGGCAGATCAGGGCTACGACACCATCAAGCGGGCCCTCATCCAACAGTACAACCTCACTCCAGAGTCCTACCGCAAGAAGTTCTGGAGCCTACAGAAGGGACCAAAGGACTCCTGGGCTGACCACCGGCGGGCACTTGCCCGAGCTGCCGACCACTGGACCCAAGGCCTGCAGCTTTCCACCGGACCGGAGATCCTGGACTTGTTCATCACGGAGCAACTCTTGTGGAACTGCCCTGAGGATCTCCGCCAGTTCATCCGAGACCAGAAGCCAAAGGGGTCCACGGCTACAGCTGCCCTTGCCGATGACTACACCAACAACCGGGCCCCTGAGGCCAGGAGAGCGGCCACCAGCAGCACCTGGAGAGGGGGTAAGATGAATTCGGCGACTGCCCCACCTGCCCCTAGACTGCAGGGGGTGTCCCCCTCAACTCCCCTCTCCAGGCCCGTGGCGGAACCAAGACGGTGCCACCAGTGCAACCTACCTGGACACTTCAAGGCCATGTGCCCTCAGCGTCCCAAGGCCCCGGCTCCGTCCCCGTCCCAAGGGCCGCCCAAGGTGTATTGTGTGGGTGGGGGTGGTGGTAGGTCCCTGGACAGCTTCCAACCTGTCACCGTCGGCCGGTCTGTGACCATAGGACTGCGAGACAGCGCCTCGGAGGTGACTCTGGTGCGGCCTGAGATGGTGTCCCCCCAAGACTTGATCCCTGGAAAAACCCTCGCTGTCTCCGGGATTGGAGGCATTGACCCGGCGCTGCCTGTTGCTGACATTTATGTGGACTGGGGCGAAGGGCGAGGGGTGAGGGAGGTGGGGGTAACTGATCGGATCCCCGCAAACGTGCTACTTGGGACAGATTTGGGGCAGATAACCTCCCAGTTTGGGCCCCCCCCAAGGGCTGAACCTTCAGCCCGTACTGACATGACTCCTAACAATGTTAATGTGTTATCTATGAATGATGTAAGGGAGGAGGGAGTGAACTCTGATATTTCTGCTCGCATAGACACCATAGACACACACTCAGCTGCAGCTGTGACAGGGGAGGGGGTCAGAGAAAGGTGTGACAATGCCTCTACAAGTAACCAGCCTGTGAGCTGGGATCTGTTGCCCTCTGCAGGGATAAGCAGAGAGCAGGGTGCTGCAGGGGGAGGACCAGTGTGTGGGGTGGGGGCTACCACAGCAAATGTGGGGTCCCCAGAGATTTCACAGCGGGGTTCTGTTGCTGCAGGAGGGGAACAGGCAGGTGAGATTGGGGCCGGTCCAGGAGCGGAAGTGCTCCCAGGTAAGATCTCGGTGCATGGTTCCCCCACAACCGGGGTGTCAGGAAGCCAGGTAGGTCTGCCTGAACCGGCGACTTGGTCAGGAACGGAGGAGGAGCAGGCACGACCCACGGTCGCAGCGGCTGTGGCCGCTGTCACCCGCAGTGGGAGTGCTGGAAGCCAAGGGGCCTCCCGGAGGTCCGATAGCTCTTCCCCTTCTGACCAAGTGGCAGCCGAGTCAGGTGGAGGCCAGGACACAGGTCCCGGGGTACTGACTGAAGATGTGACAGTCTCGTCGATTCTGGCCACATCTAGTCAGGGGTTTCAGGCAGCGTTAGAAGCTGACGACAGCCTGAAAGCTCTTAAGGAGCAGGCGGCACAGCCTCCCTCGGACTCGGACCCGGAGCGAGTGGTCTGGGACCAAGGACGGCTGTACCGGGCCACGGTCCAGCAGGGTTCACCGGAGGCGTGGCCCAGGGACCGACAGTTGGTGGTACCCTATCCGTTCCGGACGGAGTTGTTGCGGATCGCACATGAGATTCCGATGGCCGGACACCTAGGGATCGCTAAGACCAAGGCCAGGTTAAACCAGCATTTCTACTGGCCAAAAATGGGGGCCGATGTGGCTGCCTACTGCCGTTCGTGTGAAACCTGTCAGAGAGTGGGGAAGGCGGGGCCACGCCCCAAAGCCCCACTAGTATCTCTGCCAATCATCGATGAGCCTTTCAGGAGGGTGGCTGTGGATCTGGTCGGCCCGCTGGCCATCCCCAGCAGCTCCGGGAAACGCTTCCTACTGACGGTAGTGGACTATGCCACCCGGTACCCAGAAGCAGTGGCCTTGTCGTCCATTCGGGCTGACAAGGTGGCCACCGCATTGCTGGAGATTTTCTCCCGAGTGGGTTTTCCCCAGGAAATGCTCACTGAACGGGGGACCCAATTCATGTCCCAGCTGATGGAGGCCCTCTGTAAGCAAGTCCAGGTGCGACATCTGGTGGCCAGCCCGTACCATCCACAGACTAATGGCCTGTGCGAGCGGTTCAATGGCACCTTAAAGCAGATGCTTAAGATGTTGGTCGACTCCCATGGGCGTGACTGGGAGCGGTATCTCCCACACCTGTTATTTGCTTACCGGGAGGTTCCACAGGCCTCAACAGGATTCTCACCGTTTGAGCTCCTGTACGGGCGACGTGTGCGGGGCCCCCTGGCTCTGGTGAAAGAGGCTTGGGAAGGGGATTTGGCCACCCCTGGAGTGTCGGTTATCGAGTATGTCATGCGCTTCCGGGACAAAATGCAGGCCTTGACGCAACTGGTACACGACAATATGGCTCAAGCCCAGGCCGGTCAGAAGCGTTGGTACGACCAGAACGCTTGTGAGAGGACCTACCAAGTGGGTCAAGAGGTGTGGGTACTGGTCCCCGTACCACAGGACAAGCTTCAGGCAGCCTGGGAAGGCCCATACCTCGTGTACCAGCAGCTCAACCCTGTAACGTACCTGGTCACCCTGGACCCTGCCCGTGGAAGGCGGAAGCCCTTCCATGTGAACATGATGAAGGCACATCATGAGCGGGAGGCATGTGCGCTCCCCGTGTGCAACCTGCCCGAGGAGGGAGAAGCGGAAACCCTCTTGGATATGCTAGCCCAGGTTAGGGCAGGCGGATCCATTGAGGATGTGGAGGTTGGCCACCAGCTCTTGGAGGACCAACGGTCCCAGCTGTGGGCCACCCTACACCCCTTCCGGGGGTTGTTTACCAACCAGCCCGGAAGGACTGACTTGGCTGTCCATCACGTGGACACTGGGGATCATCCCCCGATCCGGCGTTCAGCATATCGGGTCTCCCTGGAGGTGCAGCAACACATGCGCCAGGAGATTGACGAGATGCTGAAGCTGGGGGTGATCCAGGCATCCAACAGCGCTTGGGCCTCGCCTGTAGTCCTCGTCCCTAAGAAGGACCGAACCACTCGGTTCTGCGTGGACTACAGGGGGCTCAATGCTGTCACGGTCGCCGATGCGTACCCAATGCCACGCATCGATGACCTGCTCGATCAGTTGGCCGGGGCTCAGTACCTGACCATCATGGACCTGAGCCGGGGATATTGGCAGATCCCCCTGACTCGCAAGGCCAGGGAACGCTCTGCCTTTATTACCCCATTTGGACTGTACGAGTCCACGGTGATGCCATTCGGGATGAGGAATGCCCCTGCCACTTTCCAGCGGATGGTCAACACCCTGCTCAAGGGACTTGAAGGGTACGCGGCCGCGTACCTGGATGACATTGCCGTCTTCAGTCCCACCTGGGAGGACCACCTAGAGCATCTAGCACAGGTGCTCAGGCGGATCCACCGGGCAGGTTTGACCATCAAGCCGGGGAAGTGTCAGCTGGCCATGAGCGAGGTCCAGTACCTCGGTCACCGGGTAGGTGGGAGAACACTGAAGCCCGAGCCTGAGAAAGTGGAAGCCATCGCATCCTGGCCCACCCCCAGGACCAAGAAGCAGGTGATGTCCTTCTTGGGGACCGCTGGGTACTATAGGAGGTTTGTTCCATGCTATAGTAGCCTGGCAAAGCCCTTGACGGACCTCACCAAGAAGAAGCTGCCCTCTGCAGTCGATTGGACAATGGACTGCGAGACAGCCTTCCGGGCCCTAAAGGACGCCCTGTCCAGCCCGCCCGTGCTACAGGCAGCCGACTTCACGCGGCCGTTTGTAGTACAGACCGACGCCAGTGACTTCGGCCTCGGTGCGGTGCTCAGCCAGGTGGACTCTGCGAGCCAAGAGCACCCAGTCTTGTACCTGAGCAGGAAGCTGTTACCAAGGGAAGTTGCCTATTCCACGATGGAGGAGTGCCTGGCCATAGTGTGGGCCCTGCAGCGTCTGCAACCCTATCTATACGGGCGCCACTTCATCGTGGAGACGGACCACAATCCCCTCAGCTGGTTGCACGCCGTCTCTGGGACGAATGGGCGATTGTTGCGATGGAGCCTTGCGCTCCAGCAATACAACTTCACCATTCGCCACAAAAGGGGCCGTGACCACGGTAACGCAGACGGGCTGTCCCGACAAGGAGAGGTCGCGGACGGGCGCACGGGGGAACACCGGAGTGTGCTGCCCCCTAGCGCCCTCAAAAGGGGGGAGGTGTGAGGCAAATCCCGGGATATGAAGATGAATTATGACTCCAGTCATAATCCCTCATCACTCCCTGGCAGTGCCCCCTCCCTTCTTGTTCTCAGTGTTCCACTTACACCTCCATGGCCATGTCCTGTGATATGGAGATGAGGTGGTGTGGGAACAATGGACACAGGATGACTCCCTGCCGTCACCCTGTAACAAGAGTTGTATCTCATTAGCAAGGCTATGGAAATAGCCAGACAGAACGACTCCAGTAAAAAATGGTTCATATCTCGCAAGCCATATTTCCGATAAATATGGCAACCATAAAAATGGTGTCTCCGCATGCGGACGATGCTGGCACACCCTTTTTATGGGAGCAGGACATTGGGAAATGCCCCAGGCGTGATATCAGCCAATGGGGAACTGGCAGACAGGTCATGAGTCCCCTCGTTCTGTAGCTAAATTCATAACTGTCACAATGAGAGCATTGGCGTCCGCCTACGACGCTCCCAGGCCAAGTTATGGCCATATTCCATGTTGTGGATTTTGTCCATAACTCCAGCCAGGGGTGGAGCAGTGCTCCCTCTGAGGTCACGAGGGTAGGAGGGGACCTGGATTTGTCCAGGTTAATAACCCTACTTCGGCCATTTTTCCAGTGTTCTTTTCGCTGGGGGCACGTGTAGGAAACATCTGTGAGAAGGATCCTAGAAACCTGGGTACAGCGCCCCCCTGTGGCCAGACGCAACAAGGTAACTGCTGGAACTGTGTATGCCTGTTTGTAACCCATGCTTTGATTGTAACTGTACTCTGACATATGTATATTCTGTAGATTCCCTATTGTATATATTGTAGTTTCTAGTGTGCTTTAGGCTGATTAAATTATATAATTAATCTTGGGCTGTTCTGTTATCTCGATCTTGAATCCCACGTCTGTGTGTTCGGCTAATAGTTACCGTGAAGCGGTTGGTGGCAGCGAATTGTGCCAAGGATTATTGTGGGGAGGCCAGTGAGATTCGGGGAGATTTTATATATTCCGCCCGCGGAGGTCGGGGGAATATATACCTTACTCTCACCGGGGACCCTTCAATAATCGGCATAAGTAGTATAGCGGCCTCCTTGCTTATGGTCGGGCAATTCCATAATTGGCCTGACTATAAGAGGGGCGCTAGAGAGCGCGTCACGTGCTCTGTCTGTCGGTCGGGAGGTATAAAGGAGGGGTGACCCCCACTTGTTACCCCCCGATTGTGACGTACTGGTAGCCAGCGCGGGGGATTTCTGAGTGACCCCCCCGGTGGTTTGTGACACCAGCTGTTTGTCAGATTCAGGGAGCATCAAAACTTTAGAGATACCGGTATAGGAGCAAACAAAATGATTGCACACATTAGAGAGGCACACGAAGGCAACAAAAATGTGTTAAAGTTTGCAGGTCTAGAAGTAGAGGAGACCAGAGCGGAGGGGGGGGACCTCCACAAGTTATTACTACAGAAAGAAGCACAATACATAAAATTGAAAGGACTGGGCCTCCTAATTAATCTATTTAATGGGTGTTACCCTATAAGAATAGGATACCTGACTCACATGCTTGTAGATCTGTTGAAGTGCTTGCTGAGCACGAATCGGACGTCATCTGCTGTGTCGGATGTCTGTTTGTTTCCTCCCCCCATGAAATTGATGTAACCTGTTGCTGAAATAAAGGTATTTCTTAGGCTACTGCTCAGTGAATGCCCTGCTCTTTTATATATATTTTTGGTGACGGCTTTTTGTTTTTTGTTTGTTTCCCCGTATTTTAATGAATTATTAAAAGATACATTTTATATTACCCAGCTACTCACTCCTCCAGATTTGTGGGGTATTTTGCTCTATGCTATTGTTTTTTTTGTGAATTTGTAATAATTGGACTTATTTTTAGTCCTCTTTTAGAAAATATTAAAAGGTATGTTTTAAACTTGTATTTTCTCAGTGATTAGTACACTGGATTTCCCATTGAGGATTTTTTGCACAAGTGCACTTTGATAATGAACCTATTGAACTAAGTATGTTTCTACCCACAAGCATTTGCATGTGCGAGGAATTAAAATAAAGGCTAACTAAAGGTTATGGTTTATATAATATGACTTAGTGTGGTACATGCTATATCTCTATATGTCCGCACCTTAGTATATTGTAACTTGGTTCTATTTTTGCACAAGTGCACTTCTGATAAGTATGAACAAATGTTTATTTTTTAACTCATTTTTATTGGAATACTTTATTATTTATATACTTTGGAAAGGTAAATGCAAGTGTATAGTCTATGATGACCTTTTCTTCGGTCTCTATCTGTATCATATCTGGTATGTACTCTTGATGAACCTATCTGGGGAAAAAATGTTAAGTAATGAGCATACTAGTGTAAGATTGTGTCTATAAATAACTAATAAATAGTATACATACTAGAGCAGCGGTTCTCAACCTGGGGGTCGCGACCCCTAGGGGGGTCGAACGACCAAAACACAGGGGTCGCCACCTCTCTCACCTCCCCATCCACCTTCCCCCGTATGCCAGGACTGCTAGCTTTGGGATCCCCGCAGGAAAATGAATCGATCGCGCATCGGATCTAGGGAGATACCAACTTCCGACGTCCCCCCTTCTTGTTTGGTGCAGCCAGGACAGATACGGAATCTGTGGCACGTATCTGGCAACGGAATCCAGGGACGCAGGACGAACGCGGCTGCCGACATCGGTAATCGGCTTGAAGGGCTGCGGGAGAGCACGCCATAAAGGAGCCGTTCGGTACCCAGCAGTGATCCGCTGCCATCACTGTGTTACAGTGTGCCCCCGGACAGACACCTCCCCCATCCCCTCCGGAGTAACAAGTAAGACTCCCAGACATTGGGAATCTACCAGTTATTTTTGTGGCTCAATAACTGGTCATTTAAAGCAGAATGTCCTGTTTTATACTTTTATGCACTGACTGTGGGCTAGGGGGAACTGGATGAATCTAGAGGGAGGCTTTCTATGAGAAATGTGCCCAAGAGCTGAGGGATGGAGCTTGCTGACCCAGCTATAGGAAACCTAAAAGAAGTGACAAATGGAGAATTATCCCTGTAATAAGGAAGGATGTCTAATTAAGGGCAGGGCTGTCTTACCCATTGGGCACGGTAGGCGGCTGCCCGGGGGCCCCTGAGTCCTAGGGGCCCCTCTGCCCGTAGGTGGGTTAAACAGGTGTGTAGGGGAGTTAATCATGAAAGGAGCCGGGTGGAGAAGGACCTTCCAGCCTCCTGCACACAGAGGGGTAAAGGACCTTATCACATGACCCGCAGGTCCTGAAAGTGTAAAGAACAAGCCGACTACAGAGAGGAGGAGGGGGAGGACCAGGATCTGTAAGTGTGTGTGAACCTGTGTGTGTATATGTCGGTGTGTGTTTATATGTCAGTGTGTGTGTGTATAAAGAGACAGTGCTCTGACAGTGCGCTGTTAAGACGGCCCTGATTAAGGGGGGGGGGGGGGGACGCTCCACAATCCATAACATCGCATTACGTGTGTCCGGCGCCGGACACACTTAATGCGATGTTATGGATTGTGGAGCTGCCAAGGAGATTATAAAGATGAATTTCTGAGCATTCCTGAGGATGAAGATAAGAAAAGATGTATTAGGATGCTATTCACTGCACCCACAAGGTAATGGCAGCAGCTTCATAGGGTCCAGGGAGGGTGACAGGTGCGCTTTAAGCATGTGAATACGGCCCCCTGGTCATAGTAACAGGTGTGTAATAGAAGACAACACAGGGAATAGTAAATAATAGGAAACTTTAACAAACTCTTTAGACGTGACTATCTTTTATTTTTTCTTTAGCAAACCGTCTCATGACAATGAATCGTGTAGAAAAGAATATTAAGAAAAGAAAATACACTAAGGATTTCTTGCAGTATGGTTTTACCTCAATAATTACAGCAGGAATTGAGAAACCACAATGTGTTGTTTTTTGTGAAGTTCTCTCAGCTGAATCTATGAAGCCGAACAAACTAAAACGGCATTTTGATAGCAAGCATCCACTCTTTGCTAGCAAGGATATCAGCTATTTTAGAAGCAAAGCTGATGGACTCAAGAAATCTAGATTTGACACTGGTGGCCAGTACCATAAACACAATGTAGCAGCTGTTGAAGCGTCATATTTGGTGGCACTCAGAATTGCCAGAGCTATGAAACCTCACACCATTGGTGAGGATTTACTGTTGCCAGCTGTAAAAGACATAGTTCAAGTGATAATTGGAAATGAATATGTTCAGAAATTGAATGGAATTTCCTTATCTAATGACACTGTCCACAGAAGAATAGAGGACATGCCTGCTGATATTCTTGATCAGGTGATCCAGGAAATTAAATCTGCACCACTACCAATATTCAGTATCCAGCTTGACGAATCTACAGACGTGGCAAACTGTGCACAGTTGTTGGTTTACGCAAGGTATATTAATGATGGCGACTTTAAAGATGAGTTTCATTTTTGCAAACCGCTTGAAACAACAACAACTGAACATGATGTTTTTGATGCAGTTGGTTCTTTTCTAAAATCGCATTACATCTCCTGGGAAAAGGTTTGCGGTGTATGCACAGATGGCGCTCCTGCTATGCTAGGACGTCGCTCAGGATTTCAGCGTTTGGTACAAAATGAATCGCCAAAAGCAATCGGAACACACTATGATACATTGCCAAATATTAGCGACTAAGACACTGCTGCAAGATTTACAAGAAGTAATGAAAAGCGTCATAACGTGTACATTTTGGTAAGTCGAGCGCCTTAAACAGTCGGCTGTTTTGCCAAGTGTGCAACGATCTAGATGCGCCAAACAATGCTCTGTTATTTCACACTGAAGTCAGATGGTTGTCAAGAGGAAAAGTTTTAAAACGTGTCTTTGAGCTTCGTGAGGAACTGAAAACGTTTTTTTTAATCAGAAAGCAAGACCGCAATTCGAAGCACTGTTTAGCGATATAACTGAGCTGCAGAAAATAGATTACTTGGTGGACATCTTTGTCATTAAATTTATCCCTGTAAGGACCAAATGCAACGTGCCTCGATTTGTCTGAAAAAATGAGATCATTCCAAATGAAACTTCAGCTTTGGAAAGATAAATTGGATAAAAATAAAATTTACATGTTTCCTACATGATCTGCCTTCTTTGAGGAACATGACATTGAGCCAGACAACAAAATTATGATAACTTCTGTGAAAGAACATTTGCACATGCTTTCAGAGGAAATTTCATTATACTTTCCTAATCTACCTGACACCCCATTTGCACTTGCCAGAAGTCCATTCACAGTGAATGTTGAAGATGTTCCGGAGACAGCGCAAGAAGAGTTCATCGACCTAATTAACAATGATGCAGCGAGAACAGATTTCTCTACAATGCCACTGACAAAATTCTGGATTAAGAGTTTACAGTTATATCCTATTCTGTCTGAGAGTGTGCTGCGCCTTCTTCTTCCTTTTCCAACAACATATCTTTGCGAAACAGGGTTTTCAAGATTGCTGGTAATCAAGTCTAAATACCGAAGTAGACTTGTTGTGGAAAATGATCTTCGCTGTGCCCTTGCAAAGACTGCCCCAAGAATTTCTGAATTGGTAAGCAAGAAGCAACCACAACGATCTCACTGAATTTGGCAGCATACTGTAGCAAAATATTGCACTGTTGTTTACTGTTATATTTAAACCCATGCTATGCCATGGTGAAATGTTATTTAAAATTGTTGTTATATATAAACCCATGCTATGCCATGGTGAAATGTTATTTATTGGAATTCGTAATAAATATTTCTCAACATATAATTGTTTTTGTGATTTTTTAAATTATGTTTGATTTGTAGCAATGAGAATACATAATGCATATCAGATATTTACATTCCGAATCATAACTAGCAAAATTACAGTTTTAAAGTAGCCACCAAAATTATTTTTTGGGTTGGGGGTCACCGCAACATGAGGAACTGTATTGCGGGGTCACGGCATTAGAAAGGTTGAGAACCACTGCACTAGAGTATCTTGCACCATAACATCAATTGTGTCTATGGATGATAAACACACTAGTGGAATTTCAATACATTCCAAGTGTGGAACATAGCAGAATATATACAATATTTTTTATGGACACTGAAATGTATATTGAAAGTATCCATATATGAACTGATTATTTGTCACAATTATTTGTGGAGCATGAAATAGGGTTATTTAGTTATTCCCCGTTCTAGGGCAGGGTTACTTAAGACCAGCCGTCGTTGAGTCGGGGCGTTATAGTTCCCACAAGAGGGTGCCGACCTCTGTGGCCAGGTAGCGGCGAAATCAGAACTGGATTGCATTTCCCTATTATTTGCTCCTTAAACCATTCTGTGAGATTGTCTGTCACAGACTTGTTTATCTGGTGCCTAGAACATATATTGTGTTCTTAGGGTATTGTTCTCACCCACCTTCCCCATCCATCCAGTTAACCCATGTTTAGAGAGGGGGAGCCAACGTTGAGTAGGGATGTCATTTTTGCATTTAAGAGGGTGCTGACCCCTGCAGCAAAGTAGGAGTAACAATAGGGAGAACTTAGGGACTATTTGTCCGTCTCCTACCCTTCCTTCCCTCTATCCTCTCCTTGTGTGTTATTGGGTTTTACAAACCAGGGTGGTGGGTCATATCACAGTGTCCTTTTTTATTGAGTGAGACCAAACTAGGTCTAGTTATATAGAAAACTGAGCATTAGATTTTCTGCCTTTTAAAGTCTGGGGTCTAATTTCCAAACAGAAAAACCTCAATTATGAAAGGGCAGAAGAATAAAAAGACTTTTAAAGCCTTCTACATATCATAGCAAATATTTCATAAAAACTCTTCATCTACATGACGATCCTAAAGAATTTTCTTCTGAAAAGTCCTGTGGAAGAAAAGGACAAACATCACTAGTGTTGTCTTTCAACTGGATTTAACGGGGGCTCATGGTGACCGTTGAACATGTAGGACGCAACTTCCCGGGGATACAACTGTCATCATACAAAGCAAGAAATTGCCTTAAATTTAATGGTGTGATCATCGCAAAAAACTTGAAAGACAAGATTTCTAAAAAAAATACTGAGGAGCATTTTGATACTTTTTCTGAGCGGATCGGACCCTGTCACATTGGAGAAATAACTATCTAAAGTCAGTGATCTGGGATCTTTCTCCCCGCCGCCTCCATTACTGTGCCCACAACTGCTGCTGTTATATGTATAACAGGGCCTGCCTAGTTAAGCCTCTAATCAGTTCGAACTTTTAACTCAGTATTTATATCAAATATTGTCTGTATACCATCTCCGGCCCCATAGTTGTCTAATAAAAGAAGAGATTTTACCCATAGTGAAGCCGTCATGAGACTCTACCACAATTATAATGCTCCCGGTCTGCGACTGAGATCTAGAGGGGGCGGTTCCTAGGTGTTGTGCGGTTATTCCTCCTCTCATCTTTAGTAAAGAAAAGACATTAGACATATATGCACATCCATCAATTAAAGCAAATACTTATCAATTTCTGCGAATACCTTCTGCTCCATTAACGGTGAAAGTCGCAAGATGAAACTCGAGCAGCGGCCATCTTAAGTTCAGCACAGCGTCTATCAGTATCATCATCATAGCAACAGGCTATCAAAGACCTGGTCTCAATTATAACTAATAAAAATCCACCAGTAAAAGCATAACACTACTTTTAAGCTATTGGCAACTTTAATAAAGAATTATCTTTTCTTATTGGTAATTGAAGCGGAGACTTGCCTATTATACATAAACTGTGAAAGCGAAAGGTGCGCATGGAAAAGATATTTTGATGGTCCTCTGTCCTTTTAAACTTTGCTTTAAATAAACTTTGCACCCCAGTTAAACTTATATATGCCTATCAAATTCTTTTAAAGGGAACCTGTCACCCCATTTTTCACCTATAAGCTGCGGCCACCACCACTGGGCTCTTATAAACAGCATTCTAACATACTGTATATAAGAGCCCAGGCCGCTGTTTAGAACATAAAAAGCACTTTATAATAGTCACCTAGAAGGTCGCTCCGATGCACAGCAGTCGGATGGGTGGCACCGTTCTCCGGGACCAGCGCCTCCTCTTTCGGTCATCTTGGTCTTCCTTACTTTGAAGCCGCAGTGCATGACGTGTCTGCATCATACAAACGCGCCAGCATTGGGGTCCTGCGCAGGCGCACTACAATGCTTTGATCTGCCCTGAGCAGGGCAGATTAAAGTGCGCCTGCGCAGGACCTCAATGCCGAATTTCCTAAATTCACTTGGGTTGATAAGTACATTACCTACTTGGGAATAAAAATCACTACAGATTTTAACTCCTTAGCATTAAACATGAAAGACCTTATTGAACCTACTCAAAAAGATACTACTAACTTGTTTTAAGGAGTAACATGGCTTGGCTTGTCTTTTAAAATGTTGGTATTGCCCAAGATCCTTTACTACTTTAGAGCTATTCCTCTAATTATCCCATCTAATTATATAACCAAACTTTAATCAATAATAAATAATTTTGTATAGAACAAAAAAGGCCAAGACTCTAAAACAGTACATTAATGAAACGTAAGTTCATAGTTGGATATGGTTTGCCAAATCTTAATAGTTACTATAAAACTAATATTATAAAAGTGTTTATTGGCTAGCCAGTGAAAATTTGCTATCATAGTTACATTTGGAGTCTACTTGGACCAATCACTCTTCTCACGGTTCCCTTTTGTTATTTCTTCTTTTAAACCCTAAATTTCCTCTACCTAGCTACCCTACTTTAGCTTCTACGATTGTGGTCTGCAGGACCCTCTTGTACCCCTCTGACATCCAGTATCTGAACCTTGCATATGTAAGCATAATTTAGTAGTTGGCCTCTTATATATTAGGTGATTCACCTTGCCGATGTTATCTTTAATGGCCATATGTTCCTTCAGGGATGTTTACAGGTATATGCTGACATCTAGTGGACAGAGTGATTAGTGCACTGTTTTATCTTGCATTTCTCTGTCTACGCAATTATAACCTGTATACGGAAGTGTCCGGGACTTATCTTGTGGTGAACTATTTCCGTACTGTTTCTCCACCCACTTCATGTTGTTCAATCTGTCACAATAAAATTTGCATGTATAAGATAATGTGCGTTTGGTCTTTTTTTCCTCTTTGTGGTGGTAGTTAAATTTCAGCGATTTGCCCTATTTAGTCCTTGCCCACACCTAGTTTTATTATGCATTAACACATCTTTTGATTATCACATATTCAATTGTGGAAATGTGCTTTAGAAATACCTAACCATACAGTTAGGTCCAGAAATATTTGGACAGTGACACAAGTTTTGATATTTTAGCTGTTTACAAAAACATGTTCAGAAATACAATTATATATATAATATGGGCTGAAAGTGCACACTCCCAGCTGCAATATGAGAGTTTTCACATCCAAATCGGAGAAAGGGTTTAGGAATCATAGCTCTGTAATGCATAGCCTCCTCTTTTATAAGGGACCAAAAGTAATTGGACAAGGGACTCTAAGGGCTGCAATTAACTCTGAAGGCGTCTCCCTCGTTAACCTGTAATCAATGAAGTAGTTAAAAGGTCTGGGGTTGATTACAGGTGTGTGGTTTTGCATTTGGAAGCTGTTGCTGTGACCAGACAACATGCGGTCTAAGGAACTCTCAATTGAGGTGAAGCAGAACATCCTGAGGCTGAAAAAAAAGAAAAAATCCATCAGAGAGATAGCAGACATGCTTGGAGTAGCAAAATCAACAGTCGGGAAAAAAGGAATTGACTGGTGAGCTTCGGAACTCAAAAAGGCCTGGGCGTCCACGGATGACAACAGTGGTGGATGATCGCCGCATACTTTCTTTGGTGAAGAAGAACCCGTTCACAACATCAACTGAAGTCCAGAACACTCTCAGTGAAGTAGGTGTATCTGTCTCTAAGTCAACAGTAAAGAGAAGACTCCATGAAAGTAAATACAAAGGGTTCACATCTAGATGCAAACCATTCATCAATTCCACAAATAGACAGGCCAGAGTTAAATTTGCTGAAAAACACCTCATGAAGCCAGCTCAGTTCTGGAAAAGTATTCTATGGACAGATGAGACCAAGATCAACCTGTACCAGAATGATGGGAAGAAAAAAGTTTAGAGAAGAAAGGGAACGGCACATGGTCCAAGGCACACCACATCCTCTGTAAAACATGGTGGAGGCAACGTGATGGCATGGGCATGCATGGCTTTCAATGGCACTGGGTCACTTGTGTTTATTGATGACATAACAGCAGACAAGAGTAGCCGGATGAATTCTGAAGTGCACCAGGATATACTTTCAGCCCAGATTCAGCCAAATGCCGCAAAGTTGATTGGACAGCGCTTCATAGTACAGATGGACAATGACCCCAAGCATACAGCCAAAGCTACCCAGGAGTTCATGAGTGCAAAAAAGTGGAACATTCTGCAATGGCCAAGTCAATCACCAGATCTTAACCCAATTGAGCATGCATTTCACTTGCTCAAATCCAGACTTAAGACGGAAAGACCCACAAACAAGCAAGACCTGAAGGCTGCGGCTGTAAAGGCCTGGCAAAGCATTAAGAAGGAGGAAACCCAGCGTTTGGTGATGTCCATGGGTTCCAGACTTAAGGCAGTGATTGCCTCCAAAGGATTCGCAACAAAATATTGAAAATAAAATATTTTTTTTGGGTTTGGTTTATTTGTCCAATTACTTTTGACCTCCTAAAATGTGGAGTGTTTGTAAAGAAATGTGTACAATTCCTACAATTTCTATCAGATATTTTTGTTCAAACCTTCAAATTAAACGTTACAATCTGCACTTGAATTCTGTTGTAGAGGTTTCATTTCAAATCCAATGTGGTGGCATGCAGAGCCCAACTCGCGAAAATTGTGTCACTGTCCAAATATTTCTGGACCTAACTGTATGTCATGGTTGTTGATAATTTGTTTATCTATTACGATTGTTGCCTGGCAGAGTTTATGCAAGTCTAAAAACATTACTACAAAGTATGAACAGATAAACAACTTTCCTTATCAGATGTGCAGATATCTCTCTCTTGGTGAAGTCTGTGACTAAGAAAAATCTGTCCTATCCGTGATGGGAAAGATTTTATTCATTTTCTGGATCTAAAATTAAAATTTAAAATAGTTGATCTTGATTTGAAAACTGTTTTTATTGAGAGAAGCCCTTCACGAACTTTTGGATGGTGGACGTTCTCTTCCAAAGTTAATTGTTGACCTCATCTGCAATATGGAGAAGAAAAACTTAAGGAACACTAAACACATTTATGACATTGTGAATAATGACTCTAAACCAAATACTTAAAGATATATGGAGAAATGATGGAAAATACTAAACAAAGAATTCACAGTAGAAAATTGGCAATCTAGCTTTAAAACAACTTATTTTTCAAACATTTCTGTAATATTGCATGTTCTTTTACAAGGGCATCACAAATTGGTACTTCACTCCCTCAAAATTACATCAAATTGATCCAAAAAATCCTTTGCTGTGTCGGTGGAATTGCAATGAGACAGGAACATTAATTCACATCCTCTGGAGCTGCCCGAGGATAAAGTGTCTCTGGAGAGGTGTATCACACCTAATTGACAGGATTACCAATTCCAAAATAATCACCTCAAATGGCTCTCTTATCTCTAGAAATGGAAAACCTGGAACGAACGCAAATAGCGGTCGTGATCCACATTATTCTGATTACCAAACAACTTTTATTAGTTAACTGAAAGACACAGTCCCAAACATTGATGATGTGACCAAGATGCTATCTATTTATAACGAGTTTGAAAATAAACATGCAGTATACAATAGCTTGTTTCTTTTGTATCGAAAGAGATGGGACACTTGGCTATTATACAGGCAGCGTTTTGGTTCATAACTCTCCAAAATAAAATCAAAGAGAAACTATCGTAAACAATCCTCTGACGAATATGATACCAGACCCAACTTTTCCTTCTCTCCCTTGTTTCTTTTTCTCTTATCTCCATTCTGAACACATATAATACATCAGGTAAAATAATTGAATGAGATATATAGATTCAGTTGTAAATAAGTTCTCTACGTGTTAGTTCTTCTCCTTTCTTTTACTATCCTCATTTATCCTTATTTTCCCGATTCCCCAATAAAGTTCCTCTCAACTGCTTTCCTACCTATTAAAATTGTCTGATTTATTTCTATACTAGTTGTTGATCATAATTTAAACGCTGATTGAAAACTCTAATATTATACATAAAAGTCTTACAACATATATACCAATAAAAATATTGAAATCTAACCGGATTTAACTGTAGGAAAGACAAACAGGAACTAAATTCATTATTTAAATACAGTGATCTCTCACCTATTGCGGGAGTTATGTTCCAGAGACCCCTGCGATAAGTGAAAATCTGCAAAGTAGTGGAGTTAAAATGTACTGTACAGCAAATTCAAACTTTTACAACTGCAGAGCAACACTACACACAGCGATCAGAAAAAGACTGACATTCTGACACCATCTAGGTACCTAACACACAATGATGCAGTCATCACCACAATCCATTCATAGTGTTACTGTATAATGTCCCAGCAGTATCACATCTCCAATCAGCAGATCAATGCTCTTATAGATGAGTTCTAGGATTTTCAGGACATTGATTTTTTTTCATGTATTAGGAAGTGAGGTGGAAGCCTCATGAATGGGCTCAGGGTTTTGCCCCATTATTTAGTCACAGCGATTAGGTCTTAACTACTATTTATGTACTTTTATTTCTGGATAGACCATTTGTTATTACCATAGTCTATTTGTTATTACCATATATAAGAATGACGTTACGTGACAATCTGAATCTCTCACCTCTCCAGTAATCTGAAAGACAATCTTTAGGGTGAGATGTAATATACTCTGTTTATCTGGGTCTTAATTATCCCACAATTTTCAGCTCGGTGTGTTTTTCAATAAATAGGCTTATTAAAGCTTATGTTAGTAGCAGAGAGGTTGTACCCTTATGACTAATGACCCTTCAAAGTTCAAAATAGTAGAGGATTTATTTTATCGCAATGGTGCCTCACAAAGCAGGGTATGATTGACGGATGAGCTGTCGTTTTCTATTATAAGTTGTGTTTCCTGTCGTGCCCCCTGTTACATTTTTCAAGGGTAAATCATTTACTGTATTATATATGGTGCACTTTACAGTTTTCTGTTGGACTCATTATATTCGTGGAACCACTGATGCGGCCGTTACTTTACATTCATGACAGTACAGTAGCGGTGGATCAGATGTTTGTGATTTCATCCGGACAGATGGTTGTCTAACCACAGAGAATATTCAAATACATTTCAAAAAGAAAGAGAATCAAGAATTTGGTTGGATTTACTGCAAGGGAAACATTTATACATTCACATGTTCCACGGGGTTTCCATATAAACATTTTTCCACCAGTTTTCTTGATGAATGGAATTCTATTCTGACAAAAAGTTCCTACAACATCATCAATTGATAAATAAATATGAATAAAAGTTCAAGAAACACAATAGTAAAATGCTATTAGGATTAAGTCTTGTACCTCCATATCCATATTTCAAGAGTTAAATTAGAGATAATTTTTTCACTTTTTGAAGATAAAGACAGAAATTAAAAAAAATTAAGTTCAATAAAATCCCTAATTCCTAGAACCAAGATGAATGGGAAAGATGGCAGCATTGACCTGTATGACCCAAGTTTATCCTGAAGAACTCCACTCGTCCTCGATCTAAAACAATCCACTTCACAAGTGATATTTGCTTCATCTGATTTAGATTAATCATATTTTCCCACTGAGTCCTTATTTAACATTTACATCAGTACAAATATATGTTAAGGTTAGAAAAATTAGATGTTCTGACCGTCTTGATATGGATCACCTTGACGTGGTGGGATTGCTCTTACATTTCAAATAAATGTTAAGTATCCTAATTTTATTTTTACGCACTATTGCTAGTTATTTTAGGGTATTATGTTCATTTCTGCTTTTTTTCTTGGATGTTGCTGTTTAATGGCCAGTGTAAGCATGCAGCTACACATTGCATGTATACAAACTTATTCCAGTTCACTTTATTTGATTTAGGTTTTATTTTGCAGTTATGCAAACAAAGTTGTGACCTCCCATCCTTCAGCTGGACATTACATTCATATAGATTCCTATTGCTGGGTGTCCATGTTGGACTCTGGTCCTGCTCAGTCCTTTTTTCACACTTATGTAACTAGATATATGAGAAGGTTTTAATTAATAGATGGAAGAACCGTCCCGATATGGGTCAACTTTACGTTGTGGGATGGCTTTCATCTTTTTTAATCAAAAATGTAAACAATGTGTCCTTTTTTTACATGCACTATTGCAATTAACTAATTTTGGGCAATGTTCCTCAGTTTTGCTTTTTTTCTTGTGTGTTGATCAGGTGTGGCCTACCCGATGTGTGGAAATGAAAGCTATTACACTGTATAACTGAATTATACAACATTCTAAAGGGAACTTCCCATTGCGTATAAGAATATATGGATGAGGAGCTGATTTTGAATCAAAGTATAAATGAAAGTATGGCTGCAATAAATAGGGTGTGGTTGTTCTTTCATGAAACATTCCCCAAATCATTACTCCACCTAGAACACTCAAAAACATTGGCACCCAATAGGGAGGTTACATGGATTTACGCTGCTTCCACCAAGTTCTGTTCCTTCCCATCATCAAGATGCAACACAAATCTGGATTCATCTTACTGGCAATTTTTCCCCACTCCTCAGTAATATAATTACTGTGCTATTTTACCCAATTATTTTTTTCCTTTGATTACCTTAGGCAGCTGTTACCTGTATTGAGTAACAACAATTGTATTCGGTCATGTTAGTTGGACAGCAGAGTTGAATTCTACAGCAATTTGTATGACTTAACCTCAGAATGATTATTGATATATATTTTTTTTGACGAGTTGTTTAGGCATTATTTTTTCTTTAGTTTTAACATTCTCACTATACTTTTGACATTTGACAAATGAGTAAAGGTTGACAATTTTTGAAATAATGAATCTGGCTTAGATCGCTTGATTTTCTCTTTCTAAAGTGGATTCACATAGAAAACTGAACATTTGATTTTCTGCACTTCAGAGTCAGGGTCTAATTTCCATAAAGTGAAGCCAGCCCAATCAGAAAGGGTGGAAAAAAAACCAAGACTGAATGCAAGACTTTCAAAGCCTTCTACACATCATAGTGAAGATTTCATGAAAACTCTCCATCTACATGATGATCATGAAGAATATTGTGGTTTTTTTCTGAAACGTCCTGTGGAAGTAAAGGACTAAACGGCACTAGTGTTGTCTTTCAACTGTAGGCAGCGTCGAACTGGCCCAGCGGAGCACCGGAGAATCCTCTGGTGGACACCCATGCTTTATATTGTGCGGGGTACCGCAGGTTTGTTACTGCGGGCTGGGCAATCTCTGCAGTTTACGCGGTTTTAGCAGGACCTGTGGTGACATCACTAAAAGTCCTTGCAGTGCGGGAGTCCTCAGGCCTGCACAAAATGAGGTGCGTGCAGGACTTGCAGACTTCCCCTCTCATATTCAAATGTACGCACGTCTTTTAGGCGCGCATACATTTGAACTGTGCAGTGCCAGGACTGAGGCAGAAGAGTTCCTCAGCACCGCACCGACATCCGTTATCCCTGAGGCCGCACAAAAGAAGAGGACGCACAGGCATCAGGTAAGCGCTTCTGCCTCTCCCTGCAGTGAGCCTCCCCCTGCTGTGAGCCTCTTACCTCCCCTTGCAACGAGCCTTCCCTTGCAGTGAGCCTTCCCTTGCAGTGAGCATCTCCTTGCTGTGTGCCTCCGATTGCTGTGAGCTTCCCCCTGCTGTGAGCCTCCTGCCTCCCCTTGCTGTGAGCTTCCCACCTCCCCTTGTAGTGAGACTCCCCTTACTGAGCGCCTCCTGCCTCCCTTTGCAGGGAGCCTCTCTTTGCAGGGAGCCTCCCTTTGTAGGGAGCCTCCCCTTGCTGTGAGCCTCCCCCTTGCAGTGAGCAGACCCTTGCTGTGTGCCTCCGATTGTTGTGAGCTTCCCCCTGCTGTGAGCCTCCCGCCTCCCCTTGTAGTGAGCCTCCTGCCTCCCTTTGCCGGGAGCCTCCCCTTGCTGTGAGCCTCCTGCCTCTCTTTGCTGTGAGCCTCCTCCTGATGTGAGCATTCCCCTGTAGTGAGACTCCTGCTTCCACCTACAGTGAGCCTCCCCCTTCTGTGAAACTCCTGCCTCTCCGTGCAGTGAGCCTTTAACTGCAGTGAGCCTCCTGCTTCTGTGAGTCCCTAGTACTGTGTGCCATCAACCCAGTGCTGTGCCACCCATGGTGTAGAAATTGGGGGAAAAGTGAGGAAAGAGCTCTGGGAGTGATCAGCTATAGGTGACTAAGTGTTATTTTCTGCAGAGTCGCGTCATGGCAGGAAGAAGTGAAGGCGGTCAGTGCCGGTTGACGAGGAAAAGCGAAGACGTCACTGGTAAGTCAGTGTATTACATGTACACACACTATACACACAGCTCCTGTGTATAATGTCACTAATTAATGTCACTGGTGATCACTGTAGTACCTGTACACTGACACTATATACAGAGCTCCTGTGTATAATGACACTGATGGTAATATTAGTGTTATTAGTATTGTCGTTTTTATTCCTAATTATTATTGTAGTATTATTCGGGCACTGTGTGGTGGTAATATGTGATCTGGTCACTGTGTGGTGGTAATATGTGATCTGGTCACAGTGTGGTGGTATTTCTCTGTTGTATGTTGTATTATTTGGTCATTTATGTGATCTGGTCATAGTGTTGAGGTATTTCTCCCTTTTATGTGGTAATATTCGGTCACTATGTGCTCTGATTATTCTGTGGCAGTATTTCTCTCTTGTATGTGGTTGTATTTTGTTACTATGTGGTGGTAATATGATATTGGTCACGGTGTTGCAGTATTTCTCCCTTGTATGTGGTATTATTGGTAGAGTGGATTTTGTTGTGTCTGGAGGACATTTTTTTTCTCTATCAATAAAGGGAAGATTATTTCCAGTAGAGATCAAACACGTGAATGTTTAACCCCTTCCTGTCCTGTGACTATTACACTGTAGCAAATATGGTAAGTAATCGCCTATTCTAAGGCCATGTGCCCATGTTGGGTATTTGGTCAGTAGTTTACCTCAGCATTTGTAGCGAATACCAGGAGTGGTAAAATCAGACGGAAAGTATAATAGAAATACCTCTACATTTTTAACCCACGCCTAGTTTTGGCCTAGAAATACTAATGTAAGATACTGACCAAATAGTGAACGTGTGAACGTGGCCTAAGGATCAGTGATAACTTATTTATCTGTGGGGATCAATTGATGGGACCTGCACCGATCGTGCAACTTTGGAGCTCATGTCCGACTCGATCCCTGATCCATTCATTCAATAAGTGATAACCTACCTAACTTACGGATCGGTGATAACTTGTTTTCACCAAACATACCCCTTACTGCAAACTACTGTAATTGTACATCAATTATGGTGCACAGGAGATGTGCAGGAGCCGCTTGTGTTTCACAGTCGATGCTCCACTATAACAGGGATAACGGCTAATAGGTATTTGCATATCGCTATAGGGTGGGCCCCTGGAGTCAATTCTTCTGGTGGTTCCCAGACACCCCAGTCCGACACTGACTGAAGGAAGCACATAACGGAACGGAATTCATTATTTAACTACAAATAATTATAGGCCATGTGTATTTAGTCATGGCTATTATCTATTTTTGTGAGGCGTTGGAGAAACTACACCATAAAATTCTTGTACAGAACATTGTATCCTAAATACTCCCATTCCTCTATGGAGAAAAAAGATTGACATTTTGACACCTTCTAGGAACCTGACACACGATGACAGTCATCACCACGATCCATCCATAGTGTTACTGCTTAATGTCCCAGCAGTATCACAACTCCAGGCAGCAGATCAATGTTTTTATAGATGAGTTCTATGATTTTCTAGTCAATTATATTTTTCAGGTATTACGAACTGAGGTGGAAGCCCCATGAATGGACTAAGCCTTCAGCCCTATTTTTTAGTCACAGCGCTCAGGTCTTACCAATTATGTAAGCTTATTTCTGGATAGACACATTAATAAATATCACTGCAGACATTTTCAGAGGCCATCATCTCTCCATTTATTTCCATCTGTTATTACCATATATAAGAATGATGTAATGTGATAATCCAAATCTCTCACCTCTCCAGTATTCTGACGGACAATCTTTAGAGTGAGATGTAATATACTGTGTGATGACATCACTACTGAGCAAAATGAAGACCATGGGAAAAAAGGAGAAACGGATCAACCTCAGAAGTGGATGCATGAGTGGAGATTCCGATGTCCTGGAATAGTAGTAGATTGACTACTCCAAGTAGCCCATACGGATCATCAACCTTAGACGGCGTGAAGAGAGAGATTCTGAACTGACTTTAAATAAGGAGCAGCTAGTCTATATAAAGACCCAGTATTTAATCAGGGAACAAAATTCCATGGCTCCCGCTCCCTCTAGCCAACCCACTGTGTTCACATTTGAACCTTTATCAAACCATATGCAACAGACAATGCTGTTCGTTAGTACACCGCAAGACATAATCCTTCATTAATGTTTGAGCCAAAAAACTGAGAATATGATCCTCGTCTTGGAGATTTAAAAACGGCACAGCCTGTGAATTCAATCAGTGTTAATTTCAATCCTTAACTTCAAACAAAAGAATCCATGATGAGGTCAGAAAGTGCAGAAACTGAAAACAAACATGTGCCCTTGAACCCCATCTCGGCATCCCAGTTCAACTCTGAGAAGCTGAACAACAATACTGAGAACATGTATTTTCCCATGACACCAGGCCCCCAGCACTTGGGGTTCTCTCCTGCCATCCTTCCTGCTAACAAAGGAATTAGTGGCTCTCTGTGCCACGAGCCAGCTAGAGTCAGCAACATCCAACTTCTTCCAGTCAACCACAACCTGAAACCAGATCAAAAAGCCCTCCACTTCTAATGAAAAGACACATAAGTAATATGCACTGTTTTTCTCATCTTAATTATCCCAAGACTGTATCCACTCAATGTGTTTCAATAAATAGGTTTAAAAGGACTTGTTAGTTTGTACAGAGGTTGTATGTTCATGTTTACTGACGCTTTCAGCATTTGAAAAAAGTAGATCTTTAATTGCAACCCATATTTTTTATATGTATATATATGCAAACATTAGGTTTGAGCTGGTCCACAAATCGATACTAATTGACTACTACAGTGCTTCCCTAAGGAGCATATGGATTGACAGATGAGCTGTCATTGTTTTCTATAAGTTGTGTTTCCTGTCGTGCCCCGTCTTACAATTTTCATGTGTAAATAACTTACTATATTATATCGTGCCTTTAGTTTCCTGTTGGACTCATATTAGTGAAACCACTGATGCAGCCATTACTTACATTCATTACAGTACAGTAGCGGTGGATCAGATGTTTGTGATTTCATCCGGACAGATGGTTGTCTTATCACAGAGAACATTCAAATATATTTCAAAAAGAGAATCAAGAATTTGGTTGGATTTGACTGTACTCGAAACATATTTATACAATCACATGCTTCATGAGGTTTACATATAAAAAAAATTCCACCTTTTTCTTGATTAATGGAATTTTATTTTGAGTAAAGGTACCTACAACATAATCAATTTATATTTAAATATGAATAAAACTTCAAGAAACATAAAATGAAATAGTAAAATTCCAAGATGATTTTAAGTCTTGTATCTTTATATCCATATTTTAAGAATTTAGAGATTATCTTCAAAAAATGAATAAATTAAGACATAATAAAATAATTAAAAATACGTTTCAATGCAAACTCTGATTTCTAGAACCAAATATCTGAATGGGAAAGATGGCAACATTGACCCGTGAAACCCAACTCTATCCTGAAGAACGCCACTCACCCTCGATCTAAAACAACCCACTTCACAAATGATCTTAGCTTCATCTGATCTAAATTAATCATATTTCACATTTACGTCACTAGAAATATATGTAAAAGAAGTAATAAATTCAGCTCACCGTCTCTGCATCCACTCTGCTTAGAACCCGGACAAAGGACCCGACACGGCCGACAACTGAACAAGTAACACAGGAAACTTCAGTTCAAATGAACAGTTTCTTTATTTCTTGTGAATTTCAAGCGGCTTCCTTGTGGACATTTTGATGTCCCGTGTACTTGAAATTCTCAAGAAATGAAAAAAAAACTTGTTCATTTGAGCTAAAGTTTCCTGTGTTACCAGAAATGTATGGTAAGGTTGGAAAATTAGATGCTAAGATCAGACCAATATGGATCACCTTGACGTGGTGTAATTGCTTTTACTTTTTTTGAAAAAATTAATGTTAACTAAGTACAATAATTTTATTTCCATGCACTATTGCTAGTTATTTTAGGGTATTATGCTTATTTCTGCAATTTTCTTGGGCATTGCTGTTTAACCCCTTCACGACCGCGGGCAGTAAAATGACGTCCTATTTTAACGTGACTTAACGACCAGGGACGTAATTTTACTGCCTAAACTTCATTTCATTGCCGTGGCCATAGCCACGGCTTTCAAATGATGCCCCCTGCTGTATCTTACAGCAGGGGACCTTTGCTTGACCCCAGGGGGGGTGGCATCGCCACCCCCCATAGGCGATCGATGTGATTGGCTGTTCAAATCGGAACCGCTAATCACATTGATCACGCTGTTTTCGGCAAAAAAAAATGCCAAAAATGGTGTGATGCTGTAAAATCCAGCTAGGACCGGGGCTGCAGCAGCTCCGATCATTGGCTGGAAGCAAGCAGACACCGTGGCCCCCCCCCCGCAGCACTGATTGGAGCGATCGTGCTATGACATGCAATCGCTCCAATCACCGTGCAAAGGGGGCTGTCTGACCTGGCGGTGACCGCTATCCCAAGGCTTGTTTTAGCCTGGAGACCCCTCCCCCAGCCATTCTGCACTGTGCATCCGCTGGGAGTTGTAGTGCCACGCTGCCCGCTGCTTTCGCCTGATCTCTGCTGCCGTCGCCGCTTCATCTTTGCTGCCGCCGCTGTTTTTCCAGGTGCCCGACCTCTGCTGCCCCCCCCCTGATCTCTACTGCCCCCTTCCCCCCCCCGATCTCTGCTGCAATCCCCCCCCCCGCCCCCCCACCTCCGATCTCTGCTGTTGTCGCCACCTTCGCCGGTGCACGACCTCAGCTGCGGCGTGATCTGTGCTGCTCCCCAGTGATGTCCCCGTATCTCTGCTGCCCCCTCCCGATCTCTGCTGCCCCCCCGATCTCTGCTGCCCCCCCCCGATCTCTGCTGCCCCCTCCGATCTCTGCTGCCCCCTCCCGATCTCTGCTTCCGTCGCCACCTTTCCCGGTGCACGACCTTAGCTCAGCCGCTGCGTGATCTGTGCTGCCCCCCCGATCTCTGCTGCCATCGCCAACTTCCGCTGCCTGATCTTTGCAGCCGCCGCTGCCTGATCTGCCCCTTCCCCCACTCTGATCGCTCTGTGACACCCCCTCTTCGGCTTCTCCTGTCCCCCCCTGTCGTCCCCTTACCTGCTGCTACCGCTGTCTGGGTCAGTTAAGCGCAGGATTTTTTTTTTTTCCCGTATCAGTGATTGCTTTTTGCACCTTATCCGCCGAGCGCAGATCCATGATGCATATCACGGATCTGCGTTCGAGCTCAGTTTAGCGCAGGATTTATTATTTTTTTTCCCGTATCAGTGATTGCTTTTTGCACCTTATCCGCAGAGCGCAGATCCATGATGCATATCACGGATCTGCGTCCGAGCTCAGTTTAGTGCAGGATTTTTTTTTTCTTTTACGGACGCCTTTTTAGTATGTTTCTTTTTTATGATTCCAAATTTTAAATCTAGTTATTTTCTTTCTAGATTTTTTATTTGTCTACTCAAAGAAAATAAAGAAACACACACACACACTAATAAAGTTTAGTTTGTTGGGTTTTATTTTTTTTTCCACGCCCCACACACCCTACACAATGTCCCACTTGCGCCGCTCATCCCGACCACAACTTTTTTCAGCCCAGGAGGCATATGGCCATATTGCCTCCGAAACCGAGAGTGAGGGAGAAGACCCCACATTCTTGTACTCCTCCCACTCTGACTCCTCTTCCTCCTCCTTCAGTGAAGAAGTACGAAGAAGCCGCAGAAGAAGAAGTGGACATCAGCCAAGAGTGAGTGACCCCCAATCCAGCACTAGTGCTACTGCCCCCCAATCCAGCACTAGTGCTACTGCCCCCCAAACCAGCACTAGTGCTACTGCCCCCCAATCCAGCACTAGTGCTACTGCCCCAAAAACCAGCACTAGTGCTAGTGCCCCCCAGCCTAGCACTAGTGATCCCCTCTGGTCCCCGGCCCCTGCAAACTTTGCACCACGGATTCCGGATTTCCTCCCCCAATCAGGAATCCAGTTTGAGACTGCCAACCTCAGTGAACTAGATTTTTTCAAAGTCTTTTTCACTGAGCAGTTCATAAGTCTCATGGTGCTGCAAACCAATTTGTACGCCGAACGTTTTTTGGCTCAAAACGCTGCTTCCTCATTTTCTGACTGGTCTCCCATTGAAGCATTTGAAATGATGAAGTTCTGGGGTCTGGTTCTTCATATGGGGTTGGTGAAGAAGCCTGAAATCCGCCAATACTGGAGTGTAGATATTTTATATAACACTCCAGTATTTCGCATGGTAATGACCCGTCACCGTTTCGAGTCAATCCATAAATTTCTCCATTTCAGGGACAATTCGGAGTGTCTTCCCCGAGATGACCCGAATTTTGAAAGACTTTTCAAAATTCGTCCGGTCATCGATCACTTCAGCAACAAGTTTGCTGAAGTGTACATTCCCGAAAGGGATATCTGCGTGGATGAAACCCTCATCCACTTCAAGGGAAGGCTGGGATTCCGTCAGTACCTGCCCAACAAGAGGGCCAGGTATGGAATCAAACTCTATAAACTCTGCGAGAGTACCTCAGGGTATACTCTCAGGTTTAGAGTTTATGAGGGAAGACACCCAGATCGAACCCCCAGAATGCCCACCTTCTCTGGGGGTGAGTGGGAAAATAGTGTGGGATTTGGTGCACCCACTGCTGGATAAGGGTTATCACTTGTATGTTGATAACTTTTATACCAGCATCCCACTATTCAGATCCCTCTCTGCAGCCAGAAAAGGTAGGACACAGAGAAGGTGTAGAGTGTGCCACAGGAACGGGATTAGAAAGGACACAACAAGGCAATGCGACACCTGCCCCGACACACCTGGACTCTGCATCCCGGACTGTTTCAGAATCTACCACACATACATGCCAACCTGACATACTCCCCACAACTCACACAACATACACACACAACATACACACAAAAAAAAAAACCGGCACTCACACATACCATTCTGACTTATTCCCCTCAACTCACATAACACACACAGCCAAAAAAAAAATAAAAAAATAAAAAATTAAAAAAAAAAAAAAAAAGCACTCCCATGCCAACTTGACATTATCTCCAACACATGCCAACCTGACGTTCACTCCCGTAATAAAAACACATACTTTCATCTTCAAGACGCAACACTAATTTTGGGATGGGGCATTGATCCAGGGAGCTAGTCTGATTGCCATATGAGGAGTCGGGAAGGAATTTTTCCCCTGATGTGGAGCTTTTGATGCATGGTGTTTTTGCCTTCCTCTGGATCAATATGGGGGACATGGGGGTTCAAAATGCTCAGCACATATCTACATAGGTTCCTTGGGGGTTCTAGTTTCCAAAATGGGGTCACATGTGGGGGGTTTCCACTGTTTAGGCACATCAGGGGCTCTCCAAATGCGACTTGACACCCGCAGATCATTCCTCAAAATCTGCACTCCAAAATGTCACTTCTTCCCGTCTGAGCCCTGCCATGCGCCTAAACAGTGGTTTTCCACCACATATGGGGTATCTGCGTACTCAGGAGAAATTGCACAGCAAATTATATGGGGCAATTTTTCCTGATATGCTTGGGAAAATTAAAAATTTTTAGCTCAAAGAACATTTTTGTTGAGAAAATATGATTTTTTTATTTTCTCGGCTCAATGTTCCAATCTAATGTGAAGCACCTGGGGGATAAAGGTGCTCACTAAACATCTAGATAAATTCCATGAAGGGTCTGGTTTCCAAAATGGGGTCTAGTTTCCAAAATGGGGTCAAATGTGGGGGGTTTCCACTGTTTAGGCACATCAGGGGGGTCTCCAAACGCAACATGGCATCCGCTTACGATTCCAGACAATTTTGCGTTCAAAAAGTCAAATGGCCCTCCTTGCCTTCTGAGCCCTGCTGTGCGCCCAAACAATTGATTTCCACCACATATGAGATATCGGCGTACTCAGTAGAAATTGCACAATACGTTTTATGGTGTGTTTTTTCCTAATACCCTTGTGAAAAAAAAAGCTACCTGGTTGAAGTAACAATTTTGTGGTAAAAAAAAAAATATATTTTCTCGGCACAACGTAATAAACTTCTGTGAAGCCCCCAGGGGTTCAAAGTGCTCACTAAACATCTAGATAAATTCCATGAGGGGTCTAGTTTCCAAAATGGGGGCACTTGTGGGGGTGCTCCATTGTTTAGGCACCTCAGGGGGTCTCCAAACGCAACATGGCATCCGCTAACGATTCCAGACAATTTTGCGTTCGAAAAGTCAAATGGCCCTCCTTGCCTTCTGAGCCCTGCTGTGCGCCCAAACAATTGATTTCCACCACATATGAGATATCGGCGTACTCAGGAGAAATTGCACAATACGTTTTATGGTGTGCTTTTTCCTAATACCCTTGTGAAAAAAAAAGCTACCTGGTTGAAGTAACAATTTTGTGGTAAAAAAAAAAAATATATATTTTCTCGGCACAACGTAATAAACTTCTGTGAAGCCGCCAGGGGTTCAAAGTGCTCACTAAACATCTAGATAAATTCCATGAGGGGTCTAGTTTCCAAAATGGGGTCACTTGTGGGGGTGCTCCATTGTTTAGGCACCTCAGGGGGTCTCCAAACGCAACATGGCATCCGCTAACGATTCCAGACAATTTTGCGTTCGAAAAGTCAAATGGCCCTCCTTGCCTTCTGAGCCCTGCTGTGCGCCCAAACAATTGATTTCCACCACATGAGATATCGGCGTACTCAGGAGAAATTGCACAATACGTTTTATGGTGTTTTTTCCTAATACCCTTGTGAAAAAAAAGCTACCTGGTTGAAGTAACAATTTTGTTGTAAAAAAAATATATATATTTTCTCGGCACAACGTAATAAATAGAGTTGAGCGCGGTTCGCGGTTCTCCAGTTCTAGGCTCGAGTGATTTTGGGGCCTGTTCTAGATCGAACTAGAACTCGAGCTTTTTGCAAAAGCTCGATAGTTCTAGAAACGTTCGAGAACGGTTCTAGCAGCAAAAAAACAGCTAATTCCTAGCTTGGTTTCCGCTGTAATAGTGCAAGTCACTCTGTGAATCACACTATTATGACATTTCAGTGTATAGTGTGTGGGAACAGCGCCTTCAGATCACTGCTGTTTCTATAATTTTTTTTTTTTTTCCTTGTCTTCCTTCCCTAAGCGCGCGCGTCTTGTGGGGCGGGCCAGCATGTCAGCCAATCCCAGACACACACACAGCTAAGTGGACTTTTAGCCAGAGAAGCAACGGCATGTGTGATAGGATGTCCATGTCACATGTCCCTGCATTATAAAACCGGACATTTTCCTACAGGACGCCATTATCTCTTCTGCGTCTTTGGTGTCAGACATCACTGTCGCAGCACCGTCCTTTGTCCTATCGCTGATACAGCTGTATGCGCTCCATACACAGCACTAGACAGCTTAGGGATAGCACTTTCTATCAGTCCTTTTAAGGGCTCAAACCGGCAGGGTCAGAGCCATAGGTGACAGGTCCTAAAAACAGCGACAGCGTCTGTGTAGCAAAGGTCAGGGATTTCCTCCCTGCATTTCCCTATTAGGAGGGAATAGAAAGGCAGGCTTCCTTTCCTCTACCCAGAGCCTCACAATCCTGGCACTGTACCCTCCTGTCCTCTGCACACTCCAAGTCATTATAACTAAGCCATTATACTAGCAAACACTCAGTGTACCTAGTGGCATCCTAAACGTGGCTATTGGACTTTGCTATAGTCCCACTAGTGCAAAGACATTTGCAGCACCTCTGCCTGCATTGCACACTCCAACTCATTATAACTAAGCCATTATACTAGCAAACGCTCAGTGTACCTAGTGGCATCCTAAACGTGGCTATTGGACTTTGCTATAGTCCCACTAGTGCAAAGACATTTGCAGCACCTCTGCCTGCATTGCACACTCCAACTCATTATAACTAAGCCATTATACTAGCAAACACTCAGTGTACCTAGTGGCATCCTAAACGTGGCTATTGGACTTTGCTATAGTCCCACTAGTGCAAAGACATTTGCAGCACCTCTGCCTGCATTGCACACTCCAACTCATTATAACTAAGCCATTATACTAGCAAACACTCAGTGTACCTAGTGGCATCCTAAACGTGGCTATTGGACTTTGCTATAGTCCCACTAGTGCAAAGACATTTGCAGCACCTCTGCCTGCATTGCACACTCCAACTCATTATAACTAAGCCATTATACTAGCAAACACTCAGTGTACCTAGTGGCATCCTAAACGTGGCTATTGGACTTTGCTATAGTCCCACTAGTGCAAAGACATTTGCAGCACCTCTGCCTGCATTGCACACTCCAACTCATTATAACTAAGCCACTATACTAGCAAACACTCAGTGTACCTAGTGGCATCCTAAACGTGGCTATTGGACTTTGCTATAGTCCCACTAGTGCAAAGACATTTGCAGCACCTCTGCCTGCATTGCACACTCCAACTCATTATAACTAAGCCACTATACTAGCAAACACTCAGTGTACCTAGTGGCATCCTAAACGTGGCTATTGGACTTTGCTATAGTCCCACTAGTGCAAAGACATTTGCAGCACCTCTGCCTGCATTGCACACTCCAACTCATTATAACTAAGCCATTATACTAGCAAACACTCAGTGTACCTAGTGGCATCCTAAACGTGGCTATTGGACTTTGCTATAGTCCCACTAGTGCAAAGACATTTGCAGCACCTCTGCCTGCATTGCACACTCCAACTCATTATAACTAAGCCATTATACTAGCAAACACTCAGTGTACCTAGTGGCATCCTAAACGTGGCTATTGGACTTTGCTATAGTCCCACTAGTGCAAAGACATTTGCAGCACCTCTGCCTGCATTGCACACTCCAACTCATTATAACTAAGCCATTATACTAGCAATTTTTGCTGCCAGTGTAAGGGCCGTAGTTGCATTGTCAGGGATATTTATTCTTTATTATTCTGCTGTTAATAAAGCTAGACCACCACTGCAATCTACACCACCTCTCAATTTTTACTACCACATTTTCAGTCCACAATCTTGTCGCAATCAACATGAGTGGCAAAATGACAGATGCTGGTGGAAAGGGGAAGAGGCGTGGTGGAAAAGGCAAAAAAGGTTTTGTCCGTGGGGAAGGTGGCAAAGCTCCATTATCATCTGCTGAAGATAGACCATCTACCAGCAAAAGTAAGATGTCTACTACATACCGTGGACAATCCGATGTGCTCCCTTTTTTACGGACACGAACAACAGGAACAAAGGTAGATGATGGCCAAAAAAGGAAAATGCTTGAATGGATCTCAAGTGGTCCAACAAGTGCCCTCTCAGACACTTCAAGTACCGCATCCAAAAAACACCAGTCCTCTGAGTTGTCATCCCAATCAAACTTGATTTCACCCAGCTCTGAAGTCTCCATCAGCCCTGCACAGTATGGTGGAACTGAGATGGCTGAGTCTGCAGAGCTGTTCAGTCACACTATAGCCTGGGAATCAGAGGTCTGCTCCCAAGCTACAGTGACTACAGAACAGGAAATGGTCTGCAGTGATGCCCAGAACCTTTGTGACTCTGATTCAGGCCGTGAGGAACAAGTTTCGGAGCATAATGTTGACCCTTTGTCACAAACTGTAACACCTGTGGTTATAGACAATGAGGAACATACTGATGAAGATGAGACTCAGATACCCGATTGGGATGACAACTTAAATATTCGGTCAGGGCAAGAAGAGGCTCGGTCTGAGGGGGAGGGGAGTGCAAACACAACAATTGATGATGAAGTTCTAGATCCCACCTACTGTCAACCCACAGTCAGGCACTCGAGGAGGTCAACAGAGGTGGTGGAGGAGGATGCAACTGATGACGAAGTTACCTTGCGCCTTCCTGAACAGAGTCGGAGTACTGGTAGCACGTCTACAACTGCATCCTCAGCCACCACTCTGCCTCTGAGCATTATTCGGGGTGGATCATCAGGTCGCATGGCCTCTAAGCCTTGCCTAGCCTGGTCCTTTTTTGACATAGAAAAAGATCGCCCAAATTATGTGATCTGTAAAATTTGTCATGGTTCTCTTAGTAGAGGTCAAAACCTCAGCAGTTTGACAACTTCTTCCATGAATCGTCACATGAATAAATATCATATGGCCCGGTGGGAAGCTCACCGTGCTGCAATGCGGCCTAGCGGAGCGAACCATCCACCGCCTGCCCCTTCCAGTGCATCCGCGCGCTCGTCATCTTCTAGGACTGTGGGGACAGCTGTCACACCTGTTTTTCCACCCACAACTTCCACCACTGTAACGGCAACAGGCAGTTTTTGCTTGGTAGGTCGTCAGTTGTTTTGGAAGGGGAAACAAGTGAGTGTGTACAGCTCTCTCAGACATCGATAGCACCAACTTTGGATGAAGGCAACATCATGTCTCCGCCTGCACTTTCCTCACAAACCTGCATTTTTCCAGGGACACCCTACTCAACACCGTCTACACACAGCAGCCAGATCTCTGTCCCTCAGATGTGGACAAATAAAAGGCCATTTCCTGCGACCCATGACAAAGCTAAGAGGTTGACTCTATCCCTCTGTAAGCTGTTGGCTACCGAAATGCTGCCTTTCCGCCTAGTGGACACACAGGATTTTAGAGACCTTATGTCTGTCGCTGTGCCCCAGTACCAGATGCCTAGTCGCCACTACTTCTCTAAGAAAGGTGTGCCCGCGCTACACCAGCATGTCGCACACAACATCACCGCTTCCTTGAGAAACTCTGTGTGTGAACGGGTGCATTTCACCACCGATACTTGGACCAGTAAGCATGGACAGGGACGTTACATGTCGCTCACTGGGCACTGGGTAACTATGGTGATAGATGGTGAAGGGTCTGCTGCACAAGTCTTGCCGTCCCCACGACTTGTGTGTCAATCCTCTGTCTGTCCAAGTTCCGCCACTGCTTCTGCATCCTCCACCTCATCTGGGTCCTCCACCTCCGCCCCAAGCCTGCCTGGTCAGGCCACCAGCGTTCTCACTGCGCAGAAGGAATCACGTACCCCTCATTACTATGCTGGCAGCAGAGCGCAACGGCATCAGGCGGTCTTTAGCTTGACATGTCTTGGGAATAAGAGTCACACAGCTGAGGAGTTGTGGTCAGCTCTGCGGTCCGAGTTTAATAAATGGTTGTCTCCACTCAACCTGCAGCCTGTTAAGGCCGTGTGCGACAATGCTGCAAACCTGGGTGCGGCCCTTCGCCTGGGCAAGGTGACACACGTACCTTGTATGGCTCACGTGTTGAACCTTGTCGTGCAGCAATTTTTAACACACTATCCCTGCCTAGATGGCCTTCTGAACAGGGCACGAAAACTGTCTGCTCACTTCCGCCGTTCAAGCGCCGCAGCTGAGCGACTTGCATCGCTCCAGAAGTCTTTCGGCCTGCCGGTTCATCGCCTGAAATGCGATGTGGCGACACGCTGGAATTCAACTCTCCACATGTTACAGCGACTGTGGCAGCACCGCCGTGCCCTGGTGCAATACGTCATGACGTATAGCCTGGGCCAACGAGATGCAGAGGTGGGGCAGATCACCCTGATGGAGTGGTCTCAGATCAAGGACCTATGCACCCTTCTGCACAGTTTCGACATGGCGACGAATATGTTTAGCGCTGACAATGCCATTATCAGCATGACGATTCCAGTCATTTACATGCTGGAGCACACGCTAAACACTATTCGGAGTCAGGGGGTGGGACAACAGGAAGGGGATGAACTACAGGAGGATTCATATGCGCAAGACACAACAACATCACCAAGGTCCAGACGTTCATCATCACCAAGGCGCCAGGCATGGGAGCATGGGGGACAGGGATCAACAAGGGCGCATGGTAGCAGGCGAGATGTTGAGGAAGGTGCAGGAGGACATGAAGAAATGGAGGACGAACTGTCCATGGACATGGAAGACTCAGCAGATGAGGGAGACCTTTGTCAAATTTCAGTTGAAAGAGGTTGGGGGGAGATGTCAGAGGAAGAAAGAACGGTTAGCACCTCTATGCCACAAACACAGCGTGGACTTGGTCCGCATGGCTGCGCAAGACACATGAGTGCCTTCTTGTTGCACTACCTCCAACATGACCCTCGTATTGTCAAAATTAGAAGTGATGATGACTACTGGCTTGCCACACTATTAGATCACCGGTACAAGTCCAAATTTTGTGACATAATTCCAGCCATAGAAAGGGACGCACGTATGCAGGAGTATCAGCAGAAGCTGTTACTCGATCTTAGATCCGCTTTTCCACCAAACAACCGTGCAGGTGCAGGGAGTGAATCTCCCAGTTGTAACTTGACAAACATGGGACGGTCTCGTCATCTTCAACAGTCTACACGTACCAGTAGGACCGTATCTGGTGCTGGTAACAGCAATTTTATGGAATCTTTTCATAATTTTTTTAGACCCTCCTTTGCAAGGCCACCAGAGACAACAAGTCTGACACATAGTCAACGGCTGGAGAGGATGATACAGGAGTATCTACAAATGAACATCGATGCCATGACTTTGCAAATGGAGCCTTGCTCATTTTGGGCTTCAAATCTAGAAAAATGGCCAGAGCTATCCAGTTACGCCTTGGAGATTTTGTCGTGTCCAGCTGCCAGCGTTGTCTCTGAACGTGTCTTCAGTGCTGCTGGGTGTGTGCTGACAGATAAGCGCACGCGTCTGTCCAGTGACAATGTGGACAGACTGACGTTCATCAAAATGAACAAGTCATGGATCCAGAAGGAATTTACTACCCCTGTGTCATCCTGGGGAGAGTAAATGCTTGTGGATTTGGAATGTGCTTGATGCAAATCTAGCTGTGAAGTGTACAACTAGGGCACAAGTGCTGCCACTGAATGGGTGGGTGTGTGGGGCACAATTTTTGGAAAAAAGGGAGGCTCCGCTTGGAGTAACCCTTGCTTGATGTGTTTTTAAAAGAAGCCAAGATGAACAGAGCTGGGATCAGGAAAGACTTTGCTACCTACCCCGGTGTCATCCTGGGGACGGATAAGAACGGCGTATTTTTGAATGTGCTTGATGCAAATCTAGCTGTGAAGTGTACAACTAGGGCACAAGTGCTGCCACTGAATGGGTGGGTGTGTGGGGCACAATTTTTGGAAAAAAGGGAGGCTCCGCTTGGAGTAACCCTTGCTTGATGTGTTTTTAAAAGAAGCCAAGATGAACAGAGCTGGGATCAGGAAAGACTTTGCTACCTACCCCGGTGTCATCCTGGGGACGGATAAGAACGGCGTATTTTTGAATGTGCTTGATGCAAATCTAGCTGTGAAGTGTACAACTAGGGCACAAGTGCTGCCACTGAATGGGTGGGTGTGTGGGGCACAATTTTTGGAAAAAAGGGAGGCTCCGCTTGGAGTAACCCTTGCTTGATGTGTTTTTAAAAGAAGCCAAGATGAACAGAGCTGGGATCAGGAAAGACTTTGCTACCTACCCCGGTGTCATCCTGGGGACGGATAAGAACGGCGTATTTTTGAATGTGCTTGATGCAAATCTAGCTGTGAAGTGTACAACTAGGGCACAAGTGCTGCCACTGAATGGGTGGGTGTGTGGGGCACAATTTTTGGAAAAAAGGGAGGCTCCGCTTGGAGTAACCCTTGCTTGATGTGTTTTTAAAAGAAGCCAAGATGAACAGAGCTGGGATCAGGAAAGACTTTGCTACCTACCCCGGTGTCATCCTGGGGACGGATAAGAACGGCGTATTTTTGAATGTGCTTGATGCAAATCTAGCTGTGAAGTGTACAACTAGGGCACAAGTGCTGCCACTGAATGGGTGGGTGTGTGGGGCACAATTTTTGGAAAAAAGGGAGGCTCCGCTTGGAGTAACCCTTGCTTGATGTGTTTTTAAAAGAAGCCAAGATGAACAGAGCTGGGATCAGGAAAGACTTTGCTACCTACCCCGGTGTCATCCTGGGGACGGATAAGAACGGCGTATTTTTGAATGTGCTTGATGCAAATCTAGCTGTGAAGTGTACAACTAGGGCACAAGTGCTGCCACTGAATGGGTGGGTGTGTGGGGCACAATTTTTGGTAAAAAGGGAGACTCCGCTTGGAGTAACCCTTGCTTACATTGTTTTTAAAAGAAGCCAAGATGAACAAGTCATGGTTCAGCAAAGACTTTGCTACCTACCCCGGTGTCATCCTGGGGACGGTTAAGAATAGCGTATTTTTGAATGTGCTTGATGCAAATCTAGCTGTGAAGTGTACAACTAGGGCAAAAGTGCTGCCACTGAATGGGTGGGTGTGTGGGGCACAATTTTTGGAAAAAAGGGAGGCTCCGCTTGGAGTAACCCTTGCTTGATGTGTTTTTAAAAGAAGCCAAGATGAACAGAGCTGGGATCAGGAAAGACTTTGCTACCTACCCCGGTGTCATCCTGGGGACGGATAAGAACGGCGTATTTTTGAATGTGCTTGATGCAAATCTAGCTGTGAAGTGTACAACTAGGGCACAAGTGCTGCCACTGAATGGGTGGGTGTGTGGGGCACAATTTTTGGAAAAAAGGGAGGCTCCGCTTGGAGTAACCCTTGCTTGATGTGTTTTTAAAAGAAGCCAAGATGAACAGAGCTAGGATCAGGAAAGACTTTGCTACCTACCCCGGTGTCATCCTGGGGACGGATAAGAACGGCGTATTTTTGAATGTGCTTGATGCAAATCTAGCTGTGAAGTGTACAACTAGGGCACAAGTGCTGCCACTGAATGGGTGGGTGTGTGGGGCACAATTTTTGGAAAAAAGGGAGGCTCCGCTTGGAGTAACCCTTGCTTGATGTGTTTTTAAAAGAAGCCAAGATGAACAGAGCTGGGATCAGGAAAGACTTTGCTACCTACCCCGGTGTCATCCTGGGGACGGATAAGAACGGCGTATTTTTGAATGTGCTTGATGCAAATCTAGCTGTGAAGTGTACAACTAGGGCACAAGTGCTGCCACTGAATGGGTGGGTGTGTGGGGCACAATTTTTGGAAAAAAGGGAGACTCCGCTTGGAGTAACCCTTGCTTACATTGTTTTTAAAAGAAGCCAAGATGAACAAGTCATGGTTCAGCAAAGACTTTGCTACCTACCCCGGTGTCATCCTGGGGACGGTTAAGAATAGCGTATTTTTGAATGTGCTTGATGCAAATCTAGCTGTGAAGTGTACAACTAGGGCACAAGTGCTGCCACTGAATGGGTGGGTGTGTGGGGCACAATTTTTGGAAAAAAGGGAGGCTCCGCTTGGAGTAACCCTTGCTTGATGTGTTTTTAAAAGAAGCCAAGATGAACAGAGCTGGGATCAGGAAAGACTTTGCTACCTACCCCGGTGTCATCCTGGGGACGGATAAGAACGGCGTATTTTTGAATGTGCTTGATGCAAATCTAGCTGTGAAGTGTACAACTAGGGCACAAGTGCTGCCACTGAATGGGTGGGTGTGTGGGGCACAATTTTTGGAAAAAAGGGAGGCTCCGCTTGGAGTAACCCTTGCTTGATGTGTTTTTAAAAGAAGCCAAGATGAACAGAGCTGTGATCAGGAAAGACTTTGCTACCTACCCCGGTGTCATCCTGGGGACGGATAAGAACGGCGTATTTTTGAATGTGCTTGATGCAAATCTAGCTGTGAAGTGTACAACTAGGGCACAAGTGCTGCCACTGAATGGGTGGGTGTGTGGGGCACAATTTTTGGAAAAAAGGGAGGCTCCGCTTGGAGTAACCCTTGCTTGATGTGTTTTTAAAAGAAGCCAAGATGAACAGAGCTGGGATCAGGAAAGACTTTGCTACCTACCCCGGTGTCATCCTGGGGACGGATAAGAACGGCGTATTTTTGAATGTGCTTGATGCAAATCTAGCTGTGAAGTGTACAACTAGGGCACAAGTGCTGCCACTGAATGGGTGGGTGTGTGGGGCACAATTTTTGGAAAAAAGGGAGGCTCCGCTTGGAGTAACCCTTGCTTGATGTGTTTTTAAAAGAAGCCAAGATGAACAGAGCTGGGATCAGGAAAGACTTTGCTACCTACCCCGGTGTCATCCTGGGGACGGATAAGAACGGCGTATTTTTGAATGTGCTTGATGCAAATCTAGCTGTGAAGTGTACAACTAGGGCACAAGTGCTGCCACTGAATGGGTGGGTGTGTGGGGCACAATTTTTGGAAAAAAGGGAGGCTCCGCTTGGAGTAACCCTTGCTTGATGTGTTTTTAAAAGAAGCCAAGATGAACAGAGCTGGGATCAGGAAAGACTTTGCTACCTACCCCGGTGTCATCCTGGGGACGGATAAGAACGGCGTATTTTTGAATGTGCTTGATGCAAATCTAGCTGTGAAGTGTACAACTAGGGCACAAGTGCTGCCACTGAATGGGTGGGTGTGTGGGGCACAATTTTTGGTAAAAAGGGAGACTCCGCTTGGAGTAACCCTTGCTTACATTGTTTTTAAAAGAAGCCAAGATGAACAAGTCATGGTTCAGCAAAGACTTTGCTACCTACCCCAGTGTCATCCTGGGGACGGTTAAGAATAGCGTATTTTTGAATGTGCTTGATGCAAATCTAGCTGTGAAGTGTACAACTAGGGCAAAAGTGCTGCCACTGAATGGGTGGGTGTGTGGGGCACAATTTTTGGAAAAAAGGGAGGCTCCGCTTGGAGTAACCCTTGCTTGATGTGTTTTTAAAAGAAGCCAAGATGAACAGAGCTGGGATCAGGAAAGACTTTGCTACCTACCCCGGTGTCATCCTGGGGACGGATAAGAACGGCGTATTTTTGAATGTGCTTGATGCAAATCTAGCTGTGAAGTGTACAACTAGGGCACAAGTGCTGCCACTGAATGGGTGGGTGTGTGGGGCACAATTTTTGGAAAAAAGGGAGGCTCCGCTTGGAGTAACCCTTGCTTGATGTGTTTTTAAAAGAAGCCAAGATGAACAGAGCTGTGATCAGGAAAGACTTTGCTACCTACCCCGGTGTCATCCTGGGGACGGATAAGAACGGCGTATTTTTGAATGTGCTTGATGCAAATCTAGCTGTGAAGTGTACAACTAGGGCACAAGTGCTGCCACTGAATGGGTGGGTGTGTGGGGCACAATTTTTGGAAAAAAGGGAGGCTCCGCTTGGAGTAACCCTTGCTTGATGTGTTTTTAAAAGAAGCCAAGATGAACAGAGCTGGGATCAGGAAAGACTTTGCTACCTACCCCGGTGTCATCCTGGGGACGGATAAGAACGGCGTATTTTTGAATGTGCTTGATGCAAATCTAGCTGTGAAGTGTACAACTAGGGCACAAGTGCTGCCACTGAATGGGTGGGTGTGTGGGGCACAATTTTTGGAAAAAAGGGAGACTCCGCTTGGAGTAACCCTTGCTTACATTGTTTTTAAAAGAAGCCAAGATGAACAAGTCATGGTTCAGCAAAGACTTTGCTACCTACCCCGGTGTCATCCTGGGGACGGTTAAGAATAGCGTATTTTTGAATGTGCTTGATGCAAATCTAGCTGTGAAGTGTACAACTAGGGCACAAGTGCTGCCACTGAATGGGTGGGTGTGTGGGGCACAATTTTTGGAAAAAAGGGAGGCTCCGCTTGGAGTAACCCTTGCTTGATGTGTTTTTAAAAGAAGCCAAGATGAACAAAGCTGGGATCAGGAAAGACTTTGCTACCTACCCCGGTGTCATCCTGGGGACGGATAAGAACGGCGTATTTTTGAATGTGCTTGATGCAAATCTAGCTGTGAAGTGTACAACTAGGGCACAAGTGCTGCCACTGAATGGGTGGGTGTGTGGGGCACAATTTTTGGAAAAAAGGGAGGCTCCGCTTGGAGTAACCCTTGCTTGATGTGTTTTTAAAAGAAGCCAAGATGAACAGAGCTGGGATCAGGAAAGACTTTGCTACCTACCCCGGTGTCATCCTGGGGACGGATAAGAACGGCGTATTTTTGAATGTGCTTGATGCAAATCTAGCTGTGAAGTGTACAACTAGGACACAAGTGCTGCCACTGAATGGGTGGGTGTGTGGGGCACAATTTTTGGAAAAAAGGGAGACTACGCTTGGAGTCACCTTGCGGTGTTTTACATGATTTTAGAAGGGCGTGCCATGCCTATATCTGTGTGTCCTCCTCTTTTTCCTTGTCCAGCTGTTTTGTTTTCGCATGAGTATATGTCCTTGTCACTTTCCCATGTGTTTGTGTTGTGTTGTGAGTTGTTTGTCACCTTTTGGACACCTTTGAGGGTGTTTTCTAGGTGTTTGTCTGTGTTTGTGATTGCCTGCCATTGTTTCCTATGCAGTTCGAGTTCGGGTCGTCGAACGTTCGACGAGCCGAACTCGAACGGGACCTCCGTTCGGCGAACCAACCTCGAGCCGAACCGGGACCGGTTCGCTCATCTCTAGTAATAAACTTCTTTGAAGCCCCCAGGGGTTCAAAGTGCTCACTAAACATCTAGATAAATTCCATGAGGGGTCTAGTTTCCAAAATGGGGTCACTTGTGGGGGTGCTCCATTGTTTAGGCACCTCAGGGGCTCTCCAATCGCAACATGGCATCCGCTAACGATTCCAGACAATTTTGCGTTCGAAAAGTCAAATGGCCCTCCTTGCCTTCTGAGCCCTGCTGTGCGCCCAAACAATTGATTTCCACCACATATGAGATATCGGCGTACTCAGGAGAAATTGTACAATATGTTTTATGGTGTTTTTTCCTAATACCCTTGTGAAAAAAAGCTACCTGGTTGAAGTAACAATTTTGTGGTAAAAAAAAAAAAAAATTTTCTCGGCACAACGTAATAAACTTCTGTGAAGCCCCCAGGGGTTCAAAGTGCTCACTAAACATCTAGTTTCCAAAATGGGGTCACTTGTGGGGGTGCTCCATTGTTTAGGCACCTCAGGGGGTCTCCAAACGCAACATGGCATCCGCTAACGATTCCAGACAATTTTGCGTTCGAAAAGTCAAATGGCCCTCCTTGCCTTCTGAGCCCTGCTGTGCGCCCAAACAATTGATTTCCACCACATATGAGATACCGGCATACTCAGGAGAAATTGCACAATACGTTTTATGGTGTGATTTTCCTAATACCCTTGTGAAAAAAAAAGCTACCTGGTTGAAGTAACAATTTTGTGGTTAAAAAAAAAAACAAATATTTTCTCGGCACAATGTAATAAACTTCTGTGAAGCCCCCAGGGGTTAAAAGTGCTCACTAAACATCTAGATAAATTCCATGAGGGGTCTAGTTTCCAAAATGGGGTCACTTGTGGGGGAGCTCCATTGTTTAGGCACCTCAACGGGTCTCCAAACCCGACATGGCGTCCAATAATGAGTCCAGCTAATTTTGCTTTCTAAAATTCGAATGGCGCTCCTTACCTTCCGAGCTCTGCCATGCGCCCAAACAATTGATTTTTACCACACATGGGGTATCAGCGTACTCAGGAGAAATTGCACAATAAATTGTAGAGTGCACTTTCTCTTTTCTCCCTTGTGAAAATGTAAATTTTTATGGCTAAAGTAACATTTTCATGTAAAAAAGTAAAATTTTAATTTTTTCCTTCCACATGGCTTTGGTTCCTGTGAAGTACCTAAAGGGTTAATAGACTTGTTAGATTTGGTTTTGAGCAGTGTGAGGGGTGCAGTTTTTTAGAATGGGGTCACTTTGGGGTATTTTCTGTCACCTAGGCCTCTCAAAGTCACCTCAAATGTGATGTGGTCCCTAAAAAAAATGGTTTTGTAAATTTTGTTGGAAAAATGAGAAATTGCTGATGAACTTTGACCCCTTCTAACTTCCTAACGAATTTTTTTTTTTTTTCGAAAATTGCGCTGGTGTAAAGTAGACAAGTGGGAAATGTTATTTAGTAACTATTTTGTGTGACATATCTCCCAGATTTATAGGCATAAAATTTCAAAGTTTAAGAATTGCAAAATTTTCAAAATTTTCGCCAAGTTTCCAAAATTTTCACAAATAAACGCAAAAAATATCAGCCTAAATTTACCACTATCATGAAGTACAATATGTCACGAAAAAACAATGTCAGAATCGCCGGGATCCGTTGAAGCGTTCCAGAGGTATAACTTGTCAAAGTGAAACTGGTCAGAATTGCAAAAAATGGCCCGGTCATTAGGGTGTTTTAGTGGCCGGGGGTGAAGGGGTTAATGGCCAGTGTAAACATGCAGCTACACATTGCATGTATACAAACTTATTCCAGTTAACTTCATTTTATTTAGGGTTTTTTCTGCAGTTATGCAAACAATGTTGTGACCTCTGATCATTCAGCTGGACATTACATTTATATTGCTGGGTGTCAATGTTGGACTTTGGTCCTGCTCAGTCCTTTTTTCACAGTTATACAACTAGATACATAGGAAGGTTTTAAATAGTAGATGCTAGAATCGTCCCCATATGGGCAACCTTAACATGGTGGCATGGCTTTAATCTTTTTTTTTTAATCAAAAATGTTAACAATGTGCCCTATTTTTTTACATGCACTATTGCAATTTACTTATTTTAGGGAATGTTCCTCAGTTTTCCTTTTTTTCTTGCGTGTTGTTCTAGTGTGGCCTACCCGATGTGTGGAAATGAAAGAGCTATTACACTGTATAACTGAATTATACAACTTTTTAAAGGGAACTTCACATTCAGTGTTAGAATATATGGATGAGGAGCTGATTTTGACTCAAAGTATAAATGAAAGTATGGCTGCAATAAATAGGGTGTGGTTGTTCTTTCATTAAACATTGCCCAAATCATTATTCGACCTCCAACATTCAGAATCCTTGTCACCCAACAGGGAGGTTACATGGATTTAGGCAGCTTACACCAAATTCTGTTTCTTCCCATCACCAAGATGAAACACAAATTTGGATTCATCTTATTGGCAATGTTTTCCCACTTCTGAGTAATATAATTACGGCGCTATTTTGCCCAGTTATTTTTTTCTTTTGATTCCCTTAGGTAGCTGTTACCTGTATTGAGTAGCAACAATTTAATTCGGTCATACTAGTTGGACAGCAGAGTTAAATTCTACAGCAATTTACATGACTTTTCCTCACAATGATTCTTGATACTTACACTGTATGGGTTTTTTTTGACAAGTTGTTTAGGCAGTAATGTTTTCTTTAGTTTCAACATTCTCACTATACGTTTGACACCATTGAATGGTAAAATGAAAAAAAGGTTGACAATTTTTAAATAATGAATTTAGATTAGATCGTTTGATTTTCTCATTCCAAAGTGGATTCACATAGAAAACTGAACGTTTGATTTTTTTCACTTCAGAATAAGGGTCTAATTTCCATAAAGTGAAGCCCCAAGCATAAAAGGGTGGAAAAATAAGATAAGACTGAATGCAAGACTTTCAAAGCCTTATAAACATCATAGGGAAGATTTCATGAAAACTCTTTATCTACATGATGATGCTGAATATAATTTATAAAAAGCAGTGAAACTACATACATATTAACAAATAGCAAGGACACATTTCTTTTAATATTTTCATATACATATTTAACAGCATGTAGAGGACTATATATGCAAAGGACAAAGTGCTATTGAAACAATTACAAAAAAATAGAAAAAAAAAATTATCAAACGCCTATAATGCTCAAAATGTGTATCAAACTTTATTAAATACAAAAATTAACAACATATATGTACATATATCATACAAAAATTGGTGGATACCTGTACATCACTCTTAAACTCCTACAGAGGGAATCGTGAGTGTGTAACGCAACCTGACCGTATGGGGAGCATCAGAAACCCATTCTTCTACCCTATTCAGTCGCACCCACAAATTTTAAATACGTTTCAGGATCAAATAGAGGAAGACCTCCTTAAATTACGGAGTAGTCTTAAATTTAATAACGTACAGGGCAATATTTCAAAGGAAAAAAAGGCAGCCCTTCACTTTCCAAGATCTAATCCTGATTTAGCCGTGTGACAATCGGATAAGCGTGGATCTGTTGTTTTGATGGACGCAGGTCTATATGGCATATTAAATATGAAATTGTTGGGAGAATCAAGACATTTACAAAATACTTAGTTTGAATCCCACAAACATTTTCCAAAAAGAATTTAAAGAGCTTTATAGGTTCAGTGTCACTTCCGGGTCCATTACACAGAAATTGTCGGAAGACTTATATTTCGAATTTCCCATCATTCCCATTTTACACTCTTTGCCCAAAACCCATAAAGAGATCTTTCCTTCACCTATAAGGCCAATTGTTGCCGGTATTGGCAGTTTAGGAGGACGTTTGAGCACATAGGTGGATGTCCATTTACAACCCCTCATGAGAGAACTCCCCACATATATTCGGGACTCAAAGCATGTCATCTTTTTTTGGATAATTTACTTTTAACTAACAATAGTATTTTTCTTACATGGTTGTTTCTTTATATCGCTCTGTTTTTCATGGACTGGGTCTGCGGTCTCTTGCTAGATATTTGGAAATCCACAGCAGTTATCTACAACTAGAAGGTGGCCCGATTCTACGCATCGGGTATTCTAGAATTTACGTATTGTGTAGTTCATGTATGATTTTTGTTATATATATAGATGTTGTTGTGTGTAGTTACCAAGTGTTTGTGTAGGGCGCTGTACATGTTCTGAGTGTCGCGGGGGGTGAGAGCGGTGTTGTATGTGTGTTGCGTGTGTTGCGTTGTTTGTGGAGCGCTGTGTGTCTGTAGCGTTGTGTGTGTGTGTGTGTTGTGCGGTTTGTGTGGGTGTGGTGTGTTTTGGGGGGAGGTATGTTTTGAGCAATGTGTGTGTTGTGCAGTATGTGCGTATATTTGTGTGTGCAGCGTTGTCTGTGTGTGGGTGTCTGTGTAGGGCGTTGTTTGTGATTCCTAGTGTGTGTGTGTTGTGCAGTGCGCGTGTGTGTGTGTGTTGGGGGGAGGTGTGCACCTCCCATCGTGCTCCATCCCCCATGCTGCGCACCCCCCATCGTGCTGCATCCCCCATGCTGCGCACTCCCAAACGTGCTCCATCCGCCATGCTGCGCACTCCCAAACGTGGTCCATCCGCCATGCTGCGCACTCCCAAACGTGCTCCATCCGCCATACTGCGCACTCCCCATCGTGCTGCATCCCCCATGCTGCGCACTCCCAAACGTGCTCCATCCGCCATGCTGCGCACTCCCCATCGTGCTCTATCCGCCATGCTGCACACTCCCAAACGTGCTCCATCCGCCATGCTGCGCACTCCCAAACGTGCTCCATCCGCCATGCTGCGCACCCCCTATCATGCTCCATCCGCCATGCTGCGCACTCCCAAACGTGCTCCACCCGCCATGCTGCGCACTCCGAAACGTGCTCCAACCGCCATACTGCGCACTCCCAAACGTGCTCCATCCGCCATACTGCGCACTCCCCATCGTGCACCATCCGGCATGCTGCGCACTCCCAAACATGCTCCATCCGTCATGCTGCGCACTCCCAAACGTGCTCCATCCGTCATGCTGCGCACTCCCAAACGTGCTCCATCCGCCATGCTGCGCACTCCCAAACGTGCTCCATCCGCCATGCTGCGCACCCCCCATCATGCTCCATCCGCTTAGGAGTGCGCAGCATGCCGGATGGTGCACGATGGGGAGTGCGCAGTATGGCGGATGGAGCACGTTTGGGAGTGCGCAGCATGGCGGATGGAGCACGTTTGGGAGTGCGCAGCATGGCGGATGGACCACGTTTGGGAGTGCGCAGCATGGCGGATGGACCACGTTTGGGAGTGCGCAGCATGGCGGATGGACCACGTTTGGGAGTGCGCAGCATGGGGGATGCAGCACGATGGGGAGTGCGCAGTATGGCGGATGGAGCACGTTTGCTCAGCCTCTCTCCTTCCAGCCTCCCTCAGCATCAGCCCCCCCCTCCCAGCCTTCCCCAAGATCAGCCTCTCTGCTCCCAGCCTCCTCCAGCACGCCGTGCTCCTCTGCCGACACTCACCCACACCCGATCGCATCCACTCACCTACACAACCGATCGCATCCACTCACCCACACAACCGATCGCATCCACTCACACACACAACCGATCGCATCCACTCACACACACACCCGATCGCATACACTCACACACACACCCGATCGCATACACTCACACACACACCCGATCGCATACACTCACACACACCCGATCGCATACACTCACACACACAGACACTGACGATATTGCACATACGCGCTGATACTCACAACATCCGGGGATATCACATGCTTCTGGCCATGTGATCCTCCGTCAGGTCCTGGAAGCTCACAGCACAATATCGCCGCCGAGAAGCAAGCGATATCCCAGGATGTTGTGAGTATGTGGATGCGATGTGATGTGTGTATGTGAGTGAGTGTGATCTGATTTGTGTGTGTGTGTGCTGTTATGTTATGTATGTTCTGCAGCTGCAGGACCTTGATGTGTGGATGCGATGTGATGTGTGTGTGAGTGTGAGCCGGTGTACACTGGTAACTATAATACACATCGGGTAACTAAGGGACCTTAGTTACCCGATGTGTATAATGGTTACCAGCTTTCACGGCCTCCGTTAAGATCCCAGCATCGCAAGGTTATGTCTGGCGCTGCCGGGATCCTGACGGAGCCGGTGTAGAAGCAAGTGATATCCCAGCATGTTGTGATGTGTGAGGTGTGTGTGAGAGTGAGTGTGAGAGTGAGTGTGATCTGATGTGTGTGTACTCACCTGGGAATCGGAGCCCCGTGTCAGTTGGGCCACAGCGAGCGTGCATTGCGTGAGGGGGCGGGGCCTGCAGAGAGCCGGGGCGAGAGGCCAATCCGTGTGGGGGGGCGGGGCCATGGCGAGCCCAGCGGCCAATCAGCTTTGTGTCACCGTAAGGACACAATTTCGGAGCATGACAGACAGACAGACAGATAGACAGACAGACAGACAGACAGACAGACAGACAGACAGACAGACAGACAGACAGAATAAGGCAATTATATATATAGATTCTTTTTGTGTGAGTCAGTTAATTTTTTACATTCTCATTTTTTTTTTTACAAAATAGGGGATCTTTGAAGGGGGGGGGGGCTTTTCACCCTCCATAGCAAATTTCTACATGTTTGCTTGGGAAGAGGAATTTGTTTTGTCAGATGTCAATCCATTCTCTTCCCATAACAAGTGGTATGCTTGTTTCATTGACGATCTGCTACTGATATTGGAGGATGACAGTTTTGAAATGCACAATTTTCTGTTATATTAATTCTAATAACATGAATTTGTCTTTTACATCCAACTTTGTTGACAAATGCATTAATTTTTTAAACATTACACTTTTGAAAAATTCTTACAAAAAAACAATTTCAGACAAAACTACTTTGTTAGCCACATCCTGTCATCAAAAACATCATTAAAAATATATCAGTTGGGGAAATGATTCGCATAAAAAGATACACTACTTCACCTGATAAATTAAAATCAGAATGGATCGTTTTGGATAAAAGATATTTTTTGACCGCAAATATCCCCAGTGGATGCTTTCTCAAGCTTATAGCATTCTGGATAATATGGATCGACAAGATTTATTAATAGATAAAAAAAAACACTTTAAAAAAAACTTCAAAAATTTCTTTTAGTACCAATTTTAGTTCATAATTTTCTAAAATAAAAAACCTTATCAGGGAACATCTCATTCTTCATGAGGATTTCAAATTATGCAAAATTCTAGTTAACCCAATTCAATTTATTGCTAAAAAGGCACCAAACCTTGGTTCTATTTGGTCTCCTAGCTGTTTTTTTAAAAAAAAAAATACCCAAACATGGCTTTCTACTACCGTTTTTTTTTTTTTTCTCGCTGCGGTCATATTTCACTGTGTTGTTTATATGCCAATCCCTGAAAATAATTCTCTTCTCTAGTTACTCATAAAACATATAATATATAAAAAAATATAAATTACAATACCAACGTTGTTATATATTTAATTACCTGCACTGATTGTTCTTTACAATACATGGGCTCTACAACTTGCCAGCTGAAAAAGCGAATTTTCAGGCATCTACCTGATGCAAGGAATAAGTGCTTTTCTGAACAACATGATGGCAATTTAACTACATCATTGAAAGGCATTGAAAGGGTTAACATGCCGGCTCGGAGTGGTCACCACACGTGAATGTTATTGAATAGAGAAGCCTGGTGGATTTACTTGCTACAAACTAGGTTTCCCACCGGCTTAAATATCCTACATGATTTGACATTTAATTTACATAATTAGGATATGTGAGATTTTTAATTTATTTGACTTCTTTTTCAATATTTTATCATAGTAGGTTGTCTCTGCATACGATTTGTTACACTGTACATCACACATGGTACACAGGAAATGATGTCCACAGCTATTATTCTAGAATACACTTTAGACAAAGATAAAAAATGCACTCCGAAACCCGTTGTCTTGCATGCTGTCATTTTGATAAAACTTGATTTCTTACTATGTCTTTTTTGGATTTTAACCTTTTGCATAATAATGGAAAGTTTTTTTACGAAAATTCCGAATTGCTGGATTTCCTTTTCCTACACCTGTACATGACAGAGTTATTGGACTTAGATGCAATACAATGTAAACACTGACAGCATTCATTTATTTTCACATCTTACATAGATCACGCTACGGGTCACTGGTGTCCTACCATTAACAACCACAGAGTTAAGGGAACTACGTGAATGGTAAGGATGGCCTATACACACACATACTGATATTCCTAGATCCATGAAATGTTTGTAACAATATGTAATATATAGTTACCTGAGATAGAACAAGATTATAGTGTGTGGTGCCGTGTAAAGATGGTTCCTCGAAGCACCCGATACGCATTTTGGCTCAAAAAAGAAAAGTCTTCGTCAGGGGCCTTTTTTGTATTTCATAAAATTTGATAAACGTTTTGAGCACATTGGGTGTTTGATCGTTTCTCTCTAATTTTTTCTTATGAAGATGCTGAAAAATATTGTTGTTTTCTTCTGAAAAGTCATGTGGAAGAAATGGACTAAAACATCTCTAGTAATGTCTTATAACTGGATTTAACTGTAGAAAACACATACAGGAACGGAATTCATTATTTAACTACAGATAATTATAGGCTGTGTGTATTTAGTCATGATTTTCATCTGTTTTTGTGAGGGGTTGGAGAAACTACACCATAAAATCCTTGAACAAAGCATTGTATCCTAAATACTCCCACTCCTCAATGGAAAAAGAGACTGTGACATTATGACAACTTCTAGTGACCCGAAACACTATAGTCTTCACCACGATTCATTTATAGTGTTACCGTTTATTGTCTCAGCATTATCACATCTCCAGGCAGAAGATCAATGTTCTTATATATGAGTTCTAGGATTTTCGAATCAATTATTTTTTTCAGGTATTAGGAAGTGAGGTGGAAGCCCCATGAATGGACTAAGGCTTCAGCCCTATTTTTTAGTCACAGCAATCAGGTCTTACCTACTATGTAAGCTTATTTCTGGATAGAGACATTAATAAATATAACTGCAGATATTTTCAGAGGCCATCATCTTTCCAGTTATTTCCATCTGTTATTACCATATACAAGAATGATGTAATGTGATAATCCAAATCTCTCACCTCTCCAGTAATCTGAAAGACAATCTTCAGGGTGAGATGTAATATAATGTGATGACGTCACTACTGCGCAATATAGAGACCGTAGCAATGGGGGGAAAGAAAAGGAATGGAAGAAATGGTTCTTCCTGACAGTGGACATGAGTGGAGATCCCGATGTCCTGGAATATTATGAGATTGACTACTCTAACAGCCCATATGGATCATCAATTTAAGCTGGTGTGAAGAGGTAGACTCTGAACTGACTTTCAATAAGAAGGAGCAGCTACGTCTTCAATATGAAGACCCAGCATTTAATCAGGGAACAAAAGTCCATGGCTCCTGCTCCCTCTAGCCAGCCCACTGTATTCACATTATAAGTTAAATGTCAGACAGAAAGTCGGGAGGATAACTTAGAACAGCGCATTGACAACAGAAGTGGAGCTGACTCACCAGCATATGCGCAGTAAATTCAATGGGGGTAAATGAATGAAGGCTGAAGAACACTACTGTGCACGGTTGAGATTTACCAGCTGTGACTGTGACGCTGAAAGGAGGTGACAGGAATGAATGCAGCACGGATGCAGGGATTTCTTACAGGGAAGCAACCGCCCAGTAAGCTAATTTGCATATAGCAATTTTAAGTTATATTTGTGGAACAAAACATCTACTATGAGGCATAGAGGTAATACTACTTTTAACGTCGTATTGCCTGTATGCCCATAGTAATAGCTTTAAATAATCAAAGTGACAGATTCCCTTTAAAACTGAAATGGTAGATGATGTAATAAAGGTGTGTTCTACGTAATTTTATTCTGCACAAAAAGCCCCTAATGTTTGATCTTCATTGATTGCGATGAATAGTTTCAGATCTCATGTGGTCTACTTCACAAGGAACATGAGCATTTCTGGCAGTGTAAGTGGAGATGCCTCCTATCTCAAATTCCTGGAGAATCAATTGGCTAGCAAATTTAACCCTCAAAATTGAGTTCTTGTACGGGGTTTACTTCTGCGGAATTGCAATTGATGAGCAGCTATGTCTGAGGTGTCTACACTAAGAAACACTTGTACCGTAAGCTTGGTGTGGAACCAGCCCATTGATAAATTGGAGCTATTAACAAGAGTTTAGCAGAGAATTAGGAATCTATCAAAAAAACACTGAGGCATTTGCTGACCTGCACAAACAAGTTGTGAATTTGATTGATCAGGGTGATGATTTTGCTACTGGAGCAAATTACGTATAAAAAAAACCAACTGTTGAATGTGCTCTCCGGAATTAAATGCCAAGTTAAAATTTAGGAATTTCTCAGAGAAATTGCACAATTCTGATACGTTTGCAGTGTTTCAGTGTCTATTAGAGGAGTTTCACATAGTAATTGGAACAGATAGAAGTTTCTGAATATTTACTAGTTATTGAGGACATGTTTGTTTTATTGTAGGAGAATAATCGTAAGGTTTACACATCTAGCAACCATTTTAGCTCATCTTTTTATGAGGAAATTTAAGAAAAACATGATATTAAGAGTGAAGATTAAGTGTAAAAATACAGCAACCATATTCCCTTTGGTATTTCCCTTTGTTTTACAAAAAAATGAGTCCGGTTTCAGGTATGGACTACCTAATGTGTGGAGATTAAAGCGCTATTATGCTGTATAACTGAAGTACTACATTTTTCTATTCAGTATTAGAATATAAGGATGAGGAGCTAAATTTATGTCTGGAACAAATAGGGTATAGTTGCTCTTTCATGAAACATTCGCGAAATCCACTCCGCCTTCACCACCAGAAACTTTGGCACCCAACAGGAACACGTTACATGGATTTAGGGTCAATTCAACAAATTCTGATCCTACCGATCACCAAAGTGCAACACAAATCTGGAGCCATCTGACTGGAAATGTTTCTCCACTCATTAGTAATATAATTAGTGCACTGTTTTACCTGATTATTTTTTGTCCTTTGATTCCTTAAGGCAGCACACGTCAGCAGCTGTTATCTGTACCAAGGAGCGACAATTGTATTCGATCATGCTATTTGGACACCAGAGTTGTATTTCTCTGCAATTTACATGAATTTTCCTCGTGATTATCAGTCTTTTTATTGACTAGTTGTTTACTCATCAGTCTTTTTCTTCGATTTCAACATTCTCACTATACTTTTGACAGCATTACATGTTAAAATAAAAAAAGGTTGAGTTTTTGAAATAATGAATCTGCCTTAGATCGCTCGATTTTCTCATTCTTATGTAGATTCAAATAGAAAATAGATCAATGATTTTTTCATATATCAGAAAGTGAGATCTAAGCCCCATAAAAGGGCTCAGGGTTCTGGGTTGTTTTGGAGAAACTACACCATAAAGTTCTTGTACAGAACATTGTATACTAAATACTCCCATTCCTCTATGGAGAAAAAGACTGACATTTTGACACCTTCTAGGAACCTGACATATGATAGTCATCACCACGATCCATCCATAGTGTTACTGTATAATGTCCCAGCAGTATCACATCTCCAGGCAGCAGATCATTGCTCTTATAGATGAGTTCTAGGATTTTCAAGTCGATAATATTTTTCAGGTATTACGAACTGAGGTGGAAGCCCCATGAATGGTCTAAGCCTTCAGCCCTATTTTTTAGTCACAGCGCTCTGGTCTTACCAATTATGTAAGCTTATTTCTGGATAGACACATTAATAAATATCACTGCAGACATTTTCAGAGGCCATCATCTCTCCATTTATTTCCATATTATTACCATATATAAGAATGATGTAATGTGATAATCCAAATCTCTCACCTCTCCAGTAATCTGACGGACAATCTTTAGAGTGAGATGTAATATACTGTGTGATGACATCACTACTGAGCAAAATGAAGACCATGGGAAAAAAGGAGAAACATGGAAGAAACGGATCAACCTCAGAAGTGGATGCATGAGTGGAGATTCCGATGTCCTGGAATAGTAGTAGATTGACTACTCCAAGAAGCCCATACGGATCATCAACCTTAGATGGCGTGAAGAGAGAGATTCTGAACTGACTTTAAATAAGGAGCAGCTAGTCTATATAAAGACCCAGCATTTAATCAGGGAACAAAATGCCATGGCTCCCGCTCCCTCTAGCCAACCCACTGTATTCACATTTGAACCTTTATCAAACCATACGCAACAGACAATGCTGTTCGTTAGTACACCGCAAGACATAATCCGTCATTAATGTTTGAGCCAAAAAACTGAGAATATGAGCCTCGTCTTGGAGATTTAATAACGGCACAGCCTGTGAATTCAATCAGTGTTAATTTCAATCCTTAACTTCAAACAAAAGAATCCATGATGAGGTCAGAAAGTGCAGAAACTGAAAACAAACATGTGCCCTTGAACCCCATCTCGGCATCCCAGTTCAACTCTGAGAAGCTGAACAACAATACTGAGAACATGTATTTTCCCATGACACCAGGCCCCCAGCACTTGGGGTTCTCTCCTGCCATCCTTCCTGCTCACAAAGGAATTAGTGGCTCTCTGTGCCAGGAGCCAGCTAGAGTCAGCAACATCCAACTTCTTCCAGTCAACCACAACCTGAAACCAGATCAAAAAGCCCTCCACTTCTAATGAAAAGACACAGATAAGTAATATGCACTGTTTTTCTCATCTTAATTATCCCAAGACTGTATCCACTCAATGTGTTTCAATAAATAGGTTTAAAAGGACTTGTTAGTTTGTAGAGAGGTTGTATGTTCATGTTTACTGACGCGTTCAGCATTTAAAAAAAGTAGATCTTTAATTGCAACCCATATTTTTTATATATATATATATATATATATATATATATGCAAACATTAGGTTTGAGCTGGTCCACAAATCGATACTAATTGACTACTACAGTGCTTCCCTAAGGAGCATATGGATTGACAGATGAGCTGTCATTGTTTTCTATAAGTTGTGTTTCCTGTCGTGCCCCGTCTTACAATTTTCATGTGTAAATAACTTACTATATTATATCGTGCCTTTACAGTTTCCTGTTGGACTCATATTAGTGAAACCACTGATGCAGCCATTATTTACATTCATTACAGTACAGTAGCGGTGGATCAGATGTTTGTGATTTCATCCGGACAGATGGTTGTCTTATCACAGAGAACATTCCAATACATTTCAAAAAGAGAATCAAGAATTTGGTTGGATTTGACTGTACTCGAAACATATTTATACAATCACATGCTTCATGAGGTTTACATATAAAAAAATTCCACCTTTTTCCTGATTAATGGAATTTTATTTTGAGTAAAGGTACCTACAACATAATCAATTTATATTTAAATATGAATAAAACTTCAAGAAACATAAAATGAAATAGTAAAATTCCAAGATGATTTTAAGTCTTGTATCTTTATATCCATATTTTAAGAATTTAGAGATTATCTTCAAAAAATGAATAAATTAAGACATAATAAAATAACTAAAAATACGTTTCAATGCAAACTCTGATTTCTAGAACCAAATATCTGAATGGGAAAGATGGCAACATTGACCCGTGAAACCCAAGTCTATCCTGAAGAACGCCACTCACCCTCGATCTAAAAGAACCCACTTCACAAATGATCTTAGCTTCATCTGATCTAAATTAATCATATTTCACATTGACGTCACTAGAAATATATGTAAAAGCAGTAATAAATTCAGCTCACCGTCTCTGCATCCACTCTGCTTAGAACCCGGACAAAGGCCCCGACACGGCCGACAACTGAACAAGTAACACAGGAAACTTCAGTTCAAATGAACAGTTTCTTTATTTCTTGTGAATTTCAAGCGGCTTCCTTGTGGACATTTTGATGTCCCGTGTACTTGAAATTCTCAAGAAATGAAAAAAAAACTTGTTCATTGTGTTACCAGAAATGTATGGTAAGGTTGGAAAAATTAGATGCTAAGATCAGACCAATATGGATCCCCTTGACGTGGTGTAATTGCTTTTACTTTTTTTGAACAAATTAATGTTAACTAAGTACAATAATAATTGCTAGTTATTTTAGGGTATTATGCTTATTTCTGCAATTTTCTTGGGCATTGCTGTTTAACCCCTTCACGACCGCGGGCAGTAAAATGACGTCCTATTTTAACGTGACTTAACGACCAGGGACGTAATTTTACTGCCTAAAGTTCATTTCATTGCCGTGGCCATAGCAACGGCTTTCAAATGATGCCTTCTGCTGTATCTTACAGCAGGGGACCTTTGCTTGACCCCAGGGGGGGTGGCATCACCACCCCCCATAGGCGATCGATGTGATTGGCTGTTCAAATAGGAACCGCTAATCACATTGATCACGCTGTTTTCGGCAAAAAAAAATGCCAAAAATGGTGTGATCCTGTAAAATCCAGCTAGGACCGGGGCTGCAGCAGCTCCGATCATTGGCTGGAAGCAAGCAGACACCGTGGCCCCCCCCGCAGCACTGATTGGAGCGATCGTGCTATGACATGCAATCGCTCCAATCAGCGTGCAAAGGGGGCTGTCTGACCTGGCGGTGACCGCTATCCCAAGGCTTGTTTTAGCCTGGAGACCCCTCCCCCAGCTATTCTGCGCTGTGCATCCGCTGGGAGTTGTAGTGCCACGCTGCCCGCTGCTGCTGCTTTCGCCTGATCTCTGCTGCCGTCGCCGCTTCATCTCTGCTGCCGCCGCTGTTTTTCCAGGTGCCCGACCTCTGCTGCCCCCCCCTGATCTCTACTGCCCCCTTCCCCCCCCCTGATCTCTGCTGCAATCCCCCCCGCCCCCCCACCTCCGATCTCTGCTGTTGTCGCCACCTTCGCCGGTGCACGACCTCAGCTGCGGCGTGATCTGTGCTGCTCCCCAGTGATCTGTGCTGTTGTCCCCGTATCTCTGCTGCCCCCTCCCGATCTCTGCTGCCCCCCCCCGATCTCTGCTGCCCCCTCCGATCTCTGCTGCCCCCTCCCGATCTCTGCTTCCGTCGCCACCTTTCCCGGTGCACGACCTTAGCTCAGCCGCCGCGTGATCTGTGCTGCCCCCCCCCCGATCTCTGCTGCCCCCCCGATCTCTGCTGCCCCCCCCCATCTCTGCTGCCGTCGCCACCTTCCGCTGCCTGATCTTTGCAGCCGCCGCTGCCTGATCTGCCCCTTCCCCCACTCTGATCGCTCTGTGACACCCCCCCCTCGGCTTCTCCTGTCCCCCCCTGTCGTCCCCTTACCTGCTGCTGCCGCTGTCTGGGTCCTGGGTATCTGACGTCTTCATCATCCAGACTCATCTGCGTCCTTCCTGGGTCCTAGCTTCCTTCTGTACCTTCTGCAGTCTGGTGACTGATATTCCTGCTGGTCCTGTGAGTATAATTTATTTTTATTTTTTTTATCCCTTGTTGCTTTTTTTTTTGTATTTCATCTGTCTGTGCGTCCTGCAGCCGCCGAGCGCAGATCCATGATGCATATCACGGATCTGCGTCCGAGCTCAGTTTAGCGCAGGATTTTTTTTTTTTTCCCGTATCAGTGATTGCTTTTTGCACCTTATCCGCCGAGCGCAGATCCATGATGCATATCACGAATCTGCGTCCGAGCTCAGTTTAGCGCAGGATTTTTTCTTTTTTTTTTTCCGTATCAGTGATTGCTTTTTGCACCTTATCCGCCGAGCGCAGATCCATGATGCATATCACGGATCTGTGTCCGAGCTCAGTTTAGCGCAGGATTTATTATTTTTTTTCCGATATCAGTGATTGCTTTTTGCACCTTATCCGCCGAGCGCAGATCCATGATGCATATCACGGATCTGCGTCCGAGCTCAGTTTAGTGCAGGATTTTTTTTTTTTTTCTTTTACGGACGCCTTTTTAGTATGTTTTTTTTTAATGATTCCAAATTTTAAATCTAGTTATTTTCTTTTTCTTTCTAGATTTTTTATTTGTCTACTCAAAGAAAATAAAGAAACACACACACACTAATAAAGTTTAGTTTGTTGGGTTTTTTTGTTTTTTTTCCACGCCCCACACACCCTACACAATGTCCCACTTGCGCCGCTCATCCCGACCACAACTTTTTTCAGCCCAGGAGGCATATGGCCATATTGCCTCCGAAACCGAGAGTGAGGGAGAAGACCCCACATTCTTGTACTCCTCCCACTCCGACTCCTCTTCCTCCTCCTTCATTGAAGAAGTACGAAGAAGCCGCAGAAGAAGTGGACATCAGCCAAGAGTGAGTGACCCCCAATCCAGCACTAGTGCTACTGCCCCCCAATCCAGCACTAGTGCTACTGCCCCCCAAACCAGCACTAGTGCTACTGCCCCCCAATCCAGCACTAGTGCTACTGCCCCCCAATCCAGCACTAGTGCTACTGCCCCCCAAACCAGCACTAGTGCTAGTGCCCCCCAGCCTAGCACTAGTGATCCCCTCTGGTCCCCGGCCCCTGCAAACTTTGCACCACGGATTCCGGATTTCCTCCCCCAATCAGGAATCCAGTTTGAGACTGCCAATCTCAGTGAACTAGATTTTTTCAAAGTCTTTTTCACTGAGCAGTTCATAAGTCTCATGGTGGTGTAAACCAATTTGTACGCCGAACGTTTTTTGGCTCAAAACGCTGCTTCCTCATTTTCTGACTGGTCTCCCATTGACGCAGTTGAAATGATGAAGTTCTGGGGTCTGGTTCTTCATATGGGGTTGGTGAAGAAGCCTGAAATCCGCCAATACTGGAGTGTAGATATTTTATATAACACTCCAGTATTTCGCATGGTAATGACCCGTCACCGTTTCGAGTCAATCCATAAATTTCTCCATTTCATGGACAATTCGGAGTGTCTTCCCCGAGATGACCCGAATTTTGAAAGACTTTTCAAAATTCGTCCGGTCATCGATCACTTCAGCAACAAGTTTGCTGAAGTGTACATTCCCGAAAGGGATATCTGCGTGGATGAAACCCTCATCCACTTCAAGGGAAGGCTGGGATTCCGTCAGTACCTGCCCAACAAGAGGGCCAGGTATGGAATCAAACTCTATAAACTCTGCGAGAGTACCTCAGGGTATACTCTCAGGTTTAGAGTTTATGAGGGAAAAGACACCCAAATCGAACCCCCAGAATGCCCACCTTCTCTGGGGGTGAGTGGGAAAATAGTGTGGGATTTGGTGCACCCACTGCTGGATAAGGGTTATCACTTGTATGTTGATAACTTTTATACCACCATCCCACTATTCAGATCCCTCTCTGCAGCCAGAAAAGGTAGGACACAGAGAAGGTGTAGAGTGTGCCACAGGAACGGGATTAGAAAGGACACAACATGGCAATGTGACACCTGCCCCGACACACCTGGACTCTGCATCCCGGACTGTTTCAGAATCTACCACACATACATGCCAACCTGACATACTCCCCACAACTCACACAACATACACACACAACATACACACACAAAAAAAAACGGCACTCACACATACCATTCTGACTTATTCCCCTTAACTCACATAACACACACAGCCAAAAAAAAAAAAAAATTAAAAAAAAAAGCACTCCCATGCCAACTTGACATTATCTCCAACACATGCCAACCTGACGTTCACTCCCGTAATAAAAACACATACTTTCATCTTCAAGACGCAACACTAATTTTGGGATGGGGCATTGATCCAGGGAGCTAGTCTGATTGCCATATGAGGAGTCGGGAAGGAATATTTCCCCTGATGTGGAGCTTTTGATGCATGGGGTTTTTGCCTTCCTCTGCATCAATATGGGGGACATGGGGGTTCAAAATGCTCAGCACATATCTACATAGGTTCCTTGGGGGTTCTAGTTTCCAAATTGGGGTCACATGTTGGGGGTTTCCACTGTTTAGGCACATCAGGGGCTCTCCAAATGCGACTTGACACCCGCAGATCATTCCTCAAAATCTGCACTCCAAAATGTCACTTCTTCCCGTCTGAGCCCTGCCATGCGCCTAAACAGTGGTTTTCCACCACATATGGGGTATCTGCGTACTCAGGAGAAATTGCACAACAAATTATACGGGGCAATTTTTCCTGATATGCTTGGGAAAATTAAAAATTTTTAGCTCAAAGAACATTTTTGTTGAGAAAATATGATTTTTTTATTTTCTCGGCTCAATGTTCCAATCTAATGTGAAGCACCTGGGGGATAAAGGTGCTCACTAAACATCTAGATAAATTCCATGAGGGGTCTAGTTTCCAAAATGGGGTCAAATGTGGGGGGTTTCTATAGTTTAGGCACATCAGGGGGTCTCCAAACGCAACATGGCATCCGCTAACGATTCCAGACAATTTTGCGTTCAAAAAGTCAAATGGCCCTCCTTGCCTTCTGAGCCCTCCTGTGCGCTCAAACAATTGATTTCCACCACATATGAGATATCGGCGTACTCAGTAGAAATTGCACAATACGTTTTATGGTGTGTTTTTTCCTAATACCCTTGTGAAAAAAAAAGCTACCTGGTTGAAGTAACAATTTTGTTGTAAAAAAAAAATATATATTTTCTCAGCACAACGTAATAAACTTCTGTGAAGCCCCCAGGGGCTCAAAGTGCTCACTAAACATCTAGATAAATTCCATGAGGGGTCTAGTTTCCAAAATGGGGTCACTTGTGGGGGTGCTCCATTGTTTAGGCACCTCAGGGGCTCTCCAAACGCAACATGGCATCCGCTAACGATTCCAGACAATTTTGCGTTCGAAAAGTCAAATGGCCCTCCTTGCCTTCTGAGCCCTGCTGTGCGCCCAAACAATTAATTTCCACAACATATGACATATCAGCGTACTCAGGAGAAATTGCGCAATATGTTTTATGGTGTGTTTTTTCCCAATACCCTTGTGAAAAAAAAGCTACCTGGTTGAAGTAACAATTTTGTGGTAAAAAAAAAAAAAAAATATTTTCTCGGCACAATGTAATAAACTTCTGTGAAGCCCCCAGGGGTTCAAAGTGCTCACTAAACATCTAGATAAATTCCATGAGGGGTCTAGTTTCCAAAATGAGGTCACTTGTGGGGGAGCTCCATTGTTTAGGCACCTCAACTGGTCTCCAAACCCGACATGGCGTCCAATAATGAGTCCAGCTAATTTTGCTTTCAAAAATTCGAATGGCGCTCCTTACCTTCCGAGCTCTGCCATGCGCCCAAACAATTGATTTTTACCACACATGGGGTATCAGCGTACTCAGGAGAAATTGCACAATAAATTGTAGAGTGCACTTTCTCTTTTCTCCCTTGTGAAAATGTAAATTTTTATGGCTAAAGTAACATTTTCATGTAAAAAAGTAAAATTTTAATTTTTTCCTTCCACATGGCTTTGGTTCCTGTGAAGTACCTAAAGTGTTAATAGACTTGTTAGATTTGGTTTTGAGCAGTGTGAGGGGTGAAGTTTTTAGAATGGGGTCACTTTGGGGTATTTTCTGTCACCTAGGCCTCTCAAAGTCACCTCAAATGTGATGTGGTCCCTAAAAAAAATGGTTTTGTAAATTTTGTTGGAAAAATGAGAAATTGCTGATGAACTTTGACCCCTTCTAACTTCCTAACGAATTTTTTTTTTTTTTTTTTCGAAAATTGCGCTGGTGTAAAGTAGACAAGTGGGAAATGTTATTTAGTAACTATTTTGTGTGACATATCTCCCAGATTTATAGGCATAAAATTTCAAAGTTTAAGAATTGCAAAATTTTCAAAATTTTCGCCAAGTTTCCAAAATTTTCACAAATAAACGCAAAAAATATCAGCCTAAATTTACCACTATCATGAAGTACAATATGTCACGAAAAAACAATGTCAGAATCGCCGGGATCCGTTGAAGCGTTCCAGAGGTATAACTTGTCAAAGTGAAACTGGTCAGAATTGCAAAAAATGGCCCGGTCATTAGGGTGTTTTAGTGGCCGGGGGTGAAGGGGTTAATGGCCAGTGTAAACATGCAGCTACACATTGCATGTATACAAACTTATTCCAGTTAACTTCATTTTATTTAGGGTTTTTTCTGCAGTTATGCAAACAATGTTGTGACCTCTGATCATTCAGCTGGACATTACATTTATATTGCTGGGTGTCAATGTTGGACTTTGGTCCTGCTCAGTCCTTTTTTCACAGTTATACAACTAGATACATAGGAAGGTTTTAAATAGTAGATGCTAGAATCGTCCCCATATGGGCAACCTTAACATGGTGGCATGGCTTTAATCTTTTTTTTTTAATCAAAAATGTTAACAATGTGCCCTATTTTTTTACATGCACTATTGCAATTTACTTATTTTAGGGAATGTTCCTCAGTTTTCCTTTTTTTCTTGCGTGTTGTTCTAGTGTGGCCTACCCGATGTGTGGAAATGAAAGAGCTATTACACTGTATAACTGAATTATACAACTTTTTAAAGGGAACTTCACATTCAGTGTTAGAATATATGGATGAGGAGCTGATTTTGACTCAAAGTATAAATGAAAGTATGGCTGCAATAAATAGGGTGTGGTTGTTCTTTCATTAAACATTGCCCAAATCATTATTCGACCTCCAACATTCAGAATCCTTGTCACCCAACAGGGAGGTTACATGGATTTAGGCAGCTTACACCAAATTCTGTTTCTTCCCATCACCAAGATGAAACACAAATTTGGATTCATCTTATTGGCAATGTTTTCCCACTTCTGAGTAATATAATTACGGCGCTATTTTGCCCAGTTATTTTTTTCTTTTGATTCCCTTAGGCAGCTGTTACCTGTATTGAGTAACAACAATTTAATTCGGTCATACTAGTTGGACAGCAGAGTTAAATTCTACAGCAATTTACATGACTTTTCCTCACAATGATTCTTGATACTTACACTGTATGGGTTTTTTTTGACGAGTTGTTAAGGCATTAATGTTTTCTTTAGTTTCAACATTCTCACTATACGTTTGACACCATTGAATGGTAAAATGAAAAAAAGGTTGACAATTTTTAAATAATGAATTTAGATTAGATCGTTTGATTTTCTCATTCCAAAGTGGATTCACATAGAAAACTGAACGTTTGATTTTTTTCACTTCAGAATAAGGGTCTAATTTCCATAAAGTGAAGCCCCAAGCATAAAAGGGTGGAAAAATAAGATAAGACTGAATGCAAGACTTTCAAAGCCTTATAAACATCATAGGGAAGATTTTATGAAAACTCTTTATCTACATGATGATGCTGAATATAATTTATAAAAAGCAGTGAAACTACATACATATTAACAAATAGCAAGGACACATTTCTTTTAATATTTTCATATACATATTTAACAGCATGTAGAGGACTATATATGCAAAGGACAAAGTGCTATTGAAACAATTACAAAAAAATAGAAAAAAAAAATTATCAAACGCCTATAATGCTCAAAATGTGTATCAAACTTTATTAAATACAAAAATTAACAACATATATGTACATATATCATACAAAAATTGGTGGATACCTGTACATCACTCTTAAACTCCTACAGAGGGAATCGTGAGTGTGTAACGCAACCTGACCGTATGGGGAGCATCAGAAACCCATTCTTCTACCCTATTCAGTCGCACCCACAAATTTTAAATACGTTTCAGGATCAAATAGAGGAAGACCTCCTAAAATTACGGAGTAGTCTTAAATTTAATAACGTACAGGGCAATATTTCAAAGGAAAAAAAGGCAGCCCTTCACTTTCCAAGATCTAATCCTGATTTAGCCGTGTGACAATCGGATAAGCGAGGATCTGTTGTTTTGATGGACGCAGGTCTATATGGCATATTAAATATGAAATTGTTGGGAGAATCAAGACATTTACAAAATACTTAGTTTGAATCCCACAAACATTTTCCAAAAAGACTTTAAAGAGCTTTATAGGTTCAGTGTCACTTCCGGGTCCATTACACAGAAATTGTCGGAAGATTTATATTTCGAATTTCCCATCATTCCCATTTTACACTCTTTACCCAAAACCCATAAAGAGATCTTTCCTTCACCTATAAGGCCAATTGTTGCCGGTATTGGCAGTTTAGGAGGACGTTTGAGCACATAGGTGGATGTCCATTTACAACCCCTCATGAGAGAACTCCCCACATATATTCGGGACTCAAAACATGTCATCTTTTTTTGGATAATTTACTTTTAACTAACAATAGTATTTTTCTTACATGGTTGTTTCTTTATATCGCTCTGTTTTTCATGGACTGGCTCTGCGGTCTCCTGCTAGATATTTGGAAATCCACAGCAGTTATCTACAATTCTTTTTGTGTGAGTCAGTTAATTTTTTACATTCTCAATTTTTTTTTTTACAAAATAGGGGATCTTTGAAGGGGGGGTGCTTTTCACCCTCCATAGCAAATTTCTACATGTTTGCTTGGGAAGAGGAATTTGTTTTGTCAGATGTCAATCCATTCTCTTCCCATAACAAGTGGTATGCTTGTTTCATTGACGATCTGCTACTGATATTGGAGGATGACAGTTTTGAAATGCACAATTTTCTGTTCTATTAATTCCAATAACATGAATTTGTCTTTTACATCCAACTTTGTTGACAAATGCATTAATTTTTTAGACATTACACTTTTGAAAAATTCTTACAAAAAAACAATTTTAGACAAAACTACTTTGTTAGCCACATCCTGTCATCAAAAACATCATTAAAAATATATCAGTTGGGGAAATGATTCGCATAAAAAGATACACTACTTCACCTGATAAATTAAAATCAGAATGGATCGTTTTGGATAAAAGATATTTTCTGACCGCAAATATCCACAGTGGATGCTTTCTCAAGCTTATAGCATTCTGGATAATATGGATCGACAAGATTTATTAATAGATAAAAAAAAACATTTTAATTTCTTTCAGTACCAATTTTAGTTCATAATTTTCTAAAATAAAAAACCTTATCAGGGAACATCTCATTCTTCATGAGGATTTCAAATTATGCAAAATTCTAGTTAACCCAATTCAATTTATTGCTAAAAAGGCACCAAACCTTGGTTCTATTTGGTCTCCTAGCTGTTTTTTTTTTAAAAAAAAAATACCCAAACATGGCTTTCTACTACCGTTTTGTTTTTTTTCTCGCTGCGGTCATATTTCACTGTGTTGTTTATATGCCAATCCCTGAAAATAATTCTCTTCTCTAGTTACTCATAAAACATAATATAAAAAAAAATATAAATTACAATACCAACGTTGTTATATATTTAATTACCTGCACTGATTGTTCTTTACAATACATGGGCTCTACAACTTGCCAGCTGAATAAGCTAATTTTCAGGCATCTACCTGATGCAAGGAATAAGTGCTTTTCTGAACAACATGATGGCAATTTAACTACATCATTGAAAGGCATTGAAAGGGTTAACATGCCGGCTCGGAGTGGTCACCACACGTGAATGTTATTGAATAGAGAAGCCTGGTGGATTTACTTGCTACAAACTAGGTTTCCCACCGGCTTAAATATCCTACATGATTTGACATTTAATTTACATAATTAGGATATGTGAGATTTTTAATTTATTTGACTTCTTTTTCAATATTTTATCATAATAGGTTGTCTCTGCATACGATTTGTTACACTGTACATCACACATGGTACACAGGAAATGATGTCCACAGCTATTATTTTAGAATACACTTTAGACAAAGATAAAAAATACACTCCGAAACCCGTTGTCTTGCATGCTGTCATTTTGATAAAACTTGATTTCTTACTATGTCTTTTTTGGATTTTAACCTTTTGCATAATAATGGAAAGTTCTTTTACGAAAATTCCGAATTGCTGGATTTCCTTTTCCTACACCTGTACATGACAGAGTTATTGGACTTAGATGCAATACAATGTAAACACTGACAGCATTCATTTATTTTCACATCTTACATAGATCACGCTACGGGTCACTGGTGTCCTACCATTAACAACCACAGAGTTAAGGGAACTACGTGAATGGTAAGGATGGCCCATACACACATATACTGATATTCCTAGATCCATGAAATGTTTGTAACAATATGTAATATATAGTTACCTGAGATAGAACAAGTTTATAGTGTCTGGTGCCGTGTAAAGATGGTTCCTCGCAGCACCCGACACGCATTTTGGCTCAAAAAAGAAAAGTCTTCGTCAGGGGCCTTTTTTGTATTTCATAAAATTTGATAAACGTTTTGAGCACATTGGGCGTTTGATCGTTTCTCTCTCCTTTTTTCTAATGAAGATGCTGAAAAATATTGTGGTTTTCTTCTGAAAAGTCATGTGGAAGAAATGGACTAAAACATCTCTAGTAATGTCTTATAACTGGATTTAACTGTAGAAAACACATACAGGAACGGAATTCATTATTTAACTACAGATAATTATAGGCTGTGTGTATTTAGTCATGATTTTCATCTGTTTTTGTGAGGGGTTGGAGAAACTACACCATAAAATCCTTGAACAAAGCATTGTATCCTAAATACTCCCACTCCTCAATGGAAAAAGAGACTGTGACATTATGACAACTCCTAGTGACCCGAAACACTATGGTCTTCACCACGATTCATTTATAGTGTTACCGTTTATTGTCTCAGCATTATTACATCTCCAGGCAGAAGATCAATGTTCTTATATATGAGATCTAGGATTTTCGAATCAATTATTTTTTTCAGGTATTAGGAAGTGAGGTGGAAGCCCCATGAATGGACTAAGGCTTCAGCCCTATTTTTTAGTCACAGCAATCAGGTCTTACCTACTATGTAAGCTTATTTCTGGATAGAGACATTAATAAATATAACTGCAGATATTTTCAGAGGCCATCATCTTTACAGTTATTTCCATCTGTTATTACCATATATAAGAATGATGTAATGTGATAATCCAAATCTCTCACCTCTCCAGTAATCTGAAAGACAATCTTCAGGGTGAGATGTAATATAATGTGATGACGTCACTACTGCGCAATATAGAGACCGTAGAAATGGGGGGAAAGAAAAGGAATGGAAGAAATGGTTCTTCCTGACAGTGGACATGAGTGGAGATCCAGATGTCCTGGAATATTATGAGATTGACTACTCCAACAAGCCCATATGGATCATCAATTTAAGCTGGTATGAAGAGGTAGACTCTGAACTGACTTTCAATAAGAAGGAGCAGCTACATCTTCAATATGAAGACCCAGCATTTAATCAGGGAACAAAAGTCCATGGCTCCTGCTCCCTCTAGCCAGCCTACTGTATTCACATTATAAGTTAAATGTCAGACAGGAAGTCGGGAGGATAACTTAGAACAGCGCATTGATAACAGAAGTGGAGCTGACTCACCAGCACATGCGCAGTAAATTCAATGGGGGTAAATGAATGAAGGCTGAAGAACACTACTGTGCACGGTTGAGATTTGCCAGCTGTGACGCTGAAAGGAGGTGACAGGAATGAATGCAGCACGGATGCAGGGATTTCTTACAGGGAAGCAACCGCCCAGTAGGCTAATTTGCATATAGCAATTTTAAGTTATATTTGTGGAACAAAACATCTACTATGAGGCATAGAGGTAATACTACTTTTAACGTCGTATTGCCTGTATGCCCATAGTAATTGCTTTAAATAATCAAAGTGACAGATTCCCTTTAAAACTGAAATGGTAGATGATGTAATAAAGGTGTGTTCTACGTAATTTTATTCTGCACAAAAAGCCCCTAATGTTTGATCTTCATTGATTGCGATGAATAGTTTCAGATCTCATGTGGTCTACTTCACAAGGCACATGAACATTTCTGGCAGTGTAGGTGGAGATGCCTCCTATCTCAAATTCCTGGAGAATCAATTGGCTAGCAAATTTAGCCCTCAAAATTGAGTTCTTGTACGGGGTTTACTTCTGCGGAATTGCAATTGATGAGCAGCTATGTCTGAGGTGTCTACACTAAGAAACACTTGTACCGTAAGCTTGGTGTGGAACCAGCCCATTGATAAATTGGAGCTATTAACAAGAGTTTAGCAGAGAATTAGGAATCTATCAAAAAAACATTGAGGCATTTGCTGACCTGCACAAACAAGTTGTGAATTTGATTGATCAGGGTGATGATTTTGCTACTGGAGCAAATTACGTATAAAAAAAACCAACTGTTGAATGTGCTCTCCGGAATTAAATGCCAAGTTAAAATTTAGGAATTTCTCAGAGAAATTGCACAATTCTGATACGTTTGCAGTGTTTCAGTGTCTATTAGAGGAGTTTCACATAGTAATTGGAACAGATAGAAGTTTCTGAATATTTACTAGTTATTGAGGACATGTTTGTTTTATTGTAGCAGAATAATCGTAAGGTTTACACATCTAGCAACCATTTTAGCTCATCTTTTTATGAGGAAATTTAAGAAAAACATGATATTAAGAGTGAAGATTAAGTGTAAAAATACAGCAACCATATTCCCTTTGGTATTTCCCTTTGTTTTACAAAAAAATGAGTCCGGTTTCAGGTATGGACTACCTAATGTGTGGAGATTAAAGCGCTATTATGCTGTATAACTGAAGTACTACATTTTTCTATTCAGTATTAGAATATAAGGATGAGGAGCTAAATTTGAGTGAATGTATGTCTGGAACAAATAGGGTAAAGTTGCTCTTTCATGAAACATTCGCGAAATCCACTCCGCCTTCACCACCAGAAACTTTGGCACCCAACAGGAACACGTTACATGGATTTAGGGTCAATTCAACAAATTCTGATCCTACCGATCACCAAAGTGCAACACAAATCTGGAGCCATCTGACTGGCAATGTTTCTCCACTCATTAGTAATATAATTAGTGCACTGTTTTACCTGATTATTTTTTGTCCTTTGATTCCTTAAGGCAGCACACGTCAGCAGCTGTTATCTGTACCAAGGAGCGACAATTGTATTCGATCATGCTATTTGGACACCAGTTGTATTTCTCTGCAATTTACATGAATTTTCCTCGTGATTCTCAGTCTTTTTATTGACTAGTTGTTTACTCATCAGTCTTTTTCTTCGATTTCAACATTCTCACTATACTTTTGACAGCATTACATGTTAAAATAAAAAAAGGTTGACAGTTTTTGAAATAATGAATCTGCCTTAGATCGCTCGATTTTCTCATTCTTATGTAGATTCAAATAGAAAATAGATCAATGATTTTTTCATATATCAGAAAGTGAGATGGAAGCCCCATAAAAGGGCTCAGGGTTCTGGGTTGTTTTGGAGAAACTACACCACAAAGTTCTTGTACAGAACATTGTATACTAAATACTCCCATTCCTCTATGGAGAAAAAGACTGACATTTTGACACCTTCTAGGAACCTGACATATGATAGTCATCACCACGATCCATCCATAGTGTTACTGTATAATGTCCCAGCAGTATCACATCTCCAGGCAGCAGATCATTGCTCTTATAGATGAGTTCTAAAATTTTCAAGTTGATTATATTTTTCAGGTATTACGAACTGAGGTGGAAGCCCCATGAATGGACTAAGCCTTCAGCCCTATTTTTTAGTCACAAAACTCAGGTCTTAACTACTATGTAAACATATTTCTGGATAGACACATTAATAAATATCACTGAAGACATTTTCAGAGTCTATACCTCTCCAGTTATGTCCATTTGTTATTATCATATATAAGAATTACGTAATGTGACAATCTTAATCTCTTACCTCTCCAGTAATCTGAAAAACAATCTTAAGGGTGTAATATACCATAGGTTCCGTGCGCTTCCTCCCACTGGACGGCCGGGGGGGTGCGACCCGATTGGCTGTGACACAGAAAATAGGTCCTTACAGATCCAATGTGGTCACATGACCACCTATTTAAGGTCCTTACATGGCATTGTTTGATACACCTTCCCTGAAGAAGCCATAACATCTATTGTTCCGTGAAACGCGGGTTGGAGGGTCTTCCTTTTTGATGTGGGTTGTATCGGCGACCACCTCAGTCATGTGTAAGTCTTAAGGTTGTTTATTTTAGGCTGACCTATTTATTGCCTCTTATATATACTCAGTCTGACACTGGTCAGCTGTATTGAATTGGATGTTTTAAACTGAAATTCCTTTTGGAATTCATAGTTACTAGAGGCTTCTTTTTTGTCAGCCATATGTTATTACATTTAGAGAGAGCCCTCTGTTTTTGGACTTCCCATTGCTCTTGTGATGTTTGCTTGGGCCCCCCATGAACATGTGGGTTTTCACCCATAACATCTAACACCATTATATTGTAATTGTAAAAACTGAATCTTTTGTATTCAATAAAGTTGTTATATTTTATAATCAGCCTTTAAAAGCTCCTTCATTTTTTTTTCTTTCAAGTTCATTATGGAGTGGCATATGATATAGAACGAGATGTGCACTAGTCAATTATTTATATCTCACCTCTCCAGTTATGTCCATTTTTTATTACCATATATAAAAATGACGTAATGTGACAATCTTAATCTCTTACCTCTCCAGTAATCTGAAAAACAATCTTAAGGGTAAGATGTAATATACTCTGTTTCTTTGGGACTTAATTATCCAAAGACTGTTACTACTAGGTGTGTGTTTCGCTATATAGGTTTATTTACACTTATGCTAGTACGTAGCTAGGTTTTAAGTTGTATTACTGACGTTCAAAATAGTAGAAAGGGTTTTTTTACCACAAAGTATATTTACAATATAATTCTCAAATATTTATTATAGTTTGTTTTATATATTAATATATGTGTATATAGATATATATATATATATATATATATATATATATATATATATATATATTGAAATGTAAGAAATCCCGGTGCACCACTTGCTCCACGTGCTGCCGCAATCAATCATCAATATGCATGGATGAGATCCGGGTGCAGACTCGGTGAAGATATCACAGAATAATCCAAAGGAAGAAGGGTCGCACTCCATGGTTATAGATGCTGCCCTCGATAGGGCCTCAACTGGGGCCACCGAGCAGAATAATTCTGCCAAAAAAAATCTAAACAAATGCCTAAAAAAATCCCCGTAGAAAGATGTGCCTTTAATTTCAGATATAACTCCATGTTTGACACTGTGAGATCCAGCATAAAAAAGCATTGGCACCTGATAAAAAATGATAGGGATCTTCAAGAACTAGCAAAAGAAGGCCCCCTAGTATCCTATAGAAAGTGTCAGAATCTGGGCGACATACTGGTTAATAATAGTTTTGTATATACCAAAGAAAAAATCTGGCTGGATTGCAAAAAATTGAAGGGTAACTTCAGATGTGGGAATTGTCCCTATTGCTCTGCTTATAAAACGGGGGACGTTATAAAAGTGGGATCTGAATATCTTAGGGTCAAGGATTTTATATCATGTAAATTCACATACATAGTATACGCTATATTTTGCCCCTGTAATTTTAATTGTATTGGGAAAACGATTCGACCCCTGTATGTTAGGTTTAGAGAGCACTCTAAATCCATAATATCAGGGATAGGCTCAGCACGCCTCATAAAACACATGCAAGAGTGTCATAACAGTAATCCTCGTTTAATGTCCTTTGCAGGATTAATAAAAGTGTATCCCAGTAGCAGAGGTGGTGACACACACCGCTCGCTACTGCAAAAAGAATCTAGACTAATCCTAGACCTAAACGCGATGGGACCGCTAGGTCTGAATGACAGGAACGACCTGTTTTTCTTTGATTACAAAAAAAATCTATCTATATATATTTAAAATGGAATTTCTTGCTGTGCTATACATCTCTTCTTTTCCCTCTCTCCTTTTCTGACTAATGTTTTGATTCTCGTCTATTCCTCTGACTGATCCGATTGATATGTGGTCTTATGAAAATACTGTCTTTCCTTCTTCATGAGTATTAGCGTAATACTGAGACTTATTTCAATATTTATAGTGATATGTTTGCAATTTATCATTCATGAACATATATTTATGATGTACTTTTTTGAAAGAGATTTCATATGTTAATATTTCTAGAAAATTCACCTGCCGTTTGGAACATCTAATTGTATATCTGCATTTTTGCATTTTATATCACTTGCTGACGTAGTATCCGCACCATCTGTTTTAAGAGGGCGGTACTGCATAGCAAATTGCATTGGACCCCTGGAAGCTAAACATTAGCGAAACGGCACGCCGTCGTCCGGCGTTGTGTGGCACACCTCACCTCCCCTACCGCTTGTACCTGCATGTAAATGTGAAATAAAGATGGAACAACACTGAGATCTTTACGGAGTGCGACCCTCCTTCTTCCTTTCGATATATATATATATATATATATACAGTGCTATGCAGAAGTTTGAGCACCACTGGTCAAAATTATTGTTATTGTGAACAGTTAATCAAGTTAAAAATGAAATCATCTATAAAAGGCATAAAGTTAAAGATTACACATTTCCTTTATATTTTAGGTAAGAACAAAAAAAAATTTTCATCTTTAACATTTTAAAAACTACAAAAATGAAAATGGGCCAATGCAAAAGTTTGAACACCCTTGGAGATTTGTGCTCAGATAACTTTGACTATCATTTCAGACCTTAATTAGCCTGTTAGGTTTGTGGCTTGTTCATTATCATAGTTAGGAAAGGGCATGTGATGCAAATTTCACAGCTTTATTAAAACCCAGCTTCCTCTAACCTTGTGCAAATAAAACAGCCATGGGTTTTTCAAAGCAGCTGCCTAGCACTCTGAAAATCAAAATGGTGAAGGCCCACAAAGCAGAAGAAAGCTAGAAGAAAATAGCAAAGCGTTTTCAAGTTGCCCTTTCCTCAATTCGAAAAGTAATTCAGAAATGTCACTTACAGAAAAAGTGGAGGTCAGGATAAAATCTGGAAAACCAAGCAAAATTTCTGAGAGCTGGTCGTAGGATTGCTAGAGTGGCAAATCAGAACCTTCACTTCACTGCAAAAGTTCTTCAGAAAGATTTAGCCGACTCTGGAGTTGTGGTACATTGTTCTACTGTTCAGAGACACCTACATAAAAATGGCCTTAATGGAAGAGTTATCTGAAGAAAACCTCTCCTGTATCCTAACCATAAAATTTAGCATCAGAAGTATGCAAAATAACATCTAAACAAGACTAATGTATTTTGGAAACAAGTCGTGTTAACTGATGAGGTTAAAATAGAACTCCTCTGCCACAATGATCAAACCAAATGTTTTGGGAAAAAAAGGAGACAATGTCGTGACAAGAACATCTCGCCATTATTAAGCATGGGGGTGGATTAATCATGCTTTGGGTTGTGTTCTATCCAATGGCACTGGGAACCTTTCACGGGTAGAGGGAAGAATGGATTCAATTAAAGTTTAACAAATTCTTCAAGCAAACATAACACCATCTGTAAAAAAGTTGAAGTTAAAAAGAGGATGACTTCTACAAATGGATAAGGATCCTAAACACAATTCAAAATGAACATTAGCCTATGTCAAAAGGTACAAGCTGAAGGTTTTACAATGGCCCTCACAGTCCCCTGATCTGAACATCATTGAAAATTCGTGGCTAGCCCGCAAAGAGCAGTGCATGCAAGAGGACCCAGGAATCTTACAGAACAAGAAGACTTTTCCAAGGAAGAAAGCATGAAAATCCCTCAAACAAGAATTGAAAAACTCTTGGCTGGCTGCAAAAAAACATTTACAAGCTTTGATACTTGCCAAAGGGGGTATCCCTGACACAGACATTACAATTTAGCCTCCAGAATACTGCGGGAAAATCTGGGAAACACTCCCCCACACTCCTGCAGTAGCGACACTTTTATGGCTGTCTCCGCCCTGCTAACGGTAAGTCAGTGTCCCATTCGTCGCCTCTCATCTTTTGTTTTAGCTGGACAACGGTAGTGAAAAGTGGCCTGTTACCCGGCTAAAACCAAACATGAGCTGGATAATGTACATTAGAAGTCTCTCTCACTCATTCACTCTCAACAGTATAACTTTGGTAAAAAAAAAAAAAACATTTTTGTGCGAATGCGCTCCGGGGAACCATAAAGACCCCCGATCAGACTAGCGTTGGCGCATTTTTTATTTTCGCCTTTGTTCGGTCTGTACAGTTTTTGGACACACCAACGAAGTGAGGCACGGACCACATATCATGCACGCTGACGTCTTAGGCCGAGCCGGATGCAACAGAGAAGTAAAAAGTTTTCAAAAGTCAAGCCACGCTAGCCACTTGTCCGGCTGAATGCAGCTGCCATTCTAAAAATTGAACATCAGGTGGCAGTGGCGCTATAAAAAACATTCATTATATTATATTTTGTGTCCAGTGAAGTCATCACTAGGACAATCGATAGATTGAAATGTTAATCTAGCCCAAATAAAATTGTTTTGCAGAAAGTTCCCACCTACCCAGTCAAAGGAACCAAGCCTCTCCTTTAGAACTCTGATATTGGGCTCTTCAAAGTCTCTTATTACCTTTAGAGTTAATTGAACACCTTTACACTATAATGCCTTGGATTTCTTGCAATAGTTTTGATTTTTTATTACTATGTTTAGTTTTTTAATTCTTGTCTTCTTTTTTTTATTTTTAGTATTTACAGTAGTCTGAAAATTCATTCGTCTATTGTTTACAGTATTATATGAGCAAGTCATCAGAAGATACCATTGTATTATTAACCTCTTTTGGGATAAAGAATGTGATATTTTTTTCTATGCATACATTTTAATAAAAAAATTAATACATTTTTTTTATCATGTTTATTTTCTATTGGAGACAGTTGCGTAACAAAGGGGAGGCGGAGGTCCGCCCCGGGCAGCAACTGTCAGAGGGGCGGCATTTTGCGTTTCACTGATACATGCCATTCTAGTGCCGCCCTGAGCCTTTTTCATTAGGCACCTCCGACACTTTCATTCTTTAGATATCTGGACGCGGCACCTTTAAAACTCCCAGGTAGAGAACAGGAAGTGCAAACATGCAGGACTTGGACATCTTAACAACCCATGATGTACTGGGTATGTCATGGAACGTGTCACTATGATCGCTGCGGCGATCTTCACACATATCAGCTGATTTCAACAGCTGACAGGTGTGCCTGCAAGTTACGATTGGAATCGCATTCCACTCGTAACTTTTAAACCCTTACATCTGGCAGCGAGATGTATATGCATGCGGCCATTACTTTTACTTACTGCCCCCCACCGGAAATCACGTGCATGATCACGTGACTTCCGGTGGTTGCCATGGTAGCACAGGGTTATGTAATGATACCTGCAGGTAACATGAATCACTTAAAGTGACTCACTTTTTCTCAATGCTGGCACTGAGTCCCTAGGGGGACTAGTAAAATAAAAAAAAATTAAAAAAAAGTTTTAAACAATAAAAGTTCAAATCACTCCTCTTTCACCCCATTGAAAACTAAACGATTAAAAAAAAATATATTCACATGTTGGGTATCGTCGCGTTCAGATATGTCCGATCTATCAAAATATAAAATCAATTAATCTGATCGGTAAACGGTGTAGTGGCAAAAAAATTCTAAACGGCAAAATCAAGTTTTTTGGACGCTGCAAGTTTTGCGCAAAATGCAATAACAGGCGATTAAAAAGTAGCATCTGCGCAAAAATGGCTCCATTATAAACGTTAGCTCGAGACGCAAAAAAAAAGCCGTCACTGAGCCATAGATCACAAAAAATGAGAACGCTACGGGTTTCGGAAAATGGTGCAAAACGTGCGCCACTTTTTTTGGACAAACGTGTGAATTTTGTTAACCCCTTAGATACAAGTAAACCTATACATGTTTAGTGTCTACAAACTCACACCTACCTCAGGCATCACAGCAACACATCAGTTTTACCATATAGCGAATATGGTGAATAAAATAATCCAAAAACTATTGTGCGATCACACTTTTCTTGCAGTTTTTCCACACTTGGAATTTTTTTGCTGTTTTCCAGTACACTATATGGTAAAACTTATGGTTTCATTTAAAAGTAAAACTCGTCCCGCAAAAAAACAAGCCCTCATATGGCAAGTATGATGGAAAAATAAAAAAGTTACGGCTCTTGGAAGGAGAGCAAAAAAAAACAAAAAAACGGAAAAATTGAAAACACCTGGGGGCTGAAGGGGGTTAATCACTCCTCCCTGCGTATAGATGTACGTCAGCACTCGGGATTATATTATCCTTGCAGGTAGAGCTCTGGTACAACCAGAGTAGTTGCTATTAGCCTTTGGCAACAATAGCTCTGGTAGTATATATCTGTTAGTAATTGAGTATAGCACGGCTGTTTTTTTCTAGGAAATAAGCCACTTTATATCCTCTGAGGCATTATTAGACCAGGATTATTTTCTTGCAGGTACATATGAATTGAAACTGTAAGATGAAGATACCCAAGTTATATATATGTGTGCTTAAATGTTCGAAAATATTTGAATATCGATAAGAATTAACAATTAAGTTACCATAATGAAGAGAGTGAAGGAGAGTGGCGTGGCGCTCCGTAAAAAGCACAACAGGAGTTAAAAAAGAATGAAGGCGCGCTGTTGAAATGTATCAAAAGGGCTTCTACGGCCGAAGTGGCGGAAACGACATGCGATGATCATTCTGAGATTGAAGATAAAGCTGATAGGCCTATTGATAACGTTGATACCGTCACTGTGGAAGGCGACATTGAAAGCTGTGAAGCCACTGATGCAACGGAAACTGTCAGTGATGATGATGCGGACGATGGTGCGAAAATAGACACAGCAACTGATTTTAATGATGTTGGTCTGTGGCCTGTTAAGATTTACCACAAAATTTGCGCTATGCTTGTCCGGCAGGAAACTGCTGCTGTGCAGCACCTTGATCATAATTTTAAAGTAGCTCGCCCAGGAACGAAAACAAAAAGAAACGCTAGGAAGCTTACAAAAAAATGTGTTATTTTTTTCCGGAATTTGCGGAACGGAGAGAAGAGTTTGAGAACATGGATGGTGTATTCTCCCTTCCAAGGAGGCCCTGTTTTGCTTTGGCTGCAGACTATTTTCAACTGGACTGTCTAGTTTTTCTGCTCTTGAGGGATTCAGGAACTGGTAGAAATTAAATCCAAAAGTATATGAACACGAAGCTAGCACATCGCATGCTCAGGCGTACTTCAAGTGGAAAGAGCTAGAGATCAGGCTTGCTGAAGGAAAGGTAATTGACAAAGTAGAGCAAAAACTTATTCAGAAGGAAGCAAAGAAGGCCTTGATAGATTTCTGGATATCGTCAGGTTTCTCGCGAAGCAGAATTTGGCACTCCGGGGTCACCGGGAAGACATCCATGATGATGATGGACAGGAAAATAGAGGAAATTTTTTAAAAGTGATAATTTGTTGGCCCAGTATGACCCTGTGCTCCGTGAACATTTCGTGAAAGTTATACTGGGAAAGAAAGGCACCGTTTGTTATCTGTCACCAGAAGCATTTTGGCAGAGCAGGTGAGAAAGAAAATCATCAAACAGGTCAAGGAAAGCAAATATTTTTGCATAATTTTTGATAGCACACCTGATGTACCACACAAGGACCAGATGAGCGAGGTGTTGCGGTATGTAAAAATGGACGGAAATGAAGTGAAGGTGGAGGAGTCGTTTCTTTACTTCGTCGGGACTAAAGGTAAAAGCACAGAAGAAATTTCTAGACTTATTTTGAGAGAACTGGAGAACCACAGAATTCAGATTGGTGATTGCTGTGGCCAAACATTTGACAATGCTGCTGTAATGGCAGGGCACTGATCGGGTGTGCAGAAGCGAATCTCCAAAATTAATCCAAAAGCTTTATTTGTGCGATGTACAAACCATTCCCTGAATCTGGCTTGTATACATGCAGCTTCTGTGTCGGTTCTCTCGGTTTTATTTTTTGGCACACTGGACCGCTTATTCCCGTTTTTTTCTGAATGCACACATCGCTGGGACGTCTTGATTCAAGTGAACGGCGGTATAAGAATCAAGCAGGTTCTGGAAACCAGATGAAGTAGTTGACGCTGTAAATGTTGTGGTGAAGAAATGATCTGAAGTCGTGACTGCCTTGCAACAACTAACGGAAGAAGGAGAAAATGCAACCACAAGATCAGATGCATCTTTAATCCTCGATGCGGTACTGTCATTTCCGTTTCTGTTGTTTCTGAGCCTTTGGAAACCTGTTCTAGAAATCAATGTTGCCCAGAAGTATCTTCAAACAAAAAGGCTGGATCTGCAACAAAGTTCTGTCAAACTCACAGCATTGAAAGATTGCCTTCTTCAGAATAGGGAAAAGATGGTGGACAGTGCAATGGACGAATCCGAAAAACTGTTCTGAAATGGGGTTAAGCATGGAGCGTCAAATCCGCAAAAAGAAACACATGGATAGTGAAGGATCGACTGATGAAGCGCTGGGATTTCATTCCGAGTTGAGACCTGAAATGTTGTCTGTCACAGACAGGTTTACTGAAGAAATCACTTGCAGGTTTCAGCAAGTTCATGATCTTGCAAACAAATATGCTTTCCTTGCACTGTCAAACCTGCTTGATGATAATTATGATTCTCAGCTTGGCGAAGTTGATGAAGATGTAGAAAAAGAGGAATTCTCTGCCGAAAGGAAGAGATTGCAGTATTTTGTTGAAGCTTCAGTAAACGACAAAATCGATTGACCCTTTCAACTTTTGAGCTTCATACAGATACCACCTTGGGGATTCCGTCCCTAACATTGTGATCTTACTGCGCATCTTCCTTACTTGTGCTATTAGCGTTGCCAGCTGTGAGCGCTCTTTCTCTAAACTCAATCTCATAAAGAACTACCTTCGATCAGCAATGAGGCAGAAAAGGCTTACAGACTTGGCAGTCCTCTCCATAGAGAGGGAAGTTGCTGATGGACTTAATTTTGATAGTATTATCAATAACTTTGCCGAAAGGAAAGTGCGAAGTTTATTTGTAAATTTTCAACCAACTTAATGCCTTGCGAAAGTTACTTCTCACTGTTCATTTTTACCATTGCACTTATTAAAAAATATCATTTCAATTTTCATAATTGTGGTTTTAAAAAACTTGAAGCATCAACCTAATGTGTAGAAAAATTATTAGGCCTATGTGTGTAATAAGCTTTCCGGATGTTTGAAGGTTTCTGAACTATCAACGGCCAACAGAGGGGGGCGGCAAATTTGACGACCGCTCTGGGCGAGAAAAGCAGTTGCTACGCCACTGATTGGAGATATGTATCTTATTGGGTGGATATAAGTATAATGTATCACTGGGGGTTGGGTTATTGATAATTATATGGGTATGTATATAAATGGATGGATATTTAATATTGTGTATTTAATAATGTATATTTCTCTTATCACCATGTATATTATTTATATTATTAAATTTAGCTAATATAATGATATTCACTTCTATATGTATTACTTAAATATTGTTACACAACATGAGTTTCCCTTATCTCACCCTTGTATACACATTTTCTTAGGTTATTCATTATATTATATTACAAATGTTGTTAGATATGCCTATATGAACTTTATAATTGAGTGGATCGTTCTCCTGTTATATTGAATTTTCCTTTTACATGATATCTTTTTATATATGGCGTTGCCCATAGACTCTGGAAAGAGGGCAGACATGGTGTGCATGCGTGGTGGCTCCGAGGCTGTGACTCTCCGCCGGTCATCAACGAAAGTAATCTGAGCATGTTTAAGACGTCATCGGGTGCACAGTTCATCTGATATGCGCAATATTACAATGATGGCGGCGGGCGGTGATGATACAGAACAGCACGGATAACAACCTGTATGCGCCATCTTTGTAATTGACCGTCCTTCCGATGCCTATATATACTCCGTTACAAAGCAAACAAGGATGCACATTCCCTTGAGAAAATCACCAGACGAAACGCGCGTTGGGTTGCTAGGGAGCCTTCTCTCATCTACCATGGGTAAGCTTACGTTATGATTTCTGTTTGTACACTTACTGAGTGGGATTTTTTATGTCTCTTTACTGCAGTATTTATGTGTATTGAATAATTCAATTGATGTCATACTTCACTCAGTGTTTTATTTACGTTGTTAACATATGTCCCATGTTTTAGATGAGTTTTTTCCTCCTAGGATTCCCCTCCCCCAATAGTGGGATTTATGTCTGACATTTCCTCTGTGAAGAAACCTGATCCATATTATTGCTGTTTATAATTACTATATTCCTATAATTTTTTAATAAAATATTTATTTTTTAGTGGATATGTTACTCCAATTTTTTTGTGTTATCATGATCTGTTGAAGTAGGTTCCACAAAATATTTTTTGGGAGAAATATTTAATGCCATACCCCTCCTTTTTTGGCATATTTCTTGCCCGGTGATATTAGTGCTTGATGAATTATATTTTGCGAATATATGACTAAGACCAGGGACTGGTCGAAACCTTATTGTTTTTTTGCTTTTTGCCGATAGTTGTCAATATTTAGACATATTTTGTTTGATGATTTTAATAAAGAAGTTTGTTTGCATTCTAAAAAATTTTGAATGCAGTGTATTTTGTTTTCGTTTGACTGAGGATTATTATCCCTCTCCACTGACACCTGTTCATAAAAAGGATTGAATGCGTACCGTTATTAAAATCATTAGTTAGTGGTTCCGGCTGGGATTTCTTTTATTCACATTTTTGCGGGATTTACATGGAAACTCTGACACAAGTGCTCAGCGCAGAACACAAGAATGTTATTGCACCAGTTATACTAAAAGCGATCAAAAACTTTTCTGAATCCAAAAATGTTACCAATAAAACCCCTAACTTATCCCGCACAAAACCAGCCCCTACTCTGGTCTGTTACTGGAAATATGGGGCCTCCTATATTACTGGTAGAGCAAAGACTGCGAAAAGCGATATGGCTACTTCCCTTTAAATAAAATCCATTGAGTCTGCTCTCCCAAATCTTAATGGCCCATTTCTTCTGAACCCCGTGCCTAAACCGCCGCATATGACCATGTGTGTGGCAAAATTACAGTGGGAAGAGTGCACTTAATTTATGGGGTGGGTTCGTGTCTCCAGGTGGGCACAATGTATTGGGCTGCTACAATATATGGGTGTAAAACGTATGAGCACTAAACAGGCATATTTGTAAATCTCTAGAAAGAAAGAATGGCATGGATGCTAAAAATTGCAAATGTCGCCCGCATGCCATCCTAGCAAATTCTGTGCTCTAAAAGCTAAATAGTGCTCCTTCCTACTCATCCCTGTGGCCAAACAGTAGTTTCTGATGATGTGTTTGGGATAAATTATGCAATGAATTGTGGGGTCTATTTTCAAATTTTAACTCTTCGTAACTAACAAACTTGCAGCTATTAACAAAATTACATTTTAACCACTGAAATGTTATGTTTCCACGTCCCAGTGTTATAAAATTCTGTGAGGCACCTGTAAGTTCAAAATACTCACTATATCCCTAGATGAGTTCCTTACACAGTGATGTTTTAAATATGGGGTCACATGGGGTTTCTGCTGGTCTGGCACGTCAAGGGCTTGGCACAATCTATTTAAAGGGAATCTGCATTTAAAAACCATGTCACACTCCTTCCAATCTGATGCACGCTATGTACTCAAATAGTAGTGTACAACCAAATATTGGGTACAGCCACGGTCGGAAAAATCACAAATTGTCCAGTCCATTTTCTCCTGTTATTCTTTGTGAGGATAAAATTTTGAAACTAAAGTCAGAGTTAAGCAGAAAACCCATTATTTTCATTGTCACAGCCAAATAAAATAAAATTCTATTTGTTTTGCGGGTTAAAAATACCAATATATAAATTCAATATAGGGTTTATTTTGCCAAATAGGGTAAAGTGTGGGTGCTTCTGCATTTTTGCCACCTCAGTGGCTCTGCAAGTGCAACACATTTTTCAAATTTGCATTCCAAAAATGAAATAGAGCTGATCGCTTTTTGAGCCAAACATTAGTTTTTGACCATAGATGAGGGATCACTGTGTTCGGGAAAAATGGCATAACAAATAATTGAGTCCTTTTTCTCCTATAATCCATTGTAAAAATGACACGTTTTGAGCTAAAATTACATTTTTGTGGAAAAATGTAACTATCAATTCCACATTCACATTTTTTAAAGTTCTGTAAAGCACCTAAGGGTTCAAAATGCTCAAAACACTACTACATACAAGTGGTGTTCATAAGTCCTGCATAGGCATAGGATAAATTGATTTTTCAAGTTTTAAACATTTTCTGTCGAATATCTTCGATGCTAATATGACATATTATATATGGTTTTGTTCAGAAAACAATTTTGCATTCTCTCCCTGTAATATTTTTAGCTTTTGAAGCAGTTTTGCCTGAAATTATTGCAACAATATGGGAATTGAAAGCACAACTAAATATTGTACAGCTTCAGATCTAAAATTAGCCAATCACAGATGAGGTTGTTGTGACCAATCATAACCTGGATATAGAAGCCAATCACATTCCATTACATTGCATCACATACAGTTAGGTCCAGAAATATTTGGACAGTGACACAAGTTTTGTTATTTTAGCTGTTTACAAAAACATGTTCAGAAATACAATTATATATATAATATGGGCTGAAAGTGCACACTCCCAGCTGCAATATGAGAGTTTTCACATCCAAATCGGAGAAAGGGTTTAGGAATCATAGCTCTGTAATGCATAGCCTCCTCTTTTTCAAGGGACCAAAAGTAATTGGACAAGGGACTCTAAGGGCTGCAATTAACTCTGAAGGCGTCTCCCTCGTTAACCTGTAATCAATGAAGTAGTTAAAAGGTCTGGGGTTGATTACAGGTGTGTGGTTTTGCATTTGGAAGCTGTTGCTGTGACCAGACAACATGCGGTCTAAGGAACTCTCAATTGAGGTGAAGCAGAACATCCTGAGGCTGAAAAAAAAGAAAAAATCCATCAGAGAGATAGCAGACATGCTTGGAGTAGCAAAATCAACAGTCGGGTACATTCTGAGAAAAAAGGAATTGACTGGTGAGCTTGGGAACTCAAAAAGGCCTGGGCGTCCACGGATGACAACAGTGGTGGATGATCGCCGCATACTTTCTTTGGTGAATAAGAACCCGTTCACAACATCAACTGAAGTCCAGAACACTCTCAGTGAAGTAGGTGTATCTGTCTCTAAGTCAACTGTAAAGAGAAGACTCCATGAAAGTAAATACAAAGGGTTCACATCTAGATGCAAACCATTCATCAATTCCAAAAATAGACAGGCCAGAGTTAAATTTGCTGAAAAACACCTCATGAAGCCAGCTCAGTTCTGGAAAAGTATTCTATGGACAGATGAGACAAAGATCAACCTGTACCAGAATGATGGGAAGAAAAAAGTTTGGAGAAGAAAGGGAACGGCACATGATCCAAGGCACACCACATCCTCTGTAAAACATGGCGGAGGCAACGTGATGGCATGGGCATGCATGGCTTTCAATGGCACTGGGGGGTCACTTGTGTTTATTGATGACATAACAGCAGACAAGAGTAGCCGGATGAATTCTGAAGTGTACCGGGATATACTTTCAGCCCAGATTCAGCCAAATGCCGCAAAGTTGATCGGACGGCGCTTCATAGTACAGATGGACAATGAGCCCAAGCATACAGCCAAAGCTACCCAGGAGTTCATGAGTGCAAAAAAGTGGAACATTCTGCAATGTCCAAGTCAATCACCAGATCTTAACCCAATTGAGCATGCATTTCACTTGCTCAAATCCAGACTTAAGACGGAAAGACCCACAAACAAGCAAGACCTGAAGGCTGCGGCTGTAAAGGCCTGGCAAAGCATTAAGAAGGAGGAAACCCAGCGTTTGGTGATGTCCATGGGTTCCAGACTTAAGGCAGTGATTGCCTCCAAAGGATTCGCAACAAAATATTGAAAATAAAAATATTTTGTTTGGGTTTGGTTTATTTGTCCAATTACTTTTGACCTCCTAAAATGTGGAGTGTTTGTAAAGAAATGTGTACAATTCCTACAATTTCTATCAGATATTTTTGTTCAAACCTTCAAATTAAACGTTACAATCTGCACTTGAATTCTGTTGTAGAGGTTTCATTTCAAATCCAATGTGGTGGCATGCAGAGCCCAACTCGCGAAAATTGTGTCACTGTCCAAATATTTCTGGACCTAACTGTATCTGCTGCTTAGTTTGTTTTATCTGTAGGTCTATCTAGTGAATCATACTGTAGAGCTTTATGATGGGAGCCTTCAGATTTTTGTCAGCGGAGGATCGTGTGCGAGTTGTGGTGCTACATGAAGAGGGTTACACTGGCCCCCAGATCGCAAGGAAGGTCGGCTGTAATCAGAGTACAGTTGTAAGAATTTTGCAGAAACATAAGCAGCTTGGAATTACCCAGGACAGGCCCAGATCTGGTCGTCCTAGAAAGTCAACTAAAAGGGAGGATAGAGTGCTGATAAGAACATCCCTTGCCAATCGAAAGCTCACCTCTCCTCAGCTTCTGCGAGAATGGCAAGAAAAGTTCAATATTGAGGTAGCAACATCAACTGTTAGGAAGAGATGTTTGGAAGCAGGATTGAGAGGGTGCAAGGCCCGAAAGAAGCCATTGATGACAGCCATACAAAGACAAAGGCGAAAACTGTGGGCATTGAAATATTCAAAATGGAGGAAGGAGGAGTGGGAAAAAGTGCTATTTAGTGATGAAAGCACTTTTTGCATTTTAGGAAATGATGGCAAGTCTTATGTGAGAATGTTTCCACATGAAGAGTACAAGCCAGAGTGTTTGAGCTTCTCTGTGAAACATCCGATGAAAGTAATGGTCTGGGGCTGTATGGCAGCCAATGGTGTTGGAAGGCTTCATATTGTGGAGGGTATGGTTAATGCAAAAAAATACATAGACATCCTTAATAAGAAAATGCTGCCTCCTGCTCAACACCTGTTTTCAGGTGATTATATCTTCCAGGATTATAATGTTCCTTGTCACAGACCTAAGACAGTAACGGAATGGAAAAAAAAGAACAAGGTGGCTACCATTGACTGGCCAGCCCAGTCCCCGGGCCTCAATCCAATTGAAAATTTGTGGCACAAGGTATCAATAGAGATATCTAAAAAAAAACAGCCAAGGACCAAGAGAGAGTTGATTGAGGCTCTGATACAGGCCTGGAACCACATCATCACTCGTTAACATCTGCAGAAGCTTTTTCACTCAATGCCACAGAGATGCAAGTTGGTGCTCAAGAGCAAAGGCTAGCCAATAAAGAATTAGAAGCTAAAGATGCACTCAAAAGGCCCTTTTCAGGACTCTGAATTAAATAAAAAATAATAAATCTTAAAAAGTAAAATTGAAGTCTGTGTGAACTTGCATTGGAAGTTAATGAACTTAGAAAACTTCCCAATTCTACACACTGTACTGGTGTAGGTATGGTTATCCTGTAAAAAAAAATTATCAAAAATGCACATACCCTAACAATTTATACAATTGGGACATTAAAAAATGAGTATGGCATACAATGAGGGATTACAAAAACATATGTTCCACCAGTTTCACTGTAGAGATGCAGAAGTATGAAATATATAGTTTTCTTTATGCCTATGCAGGACTTATGAACACCACTGTAAATTTCTTCTTAGGTCTAGCTTCTAAAAAGGGGGTCATTTGTGGTAGTTTCTGATGTGTTGGTACTTTAGGAGGGCCAGAAAATGCGACATGGCTCCCTAAATCTATTTCAGGCAAATTTGATTTCCAAAATTAAAATTTTGCTCCTTCCATTCCAATCCCTCCCATTTGTCCAAACAGAACTTTTTGACTATATGTGGGGTATCACCACGCTCATAAGAAAGTGATTAACAAACTATGGGGTCCACTTTTTGTTGATACCTCTTGTAAAAGTGAGATATTTGTTGCTAAAGCAACATTTTTAAAAAAAAAAGAAGAAAATTTTCAATTTGACAACCTATTGTTATCATTCTGTGAAGTACCTGTGGGTTCACAATGCTCACTATACACCTGAATAAAATTCTTGAGGAATTCAGTTTAAAAAATGGGGTCACTTGTGGTGTGGGGGAGGTTCTGCAGTTTAGGTACCTTATCAGCCCTGCAAATGCAACGGTGCCAGCAATCTATTTCAGCCAAATTTGATTAAAAATTCAAATGGCGCTCCTTTACATACAAACCCTCCTGTTTGTTCAAACAGGCTTCTGACCACATGTGGGGTATCAGCACGCTGAGAAGAAACTGAGTAAGGCCTGCAACACACATTCGTGCCGCCGGTACGTGTTTGGGACTTTTTGACACGTACCGGCGGCACGAACACACGTGCACCAATGTTACCCTATGGTAACAGGCACACACATGTAAAGCCACACGGAACGTGTCCGTGTGGTTTGTACGTGTGTACATTTTTTTACATGGATGACATGTTTGCGTTTTGCTGGCATCACGCAGACACGGACCCGCTAAAGTCAACGGGTCCGTGCCTGCACGTATGTGACACGTAGCATGTACGTGACACGTAGCATGTACGTGTGCTATCCGTACCGTCCGTGTGCGTTTTTAATCCAAACATCAACTACACTTGTTTCCAATCCTGCAAGTCAATTAAGGTCATTATGCCTGGCGCCAAAACCTCATATCCTGCCTCACTTGCTCTCAGCACTGCACCTGTGTAGCTTTCCTCTCTGCTCACAAAGTGAGCTCTCTGTACCCCACATTATAGAAAATGGTTCCAAGGATAGACACAGAGAGGCTGATTGTGGAAGTAGAAAGGCATCCAGAGCTATGGGACACCCGTGTAGATGGATACCACGACAGGTTGCTAGTGGAGAGAGGCAGGATGTCTGTGGCTGAACAAGTCTACCCCAGGAATGGATGGTCACAATGCACTCCGGGGAAGACAGCAAAATATGGTAAGTCCATCCATTTTTGTGGCTTTATGAATTTCAGAAATGTCTTTCATGATATTGCTGAAGTGTTGCTAATTTGTGTGTATCACACACATATCTTACTGATGCAGACTAATCTTGAACAACACATTGGTCAGCAAGATATTTAAATGTTTGTGACTGTTTTACCTTGCATGAAAATAATTTATAAATGTTGTGTTTCATTATCAGATAAATATGGCAAGTTATGCTCCATATGCACTTTACCCAGAGATATTTTGATTACCTTATTATTTGAATGTACACATCTGTATACATCTATTTCATACTTGGGATGTAAACACCCATGTCCACACAGCAATGGCATTGTCTGTAATATTTAGTTATTTCTGATTTTGTCCACAAGTATTTATATAGGGAATGTTTTACCTTTAATTTGTGGTTTGATGTTTCAGAAATTATAAAACATGTATTGGTGGACATGATAATTGCAACATGTCTTAATATTATAATAATATTGTCTGAATTGCATGTTTTATAGTAGGTCATCCTATTCATGGATACATGTCTCTGCTGTGTTTGTTCTTCATGCCTAAATGTATGTTATATAAAGTATATATGTGTATATGTACATGTTAAGGCTAAAACAGACAGCACAGCCAGCATAATTTTTCTATACCCCTTTTAAAATAAATATTTTTTAATAATGGTAAATCATTAGAGTGGATTTTGTTAAACGGCGCTGGCGGTCAGCTAGAGATCAATATCGCCGTGAATTTAATCCAGTCCCCACATCTGCTGCTGCCCCCCCCCAAAAAAAAATGCATACACTATGATAGGCTGAATTTTCTTAGGCCAATTATGGAAGTTCCGAAGTAAGTTTTTGGTTGTATGCATACATAGTATTTTTTTTAAATACCGTATATACTGGCGCATAAGACGACTTTTTACCCCCTTAAAATAATGGCTACAGTGGGGGGTCGTCTTATACGCCGGATATACATACGGATCATACAGCATATACAGCGGATATATAGCGGATATATAGCAGGGGGCCGCACTGTGTGAGGAGGTGTTTTTTTTTTTCACTGTCCAGTATAACCAATAGGATTAGTGCAGTAACGTCAGATTCCCCTCGCATCCATGCAGGGACATTAATGAAGAGCTTACATGCTGGTGTAAGTGTGCATATTGCTACAGTAAGTGCTGCCGACCCCGCCCCCTTTCTCGGCCCGGTGACTCCCCCGCCCCTGCACTAATCCTATTGGTTATACTGGACAGTAAAAAAAACACCTCCTCACACAGTGCGGCCCCCTGCTCTTAGCATACTGAAGCATACTGAATATGTATCACAAGATGTCATTGATGTACGGTACTTATGATATCAGATGACGAACAGGAGGATTTTGAAGGCTTTTAAAGGGAAACTGTCATACCAGCAAGACCTGTTACAATATCGCAGCTTACAGTTATGATCACCAGGCACTTGCTCTCTTGTTTGTTTTGCAAAGTTTTAGCTTTACCGTACATGTTTGAAACAACCTTATGTTTATAAGTGACAGTTTTGCTGCTATATACAGTACCTGCATGTCATATGCATTTGAATTAAAATCAAAGCAGACTTTTTTTCATTTGGGAGCGGGGTAGTCTTATACAGTGAGTATATCCCAAATTCTATATTTTTAGGGCAGAAGTTGGGGGTCGTCTTATACGCCCAGTCGTCTTATACGCCGGCATATACGGTAATTTAAATTAAACTAACCATATCACTATTTACAAACAGTACAGAAGATAACCTTGAGGACAGTGACGAGGCGCAGTCCGCTGTGTTGTCTGCAACTGCCACATCAGCATCGGAAATGGAGCCTACATCATATCAGCTACCCACAAGCCAGAACAACACCCAGGCAGAAGAAAATGAAGGTTCGTCAGATCCGGCCTTGGGAACAAGCCAATCAAGCGCCCAACTTACAGCCCAGCCAACAGGGCTCCAAAGTGGCCCATCACCTGCTGCTGGCGATGGCAGCCCACAAACATATGCAGGCCCACAGGCTAGATACACAACACAAAACCTTCGGTCGCTTGCACAAACATACCGTGGACAAAGACATAGGCGTCAAGAGGAAATGCGTTCCTTGCCAGAGATCATCGATACTAGAATACTAAACATGATGAATTCCCTTATCCCCGAGACTGAAGGTGAGAGATATTGTCGGTCCCTTTCACCCTCTCTTGCATTGGTAGCACCAGATAGACAGGACAGGTTGAGGGCGTATATTATCACGTTTATATCATAGTATCATAGTTTTTAAGGTTGAAAGGAGACTCTAAGTCCATCTAGTTCAACCCGTAGCCTAACATGTTGATCCAGAGGAAGGCAAAAAAACCCCAATGTGGCAAACAAGTTCCAATGGGGAAAAAATTTCCTTCCTGACTCCACATCCGGCAATCAGACTAGTTCCCTGGATCAATACCCTGTCATAAAATCTAATATACATAACTGGTAATATTACATTTTTCAAGAAAGGCGTCCAGGCTCTGCTTAAATGTTAGTAGTGAATCACTCATTACAACATCATGCGGCAGAGAGTTCCATAGTCTCACTGCTCGTACAGTAAAGAATCCTCGTCTGTGATTATGATTAAACCTTCTTTCCTCAAGACGTAGCGGATGCCCCCGTGTTCCAGTCGCAGGCCGAGGTGTAAAAAGATCTTTGGAAAGGTCTCTGTACTGTCCCCTCATATATTTATACATTGTGATTAGATCCCCCCTAAGCCTTCGTTTTTCCAAACTAAATAACCCCAAGTTTAATAACCTGTCTTGGTATTGCAGCCCACCCATTCCTCTAATAATCTTGGTCGCTCTTCTCTGCACCCTCTCCAGTTCAGCTATATCAGCATGCTAACGTAAGCCTGAGCCCATATATGTCTTTGAAGTTATAGAGCAATGGCGAAATAATCCTCGTGGGTCACACACTACCACTAGACTCCACACAATAGAAACCTAAACTATATAAACCACATATAATGTACTCCAAATAATTCCTCAAGGTCAACAAACACATTGGCCTACCTCATCATTAAGTAGTCATCCTCAACTAAGGCCTTCCATTCTGCCTCTACATTTAGCTGCTTTATCAAACCAAATATCTGACCAACAACAATCCTATTTTTTTCAAGGGCAACATCAGGCACCGTTACTAAAAACAATGTCATTTCAAAGTAACCTTACAAACCTAGGCTAAACCAAATGCAAAGTCAACCCCCACCATACCATATCAAACATAGTCAGCAGCAATACTATCAAAATCAGCCTTACCTGATCAACTTCACTTACACACATCCACAGCCTCTCCCGTTGCAACCATATTTAGCACCATCACATGTTCCTTACTCTGTACCTACAACAACATATGTTTGTTCAAAAAACAGCTACTAGTACAGGAGGAAACACTATCCAGCCAGTTACAACATCCAGTGATGTTCAGCCACCTTATTCTGTAGGTGACAATACCATGGAAAGTACACAGGAAAACATCTCTAGTCTAGCTGATTTAGTGGACATATAGTTTTTAAACAAACAGAAATAGCTACTTTGCTAAATATTTCATTTTTTAAAATTGTTTTCAATAATTACAAGATTAGATTTGGTTTCATTAACCATGACTTTTATATTTCTGTTTTTAAGGATTGTGGCCAAAAATAATTAAAAATAGCACTATAAGCTCAAAAACATGACCTGCATGGCATGGCCTTGAATTTCCATTGCCAGGATGATATGACCATCGAAATACTTGTATATTTTGGGTTAATTTTTGCACGCACATAGCCTACTACATTTGCATTCATTCACCTTTTAAAAATAAAAAATCCAGTGATTAGGCAGTATCTGCATATATCCACGTTCCATACTTGTTTACCCATAGTGAAAAAAAAAATATGTTTGCGAGACACTATGGCATAATACAGTATGGTGTTGATTATGGGCTAATATATCTCATAATTTATCTTATAAAATAAAAAAAAATATGTCTGGAATAAGAAAACATGAATACATAGCCAAATATAATATAACATTATTTTTATATTTATTATTTAAATGTATGAAAAACGTAACAATTACAATTCTAAAACTTTAACTTTCAAATAGACATAACATATAAAAACAAAGTTATGACAGAACATGTTTACAAATGAAAAATAATAGGGGCGTGGCCATGGCTCAAGCATGTAAGATATGAAGTGCTTGGGCTCCCAGATGAACATCCTAAAAGCAATGGATTATTGATGCCCGTGGGCTTCAAACCATTCACCTAAGCAGTGGATCTATTTAAGATGATCAACAGATCAATTTTAATCCATTTAAACAAAATTTATTGGACTTAAATTACCATAGCTGCTGTACCTGAGGTGAAGACCAGGGCCCTCCCTCACAGCTGTGCTGCTGACAGGATGTGGAGATCTAAATGGTGAGAGAAATGTTACTGTGATACTAACTCAACCTCATCTATAACTTCAACATTGACCTCAAATGTTTACATCTTAGTCATCCATAAATTAATTACATCACAAGAAGATAATTAAATATAGACATTAACCTCTTACCTCAGGTCCCACAATGTTACGGGGGGCTGTCTGATAATAAAACCTAAAGGAGTATCAGACAGTCAGGGTCCACCGTGCAAAGACTCTGCTGCAGACTATGGCAGAGTGCAATACCTCTGTTAACTCACAGAAGGATATAATAAGTAAGTAAAGCAATTCCTCCCTTACTTGGAGGGTGTGTGGAATGATCTCTGTTAATAATCACAGAGACAAAGGCAATGTGTGCGAAATGGCACCTACCTAGGTCCGCTCTTCTAGTGGTGCAAAAGAGACGAACAGCAGCGTAAGCCGCACAAAGCTCCTACCTCTGTTCGCTCCCCTAGTGTGCGAGGATACGAACAACTGCCAGACGCAGTATAAGGAACGTTACCCTAGCGGCAACGTCCACCTACAAGTAGAATCACAAGGCCCAGCCAGACCATGTGCCTCAGGCACCTGCCTATGTCCGCTCCCCTAAGAGGTAAGGATACGGACAGCAGCCGAAGCTGTAAGGTATAAGAACGCTACCCTGCCGGTAGCGCTCACCTAGCATAGACAGAGGAATGCCTAGAGGAACGCGCACAGAGCGTCTACTCATATGCATGAACCAAGAGGACTGAGCACCATGCGGCGTGTGTCAGGGTCTTATATAGACTCTGTGCCTCATCCAAGATGGAGGACACCAGAGCCAATCCGCTGCCAGAAAACCAGGAGTGACGTCATGCTGGCCTATCACCGAGCAAGACGTCACAAGCACATGACCAGCGACCAATCGGCATAGAAGGTGTCAGAGACATGTGACCTCGTGTCAGCGATGATGTCACCCGCACATGTGCAATGGCTCCAAGATTGGACTTAGTCTCCGGCGCTCGCACATGTGCAGTAGCAAGAAATCTGGACTTAGTCTCCAGCGCTCGCACATGTGCAGTAGCAAGAAATCTGGACTTAGTCTCCAGCGCTCGCACATGTGCAGTAGCAAGAAATCTGGACATAGTCTCCAGTGCTCGCAGCAACCGTAACAGTACCTCCCCCTCAAGGGCCCCCCTCCCGGCGACGCAGGTAATCGGCAACTAAGTCGGGAGCATGGACAGCCTCCTCAGGCTCCCAAGAGCGATGTTCCGGGCCATAGCCCTCCCAATCTATCAAGAAGAACCTGCGCCCTCTAACCATCTTAGAACCAACTATGGCTCGTACCTCATAGCTAGAGCGAGAGGAATCAGAGGCAGGAGAGTGCACTTCACGAGTGTGAGGTAAAATAGCCGGCTTTAGCAGTGAGACATGGAATTTGTCATGAATCCTAAGATGGACAGGTAACTTCAATTGATAGACTACAGGATTTACCTGTCGAAGAACCTCATAAGGACCCAGGAAGCGAGGAGCAAATTTGACAGAGCTCACTCTAAGTCTCACGTGTTTTGCAGAGAGCCACACAAAGTCCCCTGGAGAAAAGACAGGAGCCGGGCGACGAAACCGATCGGACACCGTCTTCATACGGTCCTTAGCTGCTTGGATCGACTCTTGAGTCCGATCCCAAACCTCTCTGGCATTAGTTGCCCAGTCGGCCACAAGAGGAGGAGGTGCAGCAGCGGGAAACGGTACCGGTACCCTAGGGTGTTGCCCATTATTGAGTACGAACGGTGTCTGCCCAGTGGCCTCAGCCAGCGAATTGTTAAGGGCAAATTCTGCCCAGGGTATGAGGGAGGACCAGTTATCGTGGTTCTCAGCAAAAAGTGTCGAAGGTATATAATCATAGATTGATTGGTACGTTCAACCAAACCATTAGTCTCCGGATGGTATGCCGAAGAGAGATTCAACTCAATTTGCAGAAGGCTACAAAGATCTCGCCAGAAACGGGAAGTAAATTGCGGGCCTCTATCACAAATGATACGATCTGGCATCCCGTGAAGCCTAAAGACATGCTTGAGGAATAGTTTGGCTAGTACCCTGGAAGATGGGATTCTCGATAACGGTACGAGATGAACCATCCGGGAGAAATGGTCCGTAATGACCCACACAAATCTATGTCCCTGTGAACATGGAAAATCACCCACAAAGTCCATGCCTACCACCTCCCATCGTCTATCTGGCACTGGTAAAGGATGCAAGAGCCCAGCCGGTCTCTGTCGTAATGGACGGTTGCGAGCACACGAGTAGCAGGAACCGACATATCTCTTGACGTGGCTGGCTAAGTGTGGCCACCAATACCACCTCTCCAGTAACTCTCGTGTCCGCCTAATACCAAAATGCCCACCCACCTTTGAGGTGTGGGCCCATGACAGTATATCATTCTGTCGATCAGGCGGAACAAAGGTCTTGCCCGGTGGGATTTGGTCTAACGTCACAGGGGAGAGCGTATGAAAAACCCTGGAGGGAAGGATAAGACGAGGTTCGTCAATCTCTTCCTGGGTAGAAAGCATAGAGCGAGACAGGGCGTCTGCCTTGTTATTCTTACTCCCAGACAGATAGTTGATGGAGAAGTGAAAGCGGGATAAAAACAAGGACCAGCGGGCTTGGCGAGGATTCAGACGCTGAGCGGTTTGCAAGTACATCAGATTCTTATGGTCTGAATAGACCTGGAAAGGATGTTTCGCTCCTTCCAGCAAGTGACGCCACTCCTCCAAGGCTAATCGCAAGGCGAGCAGTTCCCTATCCCCAATGGTATAGTTTCTCTCTGCCGGTGAAAAGGTTTTAGCAAAGAAGAAACACGGCCTTTTTCTACCTGCACCGTTCTTTTGATACAAGACCGCACCAGCACCCACTGAAGAGGCATCAACCTCTAAGAGGAAGGGCTTATTCTCATCGGGTCTTTGAAGAACGGGAGCAGTTGAAAAGTGTCTTTTTACTGCCTCAAAAGCCTGAGATGTCTCAGTAGACCAGGCTTTGGGATTAGCACCTTTCTTAGTCAAGGCCACCAAAGGGGCCACCAAAGTAGAAAAATGGGGTATGAACTGCCTGTAATAATTTATGAATCCTAAGAAGCGTTGCACTGCCTTCAAGGAATGAGGTTCGGACCATTGCAGGACAGCAGAGAGCTTCGCAGGATCCATAGCCAAACCCTCTTGTGAGATAATGTAACCCAAAAAAGGCAATGAGGACTGCTCGAATACACATTTCTCGAGTTTAGCAAACAATGAGTGCTCCCTTAAACGGGAAAGGACACGAACGACATCCTGACGATGAGTCTCCAGATCAGAAGAAAAAATCAGGATGTCGTCCAGATACACCACTACTGAGGATAACAGTAAATCCCTGAACACATCGTTTACGAAGTCCTGAAATACTGCGGGTGCATTACATAACCCAAAAGGCATGACGAGGTATTCATAGTGACCGTCTCGGGTGTTAAAAGCGGTCTTCCATTCGTCACCCTTTCGAATTCGTACCAAGTTATACGCACCCCGCAGATCCAACTTCGTAAAAACTTGAGCTCCTCTCAGTCTGTCAAAGAGCTCCGAAATTAAAGGTAATGGGTATTTGTTCTTTATTGTGATTGCGTTGAGACCCCTGTAATCTATGCAGGGACGCAAATCACCCTCTTTCTTCCGAACAAAGAAAAACCCAGCTCCCGCGGGAGAGACAGACTTACGAATGAACCCCTTCTCTAAACTCTCTCATATAGGTCGACATGGCCTCCGACTCAGGTATCGACAGGGGGTAAACCCTGCCTTTAGGTGGAACCGAACCTGGGATAAGGTCTATGGCACAGTCATACGGCCTATGGGGTGGAAGAACCTCAGCACCCTGTTTGGAGAACACGTCAGCGAAATCCAAATAGGGTGTAGGTATAGGAGAGAGATCAGTTGATGCAACCGCAACGACCTTAGGTGGTAAGGGAAGACATCGGGACTGACATTTCGAACCCCAACTAATAATGCTGTCAGACTCCCAGTCAATGTGAGGAGCATGAGTCCGAAGCCATGGAAGACCCAGAAGGACGTCGTCTATACCCTCAGGCAAAACAAGAAAAGAAATCTCCTCTATGTGACCCTGAGACAGGGAAAGGCGCAAGGGAACTGTCCTCAATGTAATGGAGTCAGACAACATAGTTCCATTAACAACACGGACAGGAATAGGCGCCTCTAACATGATAGAGGGAATATTGTGTCCCTTTACAAATCCTGAGGACACAAAAATCCCGTCAGCTCCGGAATCCACAAAAGCCATAATAGGCCATGTATTCTCAGATAACGAGAGCTGACCTGGGATACAACACTTAGAGGGTGCAGAAGACGTCTCTAGTAACCCCCCTCTAATGGTTACTAGGCCAGGGAGTTTCCCTGACGACTAGAACACTTGTTGGCATAGTGCCCAGCCTGACGACATACGTAACATATAGGAGGACCAGACTTGCGTAGTCTGGAGAACGTATGACCTAACTCCATAGGAGTGGGAGATGTTTCAGATGCTGAGGAAGATGGTAGTGGACCCTCAACAACTGGAATAGCCCGATGCTTAGGGCGTGAGGAAGAGACCTCGAGTCTACGTTCCTTATGGCGTACATCGATCCTCGTTGCTACTGTGATCAAGTCCTCCAGAGAAGCAGGGACCTCACGAGTAGCAAGGGCATCCTTGACATAGCCTGCCAACCCTCTCCAGAAGATAGGAATCAACACCTTCTCTGGCCAATCTAGTTCTGCCACCAGAGTTCTAAAAGCAGTGGCATAAGAACTAGTGGATAACGAACCCTGAGATAAATCTAACAGTCTCAGGGCCGCATCATGGGTAACCTGCGGACCCATGAATACCGCCTTAAGAGCATCAAGAAAGTCTTGATGTCTCAGAGTAACCACATCAGAGCGCTCCCATAGGGGAGTCGCCCATTCTAAGGCTTTGTCCTGAAGTAAGGAGATGATAAAGCCTACTCTGGACCTCTCCGTAGAGAAGCGAGAAGAGTTGACCTCTAGGTGTATCTGACACTGACTAATGAAACCACGACATGATCTGGCATCGCCAGAATATCTGTTTGGCAGAGCAAGTCGAGGATCATGTGCAGATGTCACCATGGTCTGAGGTTTATCCTCTATACTCTTGAGCCGTGACTCAAGTACTTGTATGTAACGGTGTAACTGCTGATATTCTGCCATAACTGCCAGACCCTGGGCTCAGTCCTAATGTTACGGGGGGCTGTCTGATAATAAAACCTAAAGGAGTATCACACAGTCAGGGTCCACCGTGCAAATACTCTGCTGCAGACTATGGCAGAGTGCAATACCTCTGTTAACTCACAGAAGGATATAAGTAAGTAAAGCAATTCCTCCCTTACTTGGAGGGTGTGTGGAATGATCTCTGTTAATAATCACAGAGACAAAGGCAATGTGTGCGAAATGGCACCTACCTAGGTCCGCTCTTCTAGTGGTGCAAAAGAGACGAACAGCAGCGTAAGCCGCACAAAGCTCCTACCTGCGTTCGCTCCACTAGTGTGCGAGGACACGAACCACTAGATATGGCACCTGCCTAGGTCCGCTCTTCTAGTGGTGCAAAAGAGACGAACAGCAGCGTAAGCCGCACAAAGCTCCTACCTCTGTTCGCTCCCCTAGTGTGCGAGGATACGAACAACTGCCAGACGCAGTATAAGGAACGTTACCCTAGCGGCAACGTCCACCTACGAGTAGAATCACAAGGCCCAGCCAGACCATGTGCCTCAGGCACCTGCCTATGTCCGCTCCCCTAAGAGGTAAGGATACGGACAGCAGCCGAAGCTGTAAGGTATAAGAACGCTACCCTGCCGGTAGCGCTCACCTAGCATAGACAGAGGAATGCCTAGAGGAACGCGCACAGAGCGTCTACTCATATGCATGAACCAAGAGGACTGAGCACCATGCGGCGTGTGTCAGGGTCTTATATAGACTCTGTGCCTCATCCAAGATGGAGGACACCAGAGCCAATCCGCTGCCAGAACGACAGGAGTGACGTCATGCTGGCCTATCACCGAGCAAGACGTCACAAGCACATGACCAGCGACCAATCGGCATAGAAGGTGTCAGAGACATGTGACCTCGTGTCAGCGATGATGTCACCCGCACATGTGCAATGGCTCCAAGATTGGACTTAGTCTCCGGCGCTCGCACATGTGCAGTAGCAAGAAATCTGGACTTAGTCTCCAGCGCTCGCACATGCGCAGTAGCAAGAAATCTGGACTTAGTCTCCAGCGCTCGCACATGTGCAGTAGCAAGAAATCTGGACTTAGTCTCCAGCGCTCGCACATGTGCAGTAGCAAGAAATCTGGACATAGTCTCCAGTGCTCGCAGCAACCGTAACACACAGCACCACAGATAATACACAACTATTCTGACAGAAAGGACTTGTGTCTCACTTAAAACCAAATAAAATGTCCCCAATTTACTGGAAATGTCACCCCAATTCCTCACATTAAAAACATCTGTGACAGAAATATTATCTAACACATACCATTTCTGTGGGGTGCAGTTTCTGTCAGTGTCTGAGTAAATAGTGTGGGACCAGAGGTATATACCTGCATGGAAGGTGCAGCTGCTCCTGCCCTGTATTATTAAAAGACTTCTGCTCCTAAGCTAAAAGCATTCTAAACACCTACAGTCCACCAGTGTCCATATCTATATTTAAGCATCAGTGCTCCCTAATTCTGTGACCAGACCTACTGATGTCCCTCTCTGTCTGATCGTCGCTCCTTCTCTGACGCCAGCACCATTCTGCCTATAGTCCTCAATTCTAGAGACGGAAAGGAGGCTCCCTGCAATACAACAAGCAATTACATACTGTTGCAAAGATTTGACTTGTGCCCTATTTTAACCTCAACAAAAATTAGCAAACTTTTGTGAGAAGATACCCATACCTTGCAGGATTAATGTGAAAGGGTACACAAAATAAAATCAATAACTGTTAAGTTATAAGCTGCATTATACTAGTTGTGCCCTAGCATAGTGGAATACATAAGTAAGATACCCACATATCAGTCTACCTGGTCTTTTCATGGTTACTTATTCTTAACCAGCACCATATCAAGCCCTAGTAAAATGAACAAGAACATTTTTACATCCACGAAATAAGAGGGTCTGGACAAGTGTGCAAAACACAAGAATTTTATAACAATCTGACAAACTGTGTTCACAGCACAGAAACTACAGTCACGGTGGTTTGTGCCCGGATTAAAACTAATTAAAGGTACCTGAGTCCAAACAAAGAATCCCTAGTACTTGAAAGCTCTGTCAGAAAGAGCTAAGTTAGCAACAAACCTTGGAAGTCAGGAGGATCTGAGCGGTTATTCTGACTTACGTGCGATCACTGTACTCGAGTGGCTGCGTGGCCCTCACAACTTGCAAAAAGCGTAACTCTCAGTGTACCTGTCCTTCTAAGGCTGAGTCTTGACAGATACTTCCAAATTCTACAATTTTACAAATGGAGACTCACAAACAGAAATCAAACATTCCAAAACCAGGAGTGGCTGCGTCTGGAATACCAAAACCTGGAAGTAGGATAACACAAACAAGACATAGGAACAACACTTCTTCATTCTAGTAAAGGATGACTCATTGTCCCAAGAACAAGACCCAACAGGGGAAATTACCATGCTATGGGATCCAGCATCTTCCCGAAATAAGAGAAAAGAAATGGCATAAAAAAAAATATAGAAGATTCATTTCCAGACTTGAGTCCAAGTCGTCAAAAACAAGAGGGACAACATCGGAATTTCTTATCAGCCAGATCCTCTTAAAAATTTTCAATTGACTGACCAACCCATGGATAAGAATTTTTTTTTACAACCTTTTTACCGCATTCAAAGATTCGGTGAAGGCTGATATAATTTCTCTGAAGTCTGATATAGACAAAAAACTTAACGAGGTTACATCAACTATTGAATCCATGGCATCTAGGGCTGAATGTACGGAGGCAGAGGTGGCGAATGTAACAAAATCTACAAAAAACATCACCAAAGACCAGGACAAAATGAAAGCAGAAATTAAATTTCTCAAGACAAACTTGACGGACTTTGAAGATAGAGATAGACGCAATAATATTAAAATTTGAGGCATCCCAGCATCGATCAAAAATGAGGAGCTCAAAAAATACATCAAAGATATTATGAAGTTGGCAATTCCAAGTCTCTCAAAACTAGACCTACTAATAGACCGTGCACATCGACTACCTAAACCGAATTTCTTGAGCCCAGACATCCCCAGAGATGTAATTCTCAAAATACATTTCTACCATACAAAAGAACAGCTTATGACTTACCTAAAGAAAAACAAAACATTACCATTACCATACGAGCAATTAAAGATCTTTGCAGATTTGTCACGTGAAACTCTGAATCAAAGAAAAGAATTGGGGAAAATTACAGAAATTCGTCTAAAGAAGATAAGCTATAGATGGGGCTTTCCAACAAAAATTCTTTTATCAACATCGAGGGAAAACTAATTTGATACAAAGCGTTAAGGATGGCTTTAAGAAGCTAAAAGAACAAAATATCCACATAACTTAACCCAGGCGTTACCTAATAACCTTTTCATTAGGGTACAGCATGCATCCAATTTCATAATCTACAATGGACGTAAATGGGATGGCATAAACTTTCGCTCCAATAGAGATGGTGCTCTTTTACATTGTATTCACCATCCACGGACTATTCATGAAACAGTTTACAAGTTATTACAAGTTTATCTATTGTTTGTTTGTTTGTTCTAACCTTCTTTTCCTCTCTAGGTCAAGTATTAGGATCACAAAATTTGCATGTCTATTCTTCAATATTTTAAATATTCAATATCTTTCCCACCTGAGAATTGAAGTAACAGCAGTAGAAATTATAAAATGAGTGTTTTTAAAAGTTAATGGTCTTAATAGCCCCAATAAGAGATTCATGACTTGGAAGCTAATAAAAGAATCTAGGGTAGATATTGTAGGCATACAGGAAACAAAATTCTCATCTGTCAATACTCCCAAATTTACTAATAGAGATTTACTACACATATTTTTAGCCTCAAATATAAAAAAAACTGCAGGTGTGAGCATAATAATAAAAAACACGGTGACATTTGAAAAATTATCAGTCCTGTCAGATGAACATGGTAGATTTATTATATTGGTGTGTAAAATTAATGATAATATTAAGATTGTTAACTTATATGCACCAAATATGGGTCAATTTACTTTTTTGAATAAACTACTGAAGAGAATTAGAGAATACCAGAAAGGTGAGTTGGTAGTCTTTGGAGACTTCAATGTTGTGCCTAACGGAAAATTGGACTCTTCAACACATACAAGAATGATTTCACAAAATTTAGATCCATGGTTAGCAAGAGAAGAATTCTTTGATGTGTTTAGGTGCCTTAACTCTTCTTTGATAGAATACACCCATTATTTGGATAGGCATAAATCTTTTGCACAAATTGACCTAGTTATTACAAATTTAACATCTTTAACCAAGTTTAAAAAAATTGTAATAGAACCAAGGTCAGACCATTCAGACCATTCACCAATCATTTTTAGTTTTAAACTCGGACCACCAATTAGACAAGACAGACTTTGGAAAGCTAATACATATTTATTTTAGCATCCTTTATACAGGGATGAAATTGAAAAAACCATTACTAATTATTTTCAAGATAATACCACAGAAGAGATCTCAGTGTTCACTGTTTGGAATGCCCATAAGGCAGTGCTGAGAGGAAAACTCATAGAACTGAATATTAGACTTAAAAAAAAAACAAAGAAAAAATAATAGCCATCACCAACAAAATTAGAGAATTAGAAACAAAACAACTCATGAAATCCACTCAAGACATTTTAAAACAAAGAATAGAATTGAAAACTGTTATCAGAAGAATTTGATAAAATTATTCAAAGGGTCAAAACAAACCAATACCATTTAAATAACAAGCCTTCTAAAGTGTTTGCAACTAAAATCAAGCAAAGAAACAAAATTTGAATTTTACAAGTTAAAATAATCTAAACCAAACATGCAAACATCCAATTGCAGAAGCCTTTGCCCAATACTACTCAAAATTATACAACCTAAAGAGTGACCCTAATTTGTTAGATCCAACGGAGGACCTAATCAATAAGTTCCTAGACTCCCTGCAACTCCCTTTACTCTCCAAAACTGACTTGGAGTACTTTAACTTCAATATACAGAAATGGAGGTTGAAAATACAATTAAGTCATTAAAGCTAGGGAAATCACCAGGCCCTGATGGGTTTCAAAATGATTATAAAAATTTTGCTCAACTACTTTTGCCTCACCTAACAAAGCTTTCAAACAAAGCAGCTCTGGAAGGCTTGGTTCCCAAGGAAATGCTAGAGACTACGGTTATAGTCCTACCAAAAGGGAAAGGCGACCATAATGATTTAGCAAACTATAGGCCAATATCCCTATTATATAAAATTAACCTGCATATAAGGTAGGGAATATATTACAGTGACAAGAATTTTTTTATTCCCAAGTTACAATTTTATTTATTAAATAGTGAAATTTATAAAAGAAAAAGGTGCTAAACAGACACCAACAACCCAAGGTGATCTCCTTTGGCTTTTTATACCGTGGGATAGTCTCACCATCTGTTCCTGGATACCAGGAGCAGATTACAGAGTCCTGTATTATTCACATACATCACACAGGTAAATATTGTGCCGACAGATACAAGCATATAGGTCAACAATAATTTTTAGGTCAATTGCTCAATCATATCCTAGTTTAATATCCAGAGCAATATCCAGAGTGATCTTCGGTCAGATGACCAATCCGTTTTTGAGGGCAGATGGAATTACTGGTAATCGCAGTAAAGCAACCCTCAGTAGAGAGGGAACGCCATAATTACTGGCAAGAAAATGTCCTCAAGGTGATAAAGCCGGTTATAATTGAAGATAATAAGCCTGATGGAAAATTACTCCCTTGCCTCTGTCCTTGGCAACAGTGGTTAGTCCTCAAATAACTATGAGCACCATTAGATACCGATGACAAGCCTGGTGATATTGATATTTTGCCTTGACGCGTTTCCCCATAGGTGGTTCTTCAGGAGGCTATAAACATAAATATAGTCCATCAGAGATCCCTCCAAAGACAACAATTCATAAGAACAGTACAAGATAGCCATAACAAATACTTGCCCTGTAGAGACAGATGATACATCAGAGATGCAGTTCCACGATGAGCCAAACGATAGAGCAGCCTGGGCACAGACAGTGCTGTAATAATTCACCCCTCAGCAGCTAAGGCATCATGAAAGTGCATGTCCGTGTGGGGTATTTATACCCACACCCAACTACAGCTGTCTCCCATCAAAGCCTGATCTGTGGACAAGCGGTGAAATGTGACATCATATACATGCCAATGCGCATGTGCTGGTAACCTAGCAACCCAAAGGAAAAATATTAGACAGCATGTCATTATTTACTTCACTGCGCATACATGCAAATCAACTACCACAACGATAGATCAAACAAGCCCCACTAAGATTGTGTTTCGCCTGGTACAGGCCTATAGGACCGGATCAGCAACGGCATACACAGTTACTGTACCAAGACGGACATATCATAAACATCCACAGCTCGGGATTAAACCGCCACTCGCGCATGCGCGAGCGAGCTACGGTGCGCAGTGATAGTCAAAAATAACGCCCGATCCTGCGCATGCGCACTACGGGCCTGCAATAAAAGACGCCCACAGTCTGACATTAAATCACCGCTCGCGCATGCGCGAGCTAACTACGGAGCTCTGCATTGATACATCCACAGTCCGGTCCCATGTATGCTCTATGAGGCCACCATCCAGGCTAACACAGTAAGAGGGGGCAATATACTATTTTTAATTCCATCCCATCATTATTCTTTACATCAGCAAGGGGGAAATAATTTTGGAAGCCAGCCAATCACCGCCCGTCCACAAAACAGAAACAGCATATTCAACCAGTGTACTTCTAGAGTTTGTAATCACAATAAAGATTCAGATACATACAGTCATGATCAATATAGCTTTAACAGATACATGTTGTTCATATCTATAGCTACAGTACATATAGGCGCACATAATATTGAGATAGCTTTATTATAATATTCATAACAATATCCAAAAGCATAAGGGCAATATATTAAAATACATCGATAGTGTCTGCCAATCCAGACAATTCCCAATAGTGGAATCTGTTACACTCTTGAGTATGGATGCAGGGTAACCAACATAAATAGAGGACCATCAATCAACTATGACGGGAGAAAGCATGAAAATGACAATTGTTCATTTAACCCTTTCGCTGTCATTGAACCCATCCTAAAAATCCAAGCTGCTTCCTTTTGCAGGAGTATTTTATCAAAATTCCCCCCCTTACACTAGGTTTGACCAATTCGGTCATCGCAAATCTGATTTAACATCCCCCCCATGTACCATATTCATATGCCTCGCGATAGGTGTATCTCTCCCATTGCGGATATCCGAGACATGTTCCCCAATCCGTTTTTTAATTTCCCTAAAGGTTTTATCCACGTAATCTATGGGGCAGGAACATGTTGCTTTGGAAATGACCCCTGATGTATTACAGTTTCCAAAATCTCTTAGAAAGAATATCCTGCCATTGGCCGAACTAGAGAAGGACTTGCATTGATCTACCGATTTACAAACACTACAGTGGCCACACCTGAAAAACCCACAAATCCGTCTATCCAGCCAAGTACCCTCCGGACGTAGGGCCTGATATAGGCTATGAACAAGGCTATCACCTATACTGCGTCCACGTCTGTAGGTAATTCCTGGATTCTCCGGAATAAAGTCTGTCAAACCCGGGTCTGCCTTCAAAATGGACCAGTGTTTCTTAACTATCGCAAATACCCGTTCTGATTGTATATCATAGGTATCTATCATACGTACCAGTTCTGAGTTTGTCTGTGATGGTTTTGGGATCATTAAGGAATGTCTATTAACATTCCTAACAAAGCCTAGTGATTGGTTAAGGATCTGTTTGGGGTAGCCCCGGTCCAGAAATCTGCCAAAGAGGTCGTTGGATTGAGCCCTAAAATCCCTCTCCCTGGAACAGTTCCTGCGTATCCGCAGGAACTGTCCCTTAGGGATTACTCTCCTGAGTGGGTAAGGATGGTGACTGTCCCAGCTCAGGAGGGAATTTGTAGCCGTAGGTTTACAATACGTAGTAGTGTACAAAACACCATTATCATCCTTGCAGATGGTTAGGTCTAGAAAATTGATAACATACGGGTCACACTCAGATGTAAAACGTAGACCCAAATCATTTTTATTAAGGGAGTCAACAAAACACTGAAATGCATTGGCAGTACCAGTCCAGAGGATGAGGATGTCATCAATGTACCGGACCCAATGTCCAATACATTGATGAGAGTCCTCATCCAAACCCCCAAAAACCACCGTTTCCTCCCACCAGCCTAGGAATAGATTAGCATAACTGGGGGCACACGGGCTCCCCATCGCTGTACCCCTAAGCTGGTGGAAGTACTTGGTGTTAAAAAGAAAATAATTATGGGTCAACGTAAAAGAAAGGAGCTCCTCTATGAAATCATTATGTCTGCCACATTCAATAGCCCTAGACCTAAAAAAAGATTGACTGCAAGGATGCCAAGATGGTAAGGGATAGAACTATACAGTGCCTCTACATCGATAGAGGCTAAGATAGTATTGGGTCCCACAGTCATATCTTCTAAAAGTTGAAGATGGGGTGTATCGCGGACATATGAAGGTAAAGAGGTTACAAAAGGGCGTAAAATCCTATCGATGTAGATACCTGTTTTGTGACAGGGAATCAATTCCTGCCACAATAGGCCTCCCCTTTAGAGGATGAAGGCCCTTGTGGACCTTCGGGAGGGCATAAAATACAGGAATCACTGGTGCATGGGGTGTAAGAAAATCATATTCATTCTGTGAGATAAGTCCAGTAGATTTTGCTTTATCCAGTATGGAACAAAGGACACCCTCATAAGATTTCGTAGGGTCAAATTCAAGAGGTCCATAGGTGTTGCGGTCTTTAAGAATATCATTACACATTTTTAGATATATAGAGTGGTTCAAGACAACTAAATTTCCTCCTTTATCTCATGCCTTAAAAATGAGGCTATCATCATTTATCAAATCCTTCAAGGCTTTGCTTTCTCCTACAGATAAATTACATAAATGAGGAGAGCCATTTTGAGGGATTTCATTAAATCGTCCTGAACCAATTTTAAAAATATATCAACACTGGTACAACTCTGATTAGGGGGGGACTTTTTACTTGGTCGTTTAAGATTTGTAAATGGTCCATCACCTTGCTTTCTAGTGTTTTCCCTCAGTAAATCCGTTAAAACATTATAGCAATCATAATCCTCTTCCGAAATACCCATAGACCTACATTGTTCCCGATTCTGTTGTTCAAAGAACTTCCATTTTAATTTGCGACCAAAAAGTTCTAAATCCTTTATCCACCTAAAGCAGTCAAAGGGGTTTGATGGAACAAAATAAGTCCCTTAGACAGCAAGGAATACTCATTTCTAGACAGTATACAGTCAGACAGGTTTAATATCTGCCCCGACCCCGAGGTGTTCGTGTTCGCAGGTAATAATTTTTAATGTTCCTTTGCTCCAAAAAAGATCTAGAGGTACCCACTGAGGAAAAGGAGGATCTTTGCTGGGCCAAGGGTCCATCCCGCTTTTTTTTGTGTTTTCTTGGGCCCTGCCATATGGGTGGTAGGAAGGTACCTGTTTCTGTAGGATTACTATTACTTTTTGGTCTCTCTGAGTCAGATGTATCAGCGTCAGATGATGATATCTCAGACTGAGGTTTGGCAGTACACGGATCTGGGTAAGCCTTATTTTCTTTAAACTCAGCTAAATCCCTTACAAATTGTGTTTACGTTCCTTTAAAGTGTTTTGAAATCTTTCTACGGATGTTTGTAGGATCCCTTCCCTCCTGATAAAATCTGGATCACTCTTAAGATGTAAAATCTTATCAATATTGTTATTAAGAACCTTAGTGGACTCTACAAATGTTTTTTGTTCCTCTTCCAATAGAAGAGTCATGAACCTCAGGGAAGAGGCAATTGATTCCTTTTTCCAAAGTGCCAATAACTGTTCAGAGGAAGCTCTAGGCGAGGGGTGTATATTGATTCTTAGTCCCCTAGGAACAATTTAATGTTTTAAATAATTTTCTAACCCTTTAATTTCCCACCAAGAGCGTATGTTATTTTTCTAATTATGCAATAATTCTTTAAAGGAATCCCTCAGAGAAAATGTGGAACTCCCTGAGGTAAGATCATTAGTGGAGAAAACCTGGTTAGCATCCTCCAACCATAGAGCCGTATTGATAGGTCCTGTAAGGAACCCTGCGATACTCAAGAGGCTACTAATTGTATAAAATTAACCTGCATATAAGGTAGGGAATATATTACAGTGACAAGATTTTTTTTATTCCCAAGTTATAATTTGATTTATTAAATAGTAAAATTTATAAAAGAAAAAGGTGCTAAACAGACACCAACAACCCAAGGTGATCTCCTTTGGCTTTTTATACCGTGGGATAGTCTCACCATCTGTTCCTGGATACAAGGAGCAGATTAGAGAGTCCTGTATTATTCACATACATCACACAGGTAAATATTGTGCAGACAGATACAAGCATATTGTTACGGGGGGCTGTCTGATAATAAAACCCAAAGGAATATCAGACAGTCAGGGTCCACCGTGCAAAGACTCTGCTGCAGACTATGGCAGAGGATAAGGGGTATATAAGTGTGCCACTGTAAATAGTAATAGCACAAGTGCAGAGTGCAATACCTCTGTTAAACTCACAGAGGAATATAATTAGAAAATAAAGCAATTCCTCCCTTACTTGGAGGGTGTGTGGTATGGTCTCTGTTAATGGTCACAGAGACAAAACCAGTGAGTGTGAAATGGCACCTACCTAGGTCCGTTCCTCTAGCGGTGCCAGGAGACGGACAGCAGCGTAAGCCGCACAAAGCTCCTACCTGCGTTCGCTCCACTAGTGTGAGAGGACACGAACCACTAGATATGGCACCTGCCTAGCTCCACTCCACTAGTGGTGCAAAAGAGACGGACAGCAGCATAAGCCGCAGAAAGCTCCTACCTATGTTCGCTCCCCTAGTGTGCGAGGATACGAACAACTGCCAGACGCAGTATAAGGAACGTTACCCTAGCGACAACGTCCACCTACGAGTAGAATCACAAGACCCAGCCGGACCATGTGCCTCAGGCACCTGCCTATGTCCGCACCACTAAGAGGTAAGGATACGGACCGCAGTCGAAGCTGTAAGGTATAAGCACGCTACCCTGCCGGTAGCGCTCACCTAGCATAGACAGAGAGATGCCTAGAAGGACGTGCACAGAGCGTCTACTCTCATGCATGAACCAAGAGGACTGAGCGCCGGGCGGCATGCGTCAGGGTCTTATATAGACTCTGTGCCTCATCCAAGATGGAGGACACTAGAGCCAATCCGCTGCCAGAATGACAGCAATGACGTCACGCTGGCCTATCACCGAGCAAAGCGTCACAGGCACATGACCAGCGACCAATCGGCATAGGTGTCAGAGACATGTGACCACGTGTCACAAGCACATGACCAGCGGCCAATCAGCTTAGGTGTCAGAGACATGTGACCTCGTGTCAGCGATGATGTCACCCGCACATGTGCAATGGCTCCAAGATAGGACTTAGTCTCCAGCGCTTGCACATGTGCAGTAGCAAGAAATCCGAACATAGTCTCCAGTGCTCGCACATGTGCAGTAGCAAGAAATCCGAACAGTCTCCAGTGCCACAGCAACCATAACAGTACCTCCCCATCAAGGGCCCCCCTCCCGGCGACGCAGGTAATCGGCAACTAAGTCGGGAGCATGGACACCCTCCTCAGGCTCCCAAGAGCGATGTTCCAGACCGTAGCCCTCCCAATCTATCAAGAAGAACCTGCGCCCTCTAACCATCTTAGAACCAACTATGGCTCGTACCTCATAGCTAGAGCGAGAGGAATCAGAGGCAGGAGAGTGCACTTCACGAGCGTGAGGTAAAATAGCCGGCTTTAGCAGTGAAACATGGAATTTGTCATGGATCCTAAGATGGACGGGTAACTTCAATTGGTAGACTACAGGATTTACCTGTCGAAAAACCTCATAAGGACCCAGGAAGCGAGGAGCAAATTTGACAGAGCTCACTCTAAGTTTCACGTGTTTTGCAGAGAGCCACACAAAGTCCCCTGGAGAAAAGACAGGAGCCAGGCGACGAAACCGATCGGACACCGTCTTCATACGATCCTTAGCTGCTTGGATCGACTCTTGAGTCCGATCCCAAATTCTCTGGCATTAGTTGCCCAGTCGGCCACAAGAGGAGGAGGTGCAGCAGCGGGAAACGGTACCGGTACCCTAAGGTGTTGCCCATTATTAAGTACGAACGGTGTCTGCCCAGTGGCCTCAGCCAGCGAATTGTTAAGGGCAAATTCTGCCCAGGGTAGGAGGGAGGACCAGTTATCGTGGTTCTCAGCAACAAAGTGTCAAAGGTATATAATCATGGATTGATCTGTATGCTCAACCAAACCATTGGTCTCCGGATGGTATGCCGAAGAGAGATTCAACTCAATTTGCAGAAGGCTACAAAGATCTCGCCAGAAACGGGAAGCAAATTGCGGGCCTCTATCATAAATGATACGATCTGGCATCCCGTTAAGCCTAAAGACATGCTTGAGGAATAGTTTGGCTAGTACCCTGGAAGATGGGATTCTCGATAACGGTACGAGATGAACCATCCGGGAGAAATGGTCCGTAATGACCCACACAAATCTATGTCCCTGTGAACACGGAAGATCACCCACAAAGTCCATGCCTACTACTTCCCATGGTCTATCTGGCACTGGTAAAGGATGCAAGAGCCCAGCCGGTCTCTGCCGTAACGGACGGTTGCGAGCACATGAGTAGCAGGAACCGACATATCTCTTGACGTGACTGGCTAAGTGTGGCCACCAATACCACCTCTCGAATAACTCTTGTGTCCGCCTAATACCAAAATGCCCACCCACCTTTGAGGTGTGGGCCCACGACAGTATATCATTCTGTCGATCCGGCGGAACAAAGGTCTTGCCCAGTGGGATTTGGTCTAACGTCACAGGGGAGAGCGTATGAAAAACCCTGGAAGGAAGGATAAGACAAGGTTTGTCAATCTCTTCCTGGGTAGAAACCATAGAGCGAGACACGGCGTCTGCCTTGTTATTCTTACTCCCAGACAGATAGTTGATGGAGAAGTGAAAGCGGGAGAAAAACAAGGACCAGCGGGCTTGGCGAGGATTAAGACGCTGAGCGGTTTGTAAGTACGTCAGATTCTTATGGTCTGTATAGACCTAGAAAGAATGTTTCGCTCCTAGCAAGTGACGCCACTCCTCCAAGGCTAATCTCAGGGCGAGCAGTTCCCTATCCCCAATGGTATAGTTTCTCTCTGCCGGTGAACAGGTTTTAGCAAAGAAGAAACACAGCCTTTTTCTACCTACACCGTTCTTTTGATACAAGACCGCACCAGCACCCACTGAAGAGGCATCAACCTCCAAGAGGAAGGGCTTATTCTCATCGGGTCTTTGAAGAACGGGAGCAGTTGAAAAGTGTCTTTTTACTGCCTCAAAAGCCTGGGATGTCTCAGTAGACCAGACTTTTGGATTAGCACCTTTCTTAGTCAAGGCCACCAAAGGGGCCACCAAAGTGGAGAAATGGGGTATGAACTGCCGGTAATAATTTATGAATCCTAAGAAGCGTTGCACCGCCTTCAAGGAATGAGGTCTGGACCATTCCAGGACAGCAGAGAGCTTCGCAGGATCCATAGCCAGACCCTCTTGTGAGATAATGTAACCCAAAAAAGGCAAGGATGACTGCTCGAATACACACTTTTCGAGTTTAGCAAACAATGAGTGCTCCCTTAAACGGGAAAGGACACGAACGACATCCTGACGATGAGTCTCCAGATCAGGAGAAAAAATCAGGATGTCGTCCAGATACACCACGACGGAGGATAACAGTAAATCCCTGAACACATCGTTTACGAAGTCCTGAAATACTGCGGGTGCATTACATAAACCAAAAGGCATGACGAGGTATTCATAGTGACCGTCTCGGGTGTTAAAAGAGGTCTTCCATTCGTCACCCTCTCGAATTCGTAAAGTTATACGCACCCCGCAGATCCAACTTCGTAAAAACTTGAGCTCCCCTCAGTCTGTCAAAGAGCTCCGAAATTAAAGGTAACGGGTATTTGTTCTTGATTGTGATTACGTTGAGACTCCTGTAATCTATGCAGGGACGCAAATCACCCTCTTTCTTCCGAACAAAGAAAAACCCAGCTCCCGCGGGAGACAGACTTACGAATGAACCCTTTCTCTAAACTCTCTCTTATATAGGCCGACATGGCCTCCGACTCAGGTATTGACAGGGGGTAAACCCTGCCCTTAGGTGGAACCGAACCTGGGATAAGGTCTATGGCGCAGTCATACGGCCTATGGGGTGTAAGAACCTCAGCACCCTGTTTGGAGAACACGTTAGCGAAATCCAAATAGGGTGTAGGTATGGGAGAGAGATCAGCTGATGCAACCGCAACGACCTTAGGTGGTAAGGGAAGACATCGGGACTGACATTTCGAACCCCAACTAATAATGCTGTCGGACTCCCAGACAATTAGAGGAGCATGGGTCCGAAGCCATGGGAGACCCAGAAGAATGTCGTCTATACCCTCAGGCAAAACAAGAAAAGAAATCTTCTCTATGTGACCCTGAGACAGGGAAAGGTGCAAGGGAACTGTCCTCAATGTAATGGAGTCAGACAACATAGTCCCATTAACAACACGGACAGGAATAGGCGCCTCTAACATGATAGAAGGAATATTGTGTCTCTTTACAAATCCTGAGGACACAAAAGTCCCGTCAGCTCCGGAATCCACAAAAGCCATAATAGGCCATATATTCTCAGAGAATGAGAGCTGACCTGGGATACTACACTTAGAGGGTGCAGAAGACGTCTCTAGTAACCCCCCTCTAATGGTTACTAGGCCTGGGAGTCTCTCTGATGGCTAGGACACTTGTTGGCATAGTGCCCAGCCTGACGACATACTTAACATATAGGAGCACCAGACAAAAGCAGTGAGTGTGAAATGGCACCTACCTAGGTCCGTTCCTCTAGCGGTGCCAGGAGACGGGACAGCAGCGTAAGCCGCACAAAGCTCCTACCTGCGTTCGCTCCACTAGTGTGCGAGGACACGAACCAATAATAAGTAAACAATGACATGCTGTCTAATATGTTTCCCTTGGGTTGCTAGGTTACCAGCACATGCGCATTGGCATGTATATGATGTCACATTTCACCGCTTGTCCACAGATCAGGCTTTGATGGGAGACAGCTGTAGTTGAGTGTTGGTATAAATACCCCACACGGACATGCACTTTCATGATGCCTTAGCTGCTGAGGGGTGAATTATTACAGCACTGTCTGTGCCCAGGCTGCTCTATCGTTTGGCTCATCATGGAACTGCATCTCTGATGTATCATCTGTCTCCTCTACAGGGCAAGTATTTGTTATGGCTATCTTGTACTGTTCTTATGAATTGTTGTCTTTGGAGGGATCTCTGATGGACTATATTTATGTTTATAGCCTCCTAAAGAACCACCTATGGGGAAACGCGTCAAGGCAAAATATCAATATCGCCAGGCTTGTCATCGGTATCTAATGGTGCTCATAGTTATTTGAGGACTAACCACTGTTGCCAAGGACAGAGGCAAGGGAGTAAATTTTCCATCAGGCTTATTATCTTCAATTTTTCACCTTGAGGACATTTTCTTGCCAGTAATTATGGCGTTCCCTCTCTACTGAGGGTTGCTTTACTGCGATTACCAGTAATTCCATCTGCCCTCAAAAACGGATTGGTCATCTGACCGAAGATCACTCTGGATATTGCTCTGGATATTAAACTAGGATATGATTGAGCAATTGACCTAAAAATTATTGTTGACCTATATGCTTGTATCTGTCGGCACAATATTTACCTGTGTGATGTATGTGAATAATACAGGACTCTCTAATCTGCTCCTGGTATCCAGGAACAGATGGTGAGACTATCCCACAATATCCCTATTAAACACTGATACAAAAATTCTGGCAAAATTAATAGCCTCAAGAATTCACACTTATATCTCTGATCTAGCTAACTTTGATCAGGTTGGTTTTATCAAAGGAAGACACACCTCAGATGTAACCCGGAAAGTAATCAATATTATGAAACATATAGAAAAGATCCCCTCAGCAGTTCTTGCTCTGGATGCTGAAAAGGCTTTTGATAGGGTACACTGGGGTTTTTTATTTGCCACTCTAAAGAAATTTGGGTTTAGAGACCAAATACTAAACTGCATGACAGCATTATACACGTCACCATCAGCGAGAATTTATACAATCAACTATCTGACAGTTTTCCCCTCTCAAATGGCACCAGACAAGGGTGTCCCTTGTCTCCGAGTCTATTTGCTTTATTCATAGAGCCACTGGCAGAGAGTATTAGACTCAATGAAAAAATTAAAGGGAAAAGTCTTAATAAGAGGCAATACAAATCTACATTATTTACGGATGATATTCTTATCACTATTTCGGAACCACTGAATTCTACCAGAAATGTAATAAAAACCTTAAAAAAAATTTCTATGGTCTCCTTGTACAAAGTGAATGAAGCAAAGTCACAAATCTTAGGACTTTGTCTTGATGAAGAATTGCAGGAGATCATGCAAAAGGAATTCTCATTTAAATGGGAGAAAATACAAGTTTCGTATCTAGGTATTTATCTAACGAAACCTGTCAAAGATATTATTCAAACGAATATGACTAACCTATACAAAACAATTCAGCAAGATTTTTTGAAAATTAAAAAAACAGAGCTGTCTTGGATGGAAAATATTAGCTTTCAAAATGTTTATTTTACCCAAATTCTTATATATAATTAGGTCAATCCCTTTAATCATTCCAAAGAAAAAGTTTCAAAAGTTGCAAAAAATTCTAACAGCCTTTGGAACAACAACAAACCAAGAGTGGCAAAAAATATATTGGTGAAACATAAAAGGAGAGGAGGTTTGGGCCTCCCAAATCTCTTTGCCTATTACCATGCTAGTATACTCAAAATGAGCCAAAGATGGCTGCAGGAAAATTACAGATCTTCATGGTTGAAAATCGAAGAGTTCTTGAACAAAAACAAATCTATACAAGCCTTAATTATCTTACATTTAATAGATAAAAAGAAACCTGTTCCCAAAAATGAATTATTAAAAACCACTATTCTATCTTGGAAATACTTGTTAAACCTGCTTGATAAGATTCAGGATAAAACGTCTTTAAAATATATACCACAAGAAGTCTTGGAGCTTATTGGACCAGGATTTAACCTGAGGGAGTGGAAAAAACAAGGGATTGGTAATCTTATTGGAATCATAGAAGAGGATATTTTAGCTCCTTTTCAGACAATACAGTCTAAGTATAGAATCCCCAACTCAGAAATTATAAACTGGGAAAATATTAATCACTATTTAATAAAAGAAAAAATTACTTTTACACTCCCTATAGACATAACCAACCTCCTAAATAATCCCTCAAGTCTTTTATTCTGGAAAACAAATATATATAATAAATTTAATGAGGACATGGGAATTAACAAAGGCACAAACATAACAGCATGGGAAAATGAGCTCAATATTATACTTGACAAGGATCAGCTTCGGAAAGCGTTAGAAATAATTTACTCAAATTAGCTTTGTATCACTCTCCAAGAGACTCATTACAAGGTACTTTCAAGATGGTATCTTACTCCCTATAAATTAAACATAATAAATCCCAATAGTTCATCAGACTGTTGGAGAAATTGCGGTGAGATAGGTAATCTGTCGCACATATTTTGGTCCTGTAAGGAACTTGACCTTTTGAGGGACATCAAAAATTAAATTTTAAGACTTATTAAATATCAGTTTAACCCCTCAGTTAGTCCTTTTCTCAATAGGTTTAGATCAAGTCCCAGTCAAATTCAGACATATAATTTGCCACATCTTGTTAACAACCAAACTAGCCATCACTTCAAAATTGAAACAAACTCAAGTGCCCTCTATAAATGATATCATAGACAGAGTGTCCTTGCATAACACGTACGAATATAACTTCGCATTAAGAGGAAAACAAATAGGAAAATATAACACAAGATGGAAACCCTGGACTGATATATTCACGAACCCATTGCAACTAAAAAACATCTAGAATGATTGTTCTCTTTTCTCAGGTAATTAAGCATGGGAAAAATATTTAGTAAAACTTAGTAAATTGTTTTAAAATGTGATCATTGTGTAAACTGTTCATTCCTTTCCCCGTACTGTCCTCCCCCCTTCCCCCCTCCCCAAAATCTTTCCCAGGTTTTCCCAATAAAGTTAACTTTCCTAAACCTCCCCCCCGCCCCTAAAATGTTGGTTCATAAACTTTGAAAATCAAATAAAAACACTTTATACACAAATTAAAAATAATTACTTAGACTTACATAAAACTATTAAATAGAAGAATCTCCAAAGGGCAACCATAATTTACGTAATGGGCAGGTAAGCAGTGTAACTGCAACCAACAATGCTATAAAACAGGAGAAGGAGTTTGATGGTGCAAAATTCCATTTATTTAGACAATTAAAGTGACACAAAAAAGATAAAAACAGACTTGAGGGTAACAGATGGCCATGCAGGAAAATGTATATTCATTAATATAAGCCAAAGCACATAGAGATATTACTATCATATGTGAGAGGAAGTAAGGCGTACGAGAAAACCTCATATATATATATATATATATATAACAAACTAAATCCATCTATACCATTTCTAGAGGGGACTCCCAACATCAACTCACAAAAAGTGCAGAAAGTGCCTAAGCAAAGTGCAATGTGCGGGCCAGATATAAAGTGACATGTGCATGGGCAAGGGTTAACCATCAGAACATCCCCCCATCATCCTACCTACGTACGTTTCGCAGGCTGTGGAACAAGCCACAACAGAGCTTCTTCAGGGAAGGAGAGGGGTGTAAAACCTCCTCAGCCCTCCGATATTTATGTGTATGGTGGAAATACTTCCTGAATCACATCCCCCCTCGTTACGTGTCACTGCATCCGCTGATGTCATAGCGCAGGCGGAGCCCACCGTCAGGTGACCGCACACGTGAACGGGAGCGCTCCACCCCGCTCCCGCGCATGCGCCGGCACCACGACGACGGAGAACACGCCAGCAACCAGACAGAGCAGACGCAGGGAGGTCAGGTCTGTCAGCGTCATAGTGTGGGCGGGGCCCACCGTCAGGTGACCGCATGTAAGCGGGGGTCGGGAGCGCAAACCACTCCCACGCATGCACGGGCACCATTACAACGACGGTCGCGCCAGCAACCCGACGGGGCAGGCACTGAACGTATCCTAAGGCTAATAAGGGTTATATAGAGCATAGAGATAAGCCAAGCAAGCTTTAAATAAAAGGGCAGTATAATACCGCGGTACATATACATATAGCAACAATATTGCAGTATTTCTTTGTCTTTTTCTTTCTTTCTTTTGCACTTTCAGAGTCAAATTCCAGAGGTGAGGTTCACTCAAGTGGAAAAATATATAGCATCCATCTCCAGGCAGATCATATATACTAAAAGAGGAGGAGAAAAATACAGGAGTTACAAAAAGATCATGATACGGGGGCAATTAGAAGGAATGAAAAATGGAGGGAAAAGACTGGGGTAACAATGGACAAGTTAAAAACAAAAATTACAAAAATATTAAAAACCCTAAAATGTCAAATCTAAATTAAAAACTGCCAACTACGGAAAAGAGAGGGCCAACTGTGAGAAAAGAAATGAACTGCAAACCCTAAAGAGGTGAAAAAAGGTTGAAAAACTCTCAGAGGAATGGGGTAAAACTTATGGTCTCATTTAACTCTTTAGGTACCAGTGTGTCCAGGGTGTGGGGATCCATTTAGCTTCACATTGAGACAAATTTTTCTTTAGGCTACCACCCCTGGAACCCCCACTGATATTGTCAATTCCTCGTACCTCGAGTAAAGAAAGGTCGCACTTGTGGTATGCCTTAAAGTGCCGCCGCAATGTCTTCAAAAGTGTAACATTGTCCACCGCTCTTGCCGCCTCAATATTTTGAACATGCTCCCTGACCCTTACGTGGAACTCACGGGAAGTGAGACCCACATAGATCAGGGAGCACGGGCACCGTGCATAGTATATCACATCAAAAGGAGCCACAGCCACACCATAATTTACCAGAAAATTATGTAGCAATATAGAAAAACCATAATGATCATAATGACTGGATGGGGACTAGGACAAGTCGTTATACATAGGTACAAACAAGAGAAATTACGACCAAAGTCCAAGGTACAAAAAGTGAAAAAACTTTATTTGGTGGATAGGTGCAGAGCGGCACAAACCAAGTGTGGACATAGGCAGGTGATCACTAAATATTAGGGATCTTACCCAACTGCTGACAGATCCCTGACACTGACAATCCATACATGTGATATACAATAACATGTGAAACATAGTTTATATATATGTATGATCGAGAGGTCAGCAGTCCTCCAGGAAAGGACAGAAAAACTCCTAAGCATCAATGTACTGGGGTCCCAATCTACACAAATTACCTCCTGTGAGGGTCATTGCAACCATATGTGATGCATATTAAATATTGACATTATAAAAAAGTTGCACAATGTGTAAGGTGCAGGGGTGAGAAAGGGACCCTGGCGCCCCAAGCGCCAGAAGAGACAAAACCAATTCAAATTGTCATTATTACCTGGAGAGATGCAGTGATCGAGCAGAGCCTATGTACAACCCGACGGCCATTTCGGCGATGAAGCCTTCGTCAGGGGGCGTGGTATAGTGAGGTGAGAAGTGGGGCTTAAAACAGGGCGTCCGCCAATCATTGTAGATCAGCGTGACCGTGACGCGCGCGGCACCGCGGGCAAACACGGACGCACATCGCGCGCCGCTCCCCGCCTGACAAGTCCGGTCACATGACCACCACATGTGCGCATCACATGGCGGCCGTGCGAGCAGACGTCACACAGGGAAATACAGCGCGGCACCACGATGACGTCCTGGCGCCCGCGGCGCGCACGCATCAGCTAGAACCACGGGAACTATTATAAAGGTACAACAGATTGTGGCCGGAAAAATGAAATCATGGGATACACTATAATACACATATAACACTAGACAACTAGTGTAGATACAATTGCCATCATACATGTTATTATATAATGATAGCAAGCACCATACGATAATTATTACAACTCAGGCCAGTCATCACATTTAAATATAAATATATAACATAGAGATGACTAGCAAATGGTGTATCCCACATAATAATCTCAGAATGACATAATAATCAATATCAAAAAGGACCGAGCATTAACACAAATATAAAAGGATGAAGAAATGATCACACAAATATATAGAGATATAATTATATATGCACACATGCGCGCACATGCACACACATACATCTCCCACATCCATAGGCGTACATGCACGCACACACACACACACACACGTGTGTACACCACACACACACACACACACGTGTGTACACCACACATACACACACACACATATATATATACACATGTACATCCACCCACACGGGTATACACACGTGCACATGCATACACACATGCGCGCTGCGCTCGTGCCCACATACGCATACATACATCAACACATGCATGCATGTGTGTGCGAAGACGCACCACACACACACACACACATGCCCACGCACATACGGGCATACGGCACTCACACACACACACATGCACGCATGCATACGGTGCAAACACATGCGTGCACGTGTGCACACACATACACGTGCATGGATATACGTATACACACGCACGCACACTTACAATCAATTGACAGAGAATAAATATCACATAAAGGAGGTTAAATATCACATAAAGGAGGTCAAAGATCATAAATATCAACTTCTTTCTTCTTCTAAGATATTTCTTGTTCGGTCTAGCTATAGCACATCACTGGTCATTCAGAATACTCCGGCCACACGCACAGATCAAATTCACATGCAGGACACATCCTACAAATGAAAGGAGGGCGCCTAAAAAAATAGATAAAAAAGACATATAAATATATCATATTAAAACCAAGGAAGGAGAATCCCCTCAAAAGAGAACCACGACTGTCACAAAAATGAGGCATAAGAGATATTTTCATTTAAGCCCATAGGGTGGAGAGTGTTTAAAGTCCAAATCCATCTGGCTTCCATCCTGGCCAATCTCTGGCTAATCTTGCCACCACGGATATTAGAATCAAGGTGGTCAATGCCCCTGACCCATAACAACGCCGGATTAGACTGGTGATATTGTCTAAAATGGCGTGGGATAGTTTTTAATGATGGAATATCTAGACAATCCGCTGTTGCAACTATCCCGTTTACGTGCTCTCAAATGCGCACCTTAAACTGCCTAGTTGTCAAGCCGACGTAAATTTTGGGGCAGGGGCAGGTGGCATAGTGGACTACCGCCGTTGTAGTGCAAGTGATGTGCTTTTTGATGGAAAAGGTATGTTTGCCCATGGAGTCAGAAAATGAATCCGTCCTGTCCACATTTGGACAGGCCACACAGCGGCCACAAGGTGCACAGCCAGTGCGAGGGGTCACAGGGCCAAACGGAGAAGGTTGAGCGACTCCCTCATAGTGGCTGGCAACAAGAAGGTCGCGTAGATTTTTAGATCTCCGAATGCTCAACATAGGTCTGTCCGGAATTATTTTGGCCAAGATGGGATCACCCCGCAGAATGGGCCAAAATTTCTGCAGACACGATCTCATCTCTGAAAATTGGCCATGATAGTCCGTGACAAACCTTAAAGTATCACATACTTGGGGTCTCTTAGGAGCATATAACAGGGAATGACGAATTGAATGTCTTGCCCTGTTATAGGCTCTCTTGACACACCGCTTGCTATAACCTCTTGCATAGAATCTATGCTTAAGGTCAACGGCTCTTTTTTCGAAATCCAGGTCAGTGGAACAGATCCTACGGAGGCGCAGGAACTGTCCCACCGGGATGGACCGAATCATGTGGCCAGGATGTGATGAGGACGCATGCAAAAGCATGTTCCCCGCGGTCTCTTTCCGGTAGATGTCGGTTTGTATGATGTTATTGGGATCCTTTTTAACAGTAACATCAAGAAAGTCAACGGACTGCGTGTGGTGGGTATAGGTGATACGGATGTTCAATTTATTGGAGTTAAGGGTTTTCATAAACTCGTGGAGTTCAATCTCCGTACCCTGCCAGATCAAAAAGATGTCATCGATGTACCGTGTTTAAAAGAGGACACGGTCCATCGATGGCAGCTGATCCGACAGGAAGAGGTCCCTCTCCCACAGCCCCAGGAACAGGTTAGCATACGAGGGGGCAAAAGACGCCCCCATTGCTGTTCCCTGGAGCTGCAGGTAGAAGGACCCCTTAAAAACAAAAAAGTTGTGTGTTAGAGTGAACTCCAATAACTCCATTATCAGGGCCACCATGTCTATAGATGTATTAGACATTTCCAAGAAAAACCGGGTGGCCCGAAGTCCATCACAGTGTTTAATGCTGGTGTACAGGGATTCTATATCACCTGTCACCAGTAATGTATCCTCTCCCACACAGAGTCCTAAGGAACTCGCCCGTGTCCTTAATGAAGGATGGCAAGCCCTCCACAAGTGGCTGAAGTTTAGTATCAATCCAGCGGTTCACATGCTCCTAAAAATTCCCCCTGCCAGAGACAATTGGTCTCCCTGGAGGTGTATTTATGTCCTTATGGATTTTCGGCAGGAGGTACAGGGTAGGAATTGCTGGTTCAATTACCTGAAGGGCTGAAGCCAGTTCCTTGGTGACAACATTGTCGTCTAGCGCTGTTTTCAGGGTCCTCTGAAGCAGTGTGGTAAAAGCAGATAGGGGATTATAGGTCAGTTTTTTATAACAGACCCTATCCCGTAACTGTCTGAATGCTTCCTTTTCATAGAGGTCCCTTGGCCAGACGACAACGTTCCCACCCTTGTCTGCCGGCTTCAGTATCACATCAGGCAATGACCGCAGCTCCCGCAACCTAGTAGTATATCACATGTGTAGTATTACACGTGATATACTTCCTAATATCAAATGTCCTGGAGCCGTCTGAAGTGGACAAGGACCTACTACGTACAATGTTCCTGCACGCCAGGCAATGACCACATTTATAACACCCGGTCAATGGGCCTCTTGTATCAAATGGGCTTTGGACAGGGGGGACATAGTGGCTCGCAACTAAGATATCCTTAAGGTTGCGGGCACGCCGTGCTGTAACAAAGAGGGTGGCAGTGAGGAAATCTGACAGTACTGGATCCATCAAAAGAACTGGCCAGTGTCTCTCCAGACTAGCCCGCATAGCCTCCCACCCGTGATTATAGGTCCCAATGAAGCGTGGACCAGGCTCTGAGGATGTTCCCTTAGGGGCATACGAGAGCAGCCAAGATCTGGGAGTTTTTTTGGCTCGTAAGTAGCCATTCTTGATAGAACGGTTACTGTAACCTCTGTCCTGGAAGCGGCATTTGAGATCGGCCGACCGATGCTCAAAGGTGGCCTGGGATGAGCAAATCCGCCTTATCCTCAGGAATTGGCCAGTCGGTATGGCCCGGATGGTGGAGGGGGTATGGAATGACGAAGCATGCAGTAGTGCGTTGACAGACGTATCCTTCCTGAAGACGTCAGTCTCAATGATACTTCCAGATCCAACCATAATTTTAATGTCCAGGAAGTCAACGCAACTACTGCTATGCTGATAAGTCAATTTGATGGTAAACTTGTTAAGTACCCCCATAAGTCTCCCAAGTTGCTCCGCCGTGCCCTGGCAAAAAAATAAAACATCATCTATATACCTCAGCCAGCACTGCACATGGGCGCTGGCCTCCACGCCTCCGTCACCAAAAACCAACCCTTCCCAGTAACCCAGGAAGAGGTTGGCGTACGAAGGCGCACAGGCCGCGCCCATGGCAGTGCTGCGCCTCTGGAGGTCATAGCTATTCTTAAACAAAAAGCTCTGAAGAAGCTCTGTTGTGGCTTGTTCCACAGCCTGCGAAACGTACGTAGGTAGGATCATGGGGGGGATGTTCTGATGGTTAATCCTTGCCCATGCACATGTCACTTTATATCTGGCCCGCACATTGCACTTTGCTTAGGCACTTTCTGCACTTTTTGTGAGTTGATGTTGGGAGTCCCCTCTAGAAATGGTATAAATTGATTTGGTTTGTTTTATATATATATATATATATATATATATATATATATATATATATATGAGGTTTTCTCGTACTCCTTACTTCCTCTCACATATGATAGTAATATCTCTATGTGCTTTGGCCTATATTAATGAATATACATTTTCCTGCATGGCCATCTGTTACCCTCAAGTCTGTTTTTATCTTTTTTGTGTCACTTTAATTGTCTAAATAAATGAAATTTTGCACCATCAAACCCTTTCTCCTCCTGTTTTATTACATAAAACTATGTTACAATTTTCTTGTTACAAACATAATTTTCTTGTTACAAACATAATTTTCTTGTTACAAACATAATTTTTGTTACAAACATAATTTTTGTTACAAACATAATTTTTATTTTGTTTATTACCGGAAAAACAAAAAAAAATAAAAGAAGACATTTATTCTGTGTCACTAGTCACATTTAATATAAAATAATCTTTAACATGGTTCCTAACTTGAACACCAGATGGGGCACCAGTGGTTCTTAACCTTCCATTCTCAACTAATGGGGCATTAAGGACAGGCATGTCATCAAAATCATCATCATGGTTGTCATACATTCTACAGTAGTTATGTAATATTACTGTAGCTTTAATGACAGCCTTGACAGTGGTTGGTTGACACTGGATGGTGGTTTGATATATTCGCCATCTTGAAGCCATTATCCCGAATGCACATTCTACATAGCTCTGGCCAAGCTGCTATTAAATTTACATTTTGACCTTTTTATGCCACGTCTAGGATATGGCCGCATAACATGCCAAGACAGGGCAAACCATTGATCAGCAACCATGACAAATGGTGAATTGGGACCCATTGTACCAGGATGAGGCCTTGGAGAAGGGAGGTTCATGTTTTCGGACATTAGACGCCTTGATAAACGTGAACAACGGAATATTCGTGCATCAGAGGCATTGCCATATGTCCCAACGTCAACAAAAACAAAACAGTAATTAGTCTCTACCAAAGCAAGAATCACAACAGAAAAAAACTTTTGATAATTGAAATATCTAGTGGCAGAGTTTGGTGTTTTTTTCACTCTACTGCCATCTAATGCGCCAACACAATTAGGAAATATTTTTTTGTCTAAAAAATCTTCAGAAATGCAAATCCAATCCTGTGATTTTGGCTGCTGAATTACATGGTACTTTAGGGTTTCCCATATCACACTGCATGTATGGAGGATTATGATGCCAATTGTAGATCTCCCCAAAACGAATTCAAAATGTATGCTGTTGAAGGAATGTCCTGTGGCAAGGAATCTAAAGTAAAAATAAAGAATGATAAGACTATATATGTGAAATGTTCAAGTCCAAATGTATTGGATATGTATGCATTAATACATTATTTTAATTTGGTTTTATTTTTTCCAAATATTAAAATATATGTTGCATTTTTTGTTTTAAAAAATGGAAAGAGCTATTTTGCAATTAAACAAATATGTTTACAATAATATTTAAATGTATCTTGTGTTTATCATACATGATACATCATACAATATGGATCACTAGGACTTCTCCTGGACTCCCATCTAAATGCTTTCATACGCATTTTGTTACATTGAGTACTACTCGTTACGCCACTGATGCATTACATTGTTTCCATTACACCATCTCATCCTCCAGGCTGGGCTTATTTCCAAAGCAAATTCCACAATTGCGTTGTGCCCTTATAGCATGTCTTATGCCTCCATACCCTTATATAGTATTACCCTGACAAAAGCTCGGTGAGCTGAAACGTCGGTTACTATTTTTTTATTGGTGCCTAGCAATAAAATCACCTGCAGATATTTACCGTATCAAGTCTATTTTTCTGAGCGTGCCGAAACTATTCTTACATATTGGACTTTATTTGGTTTCTGAGCACCTCCATATTAGAGTTAATGAAGCCAGGTTGACTGTTTTCTACTTAATATTTTGTGTGACTTAACTCCCTGGTTTAAGGACATAAAACTTTAAGTTTGAAAATTGCAATTTTTTTTTCATAAATGCAAAAAATATTGTCCTAAATTTACCACTAACATGATAAAATATATTACGAAAAAGCAATCTCAACACTACTGGGATCCGTTAAAGCGTTCCAGAGTTATTACATCATAAAGTGACACTGGTTAGAATTGTAAAATTTGGCCTGGTCATTAAGGTCAAAATTGGCAGCATCATTAAGGGGTTAAGGGCAATGATTAATCACACAAGACATAATTTTTCTGGATACAGGCTATACATTCTACCTGCGCTGGCTCTATGGCACTCTCGCTAATGTGAATATGCACCAGAGCACTTTGAATTTATCTGGACATATCTCATTTTCATTTATATGCACAACATTGCGATTTAATCCATGTGTTACGAACCGGTGCCGCCATAGCCGTAAGCAGCCTGCTGCGGTTCCTGTTGCACCCAGGTGCCGGCTGCCGTTCTTGGCCGTGCCTCGGGTCGTCCAGTTGGCTGTTCCTTCCACCACGTCTAAGTGTGGAGAGGCGGTTAATGCGCATGCGTGCGCCGATTTACCCCAGCCAGAGTTTAAGCCCGGTGTTTTGCCTAGTGAGCATGCTCAGCCTGTTTGTGTTATGTCTGAGACTAAGTCCTCAGTTCAGGCTACTGAGCATGCTCCCACAATTAACCCTAACAGCCTCTTTGCACAGGTACTTGGACTTCGTGCTGTGTCTAAGTTCTGGGATGTGCCTACTGAGCATGCTCAAACTGATAGTCTGCTTTCTAAGCCTGTGGCTCAGGCTACTGAGCATGCTCAGGCACTTAGTGCATCAGAGGCTAGGTCCGGTAAGGACCTCACTGAGCATGTCCGTGAGGTGGCAGGCCCTGATAGGGCAGAGGGTGTCAGGTGTCCTGATGACGTGGCAACTCCGGACTGGCTCGCAGAGGCCCGCCCCTATGATCTGGCACTTCAGTATTGGTCGTCAGACGATGACTGGTGAAGTGTTTGGGGCGTGGCTGCCATGAGGTCATCAATGACGTGGCGGTTCCGGATAGGTCGCATGTGACGTCACTGATGACATGGCATTCTGCTATTGGACCTTGGTGGTTCCACCCTGGGTTTGGGGTGGACCCAGGTTATAAAAGGGGCTGGAGACAACATGGAGGTGCGCAGTCTTCACTTTTGCTCAGTGAGAGCACACCTCCATGTTAAAGCCTCATTGCGGCATAAGCCTATGTTGGGAAGCGGTAGGTAGGGTTAGGCGAACGGTGCCTGTCACGCCAAGATTCGTGGCTCGGCACATCAGGGTCAGGCGCCGTGCTTCCCTTCTGCCGTTCTAGTCTTGCTATAGCAGCCCAGTGGCGTTAACTGGGCTGCGGCTGCTGTGCTTCCTGTCCGATTGTGCCCCCTACGAACACGGACAACGCACCTGCTGCGCCACCTGTCTGATTGTGCCCCCTACGCACACGGACAACGCACCTGCTGCGCCACCTGTCCGATTGTGTCCCATACGCACACGGACAACGCACCTGCTGCGCCACCTGTCCGGTTGTGCCCCCTACGTGCACGGACAGCGTACTCCAGGACCCCTGTGGAGTTAACAGGGTGTTCCTGATTTTCCTCGGCTTCCCGGTCAACGCTACTGGTGAACCCATCTGGCCTGACGTGTCCTACACACACGTGGCCAGTCGAGAGGTGGCCAGAAACGCTAATCAGAGGACCGCTCGGCCTGACGTGTCCTACACACGTGGCCGACAGGGCGCTTTCGTGGCGGTCTTCCGGTCAACGCTACCTGGTTACCACCCGGCCTGACGTGTTTCCTGCACACGTGGTTGGTGTAGTGCTAGGTGCACCAAAACGCTAATCGGGTTGTCGTCCGGTCTGACGTGTCCCAACACACGTGACCGGTTCCCAGAGTTCCTGGGTTATCTCAGAGCCATCCAGCTCTATAGTCTCCGCCTAATCCTCAGGTGCCAGCAGCTCCATTGTCATCTGGAGCACGGTGGGCCCCGACTGGCGATTAGGATATATACCCCCTGGTCCTAATCTGCCGGTTCCCCCGTAACAGTATGGCTGTATTTGTGAAAAACAAAACACCTCACAGGTCCATTATTATTACTCCTGATGAGCCTATTTAGCAGAAATAAATTGAGTGATTTACTTGATAGAGCGAAGATATACTAGATATTAGTTGAAATATACTCTATACACATACTGTATGTGAGACAAGACATACTAGGTACAAGTTGAGACAACTATATTATCACTTTGGCCGCAGGATAACTCAGCGTCTTTGCATGATGGTGATGAGGCTGATTCGCCGAAGTTGCGGATTGGTGGTGCAAGTCCTCGACGTCATCGCACAGGGCGTGGGTTAATTCGCCGATGGGGGTGGGGAATGCGTATAGAGAACTCATTCACCTGAGAGATAATTTACTGGCTGATCTCTGAGGGATCACAATATCTGAGATATATGTAGATACCCAGTTTTAATTTTGTCCTACAAAGTATACTAATTCCATATTACTACAGCAAATAGGCCTTTGCGCCTCAGGCAATCACATTGCTGATACGGAATTCAGTATTAAATCATGTTGGTGTTATGCCCAATAACAAACATTACAATCTATTGCTATATTGGTCCTGAATAGAATGGCCTCCGTGTAATGATATCAATGTTTTGTGTTAAGGATTTGATATATAATGACAGAGCAGGGCTAATAATATTACCAGAACCCGAGAGGTTCACTACTTACTAACAAGTGCAATAATTCTGGAACCTTTTGTTCAGAAAAAATTAAGTGTGCTTGACAGATCAATATGTTGTTGATGGACAAGGAAATTTTAATATTCATAAAGAATGATTTTATTGTATTGTATCCACCAGGTCAGTGAATGCCCCACATAACAAGCACAGAGACTGAAAAATAAACCTGTTTATAGGGAATGTTTTTATTCCACTCCAATCTACATATATTCCATGTTCATTCCCCACATAAGTACATAGAATATAATGTAAACCTGTGTATATGGGATATATGTTAATTCCTCTATTATCTACATATATTCCATGTTCATTCCCCACAAAACAAGCACAGACACTGTAATATACACGTTTATATGGGATATGTCCTTATTCCCTACCTAACAAGTGCAGACAATATAATATACACTTTTTTATATGGAATATTTGATCATTTCTTTGAAAATCTACATATATTCCATGTTCATTCCCCACATAAATGCAGGGAAAATAATATACACTTGTTTTTATTTTGGATGTGTTCTGTCCCCTATTAGCTACCTATATTCCATGTTCATTCGGTGTCCAATATAATGTTGCCCTTTTGCTGCTGTAAATAATTCATTACTTTTTTGGGGGGGAAATGTAATTCCTCTTTTTGTGGCTTATCTTTTATAGAAGTATAGGGACTTGCACGACATGTGGACCCTTGACGTTTGGGTTCCGATCTTGCATATTTTAGCCAAAATATTAACTAATATCTTATAAATATTTTATATAGATTTTTCTGCATGTTATATATTTTTATACAGGATTCATTCAAGCCCATTAATGTAGGTCTTGTAAACTGGGGCCTCCGTTTATGTGTGGTGCATTTATATAGGCGTCACTAGCAAGCTGTAAGACAAACACTGTGCACATGCGTGAACAGCGTCCTATACAATCCTTTTTGTGAGCAATTTTAATACTAAGCAATCGCCTCCTCCATGAATTGGTACTTTGTGAATATTTCCTCTATTAGTGTTTTACACTTGTGTTGCCTCCATCTTTATTAAGGGGTTTTGTTGCATCTTGACAGTGCATTAGATCCTTTGGCTTGGGCAGGTAAATACAGTTGCTCTATTGTTGCTGTGAATAATATATGTCCGAGAAGCCTATTATACCTCTCTATTTTATTGGACCAATACGTTAGGTTCACTCTTTCTATTCCTTCTGATCATTCTTTTTAGTATGTCCCATTTTCCCATCATTTCCTCTCTAAATACCGCTGAGGATTTTCTTGTGAAAATCGTTCACTTAAACCGCCTGTTTTCTCGTTTACATTGAAAGATAAAGTAGCTGCTACCTTAATGGGAAAGTTTATTTATTAGACCAAAAATTAACTGCCTATGTACCCCATGACAACATATACTTTGAAGGTGTTTTACTACGTTCTTTAGCTCCTTCAGGTCTAGGAAATTGTTTGCATTGTTGCACTTTTTACTTTTCTGAGAGCCATCTTTTTTTTATTTTTCTACCGATATACAGTATATCTGTATGAGGACTTGTTTTTGGGTTTTTTTGCAACATGGCTTTTGAATTGCCCTTATTCATTTTACCTAAATTTGCTGAAAAATGGGGAAAAAAAATCCAAGTGGGAGAAAAATTGCACAAAAATAATAAACATTTTTGTACAGAGAAGGTATTACAATAATTACGTTTTGTGTGGCTATTTTCAGAGATCTGTTGTTATTTTCCAGAGCTATGTGAGGGCTTGATTTTTGTCTTTCTAGCTGATATTTTCAATCACACCATTTTGGAGCCATATATTGTTTGAGTTTTACTAAATTATTTTAGGGACTAAAAAAGGCATTTCTTGTGTCCACCACCACTGCCCCCCCCACCCCACCAGGACACCACTGGATTGTAAGATGGACCCGCTTCTTTTTTTTCCCTAAATTTGGGGTGCGTCTTATAAATCAAAAACAATACGGTACGGTAAATAGGTAAGTATAAATAATAAGGATCTGCTGGGTGCGGTTTGCATTTTTGCTTAATTTGGAATCTTATTTTCCAGTAAAATGCTTAGTAGATTGAATGGTATCATTCTGAAGTAGAACTTGTCTCATAGATAACAAGCTCTATTACAGCTGCATCCATAGAAAAATATGAAAAATCACAGATATTCTAACGGCCTCATCCACTATAATAGGGATGAGAGCAATCTGTGAAATATATGGATTGTACGGTGCACCTAAAAGTGTAATTGAGCTCGAATTTTGTTATTTTTCTATTGGATCTATAAGGACGTTTTGTGGGTTGAGTTGTAGATTGGATGATACCGATCACTGTATCATATAATGTGCTGAAAACCCCTGAAAATTCAGAAGAGAAACCATAAAGAAAATTCCCCCACTGTATATTGGTTTTTGTTTATGGCGTGAGCATTGCATGGTAACAATTTTCCGGGTCAGTACAATTACAGTAATACTAAATTTGCAGTAATTTCTATATTTCACAGCTTTTAAAAAGATTCAGCTTTGTAAAAAAAAAAAAAAAAAAAACTATTGCCACTTTCTAAGACCCAGAATTTTTTTTTTTACTTTTGCACTGATGGAGTTGTTCTCATATATTGCAGGGTAAGCAGCACTATTTGGTGGACAGATAACTTTTTTTTTTAGTGTTTTATTACTGTAATTTATGCACATAGAGGGCAGATTTAAAATAAGATGTTATTTCTGTATTATGGCCGTCACACTATAGATGCAAGACCAGAATTTAGGGGGAATTTTTCTTGGTTAAACAGTTGGGATCAGGGTCAGCGGATCCTGCTGGAGCGTATTCAGCTCCTGAGCCTGCGCTGAGTGATTGCATTATAGCACGACAGCTCTTACAATGACTTGCAGACTTTGCTTTTAGAGCAGACAACCCCTTTAGTGATAGACAGTTCACTGGTGTAGGACCGATCACTCATGTAGGACGGACCGGTCACTGGCATGGGACGGACAGGTCACTGGCAGAGGACGGACCGGTCACTGGCGTAGAACTGCCTGGTCACTGGCTTAGAACGGACCGGTCACTGGCAGAGGACGGACCGGTCACTGGCGTGGGACGGACCGGACACTGGAGTGGGACGGACCGGACACTGGAGTGGGATGGACCGGACACTGGAGTGGGACGGACCGGTCACTGGCGTGGGACGGACCGGTCACTGGCGTTGGCTAACTCGGTTACTGGCTTAGAATGGACCGGTCAATGGCTTAGGACGGACCGGTCACTGGCAGAGGACGGACCGGTCACTGGCGTGGGACGGACCGGTCACTGGCGTGGGACAGACCGGTCACTGGCGTGGGACGGACCGGTCACTGGCGTGGGACGGACCGGTCACTGGCGTGGGACGGACCGGTCACTGGCGTGGGACGGACCGGTCACTGGCGTGGGACGGACCGTCCACTGGAGTGGGACGGACCGGTCCCTGGCGTAGGACGGACCGGTAACCAGTATGCCCCGCTGGCTGAGGTGCAGTGATATTTGGAGGTGTCTGGGGCTGATCTCAGGGTGGACGGTTACATTTCTATTACTGATTGGCTTTTGGGCCCCTTTAGGAAAATAACACTGTGGACAATGCCGGCTCAGGACAGGAGGCCGGGGTTCTGTCTCTGCTTCTGCCTGCATTGACCCCCTCTCCCTCTCCTCTTGCAGTGAGGCAGAGCCTCGAGCTGTGAAGAAACGGCTAATTTTAAAACGGACGGCATGAACCCTAAAGGCAGCAATAATGGAGCTATCAGGGTGGAGGAGCTCCTGCTGCCAGCACTGACACTGCACAGGCAGGTGGAAACTAGAGCAGTACACGGCAGCTACAGGGCGGGACACCGAAGGAGCAGCGCCCGCAGCATGCGCTCAGTCTGAGAGGCGCGCACACACTGACACGAAGTCACATCCGCTCTGCAGACCGCGCTTTTACGCCCCTCCCCTTCCTGCCGGGTCACGTGACTGTGCACTAACGCCGCCTCCAGCTACAAGTTCTGCCGCTTTCCGCTCTTTTAGTGTCAGAGCGCTGTGCAGACATGTGACCCGGGCTGACGGGGAGGGGCCTGAAGAGCGGTCTGCAGAGCTTAGGGCTGTCAGCGTGTGTCCCTGCCCCGGAGTCTGAGCGTGTGCTGCCCCGTGTTTGTAGCTCAGTGTGCGCCCTGGAGTGTGACCTGCTCCGTGCCTGCCGTGCATTGCAGTCGTTACCCCCCGCCTGTGTAGTGCGCGGTGCCGGCAGCAGGAGCTCCTCCGCTCCATCATTCCTGACTTCAGGGCTTTCCCGCCCGACTTATAATCACAGTAGATGAGTTCTCTCTATACTGGCTGCCGCCATCGCAGCTTCTCCGGAGGGGCTGTATGAGAGGAATAAAACATGGAGACAATCTCCCTGCAGCTGTGATGGCGGCGGCGCTGCGTCCAGGGTGTAATGGGTTAATCAGACGCTCGCTCCCTCCTCATCCCCGGTGACCGGCGCCTCCTGCTCGCCCAAAAGCCATTTCTTTGTAGCCCGAGACCCAGTGTCAATCTAACACCACAGATCCGGGGGCTCGACATTACAAGTAGAGGGACCCCCGGACTCCATCCCTGAGCCACCATATCCCTAAAGGGGCCAAACACCAATCATGAGAAATAAACCTTTAACCGTCCACTCTGAGATTTCCCCAGACACCTAAATATCACAGCACCTAACCCTGCTGGGAATACGGGATGCAGGGAGATCAAATATGAGTCCGTCCTACACCAGAGACCTGTACGTCCTATACCAGTGACCGGCCCATGCTATATTAGTGACCGGTCCGTCCTATACCAGTGACTGATCCGTCCTATGCCAGTGACCGATCCGTCCTATGCCAGTGACCAGACTGTCCTATACCAATGACCTGTACGTCCTACAACAGTGACCGGTCTGTCCTATACCAGTCATCTCTCCATCATACACCAGTGACCGGTCCGTCCTATACCAATGACTGGTCCGTCCTACACCAGTGGCCTGTCGGTCCTACAACAGTGACCAACCGCCCGGCCCATCCTATATCAGTGACCGGTCCTTCCTGCAGCAATGACCAGTCTGTTCTAGACCAATGACAGTGTTCGATACCAGTGACCGTCCATCCTACACCAGCAATCTGTCTGTCTCAGACCGGTGACCGATCCGTCACTAAAAGGGTTGTCTGCTCTAAAAAGCAAAGTCTGCAGTTGCTGTTAGAGCCGCAATACTATAATGCAATCACACGGCGCAGAATCCGGTGGCAGCTGTCACTCATCCCCACTGTTAAACCAACAAAAATTCCCGCTAAATGCCGGTCTTGCATCTATAGTGTGACGGACATAATACAGAAATAACATCTATTTTTTCCCACCTGTCTTCTCTGTACATAAGTTATTGTAATAAAATACAATAAGGCTATGTGCGCACGTTGCGGAAATACATGCAGTTACGCTGCGCTTTGTAGCGCAGCGTAACTGCATGCGTCCTGCGTCCCCTGCACAGTCTATGGAGATTGTGCAGGGGCCGTGCGCACGGGGCATCTTAGAGCGCAGCGCTTCGGCTGCTGCCCGAAGCGCTGCGTTCTAAGAAGTGACATGTCACTTCTTCCGTGCGCTTTGCCAGCAGCTCCTGCTCTGTCTATGGGAGGAGCTGCATGCAGAGCGCATGGAATCGGCTTTTTTTTTTTTTCTCTACGGACATTTTCTGCAGCGATTTGAAGCGCACATGTGCTCTTCAGATCGCTGCAGAAATTTCTGCAGGGCTAGTACGCAACGTGCGCACATAGCCTAACAAAGTCATCTGTCCTCCAAATAGTGCTGCTTACTATAGCTTACCATACAAAAGACCAGAGCAACTTCCATCAGTGCAAAACTAAAAAAAACTCTGGGTCTTAAAAAATGGCAACATTATATTTATTTGGAAAGCTGAAGCTTTTTAAAAGCCGTGAAATATAGAAATAACTGCAGATTTAGTATTACTGTAATTGTACTGAACCGGAGACTTCTGTTCCCAGGTCATTGTTGCCATGCAATGCTTACCGCATAAACAAAAGACAGTGGGGAAATTTTCTTCAACGTTTCCCCCACTGGAATTTTCAGGGGTTTTCAGCACATTATATGATACAGTGATCAGCGTCATCCTAACTACAACTCAACCCACAAAATAAGGTCTCATAGAGCCGCGTCAGAAGGAAAATATCAAAGTTCGGGCTCTTTTACTATTCCGGTTGTTACATACAATCCGTGTTTCCGTTGGAATATCTGTGACTTATATTTTTCTATGGATGCAGTTGTATTAGGGTTTGTTATTTGTGGGACAAGTTGTACTTTTGAATGATACCGTTCAATCTACTAAGCATTTTACTAGAAAATAAAATTCCAAGTTTGACCAAAATGTGAAAAATACCCAGCAGATATCAAATAGTATAAATATTAACCCCTTTACGACCTTGGACATAGATACATCCTGGCAATTGTGCAGGTACAGAAGCTATACACATGATTGCCGCTAGGAGCTCCGCTTTCATGACATTCTAGCCCTGCCTCTCACAGCCAGGGATGGTCCCCACACTGTCCCTGACTTTTTAACAACCTAAATCCCGCAATCGCAACACTTACGGTCCCGTTACACGTTGCGACGCACCAGCGATCTGACCTGGCAAGGATCGCTGGAACGTCACTGCATGGTCGCTGGTGAGCTGTCAATCAGGCAGATCTCCACAGAGATCAGCCACCAGCGACCTGTGTAACGACGGCTCCTAGCTTACTCAGAACGGGCGCTCGTTGGTCCGCCATCAAACATGCCGATGCGTGCTGCACAGTGGGAGACCAACGAGTAAAAAATGGTCCTGATCATTTTGTCACGATCAGCGACCTCGCAGCGGGGACCTGCTCGGTGCTCATTTTCACAGCGATATTGTTAGTGAGGTCACTGATACGTCACAAAACCTATGACGTTTCAGCGATCTCGCTAGCGATCTCGCTGTGTGTGATGGGGGCCTTAGGAGATTGGGAGACAGCATCTTATCAGTGCTCCCCCAATTTCATCTTGAGGACCCGATCATTGCTCTTTTGAAATGAGGTGATCATGGCAACCTCCAGGTCACCCATCTAAGGGATGCATTTTAGACAATACTTGGAGTATTAATGCAGAGGCTTGTGTCAGTGCAGCACTGACAAATATAATTTATTACAATGCTGGTGTATCATAGCAATAAAAATTAGTGTCCCATATAGGGACTAAGTAAAAACAAAAAAAGGTAAAAAATTATAAAACAAAATATATTAAATCAGAAAACAAAGAAAAGGGTTTTTTATACCATTAAATATATAAATTTGTGTAAAATACGTAAACATATTTGGTATCACCGCATCCAGAACAACCTGATCTACGAAACTGTCACACTAGTTAACCCCTTAAATAAACACTAAAAAAAAATAAAGATGTAACATAGTAAAAACAATCTATTTTCATCATACAGCTAACAAAAAAGGTGGAAAAAATGCAATCAAAAAGATGTGAATAAAAATGTTATTGCTTAAAACGTCATCTCGTCCCGCAAAAAAAACCTTTATTTGGTAAAAAATGGATTTTTTTAGTGTGATAGTTGGCAAACCTAAAAAAATTATATAAATCTGGTGAATGTCGACAAAATTATTTATAAATCTAATAAATTTTCAATTGCGGTTGGTCTGTTCATTATGCCTCCAAAATATCGCAGTAAGATGTAGCTCACATTTATCCTGAACTTTACGCTGAGCGCTTTCACCTGGGATTACTCTCAACAACATGATACAGAAAAAAATTCCCAACGGAAAATGCACTGTAATGAGGCAGAGGGAGACACTTTAAACTCCCATCTGGCTGTGTCCATCTTTTTACATGTCTTTTTAGGCGTGGACAAAAGTGCGGTCAACAGGTTTGTGCACCCTCGAATAGATGGACACCACTGAACAAAAGCCAAATGGAGTCCGTAGTAACTTTCTGCTGAATCAATCTAGCTGCCTCATTAGTAAAGGGATTCGTCGGATGTTTCACCTGAATCACATTTTGAGAATGTAGATGGAGACCCCGACCTAACTGCTCAGCATAGAGTACAGAATAAATGTGAACTGATCCAAAATTTTCTATACCATAATCGCCACCAATAGCATTCAACTCAGCCCACAAAAACACAAGTAGTTCTGTCATCTGTAAACGAAAATATAGTGGGCTTCTACGTTACTGGTAACACAAAGGCTTTGGAAAGCCACCATGGGTCCCCCCCACCCTTCCAAAAAAAATCCCGCAAAATCTGCTCTCCAACATGCAATTGACCCCCTTCTTTCTGAGCCCCACAATGTCCGTAAACCACATTTAAAGGGGTTATCCGGCTTATTTTGCTTTTTTTATTATTTACACTATTGGGCTACGTTGGGGCAGGTAAGTAGATAGTGACCACTTACCTGCTGTCAGCCCCTCTCCCCAGTTTCAGAGGGGTCATGTGACTGCTCCTGCAGTGATTTTGCTACTTCCGGTCATTTCATGTCAACATGGGCAGGACCATGTTGACATGCAAATCTGCCACTGCATGTTGCCGCCATGCTGGGTGGGTACAGTACGATGAGCCCCGCCTCCCTCCCTGTGCGCTGCTATCTGTGCCCTGTATGTGCTGGACAAACACAGGGTTGCTCTGTCTAGGACACCATGAGCGCTTTTTGCCCAACAGTGTCCTCAGCTCATTATGTTGTATGGTGCCCGGGCAACTGTGACCCCCCCTCCCCCGTGCACTGTCTCTGATGACTGCAGCCTCCCATGCTCCTCGCTTCTGAATACAGTCAGAAGCATGGATGTCACCTGACACCAGCGAACAACCGCACTGAGCTCTGTATCGCTCAGCTGTAAGGACACTTCAATCATCACAGCACGGAGGAGAAGAGACAGCATGCTGCATGGGTGATAATAGAGAGCGAGCGGGGGGGGGCAGAGAAGAGCGTGCACGGCTGACAGAGTGTGGGGGGGCAGAGAAGAGAGTTCATGGGTGACACAGCAGGGGGGCGGAGACGAGAGTTCATGGGGGTGAGAGACGGGAGTGCTGGGGGGCAGAGGAGACAGTGCAGTGGGAGAGAAGAGAGTGCATGAGGGGGGATTATGTATAGTATATTATATAACTCTAGGTGTGTGTGTGTGTATCTCCTATAGACTCACATTAGGGGCTATATATAATTTTCATTACATAGTACTCATCTATCAGGTGCTGGGCCAGAATACTGACAGGGAATGTGTGTGCAGAGGGTTTGGCTGGACAGTGGGGGCGGTGCCAACTGTGACTGTGGGTTTGGCAGTCAAACATGTCATGTTCGGTTGTGCTGAATGTAAACAAAGAGCTGCAGAGAATAAAATGAAAAATCAAGAGAAACAAGAGTTAGAAAACAAAAAAATAATGTAGGGGGTGTTTTATATTACAATACAGCACAGATTAACTTAAATTTTTTTTTTTGAGTTTATGTCGGACAACTCTTTTAACATTCACATATTTGGCATTGCTGTAGTGAGGACAGCCAGCTTAATTTATGGGGTGCAGGTCTCCAGAAGCCCGAGCTTGGCACAGTGTATAGGCGTTATAATGTATTGGGCACAATATGAGCTTATTTATAATGTTTAATACTACAACAATAATTAGTTTGAGTTCACAGATGTCTTCCAGAGACATAGATAAACTCCCATAGGGGTGTAATTTAAAAAATGTGGTCACTTGAGAGCGTTTCTGCTCTTTTGGTATATGGGAGCTCTGCAAATGGAGTCTGCAAACTATTCTATGAATATCTGTGCTTGAAAAGTCAAATGATGCTCCTTGCCTCTCGAACCCTGCCGTGTAGCAATAGAGTACTGTAAAGTCACATGTGGGGTATTGCCACGTTCACAGAAATTGTGTAACACATTATGGGTTTTTTTTTTACCCATTCCACTTTTGAAAATTAGAAATTTGGGGTTAAAACAAAATTTTAGTGGTAAAACTTCCATTATTTTTTCTTCACCGCTCAATAGTATAACATTTTGTCACACACGTATAGTGTCCATATGCTCACTGCACCTCAAGATAAATTTGAGGGATGCAGTCTAGAGATTTGATGTAACTTATGCCTGTTTGGTCCTGAGGAAGGGAGCAGAGTCTCCTGAAACGCGTAGACCTGTGCAAGAATAAAAAGTTTACATTAATGCAAGATTTCATCAGTGATCTTTGGCGCGGTTTACAAAGCCCCTCTCTACAATTTCTCTCTGCTATAAAATTCTGTGAAGCATATGGAGGTTCAAGGTGTTTACCAAATATCTACATAAATTCCTTCAGAGGTCGTTTCCAAAATGGAGTCACTTGTGTTGGAGTTCCACTGTTTATGCATATCATAGGCTCTCCAAATGCAACATGGCATCTGCTAATGATTCCATCCAAGTTTGTGTTAAAAAATTCAAATGGCGCTGGTTCCCTTCCAAGCCCTGCCATGAGCCCAAATAGTAGTTTTCCACTCCAGTAGTTTTCCACCACGTATTACTGTGCTTAGAATAAATTGCACATCTAATTGTATTACAATGTGTGCCCAATTACTAGGCAAGTTGTATATTAGAGGTCTTTTTTATTATTGATCAACAACTATGTTCTCAATCAACCCAAAAGACTCATAAATATCAAAGCTTAATATTTTTGGAAGCTGGAGTGTTTTTTTTTTAGATTTGGCTATCTAAGGAGGATATCTGTTTGTGCAGGTAACTATTACTGTGCAGAATTATTAGGCAACTTAAAAAACAAATATATTCCCATCTCACTTGTTTATTTTCACCAGGTAAACCCATATACAGTTAGGTCCAGAAATATTTGGACAGTGACACAATTTTCTCGAGTTGGGCTCTGCATGCCACCACATTGGATTTGAAATGAAATCTCTACAACAGAATTCAAGTGCAGATTGTAACGTTTAATTTGAAGCTTTGAACAAAAATATCTGATAGAAATTGTAGGAATTGTACACATTTCTTTACAAACACTCCACATTTTAGGAGGTCAAAAGTAATTGGACAAATAAAGCAAACCCAAACAAAAAATTTTTATTTTCAATATTTTGTTGCGAATCCTTTGGAGGCAATCACTGCCTTAAGTCTGGAACCCATGGACATCACCAAACGCTGGGTTTCCTCCTTCTTAATGCTTTGCCAGGCCTTTACAGCCGCAGCCTTCAGGTCTTGCTTGTTTGTGGGTCTTTCCGTCTTAAGTCTGGATTTGAGCAAGTGAAATGCATGCTCAATTGGGTTAAGATCTGTGGATTGACTTGGCCATTGCAGAATGTTCCACTTTTTTGCACTCATGAACTCCTGGGTAGCTTTGGCTGTATGCTTGGGGTCATTGTCCATCTGTACTATGAAGCGCCGTCCGATCAACTTTGCGGCATTTGGCTGAATCTGGGCTGAAAGTATATCCCGGTACACTTCAGAATTCATCCGGCTACTCTTGTCTGCTGTTATGTCATCAATAAACACAAGTGACCCAGTGCCATTGAAAGCCATGCATGCCCATGCCATCACGTTGCCTCCACCATGTTTTACAGAGGATGTGGTGTGCCTTGGATCATGTGCCGTTCCCTTTCTTCTCCAAACTTTTTTCTTCCCATCATTCTGGTACCGGTTGATCTTTGTCTCATCTGTCCATAGAATACTTTTCCAGAACTGAGCTGGCTTCATGAGGTGTTTTTCAGCAAATTTAACTCTGGCCTGTCTATTTTTGGAATGAATTAATGGTTTGCATCTAGATGTGAACCCTTTGTATTTACTTTCATGGAGTCTTCTCTTTACTGTTGACTTAGAGACAGATACACCTACTTCACTGAGAGTGTTCTGGACTTCAGTTGATGTTGTGAACGGGTTCTTCTTCACCAAAGAAAGTATGCGGCGATCATCCACCACTGTTGTCATCCGTGGACGCCCAGGCCTTTTTGAGTTCCCAAGCTCACCAGTCAATTCCTTTTTTCTCAGAATGTACCCAACTGTTGATTTTGCTACTCCAAGCATGTCTGCTATCTCTATGATGGATTTTTTCTTTTTTTTCAGCCTCAGGATGTTCTGCTTCACCTCAATTGAGAGTTCCTTAGACCGCATGTTGTCTGGTCACAGCAACAGCTTCCAAATGCAAAACCACACACCTGTAATCAACCCCAGACCTTTTAACTACTTCATTGATTACAGGTTAACGAGGGAGATGCCTTCAGAGTTAATTGTAGCCCTTAGAGTCCCTTGTCCAATTACTTTTGGTCCCTTGAAAAAGAGGAGGCTATGCATTACAGAGCTATGATTCCTAAACCCTTTCTCCGATTTGGATGTGAAAACTCTCATATTGCAGCTGGGAGTGTGCACTTTCAGCCCATATTATATATATAATTGTATTTCTGAACATGTTTTTGTAAACAGCTAAAATAACAAAACTTGTGTCACTGTCCAAATATTTCTGGACCTAACTGTAACTGTACAAAATTTAGAAATAAACATTTCTGACATGCAAAAACAAAACCCCCAAAAAATAGTGACCAATATAGCCACCTTTCTTTATGATGACACTCAACAGCCTACCATCCATAGATTCTGTCAGTTGCTTGATCTGTTTATGATCAACATTGCGTGCAGCAGCCAGCACAGCCTCCCAGACACTGTTCCGAGAGGTGTACTGTTTTCCCTCCCTGTAGATCTTAAATTTTATGAGGGACCACAGGTTCTCTATGGGGTTCCGATCGGGTGAACAAGGGGGCCATGTCATTATTTTTTCATCTTGTAAACCTATACTGGCCAGCCATGCTGTGGAGTAGTTGGATGCATGTGATGGAGCATTGTCCTGTATGAAAATCATGTTTTTCTTGAGCGATACCGACTTCTTCCTGTACTACTGCTTGAAGAAGTTGTCTTCCAGAAACTGACAGTAAGTCTGGGAGTTGAGCTTCACTCCATCCTCAACCTGAAAAGTTCCCACAAGTTCATCTTTGATGATACCAGCCATACCAGTACCCCACCTCCACCTTGCTGACGTCTGAGTCGGAGTGGAGCTCTCTGCTCTTTACTGATCCAGCCTCTGGCCCATCCATCTGGCCTATCAATAGTCACTCTCATTTCATCAGTCCATAAAACCTTTGAAAAATCAGTCTTAAGATATTTCTTGGCCCAGTCTTGACGTTTTATGTTATGTTTCTTGTTCAAAGGTGGTCGTTTTTCAGCCTCCTTACCTTGGCCATGTCCCTGAGTATGGCACACCTTGTGCCTTTTGATACTCCAGTATCGTTGCAGCTCTGAAATATGGCCAAACTGGTGGCAAATGGCATCTTGGCAGCCTCATACTTGATTTTCTTCAATTCATGGGCAGTTATTTTGCACCTTTTTTGCCCAACACGCTTCTTACGACCCTGTTGGCTGACGCAGGAACGCTGTTCTTCGTCGTTTCCGGGTTGTCACACGTAGCGATATGTGATTGCCTTAGGAACGACGAACAACCTGCGTCCCAAAAGTGCAACGATATTTGGAAAATGAACAACGTGTCAACGATCAACGATTTGATGAATATTTGTGATCGTTAGCGGTCGCTCGTAGGTGTCACACGCAACAATGTCGCTAACGAGGCCGGATGTGCGTCACGAATTCCAAGACTCCAACGATATCTCGTTAGCGATGTTGTTGCGTGTAAAGCGGCCTTTAGTCCAGGTCAACAGCAAGAGGCGCCTGTTCTTAAGTGATTTCCATTGGAATATAGCTAATTTAGGACATTAATTCATTAATTACATTCCACAATAATTTTACCTTATCGCAGGTCAACCAGATGTGCATCATGTCTGCGTTAGTGTCTATGCACCTCCAGCACACGTCTGAGGACTTGCTGTAGATTTGCGACAATCTATATGGGGTGAAATACCACCTGTACAGGACTTTATGTGCATTTTCTAGGTGAAGAAAAAAACAAGAAAGCAAGCTTTACTTTTGTTGGTTCGTCATTTTCTAGGTGGTTTGTACATTTGGTATGCTTTTCTATCATTGAGTATGACGTCTGCCATTGCCCTGGTGTGATGGTGCACTGTAGGTGTCTATCCCACTTGTGGAGATATGTGTCCAGAGAGGGGAGCGTGTCCACCAGCAGATAGTTATAACTTAAGGATAATTCTTTCATCTGTGACACCGAGTTGTGCAGCATTGTGAGGACTGCAGACGGCTGTGAGAAGATCATCTCTCTCTTTTCCTGTAAGAAGTATCTTATTTGTAAATATTTATAGAAGTCTTTATATGGGATGTGATAATTCTGTGTAAGTGCAATGAAGGGAGACAGTGTCTCTCCCTTATACAAGTCTCAGATCATTGTGATCCCCAGTGGTTTACAGGTTTCGGTCTGGAGATCCGGGATGCACTGCTCCAGCTCTCCACAGGGTCGCTAGAGAGCACTACCTTTATAGAGCTTAGCTTATTAGTCAGTACACCCCTGTTATAAATTGTATCGCCTTAGAATTTGATAGCAGCAAATAGCACAGTTATTACAAGAAGCACATGATTTATTCTCAAGTTCCATTTCTGTCTCATCACATTTTGTACCATGGTCTTCAACTGGTGTTTCTCTTGACACCCTGACAGTATATTTTTCAAGTGCAGATATTTTTATCTTGTCCTACTGTAATGCTAGATTACTTAATTCATAGCGCAAATTGTCAATTCTGGCTTTTTCAGTAAATCTGAGCAAATGTTTGCTCAATTGTACAAGTGATTTTATGTGAAGGCCTTTATCTGACTTCAGGAGAATTTATAAAGTCCAGACATGGATAGTCAGCATAGAATGTTCCTCTGGTGAGAAAACGTTGATTCATGCTTTCAATTATTACAAAGACTACGTTGTGTACTTGTGCCTCATAAGCTTTTACAGGATCTATTATTATCACTTCATCTGGAGTAGACTCACCATCCATGGTCTTCTTTCTTTGTAACCTTTTTCGAGATAGAGTGCCTATACCTCAAGATCACTATCCTCAAGCCTCAAGTTCTTATTTGTTATTTACTTCTGTTATATAATTATCTTCAGTTTTCTTCACTACATCAAAATCTTTTCAAAGCTTTTTGAAATTCTCCAGTGTTCCAGATTCCATGTGATAATGTAGAGCGCTGCCACACCCCAGGCCCTTGGGATACTCAGTTCCGGGTGGTGGATAATGGGGATCACTGTCACAGGTGGCCGTGCCCGGTTCCGTAACCTGGGGCGCTCGGTAACAGGGTTATTTTGTATGTCACTTGTGACGCCACTGGCGGGTTGAGGCAATAAGATGTCCTGCCGCTGCTGTTGTTTTAGGGACAGATTGTATAGCAGCAAGTGTGTTCGCACCCTCCGCTAGTAGGGGCTTAAGTCCCATGTAGGTGTGCTGCGCCTTGTGGTGCGCCAGTAATAAACACGACACAGTTCTTGCAGATTAACTGGCATTTACTCACTTGATGTTGCAAGTGCAGTTTGGTACGGCTGGTCAACCGACTTTCCTTTGTCCCAGTGCTGACGTGAGTCCCAGTTGAGCCCTCCGTGCACATGCAGAGCTGATGGTCCCCTTGCCTGAAGCTGTCGGTGACCTGCGGCACTCCGCTCCTTTTCTTTCCAGGCCCAGTATGACAGGCCTCGCGGTCCCTTGTGGGGTAGGCTACTTCTCTGTGCCCTCTCCCGGGTCCTATATTTGAGGCTGTGTCCCTAATCCTATGGGTGGTGTGGTACCCTGGAAGTCACCACACACGGCTGGATCAGGAGACTGCTTGGAGCTGTTGTCTACTCTGGGGTCCAGTACCCCCTCGTGCGTAGTGCCTGGGATCTATCTACCCTCAGGCTACTACCTCCTAGTCGCCTTTTGGGGGTCTCCTCACAATCCTCACACCCCTCTCACTCACTGGCTCCTTTCAACTGTCACTCCTTCAACTGTTGTTTTTCCTCTCTGCCAACTCTGCCTAGCAACACCTGTTGCTTCCCACAAGCCACACCCCTTTCCCAGACTAACAGCTAAGGGATTGGTTCTCACATCTGACCACTGTTAACCCTCTACCGGCTGCGCCCAGGTCTCAGGGAATGTGCTCCTACCTGTGTGTGAGGTGTGGGTTGTCAGCAGAGGGTGTTCCAAAAAGCCTTAGGATCCTGCAGATCACTGGGGTAGCATATCCCAGGGTGCTGCAATAAGCTGCTAAGATATCCAGTCCACTTGTTTCTAAATATATCAACAATGGAGATGTCAATTCAAATGTAAAACCTGTAATCAGTCTCTTAAGCAGACATTCAACAAATGTTTGTGCTTTTAAGCGCATTTCTGGCTGAGATCTTGGGTTCTCTTGAATCTTTGTTAATGTGACAATAATATCAACATACAAATCAGAATCTGGTTTTGCAAATGATCCAAATATTTTGCTTAGCGCGGCATCCTTAGACTACCAGCGAGTTTCACAAATTATGGATAGTCTCCAATGATGATGGTCCTGAGTTGACTCAGTCATGAATTCACTCGGTGATATGACTCACAAATACTGCTATATTGTTCATTAAGTTAAATAATGATGCACTTGGTAGCGCAACCTTTGTGGCATCTGCCAACATTAAATTCAGGACATACGCTTAACACCAGACATGGATTTGGCCTGGTGACTGTTGACAACCATGCAGATAACCATTTATATTGTTCTTGCATGTTTGAGCTCCATCCATAGAATTGGCAACACAATAGTTGTCAATTTTTCATGACTGGAGAACTCTCATTAGAAGCTGTAGCTAATTTTCACATTCTACCACAGCAAGTAGCTTCTCATGAATATTGTCTGTTACATACCGATCAATGATAGAACATTGATTCTTTGAAGTGATGTCCTGTCTAGTGTCAGTTTCCACTGAGAACATGCCAGCTTCCCTTACTTGACAAACAAAAGTCTCCAGAATAAGTTGTTGAATTATTTCTAGACTTTGACAATAGTTTTAGAGAGCAAAGTTATGAAAGATCCTCTACCTTTCCCTCTTGAATGCAACATCTTGCTTTTTGCCATGCAGTCACTCACGTCTTCCTGTAGAAAATCATCATACTGGCTGAGAAGCAGAACAAATTCCAAACAATTGCCATTATCACTAAAAATGTCCTCTAAGGTGTAGGCAGCCTCAAATTTGTTTCCTCTATAGCAGAGTCCACGTTTACCTATTACTTTTAAGTTCTAATATCTGATGTCTTTTCCTGACTTGTTCTCTGTGAACAGACATTTGATTGCTAATCATTAAATTATTGATATTTGAACTGCTTGCCTTCAAAAAATAAGCTTCAGCACAGGATCTGCGCATTATACATTTTTCATGTTCTTCGATGCTTTGGTCTGTCTGTCATTCCTTCAGTAAACAGGTTAGTTAAATACTTCTCTGAAAAAGCAAGACATACTGAGCAGAATACAGCTTTTCGTTCTTCACAATAGGTCAGCCATGTATGGTTTGTTTGATCTAACTTTCTGAAGGACATTTTTCTTTATTACTGGATCATTAATGTTTTGGTTTGGGTGAAAACTAAAAATAAGATGATATGACTTCTATTAGGACTGGTGATGAGCGAATACTTAATATTTGGGTTCGGAATATTCATACTTGAATACCTAGAACTATTCCAGTACTCGTCACAAAGAATGAACCTAATGCAAGTCAATGGGGAACCCAAGCATTTTTCTGAGTAAGCAATACTCCAGTGTGGGTGTTGAGCAGCCAGACAGTGTCGGTGTTGAGCAGCCAGATCAGCAGAGAAGACAGGACCCCGAATGAAAGACAAGATGTTGAAGAATTTTGGCCCAGTCTGTCTTCTCCAGCACTGTCTTGTCTCGTGACTCCCTCCTCGGGGTTGCGCTCCAGCCTCGTGCATTTCCTAGTTCAGGGTCCCGGTCATGTGATCTCGGTACAGCAGTGTGACATCTCTGCGTGTATGATCACAGCGGTAGGAGGGAGACCGGGCAGACACGCTGGAGGAGGTGAGTAAAGAGTTTATTATTTTACTATGGACAGCAGCATGGGGGCCATATCTAACACAGGGGGAGGGGGCATGTGCGATGAAAGGTAAGCACAGGCAGATAATATACGCAGCTCCACCAGCCCATCGCCGCGGTGCAGTTTCAGCACCATGGTGATGGACAGTGGCTGTGCATATTATATGAGCGGGTGCAGGATATCAAACGCTGCCGCCCGCAGCTTCACAAGCCTCTACCAGCCCCCCCAGCACCGCTCCAAAGCGGCCCCCACCTCCCCTGGACCCTGCAGTATATAATCCGTACATTCGGTTTTTAAGACGCACCCCCTACTTTCCCCCAAAATTTGGGGGAACAAAAGTACGTCTTATAAAGTGAAAAATACGGTAATTATTGTGTCCAAATTTTGATAAAACCAAAAAAATGAAGTTAACACACACATGCACACAGACACAAAGACAAAACTGTTTTTAACAATTTATTTAACTAAAGATACATAACCCAGTAGTTTTTATTTTACATTGTTAGAAACATAACAGTGTAATAAACATACAACATTTTTTTTAAAACTTTTTTTTAAAGAGTAAATAAACCTTGAGAATAGGAGCCGGTCATGGCTTCAAAGCCTTGTAATGGGCCCGTCATTGGGTGGGTAATTTGTTCTGTGCTTTTGGGTTGACCTCCTGCCTTACTTGTGCTTGCTAATATGGGGTGGCAGGTCTCACCCCATATGTAGTAGGAAAGTCTGGGTAGGGAGAGGGACGGACAAAGGAATAAAGGACAGGTGGTGTTTGAATAAGGGTGGCACTAGGTGTTGTTAGGGTGGCACTTAGTGTTGTTAGGGTTGCAATTGGTGTTCTTGCCTGTTTCCTAATAAATATTTGTTCGATGCTACTGACAAGCTCACCTCCTGTTGGGAAGAGCCCATCTTCCTCAAAGCCTGCCAGTAACGAACAGCAGGCCGTTATGCACGCTGATTGCTTAGACCTATTATTAAGGAGACACAATCCACTAGCAAGGCTTGCCCCAAAATTGTCAAAATGATCCTCCTGGGTTGAACTTTTTAGTATTTCCAATGTTTGATTAGTTAGGGGGTCAGTACTTGGCTCTCCTTGTGTTAAGGTGTTATTTTTTCTTTTTTTAGCTCTTTGTAAGTTGCGACGGATACTGGACACTAAAGTTGCCGCTGCCACTGATGAACTGCCTGTGCTGGGACTGTGATGATGTTCGGTTGTCGCCATGGTCAAATCTTCAGAGGCCTGGCTGGAGATTTCTTGTTGTTGTGCCACCATATCTTCACTGTCCACAGAACTGTCAAGTGCAGACTCCTGTGGACAAGCAATATTTCCTTGTGTCCTGTGAATACATAAAATAGTTCATTTTTAGAAATTGGTAACATGGGTAACATTGGGTAGTTTGTGGGTAACTATTTTGCAAACTTACGGATGTAATAGTCGGCTTGTGCTAAGAAACTGCAACTCCTTTTGGTATGCACATTTAACTTTTGATGGAGAAGATCCACTTCAGTTGGCATCCGTTTGGAATCTATTGTACCGGTCCTTAACTGACCTCCATCTTTTACGTACATCTTTTTCTGGAACAAATTAAAATAAAAATTTAAACATCTTGGAGACAGAGTATAAAATATTTTGGTATACAGAAGGAAACATCATTTAACATTACCAATTTGATTCTGGAGATTAGCAGCAGCCTCATGCCACCGAGGGTAAAGATCCCGGCAGATGGTTGTCCAGTTGCTTATCCTTATCTTCTGTTTTTGGCTGTAGTCTGGCAAGGATGGGTCCCATAGGCAGGGAATAGACTCCATCTAGAAACGCAAAAGAACACTAAAAACCATGGTCTGGAAAAAAAAACACATTGAACAGATAAATTGAAATTTAGAAAAAAAAACAGAAGGATGGATACATGGAAAGATAGAACAAAACCAAACCAGAGAAGGATGGATACATGGAATGATAGAACAAACCCAGAGAAAAATGGATATATGGAAAGATAGAAAATATACATACAAAAAAAGAATCGATAGATAAGAACAAAACTAAATTTTAATTATTTAAATTTAATCACTAAGCACCCGGCGTGAGCATTGTTCTCACGCAGGGTGACTTGTGTTCATTTTGCACGGCTGGGGTGACGTCACCTCAGCTCGGGAGAATAGGGTGACTAGCGGTCATTTCCCATGGCTGGGGTGATGTCACCTCAGCTCAGGAAGAAAGCCACATTGAACCAGGAGTGGACGGGGGAGCAGGAGCGGATAGGGAAGAATACCGGGTCGGGCCAGCACCACGGGACGGGCCAGCACCAGGTGACGGGACAGCACCACGGGACCGGCCAGTACCAGGTGACGGAAACTACAATACAGGACGGGCCAGTACCAGGTGACGGAAACTACAGTACGGGGCAAAAAAAAATAAAAGCACTGACTATACTCACCAGGCTTATCAGCTTCGGGACATCAATCTTTAAGCGATTATACCACGCCATGACTCGCAGAGAAACATACTTGCTCCAAACCTGGCTATGAAACAAAAAACAAAAAGCCACTCTCCAAAAATACAGAAAAAGATGTCTATACTTTGCCAGGATGTAAGGTCAACAGGAAACCTCTTGACCTCACTTCCAGGGCAAACTGCATGCGTTCTGTATCATTCAGAGCGCAACAAAATTGCAGTGCAAGCGCACAGCTATGCATTTTTGTTGCGTTTTGACCCCCCTCATTCATTTCAATGAGACCAAAGCGCACAAAAGACGTGACATGTTGCTTTTTTTTGCGCACCGATTTAGATGAAAATTTCAGCATGCAAATTGCTGCGTTCTAAAACGACACATGCGCATGGATTATGCACAATCCTCAGATTGTGCTGGGGACATAGGACGCATGCAGTTACGCTGCAGTGCAATACGCAGCGTAACTGCACGCAAATACGCAACGTGCGCACATAGCCTCAAGGTAGATAAAAACCTTTATTGGATTCACATTAGAATGAAAAGCATGTCTAAAACCATCCAGTGCATATACATCCGTCTTACGTTTATTGAACCCCAACCAGGTTAATCATAGACAAAATACTCCATATCATTGTGAGCTTTAAATGCCCTCACTCCAGGACAGGCTTGATGATAGTATTTCCGATCAACTCATTACTTAGAGAAGTGTAGCTGTGGTACTAAACCAGTGATGTATAGCAAATGAATCAAACACTTCAACCCACATGGTACACATGAAGCACAGGGGAAAGAAAATAAAAAAATCATAAATGAATTAACGTCATCTGATTTATTCATTAAATATACATAACATCTGTTTTCAAATTCATACCTCTGGGTGTACTAGTTTCATATAGGAGGATCCATTTGACCTCCCTATGACGCAGAAACCGTTGTCTGTCTCCCACACTCTTCGGCTGACACACATGCTCAATAGCATTAACACACTTATCTGTAACATCCCTGCTTGTTCACGTAAAAAAATGTTTCGATGCTACTGACTATGCGTAGTGGAATTTTGGGCATCGTACACATGTTCAGAAATGCGTTTCCTTAGCGTACGAGCAATACAACCCATACGCTGTTTGTCTCATTTAATGTAAGTCATGACATATATACAGAAAGTACTGCTGCAATTCATAATTGAAAGATTTTTATAACGTTTATGACTAGCACTAACAGCATTCTCCTTAGTGTTTACCATATACTTGCACAAGGCACATTTGTATGAGCCCATGTCTGATAACCATAACTCCCTGGACTTATGTTTCATTGTAAAATCATTGGGGAAAACAAACCTACATCTCCTTTAAGTTTTCCGTAATTTAGCAGCTGTATTTAGCATGGGGAGATATTCATAAACTATATCCACAATTTTATGAAAATCCTTGCAATAGTTGGTGGAAAAGCTATAGCAGAATTACTATCAAAGGTACAATCTCCCATTTTTAATTTGGTTTGAGAGAAATTCTCCTCCATTGTCTGCAATGTTTTTTGCCCTTTCAATCAGTTCCCCTTTGTATCCCCTGTACATAAGATGCTTGCTAATTTGTGTATGTTCCTGTGACTAGGCTTCAGGTCAAGATCTGCGTGCCCTGATAAATTCACCTACAGGAATCTTACGCACTATGGCTGGAGTGACAACTACAGGCATGTAGTAAAGAGTTGCCTGCAATAGGTTTTCTATATAGGTTGCAACAAACACAGCCACTTGCAATATTTCCCGTAAGTTGTAGGTCCAAGAAGGCAATGGACTCTTTTTAGATGTTAGACGTGAAAACTAAATTTGAACTCATTATTATTGACAACCAAGGAATTCCAGTATGGCCGCTTCATGACCACCCCAAATAATGAGGTCGTCAATGAAGCGGTCATACCATAACCAATCCGTAAGGAAGAAGTTTTTAGAATTGTAGACAAACTGCTCCTCCCACCAGTTCATATTACCAAGTGAGGGGAAAAATTTAGGCCCCATGCTACACCCTCGATTCTGTACATAATAATGCCCTGAAAAAATGTAATAATTATTTTTTAGTAGAAAAGTAACGTCAAATAGATATTCCTTCAGTACATTAGAAAAGTCTGTGTATTTGTTTATTTGATCTTACATGGCTAGTAATCCCAAATGGTGGAGGATGGAGAAATAAAGCGCTGCTGTAATTTGTGGTAACATTGAAAATTAAGAATCGCTCTTGAAATGTGTAAACAAAAAGATCACCCTTAGGAACCTAAGGTGCTGGTTAATGGAGGGAAAGATTTTAGTAATAAGGCAAGTTCTTTTACCTCAGATTTTATATATTTCAGTTGTTTTTATGCCTTCAAATATTGTCATTAGGGGAATTATAAAGGTATATTGTAACTTCTTTGGAGAGAAATTTGGAAAGGATCAGAAGCGAGGACCTAGGCAAATGAGAGAAAACAAAATCCCAGATATTAACCCCTTCACGACCGCGGGCCGTAAAATTACGTCCTATTTTTAACGTGACTTAACGACCAGGGACGTAATTTTACGGCCTAAACTTCATTTGATTGCCGTGGCCATAGCAACGGCTTTCAAATGATGTCCCCTGCTGTTTCTTACAGCAGGGGACCTTTGCTTGACCCCAGGGGGGGCGGCATCGCCACCCCCTATCGACGATCGATGTGATTGGCTGTTCAAATCTGAACCGCCAACCACATCGATCGCACTAATTTCGGCAAAAATAATGCCCGAATTAGTGCGATCCTGTGAGATCCAGCTATGAGATGCCGCAGCTGCTGCAGCATATCATAGGTGGACCTCAAACATGCCGCCCCCAGCCCCTGCAGCACTGATTGGAGCGATCGTGCTATGACGCGCAATCGCTCCAATCAGTGTGCAGTGGGGCGGTCTGATCTGCCGGTGGCCGCCCTCCCCAGGCTTGTGCTGGCCTGTGAGCCCTCCCCCAACATGTCTGCAGCGTGCAGTGGCTGGTACTTGTGGTACCACGCCACCGCTGCTGCCGCCGCTGATGTCACCGCAGCTCCGGCTCCACGTGAGTATTGCGCGCTTCCCGTGATGGCCCCTGCATGCTCACTGATGTGCCGCCCTGCTGCGATCTGCCTCCTACTGCGATCTGCCCCCTGCTATGTGCTGCCCTGCCGCGATCTGCCCCCTGCCATGTGCTTCCCTGCCGCGATCTGCCCCCTGCTATGTGCTTCCCTGCCGCGATCTGCCCCCTGCCATGTGCTTCCCTGCCGCGATCTGCCCCCTGCTATGTGCTTCCCTGCCGCGATCTGCCCCCTGCCAATGTGCTTCCCTGTTGCGATCTGCGATCTGCTGCTGCACGTGAGTACTGTGCTCACTTTGCAGCCCGTGCGCGCTCCCGTGGTGCCCCTGCGCGCTGCCGTGATAGCCCCAGCCGTGCCCCCCCCCGCGATCTGCTACCCCCAACCACCCCCCCCCCGACATCCCGATCCGCTCCCCCCGCGATTTGACTGCCTCCCCCATTATCTCTATTCTGCTTCTGCAGCTCCCTCTCCGGTCTCCCCCTCTGCTCTCCCCCCTCCCCCTCTGCTCTTCCCCCCCCTCTGCTCTCAACCCCCCCTCTGCTCTCACCCCCCCCTCTCCCCCTCTGCTCTCCCCCGACGTCCTCTTACCTGTCTTCACCGGCCTGATCACATCTGCGTCCATCGCTGGGTCCTTCCTGGGCATTCTGCTGATCTGCCTGCTGCTCCTGTAAAGCTGTTCATCTCTCTGCCATCTGTTCCTCTGCAGCTCTTCTGGTCAGTGATCCTCCTGCTAGTCCTCTGGGTACTGTGAGTATAACTTTTTTTTTTTTTTTCCGTATCCCCTGTCCATTTTTACACCTCATCCGTCCGTGCGTCCTGCCAAGCGCTGATCAGGGATGCAGATAACGGATCGGCATCCCTGCTCAATTTTTGGCGTGACTTTTTTTTCCGTATCCCCGACGCTTTTTGTATCGCATCCGTCCGTGCGTCCCGCCAAGCGCTGATCAGGGATGCACATAACGGATCGGCATCCATGGTCAATTTTTGGCGTGACTTTTTTCCGTATTCACGACGCTTTTTGTATCGCATCCGTCCGTGCGTCCCGCCAAGCGCTGATCAGGGATGCACATAACGGATCTGCATCCATGGTCAATTTTTGGCGTGACTTTTTTTTTTACGTATCCCCGACGCTTTTTTTTATCGCATCCGACCGTGCGTCCTGCAGCGGCCGATCAGTGCACTGCGTCTGTGCGTTTGAAAAGTCAAATGGCGCTCCTTCTCTTCTGAGCCCCGCCATGCGCTCAAACAATTACTTTCCACCACATATGAGGTATCTGCGTACTCAGGAGAAATTGCACAATACGTTTTATGGTGCATTTTTTCCTGTTACCCTTGTGAAAAAAAAAGCTACCTAGTTGAAGCAACCGTTTTGTGGTAAAAAAAAAAAAAATTCTTTTCACGGCTCAACGCTATAAACTTCTGTGAAGCCCCCAGGTGTTCAAAGTGCTCACCAAACATCTAGAAAAATTATTTGAGGGCTCTAGTTTCCAAAATGGTGTCACTTGTGGGGGATCTCCACTGTTTAGGCACCATAGGGGGTCTCCAAACGTGACATGGCGTCCGCTAATGATTCCAACCAATTTTGCTGTCAAATGGCGCTCCTTCTCTTCTGAGCCCCGCCATGCGCCCAAACAATTACTTTCCACCACATATGAGGTATCTGCGTACTCAGGAGAAAATGCACAATACATTTTATGGTGCATTTTTTCCTGATAGCCTTGTGAAAAAAAAAGCTACCTAGTTGAAGCAACCATTTTGTGGTAAAAAATTTTTTTTTTTCTTTTCATGGCTCAACGCTATAAACTTCTGTGAAGCCCTTAGGTGTTCAAAGTGCTCACCAAACATCTAGAAAAATTATTTGAGGGCTCTAGTTTCCAAAATAGGGTCACTTGTGGGGGAGCTCCATTGTTTAGGCACCTCAGGGGGTCTTCAAACCCGACATGGCGTCCGCTAACAGGTGCAGCTAATTTTGCACTCAAAAATTCAAATGGCGCTCCTTGCCTTCCGAGCACTGCTGTGTGTCCAAACATTTGATTTCCACCACATATGAGGTATCTGCGTACTCAGGAGAAAATGCACAATACATTTTATGGTGCACTTTTTCCTGTTACCCTTGTGAAAAAAAAAGCTACCTAGTTGAAGCAACCGTTTTGTGGTAAAATTTTTTTTTTTTCTTTTCACGGCTCAACGCTATAAACTTCTGTGAAGCCCCCAGGGGTTCAAAGTGCTCACCAAACATCTAGAAAAATTATTTGAGGGCTCTAGTTTCCAAAATGGGGTCACTTGTGGGGGAGCTCCATTGGTTAGGCACCTCAGGGGGTCTTCAAACCCGACATGGCGTCCGCTAATGAGTGCAGCTAATTTTGCGTTCAAAAATTCAAATGGCGCTCCTTCCCTTCCGAGCTCTGCCGTGCGCCCAAACAATTGATTTTTACCACATATGGGGTATCAGCGTACTCAGGAGAACATGCACAATAAATTGTATTGTGTACTTTCTCTTTTCTCCCTTGTAAAAATGAAAATTTTTGGCTAAAGTAACATTTTTGTGTTAAAAAGTAAAATTTTCATTTTTTCCTTCCCCATTGCTTTGGTTCCTGTGAAGCACCTAAAGGGTTAATAAACTTCTTGGATGTGGTTTTGAGCAGTGTGAGGGGTGCAGTTTTTAGAATGGGGTCACTTTTGGGTATTTTCTGTCACCTAGGCCTCTCAAAGTCACCTCAAATGTAATGTGGTCCCTAAAAAAAATTATTTTGTAAATTTTGTTGGAAAAATGAGAATTTGCTGATGATCTTTGACCCCTTCTAACTTCCTAACGGAAAAAAAATTTGTTTCGAAAATTGCGCTGATGTAAAGTACACAAGTGGGAAATGTTATTTAGTAACTATTTTGTGTGACATATCTCTCAGATTTATGGGCATAAATTTTCAAAGTTTGAAAATTGCGAAATTTTCAAAATTTTCGCCAAATTTCCTAAATTTTCACAAATAAACGCAAAAAATATCGGCCTTAATTTACCACTGACATGAAGTACAATATGTCACGAAAAAACAATCTCAGAATCGCCAGGATCCGTTGAAGCGTTCCAGAGTTATAACCTGTCAAAGTGACACTGGTCAGAATTGCAAAAAATGGCCCGGTCATTAGGGTGTTTTAGTGGCCGGGGGTGAAGGGGTTAAGAGGTTTTTATATTGTACATATTTATCTTTGAATTGTAATATTTTAGTCAGTGGTGAGTCTAAAGTGAAAGCCATTTTAATGTATAATTGCATTTTTTGAAATTAGGAAGTATAAATGGTGTATGTTGTGCCTGAAAAACCATATAGATCAGGGGTCCCCAAATTTTTTACACAGGGGACCAGTTCACTGTCCCTCAGACCGTTGGAGGGTCGGACTATAAAAAAAAAAACTATGAACAAATTCCTATGCACACTGCACATACTTATTTTAAAGTAAAAAAACAAAACAGGAACAAATACAATATTTAAAATAAAGAACAAGTGAATTTAAATCAACAAACTGACCAGTATTTCAATGGGAACTATAGACCTGCTTTTGGCTAATGAGATGGTCAATGTCCAGTTCCATATTTGTCACTGCTATAACAAGTGATGCAAGTGTGCATTAGGTAGTCTAGATCTGGTTGGAGATTTCAGATGTTTCATTCTGGAAAAAGTCTGTTCATAGACATAAGTACTGCCAAAGATGGTTGCTATTTTGAGTGCGAAGAAATTAGGAAAGCTGTTTGACTTGAATGCGTCTTTCAGAGAGTCACAATTCTGCAGTTCAGCCAGTTCCATTTGGTAAATTATATCCACATTTTCAATGTCAATAAAAAATAGGTTACGGAAAAACTGTATGTCCTGTTTATGGAGATGAAGCTCTTTAAATCTGAATTGGAACTCCTTTTGCAACTTTTCCAGTGAATCCACACGTTTCTTATGGGAATGCAATCAAGGGGTTTTCCACTAACAGATTTTGAGTTAAAGGGAACCTGTCAGCAGAAATTTCGACTAAAACCTAACAGATTCCCCCTCTGCAGCTCCTGGGCTGCATTCTAGAAAGGTCCCTGTTATTATAGTGCCCCCTTTCTGACCCAAAAAAAGAGTTTATATCGAGGTACCTTTTTGGCTTCTGATTCTCTAAATGTGTCACGGGGGCGGGCTGCCTGATGGCCGTTATTCTGCCCCCTGGTCCTGTATGCCGCCCCCATCGCTGATTTCCATACTTCTGGACGCCGCCCACTGCTCCAGCCATCCCCGCGCATGCCCAGTGCTCATCTCTCGTGGATGAGCACTGTGCCCAGTGTCACCGGTGGTGACGTGCGCGCAGGGTTTAGATTATGGGCGGTGCTGTGATGTTAATTACCAAGCAACCGCCCATAATCGCGGGACCGCGCATTCCCCCTCGGCCTGCTTCTTTCTGCGCAAGCGCGCTGCAGCTGAACTCCTCCTGATCTGTGTAGTCACTGCTCCGCGCTCCTCCCATCTATTTCCTGCCTCAGGGCAAGATGGGAAGGAGGTGACGTGAGTTCAGCTGCAGCGCGCTTGCGCAGAAAGCAGGCCGAGGGGGAATGCGCGGTCCCGCGATTATGGGCGGTTGCTTGGTAATTAACATCACAGCACCGCCCATAATCTAAACCCTGCGCGCACGTCACCACCGGTGACACTGGGCACAGTGCTCATCCACGAGAGATGAGCACTGGGCATGCGCGGGGATGGCTGGAGCAGTGGGCGGCGTCCAGAAGTATGGAAATCAGCGATGGGGGCGGCATACAGGACCAGGGGGCAGAATAACGGCCATCAGGCTGCCCGCCCCCGTGACACATTTAGAGAATCAGAAGCCAAAAAGGTACCTCGATATAAACTCTTTTTTTGGGTCAGAAAGGGGGCACTATAATAACAGGGACCTTTCTAGAATGCAGCCCAGGAGCTGCAGAGGGGGAATCTGTTAGGTTTTAGTCGAAATTTCTGCTGACAGGTTCCCTTTAAGGAAAGATGGCAGAAATTTTCCTCCTTCACTTGTTTGATAAGGCGGTCTAATTTTACTTCAAATGCTTTCACATGTGATTGCATATCACAGATGAGCTTCCCTTTTCCTTGAAGTTGCACGTTGAAACTGTTGAGTAGCTCTGCTACATCTGTCAGAAAGGTGAGGTGCCATTTCCATTCTGCATCATTGAGCTCTGTTACTTTGCTTTTTGAAAGAATAAAATCTGTAATCTGTGGAAGCAAGTCATAGAAATGTCTCAAAACTCTCCCCCTCGCCAACGGACTTCTGTGTGGTACAGAACATCTTCATAGGTAACATTTAGCTCAAACAGAAATTCCTGAAATTGTCTGGTTTAGTGCTTTAGCTGTAATGCAGGTTCATTGATGACATTTTGTTCATATGGACCAGGGGTAATCAGTCACTACAAGAATTTCTTTCCGGTCTAAATTTCAATGAGTATCATCTACAGTTCACCTCTACTAGCAATAAGGAACAGATTAATTTTCTAGATTTGAAAATTTTCATTAAAAATGGTAAAATTCATACTAGGACTTTAAGAAAGCCTACAAACAGTAACAGTTATATTTCTATGGATAGCTGCCACTACCCAGATGGCTGTTAAATGTACCTAAAAATCAGTACATTAGGGCAAATAGGAATTTCAGCAAAATAGGAGATTTTGAAATAGAAGCAGCAAAACTGACTAATAAATTTGAAGAAAAAGGATACGATAAAGCTTTTTTTATAAAGAATTTTATGCAGAGCGAAAGGCACTTACCGGAGTTGCTATACAAAAAACACTTTATTCCCACGTCGGGTTACATGTGAGGGCTTGTGGACCCATGGAAACGTCGTGTACGGATGCGAAACGGCCGTTAGCCAACGTGCTTTGTGTTCCCCCCTCACATGTAACCCAACGTGGGAATAAAGTCTTTTTGATACAGCAACTCCAGTTAGTGCCTTTCGTTCTGCATAAAATTCTGGGTATGTCATATCAACTTGAAAAGAGCGCCACAGAATACTGCATGGATACTGCCACAATGTGATTTTGTTGATGTGCATCAAACAATCGAGACAGTTGAATATTGTATTCTGGCAAAAGCATGTGTTAGCAAGAAACCTTAATACTGTGAATAGTGCCCAGCTTTTCTTTTCTGAACTCTCCTGAATTTTTAATAAAGATCTATCAGGAAACTAAATAACTCCCGAGGGGGGATTTATTTTATAAAAAAGGGGATGTTAACACTCATGAAATTCCAGATAAATTGGACATACCTATTGTTTTACAGTACAATAGTCAAATGAAAATATTGAGAAAGATCATACATAAATACTGGCATCTATTAAAAAAAAGATAAAGTATTGGGAGATCTCATACCCCCTCATCCTAAATTTATTCATAGGAAAGCAAAAAATCTAGGGAACGTGGTAGCCCCAACATTAAGAATCCTATTGTCAAGCCATGCAATGTTGGAAATTATGCTGGAATTAGAGGGTATTATCTGTTACGAGGGGGACCCGGGGAAGCGTGCCAAGATGGGGAATGGACAGCTTCCGCCGGTCAAGGTCCACTGTGCGGTGTAAGGGACCGCTGCTATGGTGGGTGAAGAGTGAGCGGGTTGCTGCTAGCGATCGTCTGGAATGTCACAGACGATCTACGTACACCGGTCTGCCCTAACCCGTGAGGGTTGTATGGCAGGGATCACACGGCTCGGTGTACCTGTTGCACGGGGAAGCACAGAGGTGCCCACGCACGTGTGCCAGTGGAAATCACGAGAATATGGCACGAGGGTAGCACAGAGGTGCCCACGCACGTGTGCTTTCAATAACCAGGTGAGTCCGGTGGAGACTCGAGGAGCTCACCTGGAACAGGAACACGGCCTGTCGAAGGAGCTACTGCCGGAGCAGCAAGGCAGGGACACGGCCTGCAAACCAGGTGCTGCCTAAGCAGCAAGGGCCAAGCCCACGGAAGACGATAATGCCTGAGCAGTGGCGTGGCAGCACGCTGCCAGACATCCAAACATAGAAGGACGGTCGCGCGCCGCCATGATGGCAGGAGGAGCTTTTAAGGAGGTGTCGCTCCAGCCAAGAGCGGGCGCGAGGCGGAGATGACGGACTTGACCCAATCAGGATCCACGACGTCCCAGCCTGGCCAGTCAGGATTCACCACGTCACCAGCCTCGTCATCAAGCCGTGTGACGTGAGTGGGCGAATCAGGACCCACCAAGCATTGCACATGCTCACCCTCCTGCCTCTGGGAAATAGAGGCGGGATCCTCGGTCTCACAATGTGTAGAGATAACGGGAGTCTCACTGCTTCCCTGAGCAGAAAACCTCTGCACATTGCGCAACCTCACAGACCTTTGGGGCTGCTGAGCAGGAGGAGCCGCGGCAGGCAAGGAATGGGAGACCGCCTCATTTCTTGCAACAGGAGTACCACTAGGTGTCACCCTTGTGCTGCGTCTCTGAGGAGGTTTCTCCTGCACTCTGCGCAGTCTGGCAGACCTTCGGCGCTGCTGAGCAGGAGCGCTCGTGGCAGGCAAGGAGACTGCCTGATTCCTTGCCACAGGACAGCCACGAGGTGTAACATTACCCCCCCGTCTAGGCCCCCCCCCCTGCCCGTGCTCGAAGGCCGCTATCAAACCCGGGGCGTGGATATGATCCTCCAATTCCCAGGATCTATGCTCCGGACCACGGCCGACCCACTCCACGAGGTAGTACCTCCAGCCCCGTATGACTTTTGTCTCCACAAGCTTCGCCACCTCAGGGTCGTCGGACGGAGAGTCGGTTTGAGGCGTCAGGGACCCCGAGAACTTATTAAGTCATACGGGTTTCAGGAGGGACACGTGAAAGGTGTTGGCTATAGCCCAGCGTGGAGGGAGCTGGAGTCGGTATGCCACCGGGTTTACCTGCTCTAGTACTTTAAACGGACCCAGGTACCTAGGGGCGAACTTGGCTGCCTGTACCCGTAGGTTAATATTCTTAGAGGACAGCCACACTAGGTCACCAGGGGCGAAGGATGGTGCCGGGCGGCGGCGCACATCAGCTGTTGTCACCATCCGGTCTTTAGCCCTCTTAAGGGCCTCTTGGGTGTTATCCCAGATCTCCCGGGCCTCGGTCGCCCAATCCTCCACTCTAGGATCGGGTGACGTAATGGGCATCGGAACCGGGATTCTGGGATGTTGTCCGTTATTGAGCAGGAACGGAGTCTGGCCAGAGGATTCATGGACCGAAATATTAATGGCAAATTCGGCCCAAGGAAGGAGGTTAGCCCAGTTGTCGTGGTGCGCGGAGATAAAATGGCGGAGGTAAGTTACCAAGGTCTGATTGGTCCTCTCCACCAGTCCATTGGTTTCGGGATGATATGCGGAGGAGATGTTCAGCTCTATCTGCAGGAACTTACAGAGCTCTCTCCAGAAGCGAGACGCGAACTCGGGACCCCGGTCGCTCACCACCTTGTCAGGCATGCCATGCAGCCTAAATACATGCCTAATGAATAAGGTGGCGAGAGCACGTGACGTCGGGAGTCGTGGGAGAGGCACCAAGTGGTCCATTTTAGAGAAGTGATCCGTGATGACCCATTCGACCTTGTGGCCTGCTGACTTGGGCAGATCTCCCAGGAAGTCCATTCCCACCACTTCCCAGGGACGATCCGGCACTGGCAGTGGGTGAAGAAGACCTGCCGGTCTCTGCCGGGACGGCTTATTCCGTGCACACGACATACAGGCTCCCACATACTCCTGTATGTCCTGGGGTAGTCTCGGCCACCAATAGTGCCTGGTCACAAGGTCTCTGGTCCTTTTGACCCCAAAGTGACCCCCGACCTTGGAGGCATGGGCCCACGATAGCACCTCATT